>NC_137738.1:16096286-16696286 GCF_963264785.1 Psittacula echo | reverse complement strand
AATTATCTTTTTCTCAGTAGTACCTGACTAACATTCGTGAAGAGAGTACTTGGAGTTGTAAACTGGATATAAATGAGTCATCACACTTTGCTGCATTAATGTGTGCATGTTTTCAGGGACTGACCTTTGAACTGACCTGTCAGAGGTGTAGCCAAGCCATCGTCTTTTGACAGAAAAATCTTTGTAATAGCACAGAGGAATTTACTGATCTGACATCTAGTTTGGCACATTAATCTTGGATTTTCTTTGATCATGCCTGACAACAGTGTGCAGCAAGTCAAACCAATCAACAATCATTAATTAAAATAACAATAAAAAGTAAAGGCTATTTAGTTATGAATGGCACACACTGACTGAATATTATGAGTTCTCAGATGAAAGAAACATTGCCAAAATGATACAGATAAGTATTAGATAAGCTTCAAGATAGTTTTATCATGTAAGAGGGAACCCTGAAAGAATATTATAATAGTCTAGGGAAAAAAGTATACCAAACTAGAAAGCTGCCTTTGGGACTCATATGAACTGAAGCCCTCCACCAAGATTCATGTCATTAGGCTTATAAACATCTGTGCAAACACTGCAGTGGGCACTCATGCCTCAAACATGAAGGTTTTAAAATTGTGGTCTCATAAAACAGGTAAAGAAAGAACATTGTGCCTGTTAATGTGTCTCAGTCTTTTTTAATGGTAGTACTGCTTTCACAATAGAAAGTAGTCTCAAATGCATAGATCCAGATGCTTAGCTGGTGTAACCTCATTTTTTTTCCTGAAATCAGGGGAGTTCTATTTCTTTATACAACCAGAAATGTGACCTTGAACATTCTTTCATTTCTTATGTAGTGTAGAGAGTTGAGAACTTGCTTGAAAATTTGTGACTCTTACAAAAATGTACTGAGAGCACCACCTGGCTCTACCTTTGTATATTTTATATGTCATTTTGTCTTAATAGAAAATGTATAAGGAAGTTACAGGCTTGTACCAGCTTAAAACTTTATTATTTAAATAATTGCATAATGGTGCACTGAGAAAATTATTTAATGCAAAAAAATACTCTTTAGTATCTGCACAGTTTCTTGTGCTGTTTTAGTATTAAATGGGATATTTATGGCCAAATTTAAGCAGATCTTGTGCAAGCTCAAGGCACTTTTTGTTAACAGTGTTCAACGTTTTACTTAGTGCTGCTCGTCACCAAAAACTGGTGAACAACACCTGAGGTTTCGAGCAATGAAGCAGCCTAGGAGGTGGGGGGCATTCTGACACTATCAAAACTGTGAAGCATACACAAAGCCAAAACCCAGTAATGAAACTAATATCTACAAAGGGGCAATTTTTACTAGTCCACAGCTCTCCGTCCAGCAGAGAAAGGGCTAATAGAGCCAATGGTCAAACCAAAACCAGCTCTGAGGTACACATTTCAAAAGTATGGCTATGTAAAAATCTATCTAAAACCACAGCAGAAAGTTCACTAACCATTATTTTTATTAAGGTTTAGCATTTTATAGATAGATGGTTTGCAGCTTAAATAGAAGGTCTAGGCTCCTTGTGTCAGACATTAACCAAGTTTGCTTCATCTGTGTAAAATAGGTTGAAGTAGATGACACATGCCCATCTTTTCTGTTCCAAAACCCGTAAGTATTTTTCTAATTTAGATGGCACTTGTAGAGCCACACTGTGAAATGGGTAGGATGGTGTTAGCTACATATATTCACTATTCCCAAACCCAGGTATGGTTTCTAGTTATCCGGAAATGAAAATACATTTCTCTTTCAACAGGCCATCCTTCTTGATTTTAAATTCTCATTATTCTTTAAAACTGAGTGCACATTTTCTGCCTTCAAATGCTTTCATTAGAGACTTACCCAGAGGGGTATTTATTCTAGATAAAAATAAAAAATCTCTGGATTTACTCTGTTTTGGTTTTTTCTTTTTTTTTTAATAAATATGTTGTTCATTTCCATTGTACTTAAGGAAAAAGTACACTCTTTTGAATTATAAATCATTAATCATCTCTAGCCATAATCAGAGCAATTGTACTACATCTATATTATGAAATCATCTCTTGATATGGGGCACCAAAGTTTTCAAATGTGGATCTAGCTTTGAGTGATGAACCTAATCATACATTAAAAATAAAGGAAAGATCTACTCAAAGAAAAGAAAATAGGGATAGATCACCTAAGGCAGACCTGTTTCTGGAGCTACTAATATACAATGTGGTGTCAAATCCAGGAACCCTTCTTCCTTTCCCTGCCAATCACTAACTACCTGCTTACACTTATGTCGTGGTTTAAGCTCAGGCAGTAAATTAGAACCATGCAGTCTACTTCCCCCGCCACCTTTCTTCCCTCCCCTCCTGGAGGGACGGGGAGGAGAATCGAAAGAATGCAACTCCCACGGGTTGAGATAAGAACAGTTTAGTAACTAAGGTATAACATAAATCACTACTGCTACCACCAATAATAATAATGATAAAGGAAATAACAAGGGAAGAGAACACAACCGCTCACCGACTGGTACCTCGACCCCACTCCAGCAATGATCCAGCCCTTCCGGGTAATTCTCAGTTACATCCTGGGCATGACGTGCTGTGGTATGGAATACATCTTTGGCTAGTTTGGGTCAGGTGTTCTGTCCCTGCTTCCTCCTGGCTTCTCCTCCTCCGTGGCAGAGCATGAGACTCCCAAAGTCCTTGGTCAGGGTAAACATTCTGACCAGCAACTGAAAACATCGGCTTTATCAGTATTATTCCCAGGCCGAAGTCAAAACCACAGCGCTGCACCAGCTACTAAGAAGGAGAAAAAGTGACTGCTGCTGCTGAACGCAGGACAACTTACTTGGATCAACCAAAAATAACTGCTGGTATATAACCACATGAAAGCATCAATACATGCCAGTAATTCCAGAGTAGAATACCAAAATCTAATGCCTTCAATACTCTTTACTATAAACCTTTCCTATACAGGGTAAAAGGAATGTGTTTATGCCTGGAAAATGGTTTCATAAGAAACGTTTGTTTCATTTCTGTGTCAGGCTTACAGAAGTCAGTCACGCAGCAAGCTGCACAATTTCCCACTTGTATCTAAGATTATTGCCAAACACAGTCCCAAGCATAAACAGATAAAATCAGTTTAGATGAAAGAACAGCAGTGCAGACTAGGACGTACTTATGGCTATAAAATACAGTATTTCTGCTATGAGAGTTTCTGCTCTATTGGTTTAAAAAGATGCAAGAAAGTGCAGGGATGATGAATGTCACTGATGTGATTGCAGCTAAATTAAATAGGTCAAACCTCAAAACGAGTTCATTTTTAAATTCAGCTGCAGGTTGGGCTACATCTTGCTTCTTCTCCTGTGTCTAATACAGAGAAGAAATGAAGAACGGGAAAAGTCTTTATGGTCTGGCTTGCTTAAGTTCATGAACATTCCTCTATACCTGAAACTGTAATTGCTGACTCTTTTAAATTTAATTTCATTTTTTGTTAAAGCAGTTGTAAGAGACCTTTCTTAATAGGAGACTTTTCATCCATGTGTAGGTCCTGGGTAATTTCTTTCATGTCAAGATTTACATTCGTTCAACTGAGAAAATACTTCTAGCTCAATGAATTCACACAGAGTAAATTTTTAGCCAGACTCAACACACAATGGCCACATTTTTGTTCCCATTGGAACTCTTCTTATTTTCAGTACTAGATTTTGAGGAGAGGTTAATAATGCAATAAACGTTTATAATTTTATGTTCACCCAAACTTCAGCAGCCACAATTATAAAACCTATTTTGTTACTTCAGAAGCTTTCTGTAAATATTCTGTATTTTCTTGTAGGACTTGATACACTGCATAACACAGTTCTGAAACTAAAATGAAACTGTACTGGGAGGTCATTAGTAATGTCTGAAGGCAAGATCCCGTAAGGGGTCTCAAGCTAAGAAATGAAAACTTGACATCTGATATGTGTATTTCAGGAAACAGTACTCAAAGAAGCAAACCCAATAATTAAGACAACAGAAATTCACAATTCTCTAAATCACATAGCAATTTCTTCAGCCACCCCAGCAGTGTTTGAAGTATATAATAAGAGATATAGATCCTCATGATGTAGCTGGAAAAATAGTAACAATTCTCAGAGGAGAAGTAATGAAAGTTATAAAGACAAGCTGGAATGAGGGCAATTAGAGAGTATGCCAGTAATAGATTTAGGACTCAAGAGTATATAAGAAGCTAATATATCCTTATCAAATTCTGAAGAATATTATAATGTTGATTTGCATCATATTGGGTCTTTCTTCAAGGACTAGAAACAGGCATTTTGAAGAAGGAGGAGAACATAAAGCACTCTTTTTCTCTCTGCTTGGCTGACAGGATATTAGAAAAAGCTGCAGCCTTTACCTATAGGGGAAGGGATGAAAGAGTCCAGAGGAGGTCCATGGAGATGCTCCAGCTGAAGCACCTCTTCTATGAAGACAGGCTAAAAGAGCTGGGCTCGTTCAGCCTGGAGAAGACAAGACTCCAGATAGACCTTAGAGCAGCTTTCAGTGCCCAAAGGGGCTACAAGAAACCTCCAGAGGGGGTTTGGACAAGGGACGTAGGGACAGGACAAGGGGGAATGGCTTTAACCTGACAGAGGTGAGACTGAGATTAGATATTAGGAAGAAGTTCTTCCCTGTGGGGGTAGTGGGACACTGTCACAGGGTGCCCGAGAAAAGCTGTGGCTGCCCCATCCCTGGCAGTGTTGGAAGGGGGCTTGGAGCAAACTAGTCTAGTGGAAAGTTTCCCTTCCCGTGGCTGGAGGTTGGAGATGAATAAGCTTTATGTTTCCCTCCAACCCAAACAAGTCTGGGATTCTGTGATAATTTTTCTTGATCTCTGAGGAAGGAAAAGAATTCTGTATTTTAGAAGGCAAGAAAGAAGAGAGAACTCTTAAAATGCAGCACTGTAAATACAGCAAAGGAGTTATTTAACATGGTGTCTGTAACACCAAGGGCCTGGGCTTGATGAATGAAAGCATCCTTCCAGCCTTATGTCCCCAGCTGCTAAAGAATATTCCTTTGCAAAAATAAAAAGCATTGTGCAGAAAGATGTGACTCTATAAAGCTGTTAAGGGACCTGGAGAGGATTGGTTCCAGTGTTAGGTAATTCAGAACTGACTTTGAAAACATTTATCACATGACCATAAAATCTATCACATGGATCTCTACCTCTGAGTACAATTACGTATCAGACTGCAAAGACATGTAAAAAGCTAAAAAACAAAAGACATTTATGATACTACTCAAGAAAAACCCAATAAATTCTTTCCCAAAGAAATGAAAGGAACAAAATAAAAAAGCCAGTTTTACACCTAATATCACAGAAGCCCTTTACATCACATATGCACACTCAATGTAAAATGAGAGATCATGAATCTTAGGGCAATTTATCATCTGACTGCTTTGAGTAAAAAGCTGATTGCCGCTACCCAGCAGCTTGGCCTGGCCAATTGGGCAGGAAAAACCTTTTCTGCGCAGTGATGCAGGCATCCCTGCTGAGTTCACAAGAGAACCCCATAGTACAGTGTGTTCAGGTACCCAGGGTCTCTCACTGTAAAAAAACCCAACCAGAAAACAAAGAAAGAAAAACACTGTCTATTTTAAATTAGGCCTTTTAATCTAAATAACAGTGAGAGATGAAATCAAAATGAAATAATTTTGTTCTGTATGAAACTGTCCTAGTGAAAGAGACTGGTAAATGGATAGCAATCTGAGGTGCAATTTTCCACTGCATATGTTTTTCAAAGATAAACATCTGATCAGAACAGTAAGTGAAAATAAGAACCAGAACTAATGCAATAACTGCCAGCAGCTTCCAGATCATTAACTATTGTTTATTTCTCCTCATGTTCAGACTTCAGACTGGAGCGATGGAAGATATAGTCATCAATCTGGGAGTCATTTGAAGATGTTCCCATAAACACTGTATCAGGATCCTGGCAAGCCACCTAAGAAAACTTGCTGCCAAGAACTAACTTTTTTGGAGAAGTGATTTTTATTGTTGGTATTATTTTCTGCTTTCTAGTCCCTGCAATAGACCATCTATGGTTAGTTTATCAGAGTTTATATAAGAACTGACTTTTCATACTTTGTTCTGCAGCTACAGATATTTTTTGCCTTTGTTGCAACAAACCCTTTAAAACTGTTGCATCATGAATCATCAATTATTCCATTCCTGATCTCTCTCCTGGCAGCCAGAGGGGAAAAACCTTTTTTTCCTTACTTAATAGAAGCCTATTAAAGTAACAGGTGAGCTGTCAGGAGTAATTGAACTGAAGTAATCTGCAAAAGTTCACAGAAATTGTGTCTATCTTTCCTGACAGTCCTGTTGAGTACCTATGCCAGGTCTCTCTCAGTTGACAGTTTGACTAGGTCAACAGTGAGCAGTGCTAAACTGTCACTAAAATAGCAGTACAAAATTGCCATAAACATCAATTTAAGCATGAACTACTAATAGGATTGTAAAGGAAATATTTGAAAGATAGGGGCTCCATATTCTTATATACAGGCCAACTCTCCTGCACAAGCCCACAGTATATAGAATCATAGAATAGTTAAGGTTGGAAAAACCTTAAGATCATCTAGTTTCAAACCCCTGCCATGAGCAGAGACACAACACACTAAACCCAAGACTCTGTTCAACCTGGCCTTGAATATTGCCAGGAATAGGGCAGCTGCAGCTTCTCTGGACAACCTGTGCCAGTGCCTCACCACCCTCACAGGGAAGAACTTCTGCCTTATATCTAACCTGACCTTACCCTGTTTTAGTTTGAACCCATCACCCCTTGTCCTGTCACTACAGTCCCTAATGAAAAGCATCTTTGTAGGCCTAAAATATTTAATACTTCCTGATACTCCGAATGCATGCCAGATCTCTTAGTTTATGTGGTTATTTTATCAGAGTTGGATTGTGCAAGGAGGCATTAGAAAACCAAAAGTTTATTCTGGATCTTACTATGGCTACATGGTTGCCACACTTAGTCCATCATGAAGCTATTGGTAGTTGTTGCAATTTGCATATTGGCAAGTTAAACTAAATGTTAACATCAGCTTGTAGACTCTCCTGAAGAATGAAGTAATTGGAGTTTACAAGCTTATATAATTTTATGACACCACTGATTATTTCAAATAATTGTACATTGCTGTCAAAAATAACATATGAGACCTTTATGCCTAGCTAGAAGAGGAAGAAATAGAACACAAATGTTTTTTTCTGGTTAGACTAAAACTCCAGACTTCCAGAAGTCTTCATCTAAGTTCCAGCTATTATGTGACGCAGAAATAAGGCACAATATTTGGGTTTGATGGAGGGGAAAAAATAATTAAAAAAATTAATCCAGGGTACAGAATTCTATTGCTAAGTTAAACAATCTTATAGAATAGAACAAACAGTCTTAAGGAAGTCGAAGTTGATGACTTTAAATGTCTAACAACAATCTTTCAGTGTTCTTTTGGTGTGGACATAACTAAATAAAATATGCAACAGTAATATGAGCCAGGTCAGGTAAATTGCATTTATAATATTGTCATTAATTTGAGATTTCCCTCAGAAAATTATAGTTATGTCTTCACAGTCCATTTCTGGATTAGTAAACAAAGAAGAAACCATGTTTCTCATATGATAACTATTTTTATTGAAAAGGGTGGATTAGTAAAGCGAAAATCTTCAAATACCTAAACATGCCCTACACTAGGAATGCCCAGCCATGTAGCCCTACATGCTACATCATAAAGCCAAAGAACTTTGCATAATACATACTTCATACTGCAAAGAACTCGGTGGATAGGGAGCTCAAAGAGCTATTCATGAGCCAGAAACAGCAATGCTTTCCCCATAATTCTTCCATTTCTCTGTAGGATGGGAATGAGCTAAAGTGCAAGTAGGCTCAAGGGCTACTTAGAACTAACACCCCAAGCAGGTCAGGAGGCATACTTAAACAGGCACTGGATCCACGATACCCAGCAGCTCAGCCCACAGAGTGCTTCTACCCTACAGTAGCGGGCACACTAGCTGTTCAAGAGTTGGTCTCATCTCGAGAACTGTTCAAAAGGCATATTCATATCCTTTGCACTTCCACAATCAGATCAGACCTGAAAGCTTTAAAACGTTTTGGATTTTTCTAATTGCACATTTTTACTGTATTTGGGTGGAGGGTTTTGGCATTTTTATTGTTTTGATTTTTTGTTTTGTTTGTTGTTTGAGGTTTTTGTTTTCCCATTTTGGTTTTGTTTGTTTGGGGTTTTTTTTTGTAAATTTCAACTTTGCCTCCCATGCAGAAATTGGAATTCTTCTTCATTTAAGCCCTTCACAGATCATCACTGTCCTAATCCACTACTAAATCCATGATGCGCCATCTGGTCTCAGCACCTGAGGTCACTGGATATGCCTTTTTTTTCGTTTCTGTTCCAGTGCATGTCAGAAAGCAGTAAAAAAGGTTTCCTTCTAACAATTGCCAATTCAACCATGCTATCCAGCTTTACAATCTTTTTTTAATCAGGACTCTGTCCAGAATAATTTTCTCCGTTAAAGCTGAAATATAGAAGCCAACAAATAATCTGTTCCATTGCAAATTGTCCTTGAACAATTTGTAATTGGACATCAGGATTAAAATAAGAAAAATAATTCCAACAGGAAGAAAGGACTTCTTAAAATAGTCTAAAAAAAAAAAGAAAACAAACAAACGAACAAAACCCAAGAAAACAAAAACACTGCCCCAACACTAGAATCAAACAAAACACTCTACACATTGTATGAATTATTCAGTTCTCAAGAGAAAAATTGAAGCTCTACAGAGAGATGGAATATCTAAAGAGTTCCCAAAAAATATCTGGAACACAGCCATTACAATAATCAAAAGAAGAAAATTACTCAGCAAAGTATGTTTTATAAGACAGTTAATGGCAAATATAACAGAAATAAATGAGATGACAACATTGTTTAATCAGAAACACACAGCACAGTACAATCACAGGACCTGAACGTATTTCTTGGAGGAAAATTTTTCAGTTTATCTAAAAATCCTTTGAGGGAGAATTATCCCATATAGATTTTTCACTATTCTCTTATCATTCTTACTGTAGCTCTTCATTAGGCTAATTGAGAGTTCCCAAAGCACTAAATCCCTAAAGAAAATAGGAGTAGAAAAATCTGAAGCCACCTGGGAATGGAATACAAGTTACTGATTCAATGACAAAATTAAAGAAGCTAAGAAGAATTTAAGTCATTGAACTCCACCAGTATCAGTCACCTTTTTGAATTTTGGTATTTTTTTGTGAAACGTCTGCGTCTGGTGGCATTGTTTTTCTACACCATATAGTTAGCATTTTTTTGTTAATTTTGGGTTTCATTTAGAGTTATTTGGTTTAGGAGCTTCCAGATGGTTTACAGAAATCTTCAGTGAGTGTGGAGCTACCTAGCTTAAGACAAGAAGAAAAAACTGACCTCAAAAATAAATTTTACAATTTTACAATAAATTTACAATTTTACAATAAATTTACAATTTTACAATAAATTTTACAATTATAATCCACCACAGTATCAGTTACATTTAGAGATTTACTTTTCTTTGGTAAGACAATTGTTCTGAACGCTGTTAGAAAATAGAAATTTGTGAGAAGCTATTTTCAGGTCATTTCATTCAGAGACATTTTATTCAAGAAACTGCATCTTGATGTAATTGCTGAAAAACTGGGGTAAAGACAAATATCTACCAGCTTTCTGGAGTTTAATACTTACTAAAAACTAGTAATAATTTTGCTAATTACTAGAAAAGAAAGATGACTAATATTTTCAGTATTAATTTAAAATGAAGAGACTCAGAAGAAGAGATACTTCAATCATCTTTTCATATCTATTCATAAATGGTATGAAAATACTTGGGTTTTCCCCATTGAAGGAAAATATATGCCAATAGCAACACCAAAAAATTGCACTGCTCCCTCAGGAAAGCTAGCTTACTTCAAAATTGTCTATGTATGCAAAAAACTTAGAAGGACCTGTCTTCAAATCAGCTTTCTTCACAGTTATTTTGACCCTCTGAATGGACAGAATGGCTTTAGACTTCCATGAATGTGCCCTGTTTTCAATTAAAAATAAAAATATCAGTATGTGGGTATACTTAAGTTGTATCAATATAACTATAAAAAATAAAAAATAATATTCATTGATTTATGAATCTGAACTCAAATAGCAAATAGTTTCAAAGTATCTATAAGCCCACAGAGAAGATCCTGAGATTTCCAGAAGAATTAAAATATGGAACAAAGCATTTATTTTTTCTTGGAATATTTATAAAGGCAACAAAAAAAAATTGACGGCTTTTAGTAACTTTTACTTAAAGCTCTATCTAACAAACATCTTTAGATCTTATGGAAACCATCTCTATACTACCAGCAAACATTATAACACTTCTTGCCCCTTCGTGGTAAATCATTATAAATGTTAAGTATTCAGTGCTCATATGAAATGTACTCAGATACATTATTTGTGTCCTTGTTATGGCATATCAGTGTAGTTTTAGTGTATAGTTATTACTCTGACTTAGCGCTGGTTCTTATACACTGGTATAAGAACCACTGATACAACAAATATATAACAATATCTGAGAATATAATATAATATAATATATAAGAACATAATAAATAAGAATACACTGGTACAACAAAGGCAACTTTTACCAACAATATATTGAAATACAGACAACTTCTACAGCAAGAACAGTGACACACTTCATAAGCTGTGTCTGGGTTCAGCAGCAGCAGTCAGTTTTTCTCCTTCTTAGTAGCTGGTGCAGTGCTGTGTTTTTGACTTTCGGCCTGGGAATAATACTGATAAAGCCGATGTTTTCAGTTGCTGGTCAGAATGTTTACCCTGACCAAGGGCTTTGTGAGTCTCATGCTCTGCCACGGAGGAGGAGAAGCCGGGAGGAAGCAGGGACAGAACACCTGACCCAAACTAGCCAAAGATGTATTCCATACCACAGCACGTCAGGCCTGGAGATGTAACTGGGAGTTTTCATGGAAGGGCACGTTCTCTGGTCTGTTGGGCTCGTTTTCGGTGGGTGGTATCATATTCTCTTCCCTTGTTATTTCTCTTATCGTTATTATTATTGGTGGTGCAGAAGTGATTTGTGTTATACCTTAGTTACTGGACTGTTTTTATCTCAACCTGTGGGAGTTACATTCTTTCAATTCTCCTCCCCATCCCTCGGTGGTGGGGGGGGGGAGGAGTAGAAACTGCATGGCTAACTTGGTGACTGGCTTAAGCCACGACAAGCTGTTGCATAAATTTACTTGTAATCTTCACTCTTTTTCAGATCAGAAAGTTTTCCCCATGTAACTGTAGCTACTACTATCTCTGAGACAAAAAACCCAAAACCCTAACAAGCATTACCTCAGCCAACAGAAATAGGAATGACACTGGGCAGCCTTAGAAGTTCAGAAGAGAAATTTTCACATTTGAATTTGTTATTTGGATACTCTACCAAGTCAAGATTTCTTCACAGAGGCGAGGAACTCTCATATATATTCTTAACTGAAGTACTGCAATCCTTTTTTAAATTAAAAAGAAGAAATGCAGTGATATCAGTTACACATAATCAAGGCATCAATACTAGAGAGAGTAACTGCATAATTGCAGCAGCACTGTGCCCCAAAAATGTGTTTAGGTGCAAATGTCTGCATAATGTGGCAGAAGTAGAGCTGACTTGGGTCTGCTTCAAAACCAATTTAAGTCTCTTTGGCAGGAAAGCTATTACAAATATCAAAAAATCATGGCCACTATAACCGGACAAAGCCCTCTACCGCTACCTGAAGCAAGGTCAAAATCACTGTGGAAAAGTCAAAATGAGAAGTTCTGACTAAGATTGTAACATACAGTAGCCAAAGTACCTCATTTGTCACACTGCTTTGTTCATGTCTGTTTCTCCTATAATTTGGCAAGGCTGATCTAGTCATATAAATACTTCTAATATTTCCTTCTTACTGGGTAGCAGAATAACAATTTTATGATTATGGTAGTGGTGAGTTCTTGGCTCCTGTCTGAATAAGGGTAGAGTTTTCCTCTCCATGGCACTTTGAATCTGGCACATCATTAGAAAACACTAATTTCCTTCACAAACCTAAGTTTTGTGTTACCTTGTTATAAAACTTCTTCTGCCTTAACAGCACTTAAAGTTGCTGTTCACTTCTATGCTTATTTGCAAATATTAAACATTCATCTTTTATTGTTTTAAAAATATATCTTTTCCTACAGCATCTCTGCATTCCTTTATTTCTTCAAGAATTGAGGAGCAAAATCCTGTTCTTGCAGATCTATTGTTCACCAGTACTCTACCTTTTTCCTCTTTTATCAAGATGATTAGCTTTGCTTCTCACCATCCAGATCACATACTTTGACTGTATTTCTTTATTTAAAATCTTTCCGGGAAACTTGGTGAAACATACACAAGGGTTTCCAAGTAAGTTTTTACCCTATGCAGAATCTTCTTAGTGGAAAGCATAATTAACTGGATATTTTAACTATACTGTCATAGAGATATCCTTTTGTCTTTTTTTTTTTTTTCCCAAAGAGTTTCTGCTTCTTTAAAAGGTAAGAAGAAGAATAAGACTTTGAAATACTTTTTTAAACGACACACTGGAAATCCTGAACTAATTCTTGACATTTGGAAATATGGTTTTAGTTTTCATCTTGCCTAAGTTCTTCTTGATTCCTTAAGACCTGATATAACAGCATATTGGGCAACATTTTCTTCAGTCAGCTGAACAAAACCACAGTCTAATATGTGATTATGAATGCTTCCATCTCCCCTCCGTAAAGACCATAATTAACGAGGACACATGGCATCATTACTTTTTGCCACCTGAATACTAAAAAAGAGACTCCAGCATCAGCTCAACAATACATCTCTTTTCTCTAGTCTGAGATTAAAATGTTGCCACCCCTTCACTCTCATATATGCACTTGCTAAAAGGCTTTGGTGAAAAAGATTGAACTTTAGGGAAAAGCAATAGCCAGGGCTTCATTTAGACTTGTCTCTTCAATTTCAGTGAGTCTCCCTACCTATCTAGATATGTTGCTGAACCTCAGTACCAAGACAGTCTTGAGTTAGCCCAGATGGAAGGAGGCGAGCTAACAACACAGCTTTCATACATTGGCCAAGAGTCAGGAAATGAGATCACCTATAAGCTTCCACATGATTTGATGAAAGAAATCAGAACTGGTATAAGAAAGGGTGTGATAGGAGGCTGTTAGTTCTTCTGCTGTCTTGAGTGGTTAGGAAGAAGACATTGAAGTTAATTATCCCAAGCCTAGGTAACCATTTGGGGGTTACCAACCAAAAAGAATTTTAAGGCTGGACTTGGGCCTGGTCCCTAACAGTGACTGTGAGATCCTCTAAGAACAAGAAAGCTTTGCTGTAAAGAGCTGGAGGCTACAAAGTAAGGAATGTCTAACTGTGAACATGGTAATATTTGAAGATTTGATGGAGATGTTGCTTCTTGCAGCATCTGCATATTGCAATGTGTCTTTCTGCAGAAAGATAACTTTGTTTTTCAACTGTTAAAGGAATTAAGGGGAATCATGCCATGACTTATTCACCTAACGTCGGAGGCGTGGGGTGGATTAAAAAAATACCTTCTTTTGGGTGTATTATGGTACTTGAGACTGGAATAGATTTTCTACCCCTCCCTCATGACAAGCTAGTCAAGAAAACCCTACTTTTTACTATGGTAATTCCACTAAAAGTGTGCACACAAATTTTATGAAGTACATTGATAATGACTGGGCTACAACAATAAGATTTAGTATCTTATTCCTTTTAGCTGACAGTAGGAAGCTTACTTCTTAATAAGCAATTTCTAGGGAGTTATGGTGGATTACCATAATAGAAGACAGAACCACTCATAATTAAAACAGTGTTGTCTAAAAAGAAAAACAAAATTGTGTCTTGTCACAGATCTCAAATAAACACATTTTTGATATGTTCCCAGGTTTTCTTTCTTGGGATATTTTATCTGTTCCTAAATGTCCAAGACTACTGCTGTATTTTCCATTGTTCATGCTAGGCTAAATGCCAGAGTTGTTTTAAAGTATGCATACTTCAAAGTCACTGTTTTAATTGATTGAACTGACTTTGGCAGACTACAAAAAGGGATTAAGCTGTGCACACACACAGACACATATATCCCCCCTCTTTGGTACCCACTCAAAAAAACCCCAACAAACCAAACAAAACCCAAAACAACAAGTAAGTAGTAGTCCACCATTGCTTTCTCCTTATTCTTACATTTCTAGTGAGCTAAGCTTGTATCTGCTATTGGAGAAACACAGTGGAGGCCTGTATGACACATGCTTAAATTTAACACATTCGCATGGCAGTAACGAACAAAGCAGTCCTTTCTCTCAGGAAAATCCTGGACTTGCATTACCCAGGTCCCTGAGCAGTACAGAATTTAGAAGAAAAACAGGAAACCTGTGGAAAACAGATAACTGACCAAACCTAGCTATTAAGCAGAACAGCCAGTAGCTCTTAAATAAATAATCACATCTATGTATATTATGCCTGACTGACCTTTCCCTCCCTCACCAGCTGTTCATACTGAAGCGTTTAGGCTAGGTATATGTATGTGTATAAACGTGCAAAAACAAGGAACAGCAGTTAGTGAAGTCTTTATATACATCTTATACTATAAGACTTTATTATTCCTACATGCATTTTTGTAAAAGGAATTGATATAACCTGTGCAAAGTTAAAAAAAGACTAAATTTTTGATCCCTAAGAGTATGCATAACTAAACAGGTAGTGTTTGTATCTGCTTCATTAAGTATACAAGTATATATATGTATGCAGTCTCAGAAACATATATTCCTGTTCAGGAGTTAATCAAAGTAACAGGGCAATATTTTATTCAGTAATGGAAAATTAGTTGTAGTCATAATGATTACTATTGTGTTTTCTTCCTAAGCTATGTTACTTAAACATGATGTCTGATTTTTGAAAGACTCTATAATCATCTAGATAACCTTTTGTTTATATTGCCCAAGGAGCATCTTACAAATGAAGGTAGGCCATTTTTATTCTCCTCCAATGCAAGTTTTATAGATATCAAATGTAATATTATTTTGAATATAAGAGATTTTGGAAATATAAAAAACTCTCAGCACAGAAGATGTATGTGATGATAACACAAACTAGACAGTGCATGTGAGCTGGGGTCCTTTTCACATGAAATATTGCTTTCCCATGTGTACTAAATGGAACATCAGGAAAAACATTCAGGCTTTTTAATATTGCCATCTATAAAACACAATGGGACTCTCAAGAAAAATGTTGTTTCCCTGGAGTTCTGTTGCCAAGACCTTCAATATACAGTGATCTTACAACATTCTGGCTGTGACAAGCAGTTTTCAGTGTCCTCAGGTTCATATCCAGCCGCTTGGGAAAATCAAATACACCCCTCTGGAGGCTCAGAAAACCTAAGTCCCCTCAGCAAGGATAAGCTGAACTAATGAAGTTTTAATAAAGCAGGACAAGAAGGTACAATCCTCATACTGACCTCCAAAAAACCCTTCATGTCTCAAAAGTGCAGAAATAACACTTTCAGTAATTGTGTTTGTACAATGACCTCTGTGGAAGCTGGAGCCCCCCTGCTTTCTGCAGTTACTTCTCAATGACAGGGTTTGGAAGCTGCCTGGGTACAGAACTGTGGAGCTGAGTTTAATTTATGTTGCTTTGTCATTGGCTAGCCACTTTTATCACTATTTGGTCTATAGTAATTTTAGTTTTTCTGCAGAAATATGATGTCAAAAAGCTCTGTTTGAATTTCCTAAATATGTTTTCACCTTTCATATTCCAGCATTTCTTCATCCAAAAGCTTCAAGATATGGCAGTAAGACAAGACACCAAACCAAACCAGGGACACTGGGTGCAGCTGAATTGTCTGTTTTTTCACAAGGTACAGCATGAAATATCCGTCATTCCCATGTGTGCGTGACCTCTGCCTCATTCCATTCAGTTTGTTCTCTTTTCCACAGAGAAACTGGAAATATGTGTTTGTCCTACAGGGCTCCATCCTTGCGTGTCTCTCCAGGATGGTTTCATCACTGTTTTTAATTCACTTGTATAGTTTTGGAGTCTTACTGAAATTAATATAGCTCTGTAGATGTGAAGGTGCGTACCAACATGGAACTTATTACCTGCTGACTATCTAAAGTGAGTAAATATAATCAGCAAAGACAGAGAAGGCTTTAACCACTTCTGTAGTGCTGGCTATCCCTCACTAAGTTCAATACCCTGTCTTCTGAACCTCCTGTCAGGGCCCTTCTCAGGGTGGTTAATCTATTTCTACTTAGAATTGCCATCTTAACAAATATCCGTCACAGAATTCCCCATAGCACAAAGCCAGACCTGCCATCACTGAAAGCAGCAGATATCTGTGGCACTGCTTATCATAGCAAGGATAAGCTGTGGTTAACAGCAAGAGAAACCAGCTAAACCGGTGGCAAAAAGTTGCTTTATCTTGGATACAAGAATCAAGAAGTGTAGCTACATAGAATAACAAAATACCAGAATAGTCTTATTGGTTGCTTGGCATAGTCAAGCAATGGCAGGAGAATAGCAGACGCTTCAAATGTCAGGAGTAAAGTTATATTACTAGACAGGTTTGTTAGGCCCAACTCTCTGCTTGTATTCAACCTCAGATAAAAATGCACTCTCTTGCATAAAGCTTAGTCCAAGACTGTATATCCCACAGACCAGCATATAGCAACCATATTTCTTGTGGTCATGTTGGGGTGTGAAAGCATGTATGAATTATTTTTGCCTGAGGAACCTTTAATCCTGAATTTATCTCATGGACAGATGGGCATCACAGACCTAGATTAGTAACTTGGCTCATTGTTCTGTTTTGTTTAAGGTGTTATTATTCACTTCTATTTTCACACCTGTGGAAGAAATACAAGAATTGCCGTAGTTAGGAAGGATAGAAATGGTATTCTTGTAAACATTTCTAAATCCTTTTGGGGTCTCATGTGTGCTGTGATCTGGAGACATCTGAGTCTTGTTCTTTAATTTTCTGGCTTAAAAAAAGGTGTAGTTTGTTGTCCTGGCTCATTGCCTTAGTGGTTTGGTTGCTAAGAACAATGAAATGCTAAAAGGACATTTACACCACAGAGATCCTTAGCACTGGCACTGCCGTTATCTTAGTCACAGAAAGAGAACATTTAATCTACTTGCTATATACTTTTTGAGATTCAGCATAGTGATCCACTTCTTAGCATTATATATGCAGCCATGCGCTGCATTATAGATTCCCTATTCTCCATACAGAGGAATACTTCTGGCTAAACCAGCTGAAATAGGCTCCTTTCCTTTTACAGAAATGAAACATTGTGCCATTGTGAGCTTTGACTTAATGTGAACTTTCCTATATTCCAGTCATGAGATTTAACCAAAAACAGCCTTGGGGATATTATGATGGGAAAAGCAAAGTGTGGTGATTGCACTGGGAATATATTAGCTGGAACGCTTCTCAGCAGCTGGCCAGCAGCCTTTTGAAACAGCGTTATTCCAAGAACTATATAAATAAACAGAGGCCTTGGGAATTTTTACCAGTCAAAAAACCCCACAAAAAACCCCTCTGCCAAGCCAACCACTATCCAGACTTTCTCTATATGTGTACCGTGTATGGAGGGTACTTTATTCAGTGCAAGAGATGGCTAGCTATGCCTGCCAAATGCTTTAAGTTATGATTTGGCAAGGGCTGATTTGCAAAGGGGACAAGGAAGAAAACGGTCTGGGGAAAATGGCTTTTCCAGAGGTCTACCCTGAAGTGATTGTGCAGCTAATTATTAGTGGGTTTTCTCTTTTTATTACTACTGCTGTCCATCAGGAATTATTATTCTGCCTTATGTTCACAGGACCTCAGGTGACAGTTCTTGCTATTGAGTAATTGTCATATAATAATGGCCAGAATGATGATGCATTATGCTGCAGCTCTACATTACAGCTCAGAGAAGTCTCCAGAACCTGATAAATCTTGCTTGCTCAGCAAAGGCTGGGTTGGACGGACAGCTTTAGTTGACTGGGTGTAGAAAGACCATCATACAATTGCCTTGTCACGTCTGAGATGATGAAAACCTGCTTAGTTCTTTCTGAGGCTTCCTGCTCAGTGTGGAGTCACCTATCCCTCCCAGGTCCACCCAAAACAAATCTGTAATGCATTTTGTTGCTCTAATTGCTATTCTTAATAAACTCTAATATAACAATCAGCATTGATATGCCTGGACTTCTACCGATCAACCAGGAAAAAAAGTACAATTACCATGAAAATATATGGAAAAAGGCCAAAGGTACAGCTCTTGAGATGGCTGTAGCATTGTTTTGCAAATATTCAATTATGCCCCAAAAGGGAAAGGTTAAACATTGAGCAATAACAGGCGAGAGAAGATATGAACAAAAAATAGCACTACAGTGACAACAATGCAACCAAAGAATTTTAAAAGTATTTACCTTGATCATAAATATCTTTTCTTTTTCTTAGAAGTTCTTATTTTAAGTCTGATTTTTTTTTCATACTCCAATTTTTTCATTGATTGCTGAACTTTCTAGTAGTAACTTAAGTCTGCTTGGGTTAATTGTCAGGTTTACTGCTGATGGTGTATAAACATAGAGAACAATACAGAGGCCTTGTGATAATCACATAGTCCTGTGAAATATAAATTAATACCACTTATAGCTATTGACACATGCACAAATAATCTGCACATTCTTTTGAGCAAGTCCTAAATTAATCAATGCCATCATGGTGTAATTTATAAGATGTTGGAATCTAGAGTCTCTTCTATTTCAGAATTTCTATGTAATTTCCCAAGATTAACTAATTTTTATAAAGCCCAATGGGAAATTTACTCCCACTGTACAGATGTAGAAACCAACATGGGGAAGTTAAGTAATTCACACCAATTCACACAGGAAATGAGAGTTTGACAGAAAGAACTTGTGTGTCCTCCTTTTCTCTTCTCTTGCTCTGTTTATTTTTACTAACTGTCAAGTAACAGTGATGAAAGTCATATACACAAAACATGCATAGAGCAGCAAGAATGGAAAAAAAAGGGAAAAAAAATACTTTTATGAAACTATGGCAAATGTAATCTGACATAAGGAACGATTTTTTGGTAATTTGTAATGACTTATGGAAGTCAAATGGATAATAAAACTCCCAGGGTTTGGGCATATGGAAATAATAATAGAAGTTTTTTACACAAATCAATTCAACATTCAAAATACATCTTATACCACAAGAACACTTGTAAATCTCCATAGAATGGATCATAATCATCAGGAGTAATTTAATTATGCTCAGACCAAGCATAAGCAGATGAATATTAATCCATTTCCAAATATTTGAGATTTTTATTATAATTATATTGTTTGGACTCAAAAATTGCTATTCATAATCTCTAAAATCTCCAGAGACTTGAGAAAAAGGGTTTGTTTAGGCTGGTGCAGGTGCTGTGATTTGGCACGGTAGTGCACAGGCTGCTCAAAAGTTCTATATTAAAGAATCTGTGGTGTCCTTCCCAGTGACTCAAGACAGGTTCTGAAACTATAAAAATGAACAGAGCAATAAATCTCCATCAATTTGTAAAAATTATTTACCAGGAATTTCTTTTGTGATTTCTCTGGTATCCAGAAGTGATATTGGCACCTTCAGGTTTACTTGAACAGTCTGAGGTTCCGCAGCCAAGGGTTATATAATCCTAGAAATTAAGGAAGAAAGTGAAAAAGAGTAAAATCCACAAGTCAACTGGATGTAACTAAAGCATTAGAGTAACATCTGGCAGCATGAGTGAAACCAGGGAAGAAATACTAAGAAAGTATTTTTCCCCATTTGTTTCCTAGAAATCATTTCAGAATTCTGAAATGTTTGGGATTTTGGGTTTTTCTAATGCATTAATTTCAAATGCAAAGGTTTCCACACAAAGACATACTTCACTGAAGCTGGCAATAGCAGGTTCAGAAGTTCATTTAGGGTACAACAAGTTAGATATTTAACAGAAATTGGTATAGTACCTTCTAAATCTACTTAAAAAAAAGTAATGGATAAATTCACTCTGGTATTATAATTTCCTTTTTTAAGCATTCCAAGACTGCAAATATACACTACTCAAATGAGCTGTCTGACAGGATGGATGATGTTCCAAGACTGCTGTCCACACTTAGAAATTCAGCAGGTATTTCCAACACAGTTTGCTGCTTTTTTTCCTTGTCCCAAAAGCATTTTGACAACTGAAGATAGCCAGGTATGTCAGATATTACATATTTTATCAGTCTACATGAAGATTGCTTTTCCTTGCCGCAATATAGGACCATCTCTTCCCTACATTGTCCACATTTTCTTCTGGATTCCTCAGTGATTCCTGAAAACAGCACAGATCTTTACATGAAGAAGGAGAGTAGTATGAGGGAAACAGGAGACAACTACATCTACTGTTTCTCCAGTACCAAAATTTAGTTTATCAAGGACAGCACAAAAGGAACACATTTTATGGAAATGTATAACTTTCCCTAAAGAAAGGGAACACAAAAGAACAGCGATGTTCTTAAGTAACTTAATTAACAGAATGTTACTTAAGTAATTTAGAATTTTTCCTGTAGCACCACTTAGAAATCAGATCTGTGGTGAAATTCCTGTGAGGGAATTAAAACAACAGATCAGCATTCTTGTTGTTACGGATACCTTTGAAATAAGTCATTTTCCGACAAACCAATCAAAATGGTCACTGTTAAAATAGCACGCAAAATCAGCAAAAGCATATTGTTTTGCAATCTCAGAAAATGTATACAAGTCTCCCTCAGATGTTTCTTTATCCACAAAGACAACCAGCAAAATCTCACAAATTTCACACCTCCATGTTTGTATGAGTTTTGGCAGGTAAGAACCACAAGTGATAAAGCGATGTATCTGCCAGATTCATTGGCAGACACAAACAGTTCTGAAAGACTCTGAGAAGATGATAAACAAAGACGTTGACACAGTGGAAGAGGAGGATTTCATTAAGGTGGTGCAATTTCAGAACATACTTTAGGCTTTGGTTTCCTGAGGTAACATGAAAAGCTTAATGGCCATCTTGACTTTTACATTCCTAATAGCACCACTAAGTGTTATCCACTGCCTCTTCCACAGCAAAAAAGCCAGATTGCCATTTGTTGTGCACATTGTTGCATTGGCACTCGTAAGAGTTTAAAAGGGAACATTAAGAAATTCTGGGTGGCATACATATATGCTATTCACAATGCATGCAAAGGTTTTGAAGATTTGGTAGTTCCAGCTCCTTCCACACAAGATTCTTGTGAGACTACCATGAAGTATGCCAGAAAGACTTGGTCATCTTTATCAGAAGCTTTCAAAACAGGTAACAGTTAAGGATTTTAATCTGATTGTAAAGTAGCATGACATGACCATTCATGAATGCTAATGAACACAAGTTAAGAGCATAACTTTACAAAACACCTATAAGCTGTCTGCAACAGAAACAAACTTAATTGAGAAAGAGGGCACACTTCTTTCTCAAGGCCCCCATTGTTGTGTGCATTAAGTTTAATCACCATCTCCTGGGAAATTACTATAACTGTGTACACTATATCAAAATAATTTTGTCATCAACCAGAGTGTCTTTAAAGAGAGTTTAATGAATGAAAAAAAAAATCATTTGAGTAGTAGCATGAAAGACTATCACTGACACTTGTTACTTTCTTTTTGTCTAGAGCAGAAACACTACACAAGGGGGTGACTGCTCTACTCTCTCCAACCACAAATAATCTGTGTATGGCAAACCCAGAAGTTTTGTCAGGAATTCAAATACTTAACAGAATTTAGAGGGTGGAGCTTCAAATCAGAGGGATCTGGCAAAAACTGGCCCAGCAGTAAATTTACAGAGTTCAACCAGAGGTGAAAAGTTTTTCTCCTGGAGAGAAGCTCAGCCCCTTTCATCACTTGCTGAAAACAGTTTGTCCCCTACAGCAGGTGCCTACAGCATACAAGGCAACAGCACACTTCTATCACAACTAAGGCAAACCACATTAACTGGGCTACATCAGGAGGAACAAGGGCAAGACATTTTCTTCTGTGCCACACTGGTGAGGCTGCAGCTGGAGAATTTCATCCAGCTTTGAACCCCTACTCCAAGAAGAATATGGAGGTTTTGCAAAGGGTCCAGTAACAGGCCTCCAACGTGATCAGGGGCCTACACCGTGTGGCCTTCAAGACTAAAGCTAACCAATGTCATCACTGATCTGATGCTCATGCTTTGAGAAGGAAGTTGCACTGGATGACCTTGAGAGGTCCCATCAACCAACTCTTCTATGACTGTGATAATTTATTCGTCTCTCAACGTATAATTAGAGAACATACAGCATGCAGGATAGTCATCATACAAAGAACAGCAGCAACAACAACGCCAAGCACACTGCTACTGCATAGTGGGCATTTTGGAAAAAATGGGGTATATTTCTGTAATGGCAAATCAACCCAAACCAACAGGGTATCATCTGAAATCTGTATTTCTGAGAAAAGCTAAAGCATGTTTCTCTAAGGCCCAAGATGATCAATAATGAACACAAATTCAAAAGCACATCACACGTTCAGACACTATCCATAATGAACCTCTGAGTTAGACAAAAGGGGAAACTCCTATGAAGCACTAAGTAGCTGCACACACTTTAATGCTCTGTGTGTGCACACTGAAGAGTACTGTAAGCATAAACTTAAAGCTAATGAGAAACATGAGTACACATAGAAGAGCAATTTTCTGGATTTTTGACAAGTGTATCACTTTTGTAAGACAGTGATCCTACAAAATGCCCAAAAAAGGATCTAAAATTAATGAAGAGAATTTAACACTACTGATTATTAATGTGCACTTATGTGGACACCTTCGTAACAGTGGGTGACATACATAAACAGTGCTTCTCAAGATAATTTTGGGAAATTGTTTGAAGAAGTGTTACTTCACTTTTCTTTCTTTCATATGTGTTTGTTTCTTCCTTCTATACATTTTTACATAAGTATCCATGAGAGAACAACATGTATGTATGTGTGTGAAAAGAGTGTTCACAGAAAACCACCTAACTGATGACACTGATTAAGGAGCAGAGAAAACTGAAGTAATGCCAGGAATACATCTCTATTCTCCTAGAATATTCTTCAAGGGGAATTAACTCCTGTGGATGCCAGAGACACACTCTTCATCAACGACTGTAGTGATAGGACAAGGGGTGATGGGTTCAAAGTGAAACAGGGCAAGTTCAGGTTAGATATAAGGAAGAAGTACTTCTCTGTGAGGATGATGAGGCCCTGTGTCATGGTTTAAGCCCAGTCAGTAACCCAGAAAAACCACGTAGCCGTTCACTCACTGCCCCGCCTTCCTCCCCCTGCTCCCAGAAGGATGGGGAGGAGAATCGAAAGAATGCAACTCCCATGAGTTGAGATAAGAACAGTCCTTTAACTAAGATATAACATAAACCATCACTGCTACCACCACCACCACCAATGATAAGGGAAACAACAAGGGAAGAGAACACAACCGCTTACCACCTGCCAACTGATACCTAGCCCAACTGAGCAATGATCTAGCCCTTCTGGGCAACTGCCCCTAGTTTTACATCCTGGGCATGACATGCTGTGGTATGGAATACCTTTTTGGCTAGTTTGGGTCGGGTGTCCTGTCTCTGCTTCCTCCCAGCTTCCCCTCCTCCCTGGCAGAGCATGAGACTCAGAAAGTCCTTGGTCAGACTAAACATTACTAAGCAGCAACTAAAAACTTCGGTGTTATCAGCGCTGCTCCCAGGCTGAAAGTCAAAACCACAGCACTGCACCAGCTACTAAGAAGGAGAAAAAATGGCTGCTACTACTGAACCCAGGACACCCTGGCATAAGCAAACCAAAGAAGCTGTGAATGCTCCATCACTGGCAGCATTCAAGGCCAGGTTGGACGAGCCTTGGGTGACATGATCTAATGTGAGGCATCCCTGCCCATGGCAGGGGGTTGGCACTAGAAAATCTTAAGGTCCTTTCCAACCCAAACAATGCTGTGATTCTAATAAAGCTGCAAGCAAAGGCAAACCATGTCTGTCCCAATCACATTATACCCTTACTTATCAACACGAGTAGAGAAACCTCACTGGAAAATACTTAGAGAATGTCTATCCTCAATGTCTTGCACAATTTCCTCTAAGCATGACAAATGCAAATTTCCTAAGATGCATCCATATCATTCATTTTGAAGCAGTTTGAGTGACTACACAAAAACTGGAATCAGGATTTAAAGTTTTTGCTTTTTCTCCTTTTCAGATATCACCAGAACAGAAGAAATAAATTCCTTAAGTCCTCTTTGAGGTGCAACAAACTAAAACAAAGTAAGCAAGTTTGTGGTCTGCTATTCAGAGAACAGTGTTTAGAAAAGGATCCTTGTCTCCATTAGTGAGAACACTGTGAATAAATGAGACTCGACTATTAGGTATTTTCTTATATAATAAACATATTTTTTTAACTTGTCTGTATTTCAAGATACTCCATTTTCAAACTAGAACTTCCCAACTTTTCTGGAAGATGCAACTTCATGGTTTACCTAGAATTACATTAATATTTACTAAGTCTTCGTTTGCATGAGAACATCAGGAGAAGTCAGAAGGTAAAGTACAACACCCCTTTAATCAATAGTTTTCACACATTTGGAAAAAAAGTTGAATGAAATTTACTTCAATATAAGTAAGTTCTAAAATAAAACCTATTCAGCCCAGGGAGTAGCATTCTGATACCACAAGCATTGCTTTGTTCAGCAAGTAACTATTCTGTCCAAATGAAGTAATTGACTCAGCTTGGTGAAACCCAGATTTACAAAATAAATCTCTCAATTTTCCTATCTGAAATTATTTTCCCCATTTTAACATTCTTCAACACAGATAAAGTAGTAGATGAAATGTAAAAAAGGTTTAAATATATAGGAAAAAATCTAGGAAATAAATTCTGTCCCCAAAAATGGTATTTGTTCAGGCTTAATAAAACCTAAAGGTGGACAACACTTTGGGTTGACATCAGAAATAACAGTGGGTTTAAATTTTTGGCTCTATGAACCCTAACTGGTCAGAATCAGTGGCTGCTCATTTTATTCATGCTTACTGGGATGCCAAAAGAAAAATTTTTTTTAACTGATGACAAAGTCAGTGTGTACAAATTGGGGTTTTGTATCCAATATTTATGGTCATCAGTGCTCTGGCGAAAAGAGCTGTGTCAGGTTTATCACAGTCACAAAATGAAGCTCTCTGAGACAAAGCAGCTACATGGATTTCATAATCATAGAACACAGATGCTTGACTTGGTTGCAGCACCAGCATCTCCACATTTGTTGGAAGGACAAACTGAAGGTATTTATTGAACCACTAAGTTTCAGAAACACGACATTTCATGCAAAAGCAAAAATACCCCTGGTTTTTTTCTACTTCAGCTCAAGACTGAGAAGAACTAATTTTCTTTCCAACCACAAACTCTCAAACCATTTGACCAGATGCATTGTTCTCACAGTAAGAACACATGGAACAAGGATTTGCATTTATTGATGTAAAATGATTGTAAAAATCTGATGATACATCTTGATGGTTATTGCATCCCATGAAGTTAATTTGTCTTAAATTTACAACTAACAAATTGAATGATCCTTTTATGAGTTCTGTTGCATGCAGCTCTTAGAGATTAAATTTGTCAAGAAAATGTAGAGAGCTAACACTGCAATAAAGTTTATAGAATAGAAACCTATCACAAATCTTAACTAATGTCACCAAGTAGGAAGAATCACATACAGAAATTGTAATTAAAATCCTAGACTAGAGCTCTCACTTTCAAGCGCATTAGCAACAAGTACAATCAACCATTGTGTGAGGCTGGGAAAGAAGGTAAAGTTAGTTGTTTTTAGAAAAATACTGCTAGTAAATCTGTATACTTGGCACAGTTAGAAGTCTTGTGTCATATAAACTTAAGAAATTACATCTGAAGCTACTTTTATTGCCTTTTTTTTTCAGTGAAATCTTGCATATTCAAGATCATTCCCACAGTTCTTGAAGATAAACAGCTCCTGATGTCAATGTGGAGTTCTATTTTCAGAAAGCTTTATTTAATGCTAAGTAAGCGGTTTAATGTGCCTCTGTTTACATAAATATTTAGATATGTGAAAACACATCCTGCTCGAGCTGCTCTGATAAACAGAAGTCAGCTGTTACTCCTATTCCACTTCTTACTCTGTGTGGAGCAATGCTTATTCCCAAGCTATTTGTTTATAATGCATCCATTGTGCTTAGAACCAGAAGTTTATAAATACATGCTTGAAAAATGTAGTCTGGCTCTCCAGCAAAATGCTTTGCAAACGCTTTTTTTTTTTTTTTTTTGCAAACGCTTGCACCATGGAAAGTCTTTCCAGGTATCTGAAGTTTCATACACTGTTGCACATCAGGGATCATGAAAGAAGGCCGTACTTAACCAAAGGCATACAAACTGCAGAATACCCAGAGTAGATGTGACCTTGATGGACAAAAAAACCTGAGTGTAACACCACTGCTCTCTGTTCACACAAAGTGTGCTGGGCCAGAATATTGCTGTCCCAGATGAACTGAAGCATATGCACAGTCTTGCAGACACAGGCAGCACTGTTTGTATCCAACAGATGAGGAGCCTGGGACGTCAGCTTTTTCAAAGACAGCCAAATCTGAGATGCTTATTAACCTGAGCATCAATTTCTATTTCAGAGGCAACATTGACTGTAGAGGCAAATATTAATCTGAAACACACTGTATTCCATACTTCACAACTGACCTGTGACTTATACCATATTTAAGACCCTACTTACAGTTTCTTGTCCAGCCCCTAAATAGCCTACTCCACATCACTTGCCTCCCCCATCAAAAAAAAAAAAAAAAAAAAAAAAATTCTGAAAAATCTGACTGGTACAAAATCAAATGGCAGATCCAGAATCAGAGGCTATTTACTTGGTTACATAAATAACAAGAAATTCCAAGTTGTTTAAGCAAGGATAGAGCCAGAATATGAATCAGCCTTCAAACATATGTTGAATTCCAAATCTGAGTTTCTCAGCACCAGCACATACCACCATTTGCTAGACTTTAAGTATGTACTTGACCAAGAATTACTTTTCCTTCTTTTACACATCATTTTGATTTAGACTCACTAACAGATTTCAAGCTTTTGGGTTTTGGTTTTTTTTATAGTTATCTCACTAATTACTTCTCCAAACTTTTAAGTCAGATTTAGATTGTGGGTTGGTTTGCTTTCTTTTTTACAGTCTGTGTGTGCTTGATAAGTGAACAAGACACAGTACAAAACTGTGAAACTGCAAACTAAACCTGTATGATTAGATCCTGGTTAGGACACTGAGAGAAAGCTACGGGCAGTACTGAAGGCAAACAGGAACATCAGTGAAATTGTGTCCCAAGCATGTGGTTGTTTCTATCTCAAATTAAAAATTAGAAATGCTTCAAATGCAGCTGGTAGTCCACTTCAAGCATTATCTCCTGAAGACATGATCTCACATAAACAGCAAGTCTGTTTATCATCTCACTGTTTATCAATCTCACATAAACAGCAACCGTACTCTGAAAAACTCTTTTAATTACATGAGCTATGAAGTACAGTAAAAGTAACTTAGAAAGAAAACATTCCTGAATAATACATAATTCAAGCATGTTTAACTAACTAAAAATGAGAGAGTATGAAGAGAAAAGAAAACATCAAAGGTCAGAAGACTAATTTGGTTTGTTTTCATTATTCTATATATTTCTTAGCTGACTCATGACAAATCAGTGTAATTTATTTGCTGGGGGTTTTTTAGGACTATTTGTATCTGTTTGGTCCTTGCTTAAACACTAACAATGGACAATCACTCCATCTTTAATTTCAAGAAGAAAAAGATTTCAGATTTCTGTATTTCTTAGTATAGACTTAAAAGATCGGTAGCATTCTTCATAATTTAAGGAGCTATTTCACTGATCTGATCACATGATGATTATGTATATTTCTAAAGACATTCCATGAAAGTCAGTATCTGAGCCACTTAGATACCTTTGGAATAATTCTTAAATGTAGATAAAAATTTGTGTTATTGTGCTTTTATGAGTAGGAGAAAGAAGAAGCAACAAGTAGGAATAAAAGCAAGATCACTATACAATACTGAATTATTCAGTTCAAAGACTAGAAACTTCAGTCCACATCTTATCTATTCAGCTAAATATCTTCCTGTAGCACCAACCAGTTTCAGTTCAGACACATCACCTCATGCCAATAAACTCCATCTCTATAAATTTCTAGGTTTAAATTTTCATAAGGCGATCAGTAATTGCATCAGCTTTTATTTGCCTTGTCTGAGACATATCAGAGAAAAACCTTGGCTTTCACAAGGTGCTGATAATCCGTATAATAAAACCTAAATCTCTGTCTAACACTGGGGATTCCAAACTTCAGACATTCACAAGTTTAATCACTTTTGAAATCCAAGATAAATTTTCATCATCAAACATATATACAACCATTTAAAAGGTTGTTGGTTTTTTTTGTGAAAAAGAGAGGAAAAAACCCTCAGTGTCTTTGAACGTAGATATCTGCCTTTACTCTGTATATGGATGCAGTTGCACAAGATGTCTTTTTGATTTCTTTTTAGGATAATTTTTTAACTATGATCTCTTCCTTGTTCTGTATTACTGTGGAACTCCATAGCCAATTGTACGGTATTGGTTTAATAATGGGTAAATCTGATTTGAAAGTCAAATTAATACAGTGCTTCTTTTAAAATTTTCCCTCCAAATATGATGCTTCTAGAAATATTTGCTCAGTCTCATGATCTTATCAGAGGTCTCTTTTAAATAAGACACTTTTGGAATATGAGGAGCTGTGGCTGTCCTGATTTAGCAGTAGCAGTCATTTTTTTTCTCCTTAGTAGCTGGTGCAGCGCTGTGTTTTTGACTTTTGGCCTGAGAACAGAGCTAATAACACTGATGTTTGGTCTGACCAAGGACGTTGTGAGTCTCATGCTCTGCCAGGGAGGAGGGGAAGCTGGGAGGAAGCAGAGACAGGACACCTGACCCAAACTAGCCAAAGAGGTATTCCATACTACAGCACGTCATGCCCAGGATGTAGAATTGATTGTTCTCGGAAGGGCTGGATCACTTCAGGGTGGGGTCGAGGTACCAGTCGGTGAGCGGTTGTGTTCTCTTTCCTTGTTATTTCCTTTATCATCATTATTATTGGTGGTAGCAGTAGTGGTTTGTGTTATACCTTAGTTACTAAAACTTTTTATCTCAACCTGTGGGAGTTGCATTCTTTCAATTCTCCCCGTCCCTCTGATTCATTGTAAGTTTTCAAGAATGTTTCAGACTTCTCAGATATTTCTGTGGGTAACAAGGATATGCTTCATGAAACAATACTGCTATCAACTAATCCAAATTGCCAGCATTCTTAAAAGTAATATTTTCACAAGAAAGAAGCATTAAAACATTATTTTTTAATATATATGATTTATTTATTATTTTTATTATTCATTATCTATTATTATCTAAAGCATCTTATCAAGTATATAAGATAACTAAGATATAACTAACATATAACTAAGATATAACTAAGATATAACTAAGATATCTAAAGTATCTTATCTTTACTGTTTTTGACCACAGAAGAAAATAAAATTAGATTTCATCCCAAGACTTATTTCTCTTTTGGTTTTGGGTTGTTTTTTTTTTAAAGTAATCACTAAAACATAATGAATTTTTAACCAGTAAGTTTTTTATCAATTATTAGTTTCAGCTACTTACTGGGTTTTCTTTCACATTGTGCGTATGAAAAGATAAATCGCATGCTCTGATTTCTACTTTGACCTAAGAACTGCTTCTTCCTGTTTTCTGGGGGGACGATATAAAGGGGAGGCACAGAAAAAGCCAATTCTCCAGCATATTAACTCAGAACTATAACTATGTTTTAACTGAGGGACTTTATATATCAAATGAACCAAAAAATTACAGGTGCACTTATTTCTCATGAAGTTACACAGTATCACAGTATGTTAGAGATTGGAAGGGACCTCAAAAGATCATCTAGTCCAATCCCCCTGCCAGAGCAGGAACACCTAGATAAGGTTACATAGGAATGTGTCCAGGCGGGTTTTGAATGTCTCCAGAGAAGGAGACTCCACAACCTCCCTGGGCAGCCTGTTCCAGTGTTCTGTCACCCTCACTGAGAAGAAGTTTCTTCTCAAGTTTAAGTGGAACCTCTTGTGTTCCAGTTTATACCCATTACCCCTTGTCCTATCATTGTTTGCCACTGAGAAGAGCCTGGCTCCATCCTCATGACACTCCCCCTTTATATATTTATATACACTAATAAGGTCCCCCCGCAGTCTCCTCTTCTCCAAACTATAGAGACCCAGCTCCCTCAGCCTTTCCTCATAAGGGAGATGCTCCACTCCCTTAATCATCTTTGTCGCCCTGCGCTGGACTCTCTCCAGCAGGTCCCTAAGCTTATTGAACTGAGGGGCCCAGAACTGGACACAATATTCCAGATGCGGTCTCACCAGGGCAGAGTAGAGGGGAAGGAGCACCTCTCTCGACCTACTGACCACCCCCCTTCTAATACACCCTAAGGATGCCATTGGCCTTCTTGGCCACAAGGGCACAGTGTTGGCTCATGGTCATCCTGCCATCCACTAGGACCCCCAGGTCCCTCTCCCCTACACTACTCTCTAACAGGTCGTTCCCCAACCTATACTGGAACCTGGGGTTGTTCCTGCCCAGATGCAGGACTCTACACTTTCCCTTGTTATATTTCATCAAGTTTCTCCCTGCCCAACTCTCCAGCCTGTCCAGGTCTCGCTGGATGGCAGCACAGCCTTCTGGCGTGTCAGCCACTCCTCCCAGCTTAGTGTCATCAGCAAACTTGCTGACAGTACACTCAATTCCCTCATCTAAATCATTGATGAATATATTAAATAATACTGGTCCCAATACTGACCCTTGAGGCACTCCACTAGATACAGGCCTCCAACTAGACTCCGCCCCATAGACTACAACTCTCTGGCTTCTGTCCTTCAGCCAGTTCGCAGTCCACCTCACTACCTGATCATCCAGGCCACACTTCCTCAATTTAGCTATGAGGATGCTGTGGGAGACTGTGTCAAATGCTTTGCTGAAGTCAAGGTAGACCACGTCCACCGCTCTGCCATCATCCATCCACAATGTTATTTCCTCATAAAAGGCTATGGGGTTGGTCAAGCATGACTTTCCCTTGGTAAAGCCATGTTGACTGCCCCTCATAACCCTCTTATCCTTGACATGCCTTAAGATGGCACCAAGGATAAGGTGTTCCATCACTTTCCCAGGGATGGAGGTGAGGCTGACCGGTCTATAGTTACCCGGGTCCTCCTTCTTGCCCTTTTTGAAGACTGGAGTGACATTTGCTTTCCTCCAGTCCTCAGGCACCTCTCCCGTTTCCCAAGACTTGGTAAAGATGATGGAGAGCGGTCTAGCAATGACTTCCGCCAGTTCCCTCAGCACCCGCGGGTGCATCCCATCTGGACCCATGGATTTATGGATGTCCAGATTGCTCAACTGGTCCCTAACCCATTCCTCATCGACTAAGGCAAACTGCTCCGTTGACCTGACTTCATCTGAGGTCTCAGGAGTACAGGGCTCTTCAGGACTGCCTCCGGCAGAGTAGACTGAGACAAAGAAGGCATTCAATAACTCTGCCATCTCTGTATCTTCTGTCACCAGGGCACCCATCCCGTTCACCAGTGGGCCAACCTTGCCTCTGGTGTTAGTTTTATCAGCTATGTATTTGAAAAAGCTCTTTCTGTTGTCCTTGACCCCTCTGGCCAGATTTAATTCTACGGAGGCCTTAGCCATCCTAGCTGCCTTCCTACATCCTCTAGCAGCAGCCTTATATTCCTCTCGAGTGGCCAGCCCCTCCTTCCATGACCTGTAAACTCTGCTCTTCCACTTGAGCATACCCAGCAGTTCCTTATTCAGCCACGCAGGTCTCCTGGCCCTCTTCCTTGACTTCCTACGTGTCGGGATGCTCTGCTCTTGAGCTCGGAATAAGCAATTCTTGAATGTCAACCAACTATCCTGGGCCCCTTTACCTTCAAGCAGCCTTGCCCATGGGATTTCCCCTACCAATTGCTTGAAAAGGCCAAAGTTTGCCCTGCTAAAGTCCAGGGTTGCAATTCTACTTGCTATTGTACTGGTCCTACCACACAAGATCCTGAATTCCACCATCTCGTGGTTGCTGCAACCAAGGCAGCCCTCAACCTTTACTGCTTCGACCAGACCCTCCTTGTTAGTGAGGATGAGATCCAGCAGCGCTCCTCTCCTGGTTGGCTGATCCACCATTTGGATGAGGAAGTTATCATCCATACACTGGAGGAACCTCCTTGACTGTGGCTGGGTTGCTGAGTAGTCCTTCCAGCAAATATCAGGGAAATTAAAATCCCCCACAACAACCACGGCCTGTGACTGTGAGGCCGCTCTCAGCTGCCTGTAGAAGGCCTCGTCAACTTCCTCACCCTGATCTGGTGACCTGTAACAGACACCCACAACAGTATCACCCCTGCCAGCCTGCCCCTTAATTCTCACCCACAGACTCTCAACTCGCTCATCCCCTGCCCCTGGACAGAACTCAGTACATTGCAGCTGCTCTTGCACATAAAGAGCAACCCCACCACCCCGCCTGGCTGGCCTGTCTTTCCTGAAAAGGACATAGCCCTCCATGAGTATATTCCAGTCATGTGAGCTGTCCCACCACGTCTCTGTAATTGCCACCAGATCATAATCTCCTGACTTAACACAGGTCTCCAACTCCTCCTGTTTATTTCCCATGCTGCACGCATTGGTGTATAGGCATTTCAAGGAGGGAGCTGAGCTCACCAATTTCACCCTAGGATTATAGGAGGCCTCCCAGTCTTCATTAATTCTAGAGTGCTGCCCCACTGGGGAAAGCCCAGTTACAACCCCATCCCCTTTCGAATCTAGTTTAAAGCTCTCCAAATGAGCCCTGTTAATTCATGCCCCAGCATCCTTTTGCCTCTGTGAGTTAAACCTTTCCCACGTGCCATCATTCGGACTGGAGCCTTATAAAACCAGTTGTTATCAAAGAACCCAAAGCCCTGCCTAAAGCACCAGTCTCGTAGCCAATCGTTTACAGACTGAATTTTCCCATTCAGTCCCACATCATCACCGGAAGATGGAAGAAGTGAGGAAAAGATCACTTGAGCCCCAGACTCTTTCACCATCCGCCCCAAGGCCCTGTAGTCTTTCTTCATCCCCCTCAGACTGCGGGAAGCAGCTTACCCCCCACCTGTCTGGAAGACCAGCGGCGGGTAGTAGTCTGTTGGGTGCACCAGACTGGGGAGCGCCCTGGTGATATCCCTGATCCAGGCTCCAGGCAGACTACACACTTCCCTATGATGAGGGTCAACTCTGCATATCGGGCCCTCTGTTCCTCTCAGAAGGGAATCGCCTACAACAATGACCTTTCTTTCTTTCTTGTCAGAGGCAGTCTTGAGGTGCGAAGTCGACCGCCTTTTCCTATGTGACCTTGTAGGCCGGCCTTGCACCACATCCTCACTTACCTCTCCATCAAGATCCAGGGCCTCAAACCTATTACGGAGGGGCACCTGGGGAAGCAGGGCAGGAAGGGACGAGGGTTGCCCATGGTTCCGAACTGGAACTTGCTTCCAGCCCTCATCGTCTTTTTGGTCCCTTACCTCTGCGCGACAGCTACAGGGCAGGGGCTGTCTCGGGCCATCCCCCTCTGTCTGAGAGGACAGGGGGTCCATCCCCTTTTGGGAGGTATCTCCCTGGAACCGTTCCGGCTGGCACGCCAGGGAGTTACTCCACCAGTCGATCTCCCTTTCACACTCCCTGATGGTCCTCAGCGTCTCAACCTCCTCTTTAAGTTCTGCCACCAATCTAAGCAGATCTTCTACCTGCTCACACCTCACGCAGGTGGAATGCTGGCCTCCCTCCCTCAGCAGCAGCAGGCTCTGGCACTCCTTGCAGCCAGAGACCTGAACAGCCACGGTTTGGGACGGGGTCTCTGTCTGAGTTGCTACAGTCTCCTTACTGCAAGCTCTCCTTCTGGAGGCGACCATATTGGTCAGCAGTCTGGGACACCAGCAACAGAGTCCACAACACGACCTGCTTGTTCCTCCCAGCAACCGGTCGCTGCCCTCCCAAAGGCTCTTTCAAGGCAAGGGGCAGGGGTGTTGTCGCTGTCACCGCGGGAACGCCCCCTGACACGTCAGCCGCTCTCTCGCAAGGGCTGCTGGGGCTTCGGGGATCGGGAGATGTCGGGAATCGCGATGTCTCTGCGCTGTCCCCTCTGCTTTTCCTAATCTCTTCTGAACCTCATGGTATCTGAAGCCTGCCAGCTCCGGCTCTAGCTGTGCTAGCTCCGATCAGCTGACTGATTTTTCATCCCAAATTTGCATTAGTAAAAATAGTATCCAATGCTTCTTCTTTATTAAATCAAAGGCCAATTGAACTCCATTCAAGTATTCACAATTAACTTTAATTAAACTAGTATCTGCCTTGTGGGAGCTGTCAAAAATAATAATTAAAATGTGATGGCTATTAAAAGATATATAAAGGAAGAAGCAAATTATTCTAAAGAATACATTTCATAATGTATGCTGAGCATCATTTTCTGACAGTCTTGCATGAAAAGGTTTCTTTTTCTTATCTCCTTTTTTCCATCATTGCTTCATTTTTATTATTAATTCCTCCCTCCTTCCTTCTCCCTGTAACCATCTGACCCTTTGCTTGGCATTTCAATTAGATATTCTCATTTATTCAAGGACGATTTTCTTTTAAATTTACTGCAGTATATGCAGATAGGAGAGTTAAGGATATGTTCATGTCATGGATGGCATCCTTGATGTGAATTTATTGGCTGGTTTTGTTACTCATCAGTACTGTGGTTGTCCTCCCTCGTACATGCGGTTCTCCTGTTTACCCTGGGTTGATTCCCAAGGCAGACGTGACAGGTAGGATGCTGTCGTCCCCAATCCCAACATGCCATAAGGCAGACTGCAACATGCCACTAGCATCCACTGTCAGTATTTCTTACAGAGAAGAGACATGGCAAATCCTTCTGGTCTCATCATTTCAAGAACCACCACAGAGCTGAGTTACAACACACGATGGAGACCAGGAATGTACAATAGAAAGTTCTTGTGGTAAGTACCTTGGACTCAATTCTGTCCTCACAATGCAAGACTAGGGAGAAAGGTTGTGTGGTGGACTGGCACATCTAAAAGAAAAATAAAGCTGACACGTTACAGGAGTATTAGCTCACAGCACACAGGCCAAGGCTACACCTAAAATCTCCATGTCAAACTTTGTCTTACCTCTACTTTTAAGACAAAGCAAACTTTTCAAGCAAGGTCGGTACTGAATTTCTGAGCCTATGAATGTACTTAGATTTGAAGCTGTTTTAACTAATTTCATTAAAATGAAACAAGAAGTTAATAAACAAACAGGCCTAGAAGACAAGGATGCTACTACCCCCTATTTAAGAATAAAAAGTTAAAAAAATAAAGCCACAACTTCACTGGGTTTATTCAATAGGCATACATTTTTCATTATAAATACTGTAAAGATATATTTGTTTGAAATTGTACACATGCATCCATATTTTTAAGAAGCTATCCTAATATTCATATCCATGTAAATTATTTGAATGCTACACTCCAAGCACCCTGTTAAATATGTTTGCTCTTTTCCTTAACAGTGTTTACAGGCTATTTATAGATTTGATGCCTGGACTTCGTATTGATATGTAACAAATAAAAGTGAGATATTAGAACATAGAAATCTTAAAAGTAACATTTTGCAAGTGTTGCAAGGGAGCCAACAAGAAAGCTGAAGAGGGGCTTTGAACAAGGACCTATAGGGACAGGACAAGGGGAATGGCTTTAACCTGCCAGAGGGGAAATTGAGATGAGATCTGAGGAAAAAGTTCTTCCCTGTGAGGATGTTGAGGCACTGGCACAGGTTGCCCACAGAAGCTGTGGATGCCCCATCCCTGGCAGTGTTCAAGGCCAAGTTGGACACAAGGGCTTGGAGCAACCTGCTCTAGCGGAAGGTGTCCCAGCCAGTGGCAGGTGGTTGAAACTGGATGAGCTTTATGGTCCCTTCCAACCTGAATCATTCAATGATTCTATGTATATTGCCTAGTCTTCAGCAGCAATGCTGGCCGTTGCCCTACCAATTTGTTTTTAGTAAAATTTGGGAATACAAAATATTGTAAATCCCACAGTATGAGACTGAGGCAAATAATACTTCTGAAGTTAACTGTGTGTTACAGTGGAGAGCCAATATTAGCTCTGTCCTGCCACTAGCTGTACAGATATATGGTGGCAAAGCCTGAGTATCAGTTATTGATGAAGATCTCATCTTGCCAGGAGCTTTACTAATAGAAGACAAAAGGATTGACAGTTCTGTCAAATAAAAAGCATTAACATAAGCTGACAACAAGAGTTACACTTTAAAGATATACTAGTTGATCTGGAAATCAACATTTTCCTACATATTTAGAATAAGACCTATCATACATTTTTGTTGAGTGAGCTATCAACTGAGATATTCTCCCAATTCCTTTACATGGATTTCACACCTCTCAATTTCAGTTGAACCTATACTCATTCTTAACTAGATTGCTTTTCAATTGCCATATGAGTGCAAGTCTATCTTGCTTATTGCTGATGAATAACTAACCTGAGAAAACTGCTGGAGAGGACAGAATGAGGAAAATAAGAGTTAAGAGGCTGGGATCAATAATAATTTTAAATCTCATCTATTATATAGATTAAAATGGTGTAAATCAAATCATTCTTATTCCTGCTCTTTTGCAACACATACTTAAAATATTTTCTGATAATTGTTTATAGAAAAACTCATCTGTTCGGAAAACTGCCCACTCAGGCAAATACCTAATACCTTGTAAAAGTTTACTTTTCAGGAATCTTCACAACTAGTTATTGGAGAAGCCTATTCAAGTCTGGTAAAGAGGGCTAAATACTATTTTTTTTCTCCTACAAAAGATTAAATCCATCTTTTCCCAAAAAAGAAATAAAACTCTGACTTAAGATTTTACTTTTCTCATGAATGAACTGTAGGTTATGCATTGCTTTCATTAAAATATGTTCTTGACATTTTTAAGTTGTGATTCCAGCAAATTCTGATGAATTTGGGTAGTAAAACAATAGACAATTAATGCTGGATGAAGGAATTCTAGGATATAAAGAATGATTCCACTAACAAAGAGCATCTGAGAAGCATATAATACAAACAAGATGATGTATATTTTCCATAGTTCTGATTACAACAGTTCTTTAATTTAAAAATAAAATAAAAAAATCATTCACATCTTCCTAACAAATATTAGATCTTTACACGAAAATGCATGTATGTTCTTTTGCTTTTTGTTTTGTTTATTTGTTTTGGATTTTTTTGGGGGGTGTTGGGTAGGCCTAAGAAGAATGAACAAGAATAAACCTTGTTCCTCCACTGTTTGCGTGAAGCAACCTCTTGCTATAATAGGCAGGACAACTGTATGAATTTAAAGGTAAAGTATCAGAGCAAAGGGTAGAAGCAGGTAGTCTTCCTTTAAAAGGACATACAAATGCTGTAATAATGGAATATATATTTAAGTTATACTCGCAAAGGGATGCTACGCAACAAATTCAGTATCAGTAAGTAGCTTACAAATCATTAAAAAACATCTATCACTTCATTCATTCTACCTAGTTGTCCAACTACCTTTTCACTTACCCTCATATTCTAAAAATTCTACACTTTCAGTGCAAAGTATCAATTTACCTTTTCCTTTTTGAAATACAGCTTTAGTTCGCTCTAACCTGGAGTCTTCTAAATACATGAATTTGGCAGTAAGTTGACTTTTTCTTTTTTAGACAAGTTTAATTATCCCCTACTGCGGCATAAGCAAACTATGTAACTCAATAAAAATAAATGTAGAAGGAACTCAACCCAGTAATTTAAATTTGCCCATTCTCATGTCACTAACACATCTCAATCTTAAATAAGCACAGACAGCCACTTACTTACTTCTCCTTATTTAGAGGACAACCAGCTTAAGCCTATGCTTGGGACTGTGGCACATGTTTTCAAAGATCAGATCTCAGTCTCTACCTTTCCTTCCTGAACATAAACACGAACACACATATACACATTTCATTATGAGCTCTTTAAAGGAGATAAATCTGAATTTTAAAGAAGTCCCAAGCAGCTTCATTTTAGGCTAAAATCCATGGGTTATTTCAGGCTTTTTTTGACCTCTGCATACTATATATCCATATTATGAAATAATTTAACTCCCTGATTAACTCTTCAGCCTGTTTTCTCACACTGCGATTAACAGCAGTTGTCTCCAAGCTCCCATCTACAGCAAGTATAAGGAAGAAAACCTGGAACCTGCTAACACGGTTCACTCAAGATTCCTGGTATCTCAGACCTGATAAAACAGTTTACTCAAAGCAAGTTCAGAGCTAGACTACTCCATGTGTTCAGTCCTATGACTGGATCAGTCCTTCAAAATTTCTCAAGTAGTCTTGTCCCTTTAAACACCTCATGACCACTCGTGGCATGAAACCTAAATCTTCCTAGGCATGCTATAACTCAACATGTTTTTCAAGATGCAAGATATTCTCCCCATTATGTAGGCATTTAGAACTAAAAATAATTGTAATTGCATCTTTGGGCAGTATAGGCCTTGATGGAAGCAGAGGCAGAGAACCAGGCAGTGAAACTGCAGCCAGCCTGATGTGCAGTACCAGCCTAATATATGGCTGTTGCTTTCTACTCTTTGACACATGCTCCAGGGGACACCTGCTTTAGCACTATGGCAGTCGGCTTCAAAATGCAGAGAATTTACAATATAAACATGTAGGTACATAGATATGGAGGGTATTTCTGGAATATGAATAGAAAGAGCTTATTCTAAATTTGATCCCTGTAGGGCTATGTGCATGTCATTATCTGTGAAAGAAATATTTTGCTGCTGGCTTTCAATGTTCCCCCCCACTTTTCATTTTCCCTTGTTATGGAAGTGAATGCAATTTCACAATCAACTTTTCTAATTCTCTGGTCAAGTCCTAGTTCTGGGACACTTTCAGGGCCTGATCTCTCAGAACAGAGATTGTTTTGAGTGGCAAATATAACTTTCACTTGATTATAATTCTTTTGCCCTAAGAGTGCTTGCATTTGGAGGCCAAACCTAGCCCCAGTAGGGAGCACTAGCAAAACTCCCAATTGTTTCAGTGGGCTTTGCACCACATTCTAAATTCAAATGACGTTTTGTTTCTAACTGAGAGACTATACTTCAAAATAATATTTTGTGTTCTATTCAGAGATTTAATTAACTTTGCAGATTAATAAGGGGTTTTTATTACAGGAATTTAGACTTGTTATCTGAAGCCTTTGGCAAATGTTTTCATACATGTTCAAGTAAACTCATCTTTAAGAACCTTCCAGTCACAGATCTCTGCTGTGTATTTTTCTGATCAGAGTCAAAAATAAATAATTGGCTGTAGAAAAAGAAGAAATCAAACAAAAAGATAACTCCACTCTTTGAGATAAGATGGTAAAACAAGAAAAATGATATGGTAGAGAAAGAGGAAGGAAAATAAATACTTTCACAACATAAAACAAATCAGTCATGGGAGACGTCCTGATAGGCCTTTACACTTTGGCTATATCTAGATCTGTATTAGCAAGCTAAGCAGAAACAGGGCCCATTTGCTGGCCCTAAGGCCAATTGTCATAGCTACATCACATGCACACTGTAAAGCATTTTAGAATAAACTAGGATTGCAACAGTCAAGCTACCTTGCACAGAGCAGGACTCAGTCCTCCCCAGGACTGGCAAACGTCAGCTCTGCGTTATCACAGGTAGGTTACACAGGTGGTTGACATAAGGAAGCATAACCAGAAAAACATTAACTGCCAAGCAAAGAGACATATGAATGGTTCTCTTTGTGAGTGTGGCACCAAGACAGCCCAAAACACAGTGGCATGTACATAACTAAAGAAGCTGATAGTTCAGCCCATGAATACTGATAAGCACTGTCATAGAAACTGGCTAGGTGTCACTAAAAAACAGTAAAGCCTCCCAATTTTAAAAATGGGTCATTTGAAAGATCAGTAGCTCTGACTATGATAGTAAGAGAACCAGTGCACTGAGCAGAGTGCAAAAGTTGAGATCATGTTGCTGATTTAGAAACAGGATGCCTAAAAAGCACATAATATACTGTTATATCTCTGGCTTTAAACTTGAACTCAGCATAAATTATTTCAAGAATGTTTTACATACTCTCCTTTTATATTTCCCGTGCCAAATCTATTTTGATTGCATGGCCCTGGAATAAGTCTATTATTTTTCACATTTTATCATTTTTGGAACCAGCATGCTATGACACATCTTTCTTATCTTTCAATCCATGCCCCTCTCCTCCCTAAGGCAAAAATAAAACACACTGCACCACTTGTAAAAGTAGAGAGACAGGCTAGAGTGGAAATCTCCATTCACTGAGGGAAGGTTTTGCATCTCCAAAGAAAAACAAAAACAAAAGTTGAAGACTAAGCTACCACATATGCTCAGCCACCTTCCTTAATGAAGCAAAAGGTCTAGAGACAAAGCTGTGGAACTTTGTAAAAGAGGAAATCAATTAAAGAAGAAAAAAAAAAAGTTGTAATGCAAAAAATAAGGCTTAACCATCAAAATTAAAAGTATTGATGATGTCATTTTGGAAGAATATCACCCTACCTACCTGGCATTGTGGATCTATCAACAGGATTATATATACAACTGAAAATCACAGCAAAAACTTGGATGAGATTTACATATACCCTAATTTGAGTTCAGCAATACAACAACAAGTGTCAAAATGCAGACTAAGATCCAGACATACACTTTTTGTATAGGAGAGAAAGAAAATTACACATCATGCAGTAATTTAAAATGTGTATCCATAATGAACAGGAACAGGTCAGGTCAAAAAAAGGCTCAAATATGGTGGTTGGAAGGGAACATCCATTTACTGTTGTCTTTTGCTTCTTCACATTATTTTTCTGTTCACAGAAGCAGCACTTTAAGTCCTCTCACAAATGTGTTTTTAGTTTTATCCAGTTTCCGTTTCAAACTTCAGGATAGTGAAAAAAAGGTTTTTTCATTACCATCTCCATTTTTAGGGCAAGAGAATAGCAAAGGCAATATTCATACCTGGAGAAGGGTCAAAGTGATATGAATTGCTAAACACCTTGGTAATAGGCCAGATATAGAGAAAGGGTAAGATGCGAGGAAAATAGATGGACATGAGAAGGAAGGTAATGATGGCTATTACTGGTGGAGTTCCTTGATATTTCAAATTTTCTAAGGTCCCCATCTCAAACATCAAGAAAGTGCCAAAAAATACGCTGTTGATGCAAAAGTAGTAGAAATTGATAGTATGTAGGAGGTGGAGGCTACATAGAGAAATAACTGGTTGACACAGAGAAGACATAGACTGATTGATCCCAGGAGCCCAGAATTCAAGGAGTCATAGGTAAATGTCTGTATCTAAAAATATCTGCTGCTGTCTCATTATCTGGCAGGATTAGAAAGTGTTTATGACGGTATATATGAGCAGGGTATCATAGCCACAGGGAATGGAAGGATCTTAATGTTTCAGAATAGAGATAGAAAATACTGTCAGTTTAAAACACATTCATAAGACTCATTCAGGTAGCTATATACACACAATAATAACTAGTCAGATTCAAGATAATACTTCAGAATGGGATTATTTTAGAGAAAGATTTGATGATCCTTCCAAAAGCAATAGAATGTCATCCAAGAGGTTTGGAAGAGATAAGAATAATACCAATAATACCTACAAATTCATTGTGGGGAATGGAACAATCCAGGAAGGAAAGAAGTTGTTTAAGGAAAACAATGGCACAAGCACAAATGGATGAATAATAGTCATACATATGCTCAAAGTAGAAATGAAAAATCAGTTTCTGAAGAGAAGTAGCATTTTTCTTTAAATAGCTTCCCAGAAACTGTCTGGAGACATTTACCACTTTTCAAGGTGAAGTGTATCAGTTAATATAAATTGTCATATAAATTGTGCTCATGAGAATAAACAGGACTCAAAAACACTTCCAACTTTACCTTTATATATCTATGTACATTGAGTTTCATTAACTTTAGTTAGACAGCATAGCAAGTCAAAATAATGAGTGTGTAGCCAGAGGAGACAAAGCAAGCGTTACTCAGCTGTGCCCATATGAGCATGCACCTCACAGAAACAGCAGGCAAGGTGCTCCTTATCAGAGCATGCTGCTCCTCAGTGATTAGCGAACATGCTCCTTTCAAGGAGACATCTGCAATGCTAGCGAGCCTCTGATCACAATGGGTCCCACAGTAATGAGTGTCAAGCAGACGTAGAAATAGCAAGATGTATTCCTTGGACTCTCAGACTAACTCATAGCACTCTGCCCATGCTGCTCAATCCATGAGGGTACTGTCACAGTAATGGCAGCTGTCTGTACACCAGTAAAGAACAGCTCGTAAACTCACCCTTGAGCGCTGCTCTTCTCTACATCTGCTTTTCCTTACCTGTTGATATATTTCTGTCTTATTTACCCTCACCCTAAACAGTCATACATTTTCTTTAAGGGGCAGAACCCAAACAGCATATCATTCTTCACACACATAAGCAGCAAGTCACTTTCTCTGCAATGCAACTAACCAAGAGACCTTAAAAAGACAAATGGAACCCAGAGTCTCTAGCCATATTTACCTGTGGCTTTGCAAATCAAACATCAATATGCATAAACAATGTCAGGTACCAGCTAACGGAAATCAGAGGCCCTACAGAACTTGGCCTATCTCCTCAAAAAATTTTGGGTTGAAAAATTTCAAAGTAGTTAAGGAAATTATCTCAGTAGAGACTAGTTCTTTCTAGCTTGTAGAATTAAGATGTGTTCGTACTGCATCCTGATTTGCAGTCAGTGTGTAAAACTGAGATTAGTTAGTGAATCCCAAGGAATCCTTTCCCTAGCCCCACTCTCAGAATATATTATCACCAAACCTTAATGAGATTCAGATTTATTCAATATTTTAAATTCCTATAGGCTGCAATAGAGTTTATGTTTGGTAAAACAAGTTCAACCTTGAAAGACTCATTTCACATTTGAGTCATTCTTTTGAAGCCAGTTCCTCTGAGGGGCTACCAAGTTGAGTACAGGTTAGACAATCAGATCAACTATTAATTGATGGAAATATTCTTTATCACGTGATTCAGTCATGAGACATGACTTAAGACTTGAGAGCAATAATATACATCAGTCACAGTAATTCTGAAAAAGGCAGAAGGAAGATATTTGACCTTATTAACTTTAGAATGGACATGTGACATTTTAGCTGATATAAAGAAATCTTTCTCCTGATGATGGATGAGCTATCACAGGACATGCAGAACCTGATAGCCTTTTCCAGAGAAAGCAGTTAGCAGTTAAATACAGGGTCTGAGTAAATCAAGCTGGATTCACACAAGAGTAATAAAGTTCTCACTTAAAACACTGTCCATGCCTTAGAGCTTTCAAAACCCTGTAGCAACTGGCTCAAATTTGCAGAGTATTTCTGAAGCCTTCTTATTCTTCAGCAACATTGGGGAGAGGAAGATTTTTATATTTGTCTCCAATAGTAAAATTCAGTGAATAGTCCATATAATTTGACTGAAGTTGCTCAATTTTACCCTAAGCAGGAAGTCAGAAGTGGCTTAGGTGAATACTCCTCATTTGTAGTTGCAATGGTTTGTTTCAGTTTGAGGTCTGTATGGACGTGTACAGCTTCTGCTGTACGTCCTGATAGTTACATCTGTCCTCTATTTGAGGTTTGGTCTCTTTCTGTGTACAGACAACGCACATACCATTATGAAATTACATGGTCCCTTAAGCACTACAATAAATTTCATATATCAAACATTTTTCAATGTCTTACTAAACTCTGATCTCACTCCACCACAACTACTTCCAACACAATACAGGAATGTCAAGACACCAACCACTTTCAAAATAACCAATTATTGATTTTAGTTCTGTATGTGGAATAACATTTTTGAGGCATCATTAATAGACATAGAAAGAGAAGTCATATTGACGCTAGTCCTGAGTTAGAGGAGAAAATATTTCTGAATCCTTATACAATAGACATGTATGTAGTATATATTTTTATACATACACACATAAATATATTAGAACATGGGCTTCTTCCTCCACAGCTCAATAAGACCACCAGTATCCAGAACAATGTCTCCAAGCTTCAGTTTGTCAAATTAGACCTTTAAAGGTTTAGTATTGCTATCTTAAGAACTACACAGTGAGAATGTGAGGGCAGCAAAGTCGTCTTTTTTCAGCTGTCAGCAACAGGTACAAGAAATTTGAGTTCTTCAGAGTGCCAGGGAGTGGTGCTCCACCTAAGCCAGCTCCTTGGCATAAAACGTTATTTACTAGACTACTGCTTCAAGTGGTTACAATAGACAGTAAAAGCATAGTCGGAATAAGGGCATGTCATCTTTTAATTTCCACTTAGCACAAACAAAAGCAAAATGTATTCATTTTGAAGCATAGCACGGCAAGAAAAAGAAGTACTGTATGTCTTCACTCTGAAAGTACACTAGGGTTTTTCTTTTGTAAGTAGGAAAAAAAAGAAACCAAGAACAACCACAAAAACATATGTTCCTATGATAACAGATGTTGACTTATGTCAAGAAAGCAGAGCCTCATTGTTCTGGTTTTACTATTCAGCAGTATGCAGTTCAGATGGAGCCAGAAAGTATAAATGCATCTCCTCTTCTCTTTAAAATCATATTTTTTTATTAGACCCATTATAAGAACTAGTAACAAAGGAAGTCTAATAGTTTAACAAACCTGTAGAAAAAAAAAATGGATGACCTTCAATTATAGTTGATTACATGAAAGCTAAGATGCTGTTATGAAAGACAGTTTATGTGCTTTTTGGCACATATGTGTTTGACTAGTCACCACTGAAACAGCCACATATTCAGGGCAAGACAGCTTCGCCTGAGTGCTGAACCACATGGAAAGATAAAAGCAATAAGATAGCTCTTCTTCTTTCCTTTTCTGCTGCAGGTCATACCCTTCCTAAGCCAAGCACCGAGCCAGCTCAGAGCAAAAGCATCCACTGGGCAAGCTGCAAAGTGTGGAGCCCTGATGTTTCACACCACACTGTTCCCCAGCCCCTTCCCTGCTCTGCAGTCTCTGCAAGGTGAGTTGTCCAACTCCTACTCTTGGTTCAAAGCCCACTATGGTGCACAGAGTTCCCTGGAAGGCAAAACCTCTCTCTAAATATTTTGAGATAACTAGTAGACATTTTCGCATGTTCCTGCTTTTAGCTGGAAAAAACAAGGTGGACTTTTTACCTTTTCCAGCCACAGCTGGGGAGGACTCAAGCATCTCCCATCTATTTTCTCCTTATATTCTCCATATATATATATATCTATTTCTCCATATATGTATATATATATGATTTATTTTTTCTCAAGGAAGTCAGTTAAACATGCATTTCTCATGGGCTCTTCTATGAAATCAGAAAATGACCAACAGAACACTGAGAATACTGTATGTATTTGGTTTATGTACAAAAGGCTGATAAGGTTTCGTGTAAGGCAGCCCTTTGACAGCATTCTTGCAGTGCCAGTTCTGCCTCTAAAACTTCTGAAAGAAGTTAACTGTTCTGAAAAAAAAACCCAAATTACACCAATGAGTACGACTCACAAGTATACAGGTCTGCACAATATTTATGCACTTGATTTGTCATATACTTGATGTAAGAAAATAAAAGACAACACAAAGGAAAACAAGAGAAAAAATAACCCTGGAATACTCAAGAATGTTTATTAGAGCTACACCCTTACTGACATTTCAGGAATTTCATTAAACCACTGCAGGCTGCAGTTACCACAAATTTTCTACTCATTCCATGTTATCCCATGGTGATTGGCATGATTGCTGGACAAAGCGTTTACATGTGTTAAGTGTACATTGCATAAGATCTCACAGTGAGGACCTGTTACTTCAGTTCTCCAGCACTTATTTCACATGCATATATAATATAAACACACAAGCACACACCACGGAGCACATAACTTGAATTTCTTTTTATTGCATATTACACGACGATAATCTGTGCAGTTCCTGTTCAAAAAAATTACACGAGCTGTCTACACCGACACCCCTTCAAACAATGTAGCTTGAGCTGTGGGAACAAGCACCTCAAAATTTATCATCTTGAGCTCAATTTTCTATTGCATGTTAAGAGAGCAAGTAACTTTCCAGTGGTAAAAGTCATCTCTCCTCACCCTTCTATGTGACCAGTAAACTGTCAACAAGCTTTTCTTGTCAAAGGTGGAAGTAGCAAAGATGGAGAAAATAAATATACCAGGTATTTTTAAAACTTCATGGCAAAAGTTAGTTTGCAACATGGCTGCAGACCCTGGAATCAGTTTGACCCTGCACTGCCTGAAAATTCCTGTTGCTCACTACACCATTCTTGGTCTCCAGGAGGTTTAGGGTGGGCAGACAAGAAAGCAGTACAACTTTACCTGTGAGAAGTCAAACAGTAGAAAATATTTGACTGACTTTAATATAAGCAAAACCTAATCCAGAAATGATCTTACTGTGGACCCAAACTCCCACTGCTGAGCACCATGCAGAGTGCCAAAATCCTGAGAGTTGACCCCATATTCCCATGAGGTCAGAGTTCAAGAACTAGACTGAAGTTTTAAGACAGAAGCATTTATGGACTTTGTCCATGAGAATTACAATGTTATTTATGAAATCTGAAGGCAGAATAAGCTTCTGTGTGTGTAGAATGTATCAGAAAATAGGTAAGTCTAGCTTTATAAACAAGGGAAGGAAATATAGTTGTTTTTTCAATACTTACAATATTTATTTATGAGCATGTGTTTATGTGCACCTATCTTCTTGAGAAAGCAGGGCCAATTTATGTTGTGCAATTGGGAGTAATTTTTTTATGTGCCTGCAGATCCTGCTAAGCACAGAATGTCAGTGAAGGAGCTCTACTCCTAACCTCACAGAATCACAGAATGATTAGTGTTGGAAGGTACCTCTGGAGATCATCCAGTCCAACCCTTTGCCAAGGCAGGGCCACCCAGAGCAAGTTATGCAGGATCATGTCCAGGCAGGTTCGGGCTGGCTTCAGAAAGGGAGACTCCGCAATCCCCCTGGCAGCCTGTCCCAGTGCTCTGCCACCGCCGTGGAGAAGAGTCTGGCACCATCCTCCTGGTACCACCTTTGAGATACTGATCTGTATTGATGAGATCCCCTCTCAGTCTGCTCTTCTCTACACTGAACAGGCCCAACTTCTGCAGTCTCCCCTCATAACAGAGATGCTCCAGACCTCTGAGCATCCTTGTGGCCTCTGCTGGACCCTCTCCAGTAGCTCCTCATCTTTCTTGTACCAGGGAGCCCAGAACTGGACAAAGTGCTCCAGATGTGGCCTCACCAGGGTCGAGTAGAGGAGGAGCATCACCTCCCTTGACCTGCTGCCACACTCCCCTCAATGCACCCCAGGATAATCTTGTCCCTCCTGGCTGCAAAGGCACACTGCCAACTTATAGTCACCTTCTACCAATACTTCAGCCATGGTGTGACTCATTAAGACATGTAGAAATTAGTAGAAAGCCATAGCTATGCTGCATATCTATTAATTCCTGCCTTTAAGGTACAGTATGGCAATTAAATGCTAATGCTTACTGGAATTTCCAGTGGAAATTCAGGCAGTCAGTCCTTGGCAGAGCCACAGACATTTTTTGGTTGTGCAGTTCCACAAGAGTTCCATGTGAACTCAAAGAAATTGATGTGATATGAACGGATACTCCTCCTGATCATCATTTTGTTGTTGATCACGAATCAACATCAGAGCTCAGAATTCCTTCATTCTATAATAACACTCTAATTACACACCACATCTGATCTGTAAAATTCAGGCTGCAGAAAAATCAGTTCTGCAGTTGCATTCCAGTCCAATAGCAGAATTAGAGAAAACTTGTAAAGACAGAACCCTGCACTGATAATCCATTTTCAGAATCACTAAACATTATTCATGAACGTCTCCAATTGAATCAGTACTTAAGCAACTTTTGAAACTTAATTTCCCTTTGATTTGAGCACATGATATTCAGTGAACAAACTGCAAGCTCCCCAGCTCTACGATTCATACCCAGTTTTACCTTTTTCATTTTTACAACAGCAACTGTTCCAGCTTGAACAGCATTTGGCCTAAGTTGAATTTCCAACTTCACTGTTGCAAATCATGTGAAGAGCTTGAGGTTACCCATCTGCATAATCTATTTCAAGTGGTAACACTGTACCTATAACAAGCTCATTTCATAGCCTACACTTTCTGTCTTTGTTTCTGGGCAGGTCACAGCATAGCTTGGCAAGAATTAAAACTGAATGGGAAGATCCTCGGTTAGGCTGCTGTACTAGCATTCATTTTCTTTCAGTCATACCTTGTCTTGGTAGCATGGAATTTTCTCTCAAGTAATGACATGCACAATTTCTGCATAGCTTTTTGCTGCAGCTGAGTGTAGTATGGAGGTTTTATGGTGTGCATTTGGTCCTTCATTTTTTACTGGCAAAATACATGCAAGCAGAACACTACAATAAATACAGTGGTAACCATTAAAAATACAGTCTGACATTGACGCTCCACAAAACCCAGTTTTCTTTCCCTTTCAGAGGTGTAATGAAAAAGTAACTTTCCAAAGGAAGCAAAAACTTCATATGTTAAAAAAAAAAATATTGATCAAAAGAGTGATTTTCAATAAAAAACAGTTTCTAGTGAAAACTTTCCTTACGTCTCAACTTTTCTTGGATACTAAGTATAGAAAGGTTGCTGTGGTGTTTACAAGGAAAATGAATGGGAGACAGACTTATTATCAAAACCTCAGCATTTTTAATCCAGATGTTTTTAATTCAGGTGTAACAATAAGCAAAAAGAGAGATAAATGAAGAAGAGAAGAGCAGAAAAATTTAAATTAGTAAAAGCACATGGATCTTCTGGAAAACAAGATGAAAATAATTTAAATTAGATGGGATAAGTTGTTTAATGGAAACATAAAACAGGGATATCTATGAATAACCTAAATACTTATTTCCACACGAATGTCTGTGCATTCATGGAAAAGGGGAACATCAGCTAAATTAAAGAATGATAGCACTTGGGACATCTTATATATCATTCAGACAAAAGCATTTTGTTCCACTCTAGATATTTAAAGAATTTCCGAAGTGGTAAGGAGTATAACTCTTGCACCTCACAGAATATAAAGTTAAGAAGCCAGGGCTGTTTTAACACTGTCCTGGGTTCAGCAGTAGCAGTCATTTTTTCTCCTTCTTAGTAGCTGTTGCAGCACTGTGTTTTTGACTTTCAGCCTGGGAACAAAGCTGATAACACTGATGTTTAGACTGACCAAGGACTTTGTGAGTCTCATGATCTGCCAGGGAGGAGGAGAAGCTGGGAGGAAGCAGGGACAGGACACCTGCTTCGGAGGTGATTGGTACTGAAGCACAGCTCCTCCTGGCACCCCGGTTGCCCGTGCTGGGCTGGATGTTCAAAGGCAGGGTCTCCTCTACACATCATGCACCGATGCGACATGGAGTAAATGGGCTGCACTAATTACACAACGAGCTCGAACAGGAAATCCCAGTTGTCCAGGCATTCTAGAAGTCATCATGGACTGGCCAGAGGGCAAAGATTTTGGAATGTCACCAGAGGAGGAGGTGATGCGTGCTGAAGAGGCCCCACCATATAATAAACTGTCAGAAAGTGAAAGGCTGTATGCCTTGTTTACTGATGGGTCCTGCCGTATTGTGGGAAAGCATCGGAGATGGAAGGCAGCCGTATGGAGTCCTCAACGACAAGTTGCAGAAACTGCTGAAGGAGAGGGTGTATCGAGTCAGTTTGCCGAGGTGAAAGCCATCCAGCTGGCCCTGGACATTGCTGAACGAGAAAAGTGGCCAGTACTTTATCTCTATACTGACCCATGGATGGTGGGAAATGCCCTGTGGGGGTGGTTGCAGCAATGGAAGCAGAGCAACTGGCAATGCAGAGGGTTGCTGCACTGTGGCAAGATATCGCTCCCCAGCTGCAGAACCTGGTAGTGAAGGTACGCCATGTAGACGCCCATGTACCCAAGAGTCGGGCCACTGAGGAACACCAGAACAACCAACAAGTGGATAAAGCTGCTAAGATTGAAGTGGCTCAGATGGACTTAGATTGGCAACATAAAGGTGAATTATTTTGAGCCCGGTGGGCCCATGACACTTCAGGTCATCAGGGCAGAGATGCAACATAGAGGTGGACTCATGATCGAGGGGTGGACTTTGCAATGGGCCTCTCCTGCTCTGAAAGACTGTTACAAGAGATGGAGCCCACCATCATGGACCGAATGGACTCAGCAGCTTTATAGGGATTGGTCCGTGCACTAAGATAAGAGTGCACTGAGATGAAAGTGATGGTATATTGAAAATGTGGGATCTGAGCATGACGTGAATGGTATGGAATAAGGGGTGGATACTGTCATGGGTTCAGCAGTAGCAGTCAGTTTTTCTCTTTCTTAGTAGCTGTTGCAGCACTGTGTTTTTGACTTTCAGCCTGGGAACAAAGCTGATAACACCGATGTTTAGACTGACCAAGGACTTTGTGAGTCTCATGCTCTGCCAGGGAGGAGGAGAAGCCGGGAGGAAGCAGGGAAAGGACACCTGACCCAAACTAGCCAAAGAGGTATTCCATACCACAGCACGTCATGCCCAGGATGTAGAACTGAGAGTTCCGGGAAGGGTTGGATCACTGCACGGTGGGGGTGAGGTACCGGTTGGTGAGCGATTGTATTCTCTTCCTTGTTATTTCCCTTATCATTATTATTATTGGTGGTAGCAGTAGTGATTTGTGTTATACCTTAGTTATTAAACTGTTCTTATCTCAACCCATGGGAGCTGCATTCTTTTGATTCTCCTCCCCGTCCCTCCAGAAGCGGAGGGAAGAAAGGTGAGGGGGGAAGTGGACTTCGTGGTTCTGATTTACGGCCTGGGCTTAAACCACGACAAACACAAATATTTAACTGAGCATTTTCTGTGAAAACAGTTTTAGAGGAATGGTGAGAGATATTGAGAGGAATATTGAGAGAATGTTGAAATATATTATTGAAGAACTGTATCAGGAGTAAATAATAATTTTCTGAAGACGTCCTTGTTTGCTGTGATACTACAAAAGCAAATAAACAATTGTTACAATATATTTTTATTTTTTAATCACTGCCCCGGTTTCTGCTTACATTACAAAATAAATTACTTATTGACTCTCTCTCAGGGCCAATATAACATTTTTAGGTCAGCCTGTATGTTGGATTTAACTTTTCCCACATCCTGACCGGGGCAAGTAGAGCCATAGAGTCAATTCTGGCTAAAAAGCAGCAAGCTAATGACAAGAAATAAAAGCTGTTTCTAGGAAAGCAGAATATATAATTTGTGTCACTCATGAAGCTATTGTCATCCTGCTCTGGCACTTAGCAGACTATCCTCTGTTAAAAGAAGATATGAAGACAGGACGGAATGAAATTCACATACATAATTACTGCTGGATGCAGTACAGTATAGGAAGCTCAGCATACTGGTTTGGATTTTGCCTTCCAAATGTCCTTGGCTGCTTGGTACTCTTTTCAGAGCCAAACCAGAGGCATTCTTGGCTTCAGTTAAATTTGTATTAGCTCAGTACATCCCAGTCTTCAGCTCCCTTGGCACTGAGTTTTCTTTGTAAATCAAGAGGAAAACAGGATATCTGCAACTATTAAAAAAAATATATCACAGCATCTTACTGTGAGCTTGCAGCGCATGTGTCATTTCTCTATGGACACAATCCAATATGCTCACCTATGTTCAAATTTAAGTAATAGAAATCAATTAAGTCTCTTTGTCAAAAGAAGAGGTAACCGCCTATATCTGAAAATTGATTTTAATCTCTATGTACTTGACTTCTAAGGAATCTGTCTGGAATCACTTTGAAAAGTTTGCAGGAGGTAAGTTTCTTCAAATGTGTTGTAATCATACGTGTATATGATTACATGATAACACTGAGAAAACAGATATTATAAAACAGCTATTTAGAATGAAGCTGTCGCACCTCTCTGAGGACAGAGATTTTAGATAAATTAGGCAAAATTTACACGGATTTCCCAGAAGCAAGTACTGTCATGCTTTGTAGCATCAAATAAGAATATGGATCTACTGTGATTCAAGTACATTCTGCATTAAATAATTTCTTAATAGCTCATTTCTACCAACAGTTCTGGATATAAACACACAAAAGAGAATTATTAAATCTGGCTAATAGGAACCTTTCAAATATGAGAATTTCTCCTATCTATCTTGAACAATCATTGTATGGGATGGACTGCTCTCTGGAGTTGCCAATCCTTCAACCAGTTAAAGGGAGAGCCCAGTTAACCAATTTTAGATAAACTCATTAACTTTTTAGAAAGCTATGAGCCCTTGCAAAGTCTCATTCATTCCAAATCAGAGCATAACAGAGCATAAACATAGATTACATAACATGACATGTGTGCACTATTTGTGTCGAGAAGTATGAGGGAGATTATAGATCCCTCTGGGAATCCAACCCTGACAATGGGATATCTGTTGTCTTAAATGAAGCAAGCAGAAGGGGATACATAAGTTGATTTTACAGGACAAAAACTTTAGAAGCTGTATTATGAATACTTAAAAGTCAAATTACAAAGTTATACCCAGTCCTCCTTATCTGGAAGCACTAACTAAATACGCATCAGCTTCCAAAGAAACACAATTCCTCCTCAACACACCACCATACAGCACAAAGTTAGTTTGTGTGTCACTTTCTAGTTAAAATTTGGACTGATTTTGAGAACTTTTCTGAATCTGATATACAAAACTCACTTCTATTGCATGCAGGGAAGTTTGTAGAATCAATGGCAACAACATAAAGCATCACATAATTACATCCTGTAGCTTATACACACTATGTACTTGAATAAGATCCTCACTGTTTACTTTTCCATCAGTCAGTAGTCTTTGAAGATGAGACAAATGGCACAAAGTTAAGTATGGTCTAAGATACACTTCCCGGCTTTCCTATACAGTTCAGTCAAATACGTCAGCGATTATGGTACTGATTTGCGAGTTATCTGCCTCCCCTCCAAGTTTATTGAAGTTTTCTTATATACTAAATATGTCAACGGGACTAGATTGCCAGAAAATATGTATAAATATGCATGCATCCTAGGGGCAAATGTCGTGTTTTGCTTGAACTATTTCTGGGATTTGGGGAAGCAGGGGCAGAAGAGTTAATTTGAGGCATAGATTACTTTGGAATTTACCCTTTTGTCAGCACTTTGTCCCACAAAAATTTCCAAACACGGGGCCCATGCTTCATGCTAAAATGTCAAGGAAATGGTTTCACTTCCTTGGTCTGAACTACTGCAATGTTTTCTTTTTAAATCGTATCCTAATAACAAAACCAAATAGATTCAGCTTAGATATCTTACTTGCTATTGCATTATCACCACACCAGAGTGACTGTATTTGGCAATTACATCAGAAAACCACAACTTTTGATTCTTTCTTTCCAGAATAGATCTAGCAGAGCTAATAAAGTGTCAGAGGACTACTTGCATGACCAATGTCACAGAACAACTTGCCTACATGGTTACATGATTACAGAGACTTGGATTGTCTTTTCCAGCCTGAGAAAATTCTAAACTCTCCAGGGCATAAAAAATACTGTTTAATCCAGAGCATCTTAGACACAAGAGGATAAACTAGTTATGCTGGCTCTGACCCTGCAGTTAAAGTAAGGGTCAGATGGTAGTTATTAAGTGTACATAGATGCAATTTTATCAAGACTATTCCATTTGAGAATCCATCTCATTGTATCTTTTACTAATACTTTTTTTCTCCACGGAAATCCAGTAAAAAATATACTAAATGAGTCTTTTGGATTTTCCACAGTTCCAAAGAGGTGTGCCTACTTGTCAGCTTGTCTACTTTTATGTCACTGCTATATTACAGGAACTGGTAAAGTGTGCAGTTGGTAGACTGAAACTGCCAGGGTAGTGGTAATGGTTCTTCAGGTTTCTAGAAAGAGAGACTATCAAGCTAATGCTTTATAATAATCAAGTAAGTTCATAATTTTCGTCATTTTTAAGAGCTGAAATTCAGATAAAAATGGAAAGCTAAGTTTCCTTGTTAGACTATCTGTGGATTAATCTAAAATACTGATAACAAGGTCTTTGTATTGTCGTATGGCAACTTCTAGCTATTGTGCTGTACATCACTTTTGTGTAGCTAGGGGGAGCTTCAACCTATGAAGCTTCTTGTCTAAATAAATGCAAGATGTCAGCTGTAAATAAATGAAGTAAAGAGATGGTTCATTGGTATGTAATTGGCAGAATCAGAATCAAGGTATTCTACTTCCAGAAGGTCATAGTCAGTATAGTATTAATTGAACCTAAAAAAACCCCCACACTCTATTGGTTCCAAACAATGTGTTTATATATAATGTATTGCTATGTATGAGTGTGTCAGGGACAATAGATAATGGTCTGTGGTGAAACACATGAAGGTAGAAAAGTACTGTTTGTCCATTTTGGCTCCTCCCCAGTTTAATCTCCATTTGTTTACAATTTGGGCAGGGAGGAGGAATGGAGGGAGGAATCTTCCCAATATTTTGACAAGATGGTTTGGCCGAAGTGTCTTTTTTCTTTAAAAAAGCATGAAATTATTTGAGTTTTTGCTGTAGATAAAAAATATGAGCCCAAACCTATGATTCAAAAATACTTCCTTTCCATTTTGTCCAAGATTTGGAAGCTGTTCATTTCTTTTCACACACTTATACACCAACCAACCAATTACAACAGTTTGCATTTCAGACTCTAACTAAAAAATTTAAGTCTTAAGCTTTCACTAAGCCTGGACCTGATTAATACAGGATTTATGTAGCATATACATGTTTACAACAGCATTTTTGGGGCTGTGCATCCTCTAAATTGAAGAACATATACCTTAACCCCTCTCTCAGCTATGGCATACTGTGTCCACTGTAGCTCGAGTTTTAAAGATAACTACCTGGAGTCTAGCAGCATTTGCTGGGGCCAATATTAGTTTATCTACATACAACTATTAGTTAAATTCATTAGAACTTTCAATTTTCTAGAAATACTTAAGCAATTAATTTGTGTTTAAGCAGAGCTGATACACAGTCTCCATCTCCTGCATGGTTGTGATTAAGCTGGCTGGGTAAGTAAGGAAAGGATCCTATTTTGGAAAATAGCCAAAAATTCATTGTTGCCTAACACCTTAAATTTCGCTGAATACAGTAAAAATAATTAAACGTATCAACTGCTAGCAAAATATTAAAGGCTCCCAGCAGATATGTTTGGAACATTCTCTAAAACTCCAGAATGGTTTTAAGAACATTGTAGTCTTCATTAGCAGACGCTATTCTTCAGTTCATGTATGCAAAATGGACAAAGAAAGCAAGGTTATAGGTAGAATTTCCTACCACCTGACCTTTCCAGATTGTGAAAAATAAAGAATAGGTAAGGGGTTATAATAAAGCTAATCATGCCTCCTTTAACCCTCTTCATCAGTGCAGACTGATTTGGAGTTGGTATGTCACAGTTTCAGTTCAAGATCTGAAGCTTCTTTATTTCAAAGAGAATTTTTTCTCCTATTGTTTTGGCTTACATCCTGAAGTCAACAGAGCTACCAAACTACCCTGCTTCTTATTCATTATCCTACAAAAATTATTTTTATTTACAAAAATGGGCAAGAAGATTTATTATTTTCTTTTCCTTTAGATTCAGACTTACAGACTTTAACCTATAATGTGCAGGCATACCCACATACACCATCACAGAATGGTTGAGGTTGACTAAAGGTCATCTGGTCCAACCTACCTGCTCAAGCAGAGTCACCTGAGCACATTGCCCAGGATTGTGTACAGACAGCTCTTGAATATCTTTAGGGAAGAAGGCTTCAGAATCTCTCTGGGCATCCTATTCCAATGCTCAGTCGTCCTCACAGCAAAGTTTTTCCTCCTGTTCAGTTGGAACTTTCTGTGTTTTAGTTTATACCAGTTGCCTCTTGTCCTATCACCTAAGACCATTGAGAAGAGCCTGGCTATACATACATGCATACAAGAAGTGTTCAAATTGAATGCCTTTTGGATAAAAGTATTTCTTTATGACTTTCTAACTACTCTAAAAAGTAAAAATAATTAAAAATCATAGCTACAGATGATACATACACTGCCTTCCACTGAAAGTATATGTAAGTTACTGGAGACAGTTGTCCAGCTGGACAACTGCCTTTTATTACAACTGGACAGGGAAACTGCAGATTTTCTCTTAACACAAATTCCTTCCCCTGGCAGTTTCTTCTCTACATTCATGTTATTTTAAGACACTTTCATTTGATCATTCAGTATTTTCCACCACTGACTAGGTGATGAATAGGCTTGCCACCTTGATTAGTTTCCCATCTCCTCTCCCAGTTTGAATATTTCTTTAGACATGAAAGCCAAACAAAATAGAAGAACCAACAGCGGTACTTTTTAATGCCTTCAACAAACAAAAACGGCACATGAAAATCCAGACCCTCTCTGGGTCCATGTGTTACTTCCTCCCTTGCAAAAAACTATTGCTACATTTTACCCAACATTAATCTCAGCAGAATTTTAAGGAAAAATATCAATTCCTTCTCAAAACTGTCAGTTCCTCCCTCAGGAAGCTATTCTCTCACTGAACCTTTTCACATTTTAGTGCTTTCTCAGCTTCCTGCATGCAATCTTTCCCACTTTTCTACTTTTTTCTTTTAACATCATTTGCTAGAACAAGCCTCTTCTGCTGTTCCTGTCTTTCAAGACGCTGCAGCGCCTGTCTCTTGTAGCTGCACCTGCTTAATTTCACTTTCTTTTCCTTTAACTTCGAACTCTGCTTTTGCTTTTTCTCTCCATGTCATTCTGCCAAGACAACCCTAAAATAAATGATTCCAGTGGATACCCTTTTATGGCTCATCTTCTTCCTCTTTAGCACCTGGGATACTTTACTACTTCATTAGCAGCTCTAGGATACATCTACTACCAACCACCATTTCCTCAAGGTTGGCAGAATCTTCACAACTCCTTAGACAAGAGTCTGCACTTCCTGAGGGTGCTTTTCCAGTGTAACTACAGCATCTTCCGTAAAACTGAGTCAGAAAGGTCAGCTGCTATTAGTTGCTATTTAGTTCCCAGTGGAAACTCCAGGACTAATTCCCCACAAGTAAAGCACTAGTGGAAACCTTGCAGTACACCCTTCGATAAACCTATACAAAGCAAGAATGCAGTGAGATTAGACAGTCTTTCACAAAATCTTTGCAATGTTACACTACAGCAAATTCAAAGCAGAGCTCAACAAGACTAAAGAGTACAAATCCAGATCTTAAGGAAAGTTTTCCATGGGTTTGTGATTGGAGAAGGATAACCTTCAAACTGAGTTTTCGGTGAAAAATATCATACTATCTGCCTCCTCATACCACCACCCCCCCCAAAAAAAAAAAAAAAAAAAAAAGAAAAAATCAATGAATGTTATTAATGCAGGGAGAAGTATTATATTTATCCCAACTCCAACTTTAAGATCTTGAAAATGTCTTTGTAATTCTTCATGGAAATTCCTACTGGTGATATCAGGCTACCAGCTTCCTCAAAGGAAATACATTTAATATAATTAAATTTGCAGAAAGGGAAGACTGAGATTCATAATGCCAACATATGAATAACAAAAATAAAGAAATATCTAAATTACAATGCTTAAAAGTCATATTTCTGAATTTTCTAATCAAACCTCACATTTACATTTCCAGAGTAGAGTAAGCAAGTGTGAAACTTGGATTTTGGAGAACTTTTTGATAATTTCCCCTATCAACAACACAAATATTTTTATGTGGGGAAAAAGATTTCCTATTTTCCTTACGAAAACTAGCACCCATCTTCAGCTCCACCTCAACAGCTTTTCCATTGTAACACTAATATAGATGGATCATGAAAAGGAGCTTGCGCTGTCCTGAGAACATTGCAACAACTATACTCTAGTCATACCAAACCTTCACAGAAACTTCTGCAAACTTCATAAAAAAGCTGCAGGGAAAGACATGGGAAAAAAGATGTAATTAATATGTCTCTTAAATTTTCTAATCTCTAATCTAATCTTATTCCAAGTCTCTAAGGCTGAAGCAGTTGGCATAAACTGAAAAGAAATTTTAGTCTGCTCCAGGTAAGAGCTCCTAAATACTTTATCTTGACAAACATTGCCTGTAGTTTGTCCCGTGCAGCTACCTGATCTTCATCTCAAGAAACACTAGATATTCAACAGCCACCATTTGACCTTTACTGCCTTGCTTATTGCTCTAGAACTACATACGACCAGCCTGCAGGTCTGCCCTTACTTCTGAAATATTTCTGGATAAATTAAACTAAAACCTTTGTTACACATTTTTTTCATTGAGGCATAAATTTTAAGGATTTCTTTTTTTCCTTCAGAGATGGATTAACACAGTTGATGTGCTGCATAGCCTCCAACACAAAAAAATCTCTCCCTTCTGCGATAGTCTTATGTAGGCAGTATGCCACAAGTTTCACTCTCCATCATAATTCTAAAGCCATTCCTCTCATGAGATTCTTATTGAAAGTAACAAGTATCTTCACACCAGGGCTTTCAACTCAGGCATGACTTGAATAAAGTTTGAATAAAGAATCAGATTCGTAGGTATTGAAATCTTGTTTCAAAAATGGTAGGAGGGTGAAATTTGGTTTATTCAATAAGGTAGGGTTGCACAAAGTGGAAATTGCAACCATGTCCAGTAGGCAAGAGTTATTTTATGACAACTTTCATTTTATAATCGGACCACACTCATCTTCTGTAACACTCAATCTACTAAATAAAGCAAAATATGTTCTGTAAGATGGTTACCTCCCTCATGCTCAGATTAAATCAAAACATTACATGTTCCCACAGAACTGGGTGGTGAACATTGATCAACACCAAGCTGATAAGCTCACCATCATGTATAGATTATCCAGGTCTACCCGTCTGTGAGCATTTGGTAGCAAATAGTCTGTGTTTGCATTTCTGTAGAAAAGCTTTCTGAAAACTCAGCTCTAGCTTGCACTTAATGCTTGGCTCATTTTGATCTTTTGAATTTAGCCACCAAATGACTATGTCATTTGGATTCAAGAGACAGAGGCATGAGAGAGACCTGGTATCATCATCCCAAATGGTCCAGGTCTTGCCCTGTCCTTAAAGCAGTGTTTTTAAGACCAGTGAAAATGAAAGCAACTGTGATGCTCCATGGAAAATCTAACTTCAACAAAAGATCCACAAGCCACAGGTTGGAAGGATTAGTGGTATACTGGGAGGTGGAAGAAACACGTATGCATGGTGTGCTCACAAGAATGTTCTACATTTCTATAAAAGCACCTATCAATACTGCTGACCACTTTTAGCACTGTACTTTCATGCATGCAACTTCCAGCTTTAAGCCTGTAACAATAAATCTACCTACAGAAATAGTGATTTTGAAGTCCTTCTGATTAAGCACTCTCAAAAAGTTTAGGTTTAGAAAACATATTATTCCTCTCCTGATGCATCTTTTTCCTTATTAACTTGTAGATTAATCAAAATGCCTGAAAAAGTCCATAGCTGTTACTGAATGTACCTATTCATATGATCTGAAGAATTTAATGGAGTAGACTTAGACTTACTTTTACTGAAAAGCGGGTCCCCTTTTTACACTGTGTAGTACACAGGGCAACTACTGGATTCCTTCTGAAGGACATTCCAAAGATGACAGGAGGCTGCCAGGACACTGGTGGAAGAGTTTCCAACAAAGGCAAATAAAATTCATACAGGCAGTTGCACTGGTGCAGATTTAAACCCACTCAACAAGTATATATTAGGGCTTCATAAATACCTTTAATAGAACAAATAACTTATGCAATAAACTCTTGCTGACTGGGGGGATTTTGCAGCAGTTGTGCTTTTGTACAACTTTATCCAAATGGCTTGTTTAGCTGGGTCTAGCTGGGTCCTAAGCACATGAGGGACTTGGCCACAAAGAAATCCTAGTGCATGGTCAAACTGCAACAACAAATCTGTGGCTTTTGGGCTGGGATAAATGAAGTAGCACACACACATCAAGTCTATTGTTCTACTAGGAAAGTACCACAGCAAGCATTTGCTGTGCCAGACATCTAACCCAAATGGCCAGAAGTCAGCTGGACACTTTTGGCCAACTCAAGAAGGCTTTTCAGCAGATCCAGACAGCAGCAAACGGCTTAGAAGTTGTCAGCCTGCTGTGGCATAGCCACACATCAGTACTCAAGTGCCTTGACAAACAGCTTGCAAGCATCAGCACTGAAGATGTGTCGTGGTTTAAGCCCCAGCTGTAAATTACAACCACACAGTCTACTTCCTCCCCCACCCCCCCAGAGGGATGGGGAGGAGAATCGAAAGAATGTAACTCCCACGGGTTGAGATAAAAACAGTCCAGTAACTAAGGTATAACACAAATCACTACTGCTGCCACCAATAAAAATAATGATAAGAGAAATAACAAGGGAAGAGAATACGATACCGCCCGCCAGAAAAGAGCCCGACAGAAAAGAGGACGTGCCCTTCCGGGTAGCTCCCAGTTACATCCCCCGGCATGACATGCTGTGGTATGGAATACCTCTTTGGCTAGTTTGGGTCAGGTGTCCTGTCCCTGCTTCCTCCCGGCTTCTCCTCCTCCCTGGCAGAGCATGAGACTCACAAAGTCCTTGGTCAGTCTAAACATCGGTGTTATCAGCTCTGTTCCCAGGCCGGAAGTCAAAAACACAGTGCTGCAACAGCTACTAAGAAAGAGAAAAACTGACTGCTACTGCTGAACCCACGACAGTATCCACCCCTTATTCCATACCATTCACGTCATGCTCAGATCCCACATTTTCCATATACCCTCACTCTCATCTCAGTGCACTCTTATCTTAGTGCATGGACCAATTCCTATAAAGCTGCTGAGTCCATTCGGTCCATGATGGTGGGCTCCATGTCTTGTAACAGTCTTTCAGGGCAGGAGAGGCTGTGTGCAGTGTTAGATCATTGCCTGCTGATGCTGATCGTTCCTTTACTGTAGAGCTCGTCCGGTTCTATCAAAGTTCATTCTCTGTTGGGATGATGGTTGGAGGGAAGTCAGGGCCAGTCGCTGGTGCCCTGCAGACTTCTAGTTGATGGGTTATAGCAGGCAACAGCATACAATTGAGTTCATTTTCTGTTTTCCCCTAAAATCAAATCCCCTTGAGGTACGCATCGGACTTCCCCACCTTCCCGCATTACCCACCAAGTATATCCAGGTCCCTGAGCAAAAGCAATCCCACGAGTGGGCTTGCCTTTACCTGAAGCAGGAATAACCCAGACTGTCTTCCCCAGCAAATTCTTCATGTGCACCACAGGAACTTTGTCTCCCTCTACAGTATGTAAAAGTTCTGACTGGGCTGGGCCAGCCCTGTTGGCAGATCCTCTGGTGCTGACCAACCAGGTGGCCTTTGGTGAGTGTGTATCCCAATGCTTGAAAGTTCCCCCACCCATTGCTTTCAAAGTAGTTTTTAACAGCCCATTGTACCGTTCGATTTTCCCGGAGGCTGGTGCATGGTAGGGGATGTGATATACCCACTCAATGCCATGCTCTTTGGCCCAAGTGTCTATAAGTTTATTCCAGAAATGAGTCCCATTGTCTGACTCAATTCTCTCTGGGGTGCCGTGTCGCCACAAAATCTGGTTCTCAAGGCCCAGGATAGTGTTCCAGGCAGTGGCATGGGGCACAGCGTATGTTTCCAGCCATCTGGTGGTTGCTTCCACCATGGTAAGCACATGGCGCTTGCCTTGGCAGGTTGGTGGGAGTGTGATATAATCAATCTGCCAGGCCTCCACATATTTATACTTCAGCCATCGTCCTCCATACCAAAGAGGCTTTAACCGTTTGGCTTGTTTAATTGCAGCACGTTTCACACTCATGAATAACCTGGGCAATAGTGTCCATTGTTAAGTCCACCCCTCGATCACGGGCCCATCTATATGTTGCATCTCTGCCCTGATGACCTGAAGTGTCATGGGCCCACCGGGCTCAAAATAATTCACCTTTATGTTGCCAATCTAAGTCCATCTGAGCCACTTCAATCTTAGCAGCTTTATCCACTTGTTGGTTGTTCTGGTGTTCCTCAGTGGCCCGACTCTTGGGTACATGGGCGTCTACATGGCGTACCTTCACCACCAGGTTCTGCAGCTGGGGAGCGATATCTTGCCACAGTGCAGCAACCCTCTGCATTGCCAGTTGCTCTGCTTCCATTGCTGCAACCACCCCCACAGGGCATTTCCCACCATCCATGGGTCAGTATAGAGATAAAGTACTGGCCACTTTTCTCGTTCAGCAATGTCCAGGGCCAGCTGGATGGCTTTCACCTCGGCAAACTGACTCGATACACCCTCTCCTTCAGCAGTTTCTGCAACTTGTCGTTGAGGACTCCATACGGCTGCCTTCCATCTCCGATGCTTTCCCACAATACGGCAGGACCCATCAGTAAACAAGGCATACAGCCTTTCACTTTCTGACAGTTTATTATATGGTGGGGCCTCTTCAGCACGCATCACCTCCTCCTCTGGTGACATTCCAAAATCTTTGCCCTCTGGCCAGTCCATGATGACTTCTAGAATGCCTGGACAACTGGGATTTCCTGTTCGAGCTCGTTGTGTAATTAGTGCAGCCCATTTACTCCATGTCGCATCGGTGCATGATGTGTAGAGGAGACCCTGCCTTTGAACATCCAGCCCAGCACGGGCAACCGGGGTGCCAGGAGGAGCTGTGCTTCAGTACCAATCACCTCTGAAGCAGCTCGAACCCCTTCATAGGCTGCCAGTATCTCTTTCTCAGTTGGGGTATAGCTGGCCTCAGATCCTTTGTATTCCCGACTCCAAAAGCCGAGGGGTCGACCTCGAGTCTCCCCTGGAGCTTTCTGCCAGAGGCTCCAGGTAGGACCATTCTCCCCAGCTGCGGTGTACAGTACATTTTTTACATCTGGCCCAGTCCGGACTGGTCCAAGGGCTACTGCATGAACTGTCTCACGTTTAATTTGCTCAAAGGCTTGTTGTTGCTCAGGGCCCCATTTAAAATCGTTCTTCTTCCGGGTCACATGATAGAGAGGGCTTACAATCAACTGTAATTTGGGATGTGCATTCTCCAGAATCCCACAGTACCCAAGAAAGCTTGTGTTTCTTTCTATTAGTTGGTGGAGACATTGCTGTTATTTTGTTGATCACATCTGTAGGGATCTGGCGACGTCCATCTTGCCATTTTATTCCCCAAAATTGAATCTCCTGTGCAGGTCCCTTGACCTTACTCCGTTTTATGGCAAAACCAGCTTTCAGCAGGATTTGGATTGTTTTCCTCCCTTTCTCAAAGACTTCTTCCGCTGTATCACCCCACACAAAAATGTCATCAATGTACTGCAGGTGTTCTGGAGCTTGCCCCTGTTCCAGTGCATTCTGGATCAGTCCATGGCAGATGGTAGGGCTGCGTTTCCACACCTGGGGCAGTGGGTTCCAAGTGTACTGGACGCCCCTCTAAGTAAAAGCAAACTGTGGCCTGCATTCTGCTGCCAAAGGAATTGAGAAGAATGCATTGGCAATATCAATCGTGGCATACCACTTGGCTGCCTTTGACTCCAGTTCATACTGAAGTTCTAGCATGTCCGGTACAGCAGCACTCAATGGTGGTGTGACTTCATTCAGGCCATGATAGTCTACTGTTAGTCTCCACTCTCCGTTAGACTTTCGCGCTGGCCATATGGGGCTATTAAAGGGTGAGCGGGTCCTGCTGATCACCCCCTGACTCTCCAGACTACGGATCAGCTTACGGATGGGAATCAGGGAGTCTCGGTTGGTGCGATATTGCCACCGGTGCACTGTTGTGGTCGTGATTGGCACTTGTTGTTCTTCGACCTTCAGCAACCCCACAACAGAAGGATCCTCTGAGAGACCAAGCAAGGTGGACAGCTGCTCAATTTCCTCAGTCTCCAAAGCAGCAATACCAAAAGCCCATCGGTACCCTTTTGGGTCTTTGAAGTACCCTCTCCTGAGGTAATCTATGCCGAGGATGCATGGAGCCTCTGGACCAGTCACAATGGGGTGCTTTTGCCATTTCCTTCCAGTCAGGCTGATCTCAGCCTCCAGTACAGTCAACTCTTGGGATCCTCCTGTCACTCCAGAGATATAGATGGGTTCCACCCCTTGACAGCTTGACGGCATCATGGTACACTGTGCACCGGTATCTACGAGAGCTTTCTACCTCTGTGGGACTGATGTGCCAGGCCATCTGACCCACACAGTCCAGTAAATCCGATTGTCCCCTACCTCCACCTGGCTGGAGGCAGGGCCCCTCTAATAGTCATCACAACGTTGGACACCTAAGTCGTATTGAAAGGGATTATTCTTCGTTATCACAGGAGCTGGAGTAAAATCAGCTCTTCCGCTCCATCTGGGAACCTGCTCACCAGAGACTGAAGCCGCAGTTCTCATGGGATGATTAGTCTTGACCCTTGTTCCTATTTTCAATTCATGCACCCGTTCCTCCAAAGCTGAAGTAGGTTTTCCATCCCACTTCGTCATGTCTTCTCCATGATCCCGCAGGTAAAACCATAGGGTGGCCAGTGGTGTTTGCCTTCTATATCTTCACTGGCAAATGCTCTGACCACATGTCGTGGTTTAAGCCCAGGCCGTAAATCAGAACCACGAAATCCACTTCCCCCCCCCACCTTTCTTCCCTCCGCTTCTGGAGGGACGGGGAGGAGAATCAAAAGAATGCAGCTCCCATGGGTTGAGATAAGAACAGTTTAATAACTAAGGTGTAACACAAATCACTATTGCTACCACCCATCATCTTTCATTAGTCGCTTGACCCCTTCTCTTAATTGTTGTATACTTTCATAAATTGACTCCGAATGATCTGACAAATTCATACAGCACATTCCTTCAAACTCTGCGCAACCATGTCCTTGTGCCAACAACAAAAAATCGATTGCTGCTCTATTCTGTAAGATGGCATGACGAATACTATCGACATCAGTTAAGAGTCCGCTTATAGCAACTGAAGTAGCATTTGTCTGTCTTGCAAGCCAACAGCCTAGTTTATTTAATGTTGCTAAAGCTTGAGCTCTAGCTACTTTGGGAGCTACAAATGAGGCAGCTATTATTTCACCCAGGTTCCAAAAAATTTACTTTGTCATCAGAGCTCAAATGAAAAACATGCTTTGACCTTCATGAACACAATCCTCTTTTGTATATTATCATAGTGCTATTAGGGATAAACATGCCTAAGATACCTACTGTACATGGGCAATTATATGGGACTTTATATGGGACGGCACCCCCTGCCAGGACCGATCCTGTGGCAACTAAGGCACAGACTCCGTTTCTGGCTACAAACAAAATCCCTTATTGAGTGAGCTTACAGGCTTTTATAGTATTCTGCCTAGCGGTTAGTAGTGGTTAGTTCCTTTGGTACTTTTCCATCACGAAACAATCTTATTGATCACGCACTTTCTCAGCCAATCACATTACTGCCCACGCACTTTTGCTTGACCAATTATTTCTAAACATAGTTCTTTGCCATCACTACTCATTATATCGAAACTTTCACTTCCCCTTGACTACACATTCTTTATCATGTCTTAAGCATCCTCCTGTTTCCAAATTTACAGTCCTCAGAAATTATCTTGCTGTTCTCTCTTTGGTTCCAACCGATGTTCTTTCTCCGGTTCTTCCCAACTTGTCCCTTTCACTTCTTTCAAGGTTTATGGTTGATAAGAGTCCAGATGTTCAGGATCTCGTCCAGGTCTACTGGTGCAGCTTCTTGTGCAGCATGTTGAAGATGGCTTTTTTTTTTCTTTTTTTTTTTTTTTCCCACCCTCTACACTACCATTGTATTACAAGCTTTCTAGCTTTTGCCTTAGCATTTTCTAGTAGCTGCTGCAAATTTGCATGCTCTAACATCTTTTACAAGTAACAAATCCACACAGTACAAGGTATAGTTTCTCGTTAGTAACTGGCTAGTAAATACAGGTGGTTTTATACACAAAATCACAGCCTCTAATAATAGCTACGTTACAAGCACACATATTCAAGTTGTTACTTTTCAGTTGCCCCCAAGTGATGTCAATCATTTATTTTTCTCTTCCTCTATCTCATTCTGCTTGGGGTATTTACTGTCAGCTCCTATAGCTGAGGTATCAGGTTTCTCCACTTGTCTGTCCAGCTTATCGTAAGGGTTAACAAACTTTGCAGGTAGCCACCATGGATCTTTAGGTAGGAGGATACAAACATACTCCCTATCCTATGCTATCAGCTCCTGAGAAGGAGCTGGGTTAGAGTGATTCAAAGGCATTCTGATGGGAAAAGAATGTGAAGCTACAGCTGCCTGCCTGCTTAGCAGCAGCCATAAATACCTGCCAGCAACAGCACCTTGCATTAACCCTTTCTTGTCCAAAATGTTAATCTGCTACCCATTAAAACTTTTACACAAACCCAACAACAAAAAATACACAGAACACTGTCTGTCCTCAACACACACACACACACATATGTATGGGATTCCACAAGCACACTCCATACAACTACAATATTCAAAACACAAAGCCTAGACAATCATTACTTCCACTACACAGTCCCTCATACGGAACGTGGCGTAAGGACCCTGTGAAGACAATAAAAAATCAGCTCCAAGTAGCATCATCACAGTGTGAGGTGGCAGGCTCAACTTTAGCAGGCGTCCCCGCAGAGGCTCTGCCTCCCCACATCGCATGAGCCTTGGGCTTTTACACTGACCAAAATGCACACTCATTCCGATGCAGGTGGCCAGCCTACATCGGAAGAAGTGGTCAGCAATATCCATAAAGTCTCCAAGGGCTGATAGAAACATAGATATACATGGATATATATTTCCCAACTTCTAGTACATGTGGATAACAAAGAGACTATCAAATGAGTTGTATATGGGATTTCAAGTCCACAGCCTGCCACATTACTCATATAACGTGTTCAAAAGGCTATAAGGGTACTCTTTTTTTTCTTTTTTTTTTTTTTTTGTAGGGGCCAATTTGTCGTCAGCAGGGAGGATTCCCCCAGGGTAGGCTTTGAGGGTTGTTGTTGCTAGTTGTGGGGAACCCCCGTGTCCCTCGCCCTGTTGCACAAAGGGGAGTGTTACCAGGACTCACAACACTCCACTTCGCGTTTTCCTGCGGCTGCCGTTGTTGCTGTTCCCCGGTTTCTGGCAGTCGCGCTGCAGCTCCAGCGCTGCCCGCTCGGCCGCGCGGCCTGAGAGCTCCGGCCACGCCTCCCGGGGCACCTTCCTCCACAGCTCCCGCGCAAAGGTCTGCACCTGCGGCTCCTCCACTCGCAGCGCCTCCGTGTCCCGCAGCCGCTCCAGCAGCTCCTCTCCTGGAGATAACTTTCTCGATAGCACCCCACGTCTCCTTCCATAATCAAAGAGGGCAGTAAGCCCTTTTCCTAGATCCCGCTTCTCTAAGAAGCACTTAAATAAATCAAAGTCTGCTTGTCTTTTCATTTTTCACTACTTTCTCTTTTTTAAATTTTGGTACCAATGCAGCTCACCAGCAAGCAGGCCAACTCAGCGGGCGGCGGAGGCTCCCTCTTCGTCCTCCAGGCTCAGAGGCTCCTATTCTCTTTCAGGACTGACCTCTGTCTCTTCTCCGGGCTTTACCTTAGGACTACTTAGCAGTCCGATTCTTTTTTTTTTTATCATAGGCTCCTCTTCTCTTTCAGGATTGGCCTCTTTTTTCTTCTTTCACTGCCCGTTCTCTGCCCGGCATCTTCGACCAGCAAAACTGAGCATTTTTTCTTCTTTCAGCCCTCCGGATGCTGCTTCTCCGGTGCTTTCCTGCTCTGTGCGCAATTCTCCCAGCCGCTACGGGTACCCGGGTTCCTCTGTTGCGCCAATATGTCGTCGTGCACGGAGGGAACACATGCACAATCAATATGATTGATAAAAGTGATCCGTTTATTGTGCTCAAATAATGGGTATAAATAGTGTCAAACTGCCACGTACACACAGCTTCCCGTAGTGATTGGTTTGCATATACAGCATTGGGTACATTCCAGGTGCATTTAGGTGATTTTCCCCTGCTCATTTACACATCCTCCTCTCACAGTCTCTGCTCCTAGTTCACAGACAATTTTTAGCTACAAGGTTGGCCAGCTGGTCTTCTATCTCTATTGGTTAACTTCCAGGGTTTTTCCACTTCTGGCAACTGTACACAACTGGTGTTTTTTCTCACTTTCACAGAATCTGTGCTTAATTAAGCTCAGACATGGGAACATGACCTTTGCTTGCTAACCATGTCTCCACACTGTGGGACTGATGTGCCAGGCCATCTGACCCACACAGTCCAGTAAATCCGATTGTCCCCTACCTCCACCTGGCTGGAGGCAGGGCCCCTCTAACAGTCATCGCAACGTTGGACACCTAAGTTGTATTGAAAGGGATTATTCTTCGTTATCATAGGAGCTGGAGTAAAATCAGCTCTTCCGCTCCATCTGGGAACCTGCTCACCAGAGACTGAAGCCACAGCTCTCATGGGATGATTAGTCTTGACCCTTGTTCCTATTTTCAATTCATGCACCCGTTCCTCCAAAGCTGAAGTAGGTTTTCCATCCCACTTCGTCATGTCTTCTCCATGATCCCGCAGGTAAAACCATAGGGTGGCCCGTGGTGTTTGCCTTCTATATCTTCTGTCTCGAACAATAGGACGACTTTTGTTAACAGCTGAGACGTGTGTTGGTACACGTGAGGAGCTGGATAAATCAGATAGATCGTCCCTCAATTGTTTGACATCCTGGGACAGTTTTTCCACAGCTGAGATGATGGAAGGGGAGAGATTGTCTTCGAACTCTCGGAGTTTATGAATCATTTCATCCACTGTTAGTGGTACTACGTCATTCCAGGTTACTGTTGCCAATGAATGGGCATATGATGACGGTGCATTCCGTGTAAGTTTTCGCCACATGGGTCGTGTACATTCGACTTCATCTGGGTCTATGGGTATATCTCCGTTATTCGGTTTGATGTGATAAATCATCTCTATGATGGCTGATTCCCTCAGAGACTGGATGCCTTTGTCTAAAGTAGTCCACTTGGCCGAATGACTCATAACATCGTCCTTGTATGGAAACCTTTCTTTCACAGCTGCCAAGAGCCGCCTCCAAAGACTGAGGGACCTTTTCTCTCTTGCAATTGCTTTGTCAATTCCCCCTTCTCTAGCAAGTGATCCCAGCTGCTTGGCTTCCGTACCTCCTAGTTCGTGACCATCGGCCTCATTGTCCCAGCATCAGAGCAACCAGGTAATGATGTGCTCCCCTGGTTGATGGGTAAAATCTTTTCGCATATTCCATAGCTCGGTTGAGGTCCGAGGTCGAGAAGTCACCTCTTCTTCTTCTTCATCATGTGATGATGACTCTTGATCAGATGGTGGCCCGGGTGGTGAATACATTGTTTCTTCATCTTGCTTCACCCTTCTTGTCTCTTTTTTGCTTTTTCTCTTGCGTACAGGGGCGATCGATGTTGGTACGAATTGGTCCTCTGGTTTAACTGCAGTCATTATCACTGTGGTTTGAGTAGCAACAGTACTTGTCACTGAGGGTGGTGTAACTGCTGTGCTTGGAGCTGGGGTAGCTTCGCTGTCTGTTGCAGTCGAAGTTTGAGTAGCGGCTGTACTTGTCGCTGGGGTAGCTGCACTGTCTGTTGCAGTCGAAGTCTGAGTAGCGGCTGTACTTGTCGCTGGGGGTGGTGTAGCTGCTGTGCTCGGAGCTGGAGTACCTGCACTGTCTGTTGCTTTGCCCTCAGATCCAGGGACATTTTTTTCCTTTTGAAGGTGCTGGATAGTGTTGAACAATGCCCAGTAAGCATAGGCCAAGCCCCAGCATGTTGACATGATTTGTCCCTCTCTGGTATGACCAGGATGACAACACACCTCATTTAAGTGTTTTACTAATTCTTCTGGATTTTGCACTTGTTCGGTGGTGAAATTCCAAAACACTGGAGGGGCCCACTGACCTAGATGCTTGCCCATACTATCCCACACACCCTGCCACTCATGGCTGTCCAACTTCGGGGAAAATTTCTCGGTCCCCCTATTTTGTCATCTAACCCCAGAAAAGACCCAAACCCGACTCTGCTTAACTCTTGAGATCAGACGTAATGGTTGTGGACAAAACACACTCTGTATGCGTGCCAACATGGTGACCCCCATCACAATCAGCAAACAGGTCTCAACAATATTAAAAGGCCATTCAAAGCCTTCAAAACTCTGAAATGATGCTGTAAACGGTCTGGGAGGGGCACTGGGAGGGTAAAAGAATGTCTCCTTCATAGGTTGACCACCCAGGAAGGAGAAAAAAGATGTATAGTTGCTAAGCACTTGTATTATATACTTCCCAAAGTATAAAGGTGGTGACCACACTGGGAACATAAGCCAGATCAGTCTCATGATCAATGATTCTATTGTATTACAAGTCATTACCATAAAATACAACGAGACAATAACCTTAGCCCATGCCCCACACTTGAAAAACACTAACACAGCAAATACCGGCTCTAAGTAAGCTACGGCATATTGAGACTGTAAGATCAAAAACAACAACTTTGAGAGCCAATAAATCAGCATTGTGACGAATGACTATTAATCCAAAACACTGAATGCTTATCACAAATACGATTAGACACACTCCGGTCAGATCTGTCGTTACCTCAACCCTTCGTGCCCCACGTTGGGCACCAAAAAAAACCTGTCGTGGTTTAAGCCCCAGCTGTAAATTAGAACCACACAGTCTACTTCCTCCCCCACCCCCCTAGAGGGATGGGGAGGAGAATCGAAAGAATGTAACTCCCACGGGTTGAGATAAAAACAGTCCAGTAACTAAGGTATAACACAAATCACTACTGCTGCCACCAATAAAAATAATGATAAGAGAAATAACAAGGGAAGAGAATACGATACCGCCCGCCGGAAAAGAGCCCGACCGAAAAGAGGACGTGCCCTTCCGGGTAGCTCCCAGTTACATTCCCGGGCATGACGTGCTGTGGTATGGAATACCTCTTTGGCTAGTTTGGGTCAGGTGTCCTGTCCCTGCTTCCTCCCGGCTTCTCCTCCTCCCTGGCAGAGCATGAGACTCACAAAGTCCTTGGTCAGTCTAAACATCAGTGTTATCAGCTCTGTTCCCAGGCCAAAAGTCAAAAACACAGTGCTGCAACAGCTACTAAGAAGGAGAAAAACTGACTGCTACTGCTGAACCCAGGACAAGATGTCAGTGTTTAATGCTGTTGAGCTCCTGCATAGACGGGTACCAAAGTCACTGGGAACAACTGCAAGCTGGAGGCCACAAGATAGACTATGGAGCTGTGGGCTGGAAGTCCCTGTCCCATGGCCAGCTGCATGTTTGCAGCTGGTCCACTGTTACCTGGGACCATCAGCTCTGACAATGGGTTTCAACAACTGTCCCTGTGAAGCAGCTTCTTTTGTTGAGTGTGCATGGCTCACTTGCTTGTCATGCCTTCTCAGCTGCAGATTGCTGTGCCAGATGGATCAGTTAGATAGGTTGTTGAGTCCTATGTTATAAGGCTGGGAATAAAACCAACTTGCTTCCTAGTAATTACTTTGCAAAATCATGCCTTCCATTATGTTTTCCAAAGTACCTGTAACTTTATCTTACGTATGTAATGTATTTTATGTATGCTTGCTAGACAACTCAAATACTCTACTTCAAAAGACTGATATTTTTCTAATAGGTAATAAGTAAACAGGAAGAGGAATAGAAATAATAGGAATAAGTAAAAGCAATTTGTGGTCAGTTGATTTTACAGACTCCAAAATCATTACAAGAATTATAACAACTCCTTCAAAACCCAATTTAAGAAGTTCTGAATAGAAGACATAACATATTGACATCTTTAGGCTTCAGTATAATTCAGTCCTATTTAAATTTTTCCAATTCCTTATCAAGCAATGACTGATCTTAGAGAAGTTGATTTCAAACAGGAAGTCACCTCAAGAGTTACTGAATTAGACTTGTTTTAAAGGTCTATGCTTAACTATGCTTAGTTATTATTTCTCCCTCTGAAAGTGTTCTAGAAATTTTGGCAGCAACAGAAATCTTCACTTTCTCAATAAACAACTTAATTACAGAAATAACACTAACAATAAAAATAATCAGTCTATTTCATATTTTACAGTGCCTACAGGAATTATAGACAAAATAAAACATGGTCTGTCTATAGTCCAATGATACCAAAAGAATAACAACACATAACAAATGGCTGAGTCTTGCAGAGGACAAAATGATCAGCTCATTTGATGGAAACTCTTATTAATTTCTATGTTGTAAAAAAATAAATCTGAGGGAGGTATTTGTTTATGTAAAATAATAAAAAAATAACACAACTCTATTTCAATTTTAATTATTTTGAATTAGTTTCTTGAGATCCATTGTCTTGTGGTGGTAAAATTAAACTCTCATGTAAGGATTGAAATGATCATTCATTAATAAGTAATTCTCAGTTTGTGTCATTGACAATTTTGAGTGTTCCACATAGAGAACAATTTTATGAGAATTAGAGATATCTCACTGTTTTAATGGTCAGGATGGTGCAAAATGAGCATCTCCAGTTCTGATTCACTTTGGCCCAAGGGATCAGAGATTCTGAATTAAAAAGATGTCATAAGTGTTTTGTCCAGACCAACACCTGTAGAACAAGTATATACTTTTCAGTATGAGTCATGTGGACTCAGAAATGACCCCTAAACCACCACAGACTCCTTTAATCTCTGGTTTAAAAATAAATCGATAAAAATGTATATATATATAGGGGAAAAAAGAAAAAGAAAAAAAGCGCAGTAACTGTGGACCCTCTATATGCAAACAAAAGCTTTGAAGCAGTGACCTCAAGCAGAATGACAAACCAAAGACACTGCCACTTCTAGAATCCTGGAAACTGGCACAAAACCTATGCAGAGGAATATATGCAAGTAGTCTGAGGAAGGGGTTACCTCATGAAAGTCCAAAGAAGGGGAAGGAAATACAGGATGCAAAACTTCAGCCTGAGTTCAAAGGCAATCCTGATTGTAACTTCGACAGTTTATCTCTTTCTTCCTCAGTCTCAGCCAGGCATCCCTTGTTACTGATACTCTGCTGAAATTCCAAATCCAGTCCATGCTCAGGGAAAGACCAAAAAAGTTCACCAAACTACAGAATGGGAATATAAGTCAGACCAAGCACCACAGACGAAGAGGGAAAGTTTCCTCTTGGTCCCCTCTGGTGACTGGCAAAACACTTGAAGCACAGTCAAACCACCACAGTTCAGAAAACTATGATGAATTTGGTTGCTCACTGGGGAGATTCCCACACTCCCACATTTTTAAGCCTAAAATGATGTGAATTCTCTTCTATAATCTTTTCTACTATCCATCATGTTCCCTCCATCCCCATAGTTCAATTAGGCTGAGTTCCTTACTTTCACTGCAATATTGGGAACATTATCTCAGAGTTTCATTGCCTGGATAGCCAACACTTTCTAATTTCTGATTTAAATTTATCCCTTTCAACCAGTATCCTCTCAATAGATATTAGTCACTGCTGCAAGCATCTTCCTAGATAAAGCAGTCCTCTTAAGGAACATACTGCTCCGCTGAACAGTAGATTAGCTCCTCTCAGAAAATAATCCAAATTCCCAGTCTGTTCTAACTGGCCTTCTCCTATACTACTTTTAATTAATTTCTGATGAAGACAACAGACTATATCAAGTAAGGCAATAAGGAAGGCAAAGGTAATACTGGTGGATTAAAGTGCTTGAAGCATCCTTTTCTCCTATACCTTATCCTAGTGGGGCTACCACCCAGCCAAGAGATCCAGCCAGCATGCTCTTCCAGCATGAGTTAAAACTTCTGCACTTTTGATTTGAAACAACTCACATTGCATAAATAATTTCATTTCAGAAAAGATATTTTTACAGGATATCCTTTTCAATGAGGAAAAACCTGCTTTGATCTGTACCCAAATGTGATTTGCGTTTGGTTCTTTCCAATTTTTTTTGTTTTTTTCCAATTTTTCTTTTCTTTCTTTCTTAATTCAACATCAGCTTTTACTACTCAACTGTTAAACTATACCCAGAGACTCGATATGAAATTCTTTTCTCAGCTGGTACTTATTTGTCACTGTGATTAATTTATTTCAAACTTTCTTGTAGGCACAAAGATAAACCTTGTCCTAAAACTCTTGCCTCCAGATTACACTTTTTTTTTTTTTTATTTCTTCTTCTTATAATTATTTTTAAAAAACCAATCCACTATTTAACCATCTTTAATATTTTTTGTGGAAAAAAGTTACATCACCATGTATTGATTTTTCACCTGAGAGGTAGACATAATAATAGAACCTTAGTTTCTATCTCATCCTACATTCAAATACATGGAAGCATTTGGCTTTAGAAAAACACCATTTAGGCATAATAATGTATATACTGGTGCCCAGTTTTGCAGTCAAATAGATTTACATCTCTGCTACACTCTGGTCAGAGTAGAGATAAAACATAGCCTTTTAAAGAAAAAAATTATATTTTTTCCCAGCATACTTTGAACAAGTTTTGAGCAAAAGCATTATCTCCAAATACCTAAGCTTGCACATTTACCTTTATGTTTCAAGGATACATGCACACACTGCATATATTCTTCAGAGAAATTCCTGTGATATGTCAACAAAAGCTCTACCTTACAATTTTACACGTATGGATTATTACAAGTCATACTTCTGAAGCTTTCAAAATTAGCTTTTCATCTTTCCTACTGACAAAGTGGAGGTCAGTGAGAATGCAAGTGAGAATGCAAGCCATGTAAATAATTTGACCCCAAAATGACTTATACATCTAGTCATTATTACTGTTGGAAATACACTGCAGATATTAAAATCAGACTTAAACAAAAAGAAAATCTGCAACTTTCAAATAAAATTCAAATAAATTCAGAGTATAATTTTTTCATCCCTATTTTTCCACTCTCCAGATATAATATGAAGGTGAATTTGTCTACCCAGCAATGTACATATTAAGTCAATAAAAATGTACACAAGTACTTCTTTTTCTACAAGAAAGAACTGGAATGGAACAAGCAGGGAAAAAAAAATGCACAACATTCAATTTATGATCAAGGTAGCAAGTGACCACACCAAAACCTGAAACCAGTTTCAAACTAGATTTCAGGGTGTAATTTATGTGCTGGCCAAAATTGTATTTGGCAGCCATATTTTAATACTTGGGCATTTTAATATGTCTTCATTTAGCTTCATAAATGAGCTGCTTTTCCCTTGGCAATAAAAATGTATTTTTTTAAGCTAAGTCACTTGGCAAAGCCATTGAACCAATGTCAGAGTTCCTGAGGTTTTATTCTTAGTTAAATCATTCCATTTCCACCTCATTTAGAAAAATCTAGATTTGCAAGTGGTGAAAATCAAGTTATCATTTCTTTAGCAAGATACTGACTACATGTAAGTCAAACCTCCACCTTCAGAAGAACTTGGAACGAAAAAAAACCAACCCAAAACCAAAACCAAACCTTCATTTTAACAAACAAAAAGGCAAACAGTTGCTTTCTGAAATCACACTTTATACCTGAACGTCTTTTCAGTTAAGAGCTTCTTCTAAAGCCAACTCTTAGAAGACCAAAACAGTACCTTGCAGGTCACGGCTAGATAGGCTTGGCCTGTCTTTTGAATATAATTGTCTATTTGAAGCTAGACAGAAGAATAACATGAGTTTTACTTCCCACAATAAATACTATTATTCATTTCTAGGAAGTACCTCCCCCAGATGAGACAATTTCAAGATTAGCAGAATTATTTACCAAGGGCTTATGGTTTAACTCAGAACTCCTTATTTGACCTCTTGCCATGTTTATGGGTTCAGAGACCCCAGCATCTCAGCTCTGGCCTAGCTCACAGAAGTCTGTCAAGATCTCTGAAGTACTGTTAAAAACCCCTCCAGTCTGGTACTTCTCAATTAGATCCTTTTAGGTCAGAACTGAAGCTGAATGCACTTGCCAGATAAAAAGGCAGAACTCTCAATGTCACTGTGGCTGACTGAGGGCCTAGCACAGTCTAACAAGTTACATCAACACAGTCAAAGACACACAGCCAACAGACCTTATCCACATTTCTCCTTTGCTTTCTGTTGAGCCTTTTATAGAGCAATTCACTAGTGTGTAGTTTTCACTGGCAAGTCTTAAAGAGACAGGAAAAACCAGCCCCCCGTTTCCTTGGCAATAACTGATTGTTTTGGGTGAGTTAACCACGAAGGGGAGAAAATCATTTTCATCCTATGCACAGTGTCTGAACATCCTCACCATTTCTAATACAGCTGTCCTTCAAAAATTGAAATCTTAACCCAAGTTCATTATTGAAAAATACTGCTATAGTGCGGAGCACTACTACAGGTGTTTTAGTCTAGACTGAAATAAGGCAAACGAACCAAGTGAAAATCTGAGAATGACATATCTGGTCCTAACCCAGTATATCCTGCTTCATATTGCTCATTCCTCCTCTTTTTGGAATAAAACAGACTCCAAAATCTTGAAAACACCCAGCCATCACAACAGACAGGTTAGCCTAGTAGTCAGGGATGTAAGCTGATCTGTTATTAGGAGTCCCATTTCTCACATGTTTACCCTAAAGAGACACAGTTATCTGTGAATTCCAAACCTGCATGCGTTCCTCCGACTCCATCTCTATAGGAATGCCTTGTTCAAGCCTCATACAAATTGCTCCTATTCTTAGTACATATTTCATCCACTTGTAGATTTACCATTTCCTTTGGTGATACACTGCGGAATAAGTCTGCTTCCTGGATTTGATTCTGCAACTAACTGGTTGACACAACATTTTTTGGAAATGATTCAACCTAGGCTGCCTCCTTGTATTATAAATAAGTTCTGCAAACCAAAGCCACAGTAAAACAATAACTATTTTTTTTCACTATAATATAGAAGTCTACCAAAGATTTAGTAATCTTAGTATAAGCCAAATGGAGCTTATCTGGGGTCAAGTATAGAACTGCACTTTCCAGAGTATAAAGTCCAAGAAAGACTGCTTTATATGACAGCCCTGATGTTCTCGACCTGGCCAGCACTGAGGTAACACTGTGCTTATGGAGAAAACAGTGAAAGGCAGGGGAAGCCAATTTTTTGCACAATAGATCATGAACTGAGATCAAGCGTGTCTTCTCTGTGCACTACAATCATTCCTTAGCACCCTCACAGGGGCATTAGGGAAAGGAAAAAGAAAACAAACCCAACCACAAACCAGTAATAAAATGTCTCCTTGACAAAAAGTATTCTTCCTCCTGACTTGATAACAAAACCTGTCAGCCTATCCAGGATTCCTGTTATGTTTTGCAGAGCAGTTATCCTTCTTCACGTTCTCAATCTTTTTTTTTTTTCTGCCTACCCCTTCTCTGTTTCTCAACCACAGCAACACATAAAAGCATACCCACAAAATGGCTTAAAAGGAAGACTGGCTTGGGAGGGCCAAGTTGCTGTTTCAGCTCTACTTCTTAATTGCTTAAACCCAAACAAGTTTTTTGTTTTGACCAATTTTTTACCTGTAAAGCATAGATAACATTCATGATCCACATGAAATTTGATATTCGTAAGTAAAATTAATTAAACCTAGCTTTGTAGTAATACTGAGGACAGGGTCTGCACTGAGTGATGGGTGAAATTTCATGTAGGCGTCTATTATAGCAGACACAGAATCACACAAGAAGGTTCTTCTATAGATCAGCTGGGGCTTTTTGCAAGTAACATGATTTTATACATACAAATTTAAATCATAAGACAATTTCAATTCTGATTTCACTAAGTAGAAAATTAGTGGGAAGAAATTCAAATTACTGTGAAGAAAGACTGCAGATATCTGAACCATTCTCAGCATGGGTTACAGCTTGTTTCTTTTCTTCTTTTAATGAGCACAACATGAGATGCTTCATTCAACATTTTCCTAAAAACTCACATTATTCTATTACCTCCCATGAGGGAGACTCAGAGGTTAATCAGTGAGTAGTAGCATTATGGCATAATAAACCTGAGGCTACCTTTATATTAGTTCCAATACAGCCATTTACCACTTGATTTTCACTATAGAAACTGCCTCGAGATAGTTTCTTGTATGGAATAATCCATGCTTCCATTGACACTACAGTTTTTGTGCTTCCATAAAATTTGTCCTCATATTTTTTATCTTCACTGCTTATCTCCAGTGGCTGACTGTCAGTTTTGCAACACACAAGTCTCTCTTCATTCAGTTTCTTTTTAAGTCTTAGAGCTGAGAAGCACATTCATGCTTCACTTGATTCCTAAAGGATCATGTATGTGCTACAAGACTACAATTCCAAATTAAGAAAAGGTCTAAATCCTTCCTTGCTTATGATGGATGGCTACAACTCAAACCCAATGTCACCCAGATTCAAAACCAGACGTTTCAATATTAGCAAAGAGCAGAAGCGCGTTGGAATGGGCCCGTGGCTCTCCTAGGCAAAGGGCAGTACCATTGCACTGGTATAAAAACGCAGGAAGCTTAAAGCAAGGTCCAGCATCCAGCAGCAGTAATGAAGACACCTCTGTCTCTCTGGTGCTTGCTCTGCCTTCTTTGCCTTCTCATACAAAGCTGTGAGGACATGATACAAGGTACCAGAGGACACCAATCTATCAAAAAATTGAAACACGCACAAGCCTTTTCACAGCCAAATCAGTTCCCTGATTTTCTTTCACTGTAGAACCACAATATTGTACCAGCATTGCGAGGGATAAAGCAGACAGCTGTGAAGTCATAACTAAGTATTATTTCTGCTTGCTAATGATACGACAATTTTCATAAATGAATTAACACTTTAACATGTTTAACACATTTCTACTCAGAGAATTATTTACTATTAACATTCATTCCTAAATCCACCTTTGAGAATGGCTGTTTGTTTATGTTCTCATTTTCTTCACAACTCATCAGCCTCATTGCTATTTAACTACAACATCTAAATTCATGACATTGAAAAATTAAAATCAAAGCAAAAACAAGGAATAATGAATTTATTTTCATCAGGGAATTAAATCTGCTTCTTTCCTGTAACAAGCCAGAACATTAGTCATCTTTTTCCACTGAAAAAAAATCATCTCTTCTGTTGCTGTCTCTTAGTCTGTCAGCCATAATGGTTTTGGACACTTGTTTGATGAGATCAGCCTTGTGACCTTCTATAATGCAGCAGGAAAATGGAACTTGACAAGTGTCTTGATCAACAAGCTACAGAATTTTTTCAAAGCCTAGGCTGAACTCCTCCTAGTTAAGTATTTATTTCTTGGCTAACAAGTTAAGTCTTCACTAAGCCAGCAGCAAGCTGAGAACAAATGTCAGGGAATATGTCTGACCTCTTAGGAAACAAAAGCTGTCTGAATGTTCAATTTAAAACATAAGAAAAGAAGTGAATTTTAGATCTGCAGTTATTCTGGGGGGGTGGGGTTGTTTCAATTTCCATACGAAGACTTGCTCAGTTGTGCCACTGCTCTAATGTACACTTTTTATTTTTATTAAACAAATAAAATACATTTTATTTATTTAATGTACATTCTTTATGTACACTTTTAATGGGGATTTGAATTATTTTGTGTTGTAAGGAATCTTCACAGAGATCTGACACATGATAAACAATGACCAAATGTAGGTGCAGAGTGACAGATGAAAGGACTGATCTTAGCATCCTGTTCAGCTGGAGTAGCTGGAGCTTCATTAAGTGGCCAGGAGCTGGACTTGAAAACAAGAAAAAAACCATACGTAGTTACTTATTATGTTTTTTTCTCCTTATTACAACACAAAAGAACACTTGTTCTGTATTTTCTAGGTAAAGCAGAGCTAAAAATTACTGGAGTGACAGTTCCAGCTAGGAATTATAAACAATTAGCCAGAGAATTGCTGGTTTTCTACCCGTCATGAAGCCAGCTGCAATTCTTTCTCCAAGTTTGCTATAGTGCCCCATTTATTAATACATACAAATGTAAACTACTAAAATTTTCACAGGGCAGTGTTCTTTATGTGAAATATACTGATGGCCTCCAGACACACTTGTTCATACCTGTGAGTCACCTATCAATACAGCCTATTGGGTATTTGGAAACAGCAGTTAATTAACTCAACTGTATTTGGAGTAACCATCTGCTTCATGGGGCTCAGGGAAGACAGACAATGGCAGCACTTTCGAATAAATAATAACACTAATAGACATACATGCAGAATTAAAGACAAAAATCTGCTGCTTTGAATATGACCTTTGAAGAGTACATGCTATCAACTTAAATTAAATTAAATTAAATTTTCCCCTCATTTGTTTGATTGAGCTAATGTCTGAGTTGATCCAAAATTCTTTGTGCTAAACTGTTGGATGCAGAAATCACTTCCAGTGGAAGAACATGCTTATTTATTCATAGGTACAGGTTTTCAGTGTACAGTTTGTTAACATTGCTTTGATTTTATTCTTCCAAGGTGAGGAAATGTACAGACTGCACATGACAGGAACCAATAACATATGCTATTTACAGATTTTGGTCTCAAATAGTGAAGATTTTGCTTTACTCAACTATTCTACCTGCTCCTCAGCCAAGCTCCTCCTGAGGGCTGTCAAACCACTGTGTTCCCACAGCATTGGCCCTACACTCTCAAGCTTCTGCGTACAGGGGACAGGGTTTTTCACTCCTTAGCTGAACTGCAACAAAGCAATTGCTGCTGATTTAACAGTCACAGTTATCTGAAGACTTCCCTAAGCACTCCACCAGTAGAAAATAAAAACTGAAGACTACCTCTCCAGAGACATGGTGACTAAAGGAGTTTTTAGTATGACTAGTTTCAAGTAGGGTAATTTTTAGCCCAGTTTATACAATTCCTTGCTTTACTTCCCTTAGCATTCTCTGGATTAGCATATCAAATTGACTCAGTATCAAATGGTACCGGCATGAGAAAAGTGAATAAAGGTTTTCTTAATCTCTTTTGTAAAGTAAAAAAAGCAGACTATGAAGCAGAGGTTTTCAATGAGAAATGTCAGTGGGGCTTGAAATGCCTTTAACTGAAAGGTACTTTACTGCCTTTTTTTATTTCATTTCTTCTTCTTCTTTCAGGTTTGCATTTCAGAGTGTCAAACACTATTTCCTTGGCCAGTCTGCCTTCACTAGCATGAAATAATCCCTTGAGAATCTGTCCTTGTCATATGCTCCTTGGGAGCAAGAAGCCCTTTAAACAGAGAAAAGGAGGAATAGAAGTGTAAGGTAATCTATTCTGCTTAATCATCAGAAAGGGTTTTGATTTCTCAAGAACAAGCACACGTTTCCTTCGTTTCTACCTTTGTGGTACACTTTAAAATGTGATAACTGTCCTATTCATAACAGCCCATTAATTACCACTGCTCGAGGAATCCAACTCCAGCAGCACTGTAAAGAGAGGCTCCTGGAGTCAATTAACTACAAACCACTGTATTTGGTAACATCTCTTTAAATATGTAGTTCTACTCCTTTAGATTACCAGAGGCGATGTGAAAGCCAGTATGTCAGGCATCTTGAACCATGTCAGACAGGGCTGGCAAAATGAAGAGAGGCTTTAATTTAATTAACGTATCAGCACCTGGCAAAACAAAGGTGTGTCCAGACTGAATCAACTTCATATACTAAACCTTTAATTAAAATTAAATTAGCTTTTGCTGTATTTTAAAATGGTGTAAAAATAAAGTTGGCGTTTAAAATACAGCAATCACTGAATGAAAAGGTCTGTGAAAGCAACTTGAAAGATTTCTGTCAAAACTTCATAGAGGATAAAGGTCAGGCCTTATCTAGTTCTGCTCATATGTGGTAGTCATTAGGAAGATTTAGGGTCTTTTCCATAGGAACATCAGGGAGTTTGGCTTCGGTTGGGAGTTTTGGGATTTGTTTGGTTTGATTTGGTTTTTTTAATCCCAGTGCTGGATGTGATTCTGGAAATGGCTCTTCTCACAATATCAGCAACTCAGAGACACACTGGTGCCTTAAGATATTCATTAGCTATCTCTGCACAACCAGGAGCAGATTCTAACCACTGGAAGGAAACCATTCTCAGCAAGTTAACACAAAACTACAATCTATTTCCACATTGTTTCTTGAAGAAAGGTAAAGGAGATTGAAATCAATGAAAGTGAATACAACAAAATAGTTCTGGAAAAATTTCTGTATAAGAGTAGAGTGAAGAATGAGTAATAGTGGACTTTCCTTTTATGGTTGGACTCAGTGATCTTCAAGGTCTATTCCAACCTGTATGATTCCATGATTCTTGCACTGCAAAACATTGAGGCTTGCAGGCTGCTTAAGGATAAATCTTTTTCAATAACACAACTGTTTGTGCTCAATTGCTATACACAATTCAGATTTAAGAATGTTAATAATTAATGAAATATCATAGAATAAAATAATGCCCATTATGAAACTATAAAGAAAAAACAAAACAATACAAAACCAGAAAAATATACAAAAACCCAATTCAAATGTAGAGCCCTAGAAAGAATTTTATCCCATCACAACAAATATAGATACGTTAAAGTTACTTCTAGAATGTTGTCTTTGTTGGGTTATGTTGGACCTTACATGTAGATAAGAATGGTGGGATTATTGGACCTTATATTGTCTTCACTTGATCTGAAATATTAACTTATTTTCCTTTTTGCATATTTATGTAAATGTAATTACTGGATCAATATTGGAAACATTAGACGGAGAATAAAAATGGTGATTTGCATCTAGCCTGGCATAACACCAGCTCTTTCCTTGATAAGCTTTCTTAAAATGAAAGCTTCAGACAAGTTAAAACTTCTCAGTACTGAAACGCACAGCCACTGCTAACTCACTGGAGAAAGGTGTACTTTAAAAACACATTCCTTCTCTAAGCAATACAAATATATTTCTGGGAAGAAAAAAAAACCAACAATGAAATAAATCCTAATTCTCTGCCAAGGATTCAAGCAGAGCCACCACCCACCTCACTCCTCTGCCCTCCCCCTAAAAACCCAAACCACAAACAGAAAACCCACACACCCCTTCACTTCTGAAAGAAAACCAAGTGCAAATTGTTATTTAAGCAAGTCAAATTGTTATTTAAGTGCCTCCCACAACCAGACCAAATCAGGCTTTGGTTTGGGCACATTATTGTGGAACGACATCTTGATTTCTAAAATAAGTATACATCGGAAATATGCACAGAAGACAACCAGAATAAACTAATCCTGATTTAAGAAAACATCTCACACTGTGTAAAAGAAAGAAACTGTCCATCTTTCATTTCAATATCATTCTGCCTGGCCATACAGATCAGAACTTATATAGTTCTGTATTTCCAGTGGCTTTTTTTTATTTATGTTATTAACGTCATCATTTACTGAAGTGCAAAATGAGTACAAAAACCAACAAACCAAATTCTGTTTTCTTTTAAAACAAGTGCACATGAAATTGTGATTCAACAAAATATTAGGCTATAGATCTCCTCTTAGCCAAATCAAATCTATGGCATCTGCTTAGTCTAATTTATTCTTCCACTTAAATGGGAGTTGGAGAAGGAACAGGTTCATCTTTTTATGAAATTATTCTGCTGACCTGAAAGTTTGAAGCTAATTGTGCAAAGTGTTGCAGTAATTACTTTGGATTAACAGGTGTTTCAATCTGTCTGAGGTACGTTATAAAATAAATACTTGGATTGGCTTTAAAAATCACTGTAATTTTATTGCCTTACAGCAGGCTACCAATTTAAAGCTCTTCAGCACCTGCAGAGATGGTCCCATTTCTTCAAAAACATAAATTTGAATTTTAAAATGCTATTTTAAATGACAGTTTCACATCAAACAAAACTTAATAAACAGGCATCAAAAGGATGAGGAGTGGAGTTCTGCCATGTTAGACCTCTTTGACCCACAGCATGCATTTGCAATTCATGTTTTATTCTTCTATTCCAGCCTGCTCCTCAGAAAGGCAGCAGTACAGCAATGGAAGAGCAGAAACAAAAATGTTGCAGAACCTACAGAGTGAAGCCAGCAACCAAAACAGGAAGCAAAAACGCAAGAGCAGCCTAAAATCACAGCAGCCTCCAAAGCACCAGTTGCCTGGTGTATGAGCCAGAAGCCTGGTTGGCTTCTGAATGGAAAGATTCTCTCTTATTCCTACACTATTTTTTCCTAACATCTATAAAATGAAAGTTTTTCACGGACAGCATAAGCCAGTGTACTTACTGAGGGATTCTAGATGAGTTAAAGATAATAGCTTGCAATTCATAAGTGATTTGTCTTGGAGGTTCTGTCTGGTATCTTGGTTAAAGCTCACTGCTTCAAGTACACAGTAGGCGGTAAAAGACCTGGCAGAAGCTTAACATAAATAGTAACAGACTTGAATTTTCAAAGCCCAGTGAAGTAAAAATTGACAGGATTTCATAGAGTGCACCCACTGCTACAGTAGTGCCAGTAGTTCGCAACCTAAAGGCTTAAAGAAAATGGGGAAAGAAAGAAGGACAAAAAAGCCAACATGTAACCAAAGCCAAAGATGAGCTTGTAGTGATTTCAAGAAAAATAGTTTAGAGAATTAAAAAAGAGGAAATAATTCAACACAAACTGTGTATCCCTTTGCAATTACAAGAGAAATTGTTCAAACATTTTCCATTCTTAAGATGAGCTTAAGCACAAAAGCCAGGTTTTGATTTCACATTTTGCATATGGAATTGATCCTCATGTCAATGTATAGTGTTTACATGAGCCAACAAAGCAGATGTTTTTCTAATATACGTAAGAGTATAAATTTAGCATTTAATATGAAGGGGATTTACATAACTGGGCATAGTTTGCAGGCTGAATACTTAGTCATATGGCCCAAGATGCACACATAGTTGCATTACAGGTTTACTGTTATGTGGAGATCCTCTTGGCATCTAAAAGGAAGCAACAAGGGGACTCCTGGACATCCCCAGTCATTGCTGCTCACAAAGCACATGTTTGTGGCACAGAAGTGACCTGGCTGCATAATCGTGTTCCAACTCACTGGTTGCACTCATTTATTGAAAAATCCAAAAAAAACATGGATCCAGGAGGACTTAAGCACCAGGTACCTAACAGAGCTCTTTACAGCCACCACCTTTAAAATAAAAGGCTTTGGAGATTCAATCTATGGCACCACAGCTGTGTCAGCAGAATTGAGAACTTTGACCACAATCACAATACTGCAAGAGGGATCCTCAATCAGCAAAGGAAAGCATCTATCTCAACATTATAGTCATGTTCAGTTGTGGAAGATGAATTTTTATATGATCATTGATGATTTTGAAAAGATTCATTTTAAGACATAACACTCAACCCCTTCCTTAGTTGTGCTGATTATCTAAAGGGGATATTGAAGTGGTTTAGACCGCAGAAGAGTAACTTTCACATTTCTGCAAAGCTTAAGCATACCTGAAATATGCCATTGTTTGCTAAGCTCATCAAGCTCAGTGATTTGAACATTATAGAAGACCAACAGACTTCAGCTCTGATATGCACGTTAGTCTCTTCAACTATCCTATAGGCAGTGGGGGGAACAAAAACCCCTATTAAAAGCTGGCAGAACATTTCAGTCAGACAATTCACAAGATGATGTGCCAATACGCATGAAAGCATACAATATAGAAAAAGAACATGACTATATGCTTAGTAAGGCTATGTGGTCATGCAATTTGCAAGTAATAAGAGCAATTTTTAGAAGATTAATGATTAATACATAAGATTAATAAGATAAGATTAATATATATTTCATGTTGAGGAATCTTAAAGATTTGTTTCATGAAATACAATCTCTACACTTTGTATGCCAACACAGAGGGGGAAACGAAACATTCATTTGAGCAATAAGGCTTACTTCTGGTAATTTTGATGGCTGTTGTTGGACTGAGGAGACAGAAATTATATCACATCATCAAAATATCTTGAGACTACAAACATACGTATATTGCAGCAGTACTGAGACACCACCATTGGGGTTACAGTCTCATTGTAACCAGCAGTTAAATAGCTGTTTCAAAGAGAAAACAGTCTTGCTGTTGGGTCTGGTATGCATACAAGAATCCTATTCTCTTCCCTGCTTATCCTGAGAGAATTCCTTATAAGTGAAAACATAATACAGTTTTAGCACAGAAAACAGTAATAGAAATGCTGGCTTCTATGTTATAATCACAGCTGAGGCAGCTCCTGTCACAAAAGACTTCAGTCTTTCACCTGTAAACTTTCTCCTTCAAAATTCTAAACATGGCAGATTTTATTAGAAACCTTGTAATCATCTCTGAAACTCTGTTATTTCCGCAGTGATCTGTAACTGCTTTACAATACCTAGCATAAGAAGAAGAGAGAAGATACAATTTCAGTTTCATGGCTGCTCCTCATTCCAGTGCTACTCAACCTAACACACACGGGCTGCAAAATATTAATGCTTCACTTATGTTATTTACTTTCCATTTATATTTTCAAGATTGTATGATAAACGTACAGTGAAGATTTTTGTCTTCAGAACTGCTACAAATCTGTATTTTGTTGAACATATAGTAGCATAAGCATAAAATACTGAAGTAGAGCATCTCTGTCAAAGACATTGTCATTACAAAAAGGCTGGAGCTTGCACAACACAGGTTTTCAAGTTTTACATAAGATTATTAGACTTTAGACCTAGAAGTAAGGGGCGTCAGAATGACACACACAGCAGATTCTTCATATTGCCAAGTTTGAATTTACCCAGATATTTGTCCAAGTGATAGGGATAGAGTATTTCTGACCAGTCTTGTCCAAAATCATCATCACACCTTCAGCAACCCCAGCCTTCCCTCAGCATCTTCAATGAGCTCATGTGATGAACCATGTATGTCCATCGACATTCAAGGTAAAGAGGTAAAATAGGGGTGACAAGAGGTAAAACAGGGGTCTCAAGAAGTTTCTACTATTTCGTTCCTCCCATCAGGTACTTATGTCCTCTCTTCAGATATTTACTAGGATCAAATCAATCCCTTCAGCCCAAGAGGTTTAAATCTGAGGACATCTGGAATTTGAACTCCTATGTTCATCTAGCCATGAAATGTTTAAGAGGCTGAAAGGGAGTGCCAAGAGCTTGGAAAGAACACAAATAACCCTGAAGCTGGGGGAGAAGAATGGAGGGAGCAATAAGTGAAATAAGAAATTAGAGGACTTGGAATGAAGAAGCTACCAGAATTTTTTTTTCTGTGATAAGCAACATTGATAAATGTAAAACTTGGAAGTAAATGAACTAAAGAATTGTGTGGAATGCTCAGCTTGGAGAGGAAAACTGATGTTGGTTTGGTTTCCTCTTCTCAAATTACACTGCAAGCATCTTGTAAATAGTAAATCAGTGTGAGAGGAAGTATAATTATCCTGGAAGATTACTACGGTGTTCCTGGCTCTGCAGTTCGTATTAGTGAAAGCTTTTGTGCAACTCCAGCAGAATCTGAGATGTCCTTGAGCAGCCACTCAGGCTGTGCTGCAACTACACATTGGAGTCCATGCTCCTGAGTACCATGCAGTAACAGGGCAGTGAGTCATCAGCCAGTGGCTTTTCTGTTTAACAGAGAAAATACAGATGCACCAAAGAGCCTTACTTTTGACATATTCAATCTGGGTAAGCTTACACTGTGTAATGTTTTAGCCTCACAATTAGCTCGATTCACCTTGATGCAGCAACTGTAAGAGAAATAAGTTATTCTTTACAAACCAGAGCATCAAAGTCTCATTCAGTGAATGTAGAAACCCTCATGAAGCCAGAGAACAAGGAACTACCCAGTGAAAATGTATAAACCTCTGGTGCAGACGAGCATGCAGATTTAACTGATAAGTATGAGTACTGTTTTTCTGCCTAGCCTGCTGTTCACAAGGCTTCTTAAAAGTTCAATTGCAGCCTCCTGCCTTAAGCTTCTTATATCCTCCCCTCAGCTTCCGGGTAAACAAGCAGCCGAACGGATGCTACCAAGCAGGGGGCTGAAGAACCAAGGGTATAGAAAAGGGCATTGCTCAGAGAAGCACTCTCTTGACCTTGCAGGAGCAAATCTGCTGGAGCAACTGCAGTGACACACTGCGCAAATATTTAAAGAGAAAAGAGCTGCATTTGCAAAACTAAACAATGGTGCAGTGCTGAAACAACTAAAATATGACATAAAAGCAAACAGGTTTGGGTACTTAACAGACCAGTTAGCTAACACTGCTTCAGCTAAACCTGACTTACAATGAAAATTCTCTTCCCATTAGACACAGTTGCAGTGAGCTTTCTCCATTAGTTGAGTCTTCTGCACCTCTTTCAATTGTGGCAGGCACAATAAGGTCAAAATTAGGTAATATTAAGAGCAAAAGATAGAAATTGCTGAGTTCATGCTAAAGAAGAAGAAACTTAAAACCAAAAAACTACTGTCACTTTTTGACACAGATATAAAGACACAACCAAGGTAGAAAAGTACTATAAACTCAACACTAGCATTATCCAGGCTCAGCCACACAAAGGGTAGCAAGCCCAGTCACAGAATGCCAGTTTCAAAGATCTTTACATCTGTTACCTTTTGAGCACATTCAGTATTGAGGAGGAACAATATGCTTTCTTCTTTCCTTGTTGCAGCTACATATTGCAAAATTGCAATCCAATTTGGATTGTAACAAGCAATAACAAAATTAAGTAGTTTGGTTTAAGTTTAACTATAGTCTGTGTGGAGTCAGCAAGTGTTACTTGGATGGATTTGTGTTTTAGATATATATGGATTTTTACTTTCTTATTAAAGACACAAGCTAAAGTTTTTGAAATATGAGTCAAGTCTCCAAGGCAGTTAGGTTTTAAAAGAGGCAAAACCAATACTGGACAGAGACACATAAATAAACAAAGAAACCCTTCAAGAAACTTTAATAAAAGAAGAAAGTAACTTACATTGTAGTTTTGCTATATCTGGTAAAGTTACAGTTGAAAAAAAAATAGTTTGAGGCTTACAATTATATTAGCTAGTGGCATGGCTAAAGTTTTTACAACAAAACCTTAGCTTGTCCACTTTGAGATCAGTTGTGCTCAATAAATACATAACTCCTTTAAGCATAATGATATTGATATTTTAATAGCAATGTACTATTGATCAATTAAGGAGGGAGTAGGGATAATTTCTTCAACCATCCCTTTCTAAGAAGTCACGAGCAATCAGACTTGTCTATCAGGCCAGCAGTCAACCCAGGGCTCACAGAGCTGAGTAGTTACCTAGTGTGGACACAAGCAATTCACCAGCAACCTGGATTATAGGAGCTAACAACAGCATGAACAGCATGGACTTAGAAGCCAGTTTATGCAAAACTGTTTAACTTTATTGAGTTCTCTAATTGCAGATTTAGCCATTTATGCTAAAAGACAGTTCTGACAGTGAAAAAAACCCTCCAAACAATCCACAATAAGAGCCCTTACTGTCCATATAGGATAGCATATTGCTATACAGTTAAAATATCGGTTATTTTTCCCTCTAGCTCTTGTAGCATTCCTTGCTTCTGCATATACCATAAAGAGACATAAGAATTTTAGGCACATATATATGTCTTTATATATTGGAATCTCCAACATACTGGAAAGTGCTTAGACTACTACAAGATTTTTGTTTAGTTTCACTTCCCATCAGTTTTCAACAGATGCTTAAAAAATGTTCTCAGGTAAGTATTTGACTGCCAAAGGATAAACCCCTTTGGGTTTATTCGGTTTGTACAGAAACTCCCATTACCTTTCAGGGAGCAAACCACAAGACACATAATTGTACTTTTCCTATTACTCACAAGCGTTGTTATGATAGCCCCACAAACTGTTTATAGGAAAAGTGCAATTAGGAAGATCCTGCTTTTAAGCAGTTTCATGAAATGTTCCTGCAGAAAACTATGGCAGAGTCAATGTCCTGTAGTCTCCCATATATATGTATTCCCCAATAACCCAGCCTTGTAAATTTCTGATTTAGGACAAAGCCCAGTTTGTCACATAGGTATTACCACAGAAATAATGAGACTATTCTCTTGCTTGAAATAATTTTTCATTGGCTCTAACTCTGCAAAGTAGCTCAGTTTATTGAAAATCTGCTGTCCTTGTTGCTATTTATCTCGCTCTGCTCTATACCAGCTAGTCTGTGAGGCTGCCACCATTCTGTTCCAGAGATGGCAGCAGACATTTTCCACTGCCCCTGGACTATGGAGGGTAAAGGCAGAGTGATCAAAGAGCACAGGCACACTTCAAATGGCTGCTATTTAAAGGGAAGGGGGAAGGAGAACAGTAGGTGTTAACAAAACCCAATGCAAGTCTCTCCTTTTTCATTCAGGGCCTCATACACCAACAAAGACAAACAAAAGAGGCCAGCTCTGGGCCTGCTTTGGAATTAAAATGCAGTTGGTGGGAACTGCATCTTAACCATCTTTCATCATTGTATCTAATCTGCAAGAATGTCATTCCATGCAAAAAAATACTTTAACACTTAAGAAAATATTTTAATCGTAGCTTTCAATTGGTGCAAGTAAGGTTTTGACGAAGAACGATCTCAGATGTTCCAGACATAAAAGTAATTCAGAGAAGAAATTCCCTATAACTTGAAGGAAATACCCTTGTTAAGTTATAGATATTGGAAAGTGCAGTTTAAATTTGCAGGTCTTCTGTCTTACAGATCATGCAAATGACTCCCTTAGATGTAAGGAAAAGAACCCAGGATTTAGTAGTAAAACTTTTCCTAGTAAAGGGTTTCTGTGTTTAAAACAACCCTTTTTTCCTTTTTCCTTTTAAGCAAGTTTTGGAGCAGATATTTCAAAACTCATGAACACAAACATACATCTAACACCCCCCCCCCCAACATCTTATGTTATTCAGAATATAACATATGTTAAGGTAGTCCACGCACTAAAGCACACCATATAGAAGCCAAAATATTTCAAGCTGGTGTTTTTTCTAAACACCAAACTAGTAAATGAAGTGGAAATAAAATAATTATGAATTCACTAAAACTCCTAATTTTAACAAGCAAACAAACCAAAATGATTTCCTTACCCCCATAGGAAATATTTGTTATTCTTCAACTGACTGGTAGAGGGAGCCTACACAACTGGCATTCTCTGCAAGACTTTGAGAGGAAACCACTGTGGCATTCTTGCCAGATACAAGCATTTCAGATAGGTATGCTGACAGGTGCACCCAAAACAAACAAAAAGTTCCCCTCCAAATCAGCTATAAGTCTGAACCACACAAAAAGACACCAGGTTATAAACCTTACATAAATCCAGTGTAAACTGCCAGATGATGTTGCTTTATCCATGAGATACATTTGTGCACCTGGGTCAAAAAGCCACCAAGATTTGATGTACTGAGAGCGGGAATTTTTGTTCAAATGAAAACACAGTAAGTATTTTATATGTAGTGGTTTAGCATTACATCTCCAGGAACATTTCAAGTTTTTAGAAAGGAACACAGTGATGTAAGTTCTGATTAGCACCTATCTTTTTAGTTCTGAACTGAAAAAAAATCAATTTAAATTACTTTTCTAAAAAACCCAAAAAGCTCCCTAGAATTACCCTTTCCCAACTCATTCAGCTAGATCTTACAGTTAGAATTGAACCCATGAGCCCTTTTTGACTGTGTAATTATGGCTAACCTTGCAATTTGATTATGAAGCCATCAAATGAGTCTACATAGACAACAAATTAAGTTAAATGGAGAAATAACAATAGCCTAAGAAAGTGCACAGTGAAGTCATTTTACAAACCTATTAGAGTGAAAAACTACTTTGTGAACGCAATTATCCCTATACAAAATGAGATCATTAACCCAGTGTCACTTTTTAGAGCTGAGATTCAGTGACTGGGGAGCTGACAACCCTGCATGATTCACGTCAAACTGTCTGCCATCTGCCAGATATTAATCATTTTAGGCTGCAAATTTAGAACAAGGCAATGCTGTTGCCAGCTCCATTTGACTCCCTTATATTTTTGCCGAGTAACACAGTAAGGGACTCTTACTTAGGAGAATGAGCTTGATATTTGAAAGCAAAGTTAAAGCCAAGGGAACAAGACCAAGTCCATCTGACTCATTTTCTAGTCCGGTTAGTGTAGAATGATTTGTTTTCTGTTTTTATAAAAATGTTGCTTATCTGACCAGCTATTGAAGCAGCTGTAACTTACAGAATGATAAAGTCATAGTAGTACAGAATAGTTTGGGTTGGAACAGACCTTCAAAACTCATCTAGTCCAACCTCCCTGCAATGAGCAGAGACCTCTTCACCTAGATCAGTTTGCCCAGAACAACATCCAGCCTAGCCTGGAATTTCTCCAGGAATGACGCATCCACCACCTCTCTGGGCATCCTGCGCCAGTGTTTACTACCTCATTGTAAAGAATCATTTTCAACACATCCAGCCTCAATATCCCCTCTTATCATTTCAACACATCACCCCTCATCCTGTCACAACAGGCCTTGCTAAAAAGTCACTTCCCATCTTTCTTTAAGCTAGGGACCAGGTTAGGAAAGCTAAGGACCAGTTAGAATTAAACTTGGCTAGGGATGTGAAAGATAACAGGAACGGATTCTATAGGTACATTGCAAATAGAAGACAGACTAGGGGCAATGTGGGCCCTCTTCGGAAGATATCAGGAGAACTGGCTATCCTGGTTTTGGAGAAGATTGAGGTTCTTAATGACTTCTTTGCCTCGGTCTTCACTGGAAAAGGCTCTGACTGCCCCACCCAAGTCTTGGAAGGCAGACGCAGGGACTGTGAGAATGAAGACCTTAGTCCCACTGTGGGAGAGGATCTGCTTCGAGACCATCTTCAGAACCTAAACGTACACAAGTCCATGGGACCTGACGAAATTCATTCGAGGGTCCTGAAGGAGCTGGCAAATGAAGTTGCTAAGCTGCTGTCCATTATATTTGAAAAATCATGGCAGTCAGGTGAAATTCCCAATGACTGGAAAAAGCGTATATATTATGAGGTTATAATAATGGGTTATAACCCCCATTTTCAAGAAGTGGAAAATGGACAACCCAGGGAACTACAGACCAGTCAGTCTCACCTTTGTGCCTGGCAAAATCATGGAGCAGATCCTCCTGGAATGCATCCTAAGGCACATGAAAAACAGCAAGGTGGTTGGTGACAGCCAGCATAGCTTCACTAAGGGGAAATCTTGCCTGACCAATTTGGTGGCCTTCTATAATGGGGCTATGGAGCTGATGGACAGGGGTAGAGCAGTTGATGTCATCTACTTGGACTTGTGCAAAGACTTTGACACTGTCCCACATGACATCCTTGTCTCTAAATTAGAGAAACATCAATTTGATGGGTGGACCACTTGGTGGATAAAGGACTGGCTGGATGGCTGCATGCAAAGAGTTGTGGTCAATGGCTCAATGTCCACCTGGAGACCAGTAACGAGTGGATTCCCTCAGGGATCAGTGTTGGGACCGGTCTTGTTCAATGTCTTTGTCGGTAACATGGACATGGCATTCTCAGCAAGTTTGCAGATGACATCAAGCTGTGTGGTTCGGTTGATACACTGGAGGGAAGGGATGCCATCCAGAGGGACCTCAACATGCTTGTGAGGTGGGCTGATGCTAACCTTATGAAGTTTAACCATGACAAGTGCAAGGTCCTACATCTGGGTCAGAGCAATCCCAGGCACAGCTACAGGGTGGGCAGAGAAGAGATTCAGAGCAGCCCTGCAGAGAAGGACTTGGGGATGTTGGTAGATGAGAAAATGAACATGAGCCGACAGTGTGCGCTCGCAGCCCAGAAAGCCAAACGTATCCTGGGCTGCATCAAAAGGAGCGTGACTAGCAGGTCGAAGGAGGTGATCCTGCCCCTCTGCTCTCGTGAGACCTCACTTGGGGTATTTTGGACAGTTCTGGTGTCCTCAACTTAAAAAGGACATGGAACTGTTGGAACAAGTCCAGAGGAGGGCCACGAGGATGATGAGGGGGCTGGAGCACTTCCTGTATGAAGACGGGCTGAGAAAGTTGGGGCTGTTCAGCCTGGAGAAGAGAAGGCTGTGTGGAGACCTCATAGCTGCCTTCCAGTATCTGAAAGGGGCCTATAAGGATGCTGGGGAGGGACTCTTCATTAGGAACTGTAGTGATAGGACAATGGGTAACGGGTTAAAACTTAAAGAGGAGAAGTTTAGATTGAATATAAGGAGGTAGTTCTTTACTGTGAGGGTGGTGAGGCACCGGAAAGGGTTGCCCAGGGAAGTTGTGAATGCTCCATCCCTGGTGGTGTTGAAGGCCAGGTTGGACAAAGCCTTGGGTGACATGGCTTAGTGTGAGGTCTCCCTGCCCGTGGCAAGGGGATTGGAACTTGATGATCTTAAGGTCCCTTCCAATTCTAACTATTCTATGATTCTTATAGGCCCCCTTAAGCTTGAAAGTCCACAATAAGGTCTCTCCAGAGCCTTCTCTTCTCCAGGCTGAACAACCCCAACTCTCTCAGCCTTTTCTCACAAGAGAGGTTATCCATTCTTCTGATCATCTCTATGGCCCTTATCGGGACCTTCTCCAACAGGTCCGTATCTTTCCTTTACTGAGGACTCCAGACCTGGACACAGACTCCAGGTGGGGTCTCACCAGAGCACAGGGGCACAATCACCTCCCTTGACCTGCTGGCAATGCTCTTCTGGCTGCAGCCCACGATATGATTCGCCTCTGGGCTGCAAGTGCATGTTGCCTATTCATCATCAATCTTTCATCCATCAGTACCCCAAGTCCTTCTCCTCAGGGCTACTCTGAGTCCCTTCATCCCCCAGCTGTGTTGATAAAGGGCTGCCCTGACCCAGGTACAGAACCTTCCACTTGGCCTCACTGAACCTCATGAGGTTTGCATGAGAGCCCTCTCAAGCCTGTCCCTCTCTGGATGGCATACTGTCCCTGTCAACTGCACCACCCAGCTTCGTGTCATCTGCAAACTTGCTAATGATGCACTGAATCCCACTGCCTATGTCATTGATGAAGATATCAAAGAATACTGACTCCAATACGGACCCTGAGGGACGCCACTTGTCACTAGTGTCCATCCAGACATTGAGCCGTTGACCACTAACTGCTGGATGTGACCACCCAGCTAATTTCTCATCCACCAAAAGGTTCACCCATCAAATCCATAACTCTCAGGTTTAGAGAGAAGGACGTTCTAGGGGAGTCTGTCAAAGGCTTTACAGAAGTCTAGATAGACCACATCCGTAGCCATTCCTGTACCCACTGATGCAGTATTTCCATCATAACAGGCCCTAAGGTTGCTCAGGCAGGACTTGAACTTGGTGAAGCCATGCTGGCTGTGTGTCTGGACAACTATAAGCCCTACAGGTAACTATTGGACAGGTATAGCTAGCTAGCTATGAATAACCATCAGATTTACAAATACATGGAATAAGCAAGGGAGTTAGTATACAGCAACTATAAACTATAAAGCATGAACCTGCAGATTCATTTTTTTATGCATTTATGTTTCTGGAAACATGAGGTTTTAAAAGAATCTCACTTATTTAAAAAGTTTTGAAAGCTCAGCCCAAGCAGAGAGGTTGCAAACACGAGAATATTTTTCCCCTGAATTCATAAAATGTTTCATGCAAGACTATGGCCCTGATTCACACTCCTCAAAGTACCAAGCTTTAGATTATAAAACGCAACGATATAGAGAAACTAGATGAAGCAAAGGATGCATGGAAATGTTGACACTAGAAGCGAAAATCTATTCCAGCTGCTATAGCACTGCTGACCCCTCTCAATATTTTATACACCATTTCCTTGCTAGCTGAGGACATGAAGGCCTTTCCCAGCTGAAGTCTTGTCCAAGAGATTTCTGGGCTACTTTGGGAGCGAGGCAGGGGATTGTTATGTGACAGGATCTGTATTTCAACATCCCCATCTCTGTACCATACAGACAGCCGCCTGATCTTTTTCAATCCAGGCAAAACCTCAAAGAAGCTCAAAAAACCCTCAAAGGAGCTGACCTCTCCAAGAGGTCACTTTTGGAAACTCACACTGCCACACAATGTAAGATATGGGGCAGAGATGCAATTTGTGACATTGAGATAGCTTGTACCCCACACCACTTCATAGTAAAATACATGGGGCATGAACTGGAAGCATCTGATCTTAGAAAGACAACAACAAGCTGGGGCAGAGGCTTAGGAGCCACATCCCCCACCCAAGATAAACTTTAAAAGTATTTACTTTCATTTCTACATTAAACATAAATGCTGTTAGAGATTTAAACACATCTGCCAACCTGTATAAAAGATTTCTGTTTCCCCAAGAATACAAGGTTTTTTTCTCACATAGTTGAGAAATGTTAGACTTGTGTATCTCACATAAAACTGTGATAGCTGCATAATCAAGGGCCACTTAAAATTAGATATTAAGTTTGTTTTTCTGAATCTTGCTTCATATAATCTATTTCATGATCATTTATTTTCGTGTTGATGGTTGAGGTCAGTGCAAGGGCAGCAAGTCATATCTCACATTTCAGGAGTTTATGCAATAGCTGGCAACTGGACAATATTTCTGACATCTGGGAACTAATTTGAAAGAAAAGCTGGTGAAGTGAGTCCACCCTGAGTTATAAACACAAGTCTAATGATAACTTCTAGCTTTACAGATCACTTTTTACAGAGTGGAAACTATGCAATTATGTGTATAGTTTCAATTGTTATTACAAAATCTTTCCTACACACAACCCTTACTTAATCGATGAAACAAACTTCCAGTTTACAAGAGTCTCTAAAACACTTGAACAAGTTATAATACTGGCTTAAATCATGACACATTTAAAGAAAATTAATAATGAATCCTTACCTCTCACACACACAAATAAAAACAAACCATAGAGAGATTCAGCCCTAAAGATCCAGCTCTGTGTACTTTGGAATTACTAGAAACCAGCAGCTGTGCTGATTAGTTTTTCCTTTACAACAGCAGACACTGATGTGCAACCAGTGGGTAACTGTTATCTATTAAAGTGGGTAAAGTTATCTATTGTTTTGTGTAAAAGACAGTCTCATACATTTGTCCAGTTTTCCGCTGGCCAGCCACCATAACTTGAAGTGTTATGGGTGCTTATACATCACAAGGGAACATATAAAAGTCGAGTCTTGGCTAGGCTCTTATAAGCCAGCCTTCCCTCCATGTAGACACATTTCCAACATAAGTACTTTGCTGGAATGTCAGATAAGGACAAAGATCCTTGCCCATTTGTTGAGGCTCTTCTCTTGAGTTCTGTAATCAATGACAAAAGGGATACAGAAGTTAATTACTAGAATATCAGACACAAAATGTTTATTATTGGGAAAAAAAATAGTTTTATTTGCCAAAAAATCTGCTGAAGCCAACGAGAATCCTCAAATGACAGAGAAGCCCTCAAACACATCTCAAGCACAAATTCAGCATGTTTATTTGGAGGGAGGAACAGCAATCTTGGCCTGGTACCATTCTGCAGCAGAGCAGCAGCTTGGAGCAGATGATTCTGCAGGCTATATTGTACCATAGACTCTTGGATTTCTACTTCACTTTATTTTGATTCTTTGAACCAAATACCCTGACTACATTTGCAGTGTGAAGCTGCCTGAAAGAAAGCTATCTAACAAGACTTTGCTGCCTGCTTTGAAGAAGCCTCAGCAGACTACTCTACAAAAGGGTCATATTGGCTTGGCATGACACAAAAAACAGCAGCACATTACCCACATGGAAGCAATCTGTATTTCTGCTCCTGTTCACTCAGGAGTAACACCATCTCTTATATTATCATATCAAGCAGTGACAACACACTGAACCTTACTTCAATGCTGAGCTATCAGCCATTCAAAAAATCAGGGAAGGAGTACCCACAATGTGCTTAGCTCACCACTTTGCTCTTGAATATAGGTATCCTTGAGTGTCAGTGTGCCCTTTTCAATATCTTTTTTCAGGAACAGGGATCCTGGAACAGAGCTGAGCCTGTTCTCAGAGTTGGGAGCACTCTCTTTCCAACTCTTACATGCTACAGCTCTGGAGCCTTAAGTATGGATGTCCAAGGATTTGTTCAGGATCTGTACACAGGAGGCACAGCTGTTGAGTGGTCCCCAGCTTCTGGGTCTTTGAGGAGATACTGTTTATCATCTTGAATGTCATGCATACCAACTGCTGCTCTCCTCATACCCCAGCAGCCATGAGGTTAGCAGCCTCCTGATCCTCCTGCTGCAATACACTGCTGGCAGAGCAGCACCAGCCTTTCACAGCACAAGCTGATGAGCAACAGTTCAGTTTCCTCAGTGCCCTAAGTGGGATTTCGGGGAAGCCCAGGTTTTGAAGACCTGAGTGGACAATTAGAAAGTTGAACAATAAGAAGTGGTCTATTGTGAAGACAAAAGGTTCAGAAAAGAATTGGCAAGGGCAATGAAAGGTGGGAGTAAAGAGAAAAGTTGAACTACAGACATGAAACAACAGAGCTGCTGCTAGAAGACTGGCATTTGATGGCAAGCATAAAGGTGCTCTTGTCATTTGTCTTCTTTAACGTCATAAGAAGCTTTATCATATTGTCACATCAGATCAGTAACTTGAACTTTGCATCTGTGCACACGTTCAGGCTAAGCTGCAGGACATCACTTATTTGGACCCTATGATCTGGATCCCTGTATGCTCAATGTGTAGCCAAAGAGTTTCTGTTTTGGTTTCATCCCAAAAGAATATTTTTTTATGGATACTTGCAACACTCTGCAATCCAGCTCTATTCCTACTCACATCCTTTACTCCTGTACAACAAGCAAACACACATGAAAACACAGATATATAAATATATTTGGAAGGGAATGTTGGGAACTATTTCAGTTCTTTAACATTTAACATTAAACAAATAACATTCATTTAACATTAAAAGACCAGCACAGATGACCCGGAGGTTGGTCTACCATCTCAGTAGATAAAGAACAATGAAGTACCTACAGGGTCCTTAATGCATGCCAGAAAGAGTGGGTCATCCTATATATATAGTCCATGCTCCAAATATCAGAGGGTTGGGGAGAATTTGTGATAAATTAGTATTTTCATCCTAGGGAACTGACATTCCTGAAAGCCTTCAGCAACTCAAAATGCGAGTTCAGAGTTAAGCCACAGATCAGCAAAACCTTAAGAGATTAGAGTGCTCACACTATGAGAGTACCAAAGTCATGAATATAGCCCCTTTATTTTGTATCACTCATGACTTCTGAATCAAGATGCTGTACAGCATCCATATGACTTGGTCTGAAGTAATAATTTCAGTTGAACAAAAACTTTTTTATGCCAAGTGAATCTCTGTGTTTCTCATACAAATGCAAGGGTTGCTCCTTCTTCTAACCCTTTCTCAGCAACAACATATGTACATCCCACAGCAAAAGTAATTGATTTTTGCTCTCAGCCTCCCCACAATGAATTCAAATCATGGTGCCTTTCCACAACAATCATATATTAACTTTTATTTTTAATACAGTAGCGTATGGATAAAAATTGTGGGAGCTCATGATCTGGAAAATTAATCTAGAAGTTATGTTCCGCTTGATGTATCTAGAAATATGAAATTCTAAAGAAAATACAAAGCTTAGTCTACTTTCTAATTTAAGTAGTGTACAAGTTACAACTTATGTTTGGATTGTTATCAAATTGTTCCTTTTTAATAAAGGATTTTTAAATGCGTTTAAAAGAAAAGATATGTTTCAAGGTATCTCAATACTCTTGAGTTGGGTGACTACATTGAACACAGATCACTAGTAATTTCCAGATCTTAAATTGAAAAAAAATGTTAAAAAATTGTATAAATTTCTGTAGAAAGAAAAAATAAATTAATCTATCAATCACCCCAAACCTTACTGCTGTATTAACCTCCTAGGCAATCATGGCCTCTAATAGAACAGTAACAGCTTTTTTCAGACCAACTTGATCAATCTTGCCTTGTTAGGTTTTTATTTAGAATCATAGAATAGTTAGGGTTGGAAAGGACCTTAAGATCATCTAGTTCCAACCCCCCTGCCATGGGCAGGGACACCTCACACTAAACTATGCCACCCAAGGCCTCATCCAACCTGGCCTTGAACACCGCCAAGGATGGAGCATTCACAACCTCCCTGGGCAACCCTTTCCGGTGCCTCACCACCCTCACAGTAAAGAATTTCTTCCTTTTATTCAATCTAAACTTCCCCTGTTTAAGTTTTAACCCGTTACCCCTTGTCCTATCACTATAGTCCCTGATGAATAGTCCCTCCCCAGCATCCTTGTAGGCCCCCTTCAGATACTGGAAGGCTGCTATGAGGTCTCCACGCAGCCTTCTCTTCTCCAGGCTGAACAGCCCCAACTTTCTCAGCCTATCTTCATAGGGGTGGTGCTCCAGTCCCATGATCATTCTCATGGTCCTCCTCTGGACTTGTTCCAACAGTTCCATGTCCTTTTTATGTTGAGGACACCAGAACTGCACACAATACTCCAAGTGAGGTCTCACGAGAGCAGAGTAGAGGGGCTTGCTGAGGGTGCACTCAATCCCACTGTCCATGTCACCGACAAAGATGTTGAACAAGACTGGTCCCAACACCGATCCCTAAGGGACACCACTCGTTACTGGTCTCCAGCTGGACATTGAGCGCGTGGCCATCCAGCCAGTTCTTTATCCACCAAGTGGTCCACCCATCAAATTCATGTCTCTCCAATTTAAAGACAAGGATGTCGTGTGGGACAGTGTCGAACGCTTTGCACAAGTCCAGGTAGATGACCTCAACTGTTCTGCCCCTGTCCATCAGTTTTGTAGCCGCATCATAGAAGGCCACCAAATCGGTCAGGCAGGATTTCTCCTTAGTGAAGCCATGCTGGCTGTCACCAACCACCTCCTTGTTTTTCATGTGCCTTAGCATGCCTTCCAGGAGAATCTGCTCCAAGATTTTGCCAGGCACAGAGGTGAGACTGACTGGTCTGTAATTCCCCGGGTCATCCATTTTCCTCTTCTTGAAAATGGGGGTTATATTTCCCTTTTTCCAGTCATCGGGAACTTCACCTGACTGCCAGGATTTTTCAATTATGATGGCCAGTGGCTTAGCAACTTCACTTGCCAGCTCCTTCAGGACCCATGGATGGATTTCGTCAGGTCCCATGGACTTGTGTATGTTTAGGTTTTTAAGATGGTCTCGAACCAGATCCTCTCCCACAGTGGGCCTAGGGTCGTCATTCTCACAGTCTCTGCCTCCACCTTCCAAGACTTGGGTGGGGCAGTGTCGTGGTTTAAGCCCCGGCTGTAAATTAGAATCACGCAGTCTACTTCTCCCCCCCACTCCCCAGAGGGATGGGGAGGAGAATCGAAAGAATGTAACTCCCACGGGTTGAGATAAAAACAGTCCAGTAACTCAGGTATAACACAAATCACTACTGCTGCCACCAATAATAATAATGATAAGAGAAATAACAAGGGAAGAAAATATGATACCGCTCGCCGGAAAAGAGCCCGACCGAAAAGAGGACGTGCCCTTCCGGGTAGCTCCCAGTTACATTCCCGGGCATGACGTGCTGTGGTATGGAATACCTCTTTGGCTAGTTTGGGTCAGGCGTCCTGTCCCTGCTTCCTCCTGGCCCCTCCTCCTCCCTGGCAGAGCATGAGACTCACAAAGTCCTTGGTCAGTCTAAACATCGCTGTTATCAGCTGTTCCCAGGCCAAAAGTCAGAAACACAGTGCTGCAACAGCTACTAAGAAGGAGAAAAAACTGACTGCTACTGCTGAACCCAGGACAGGCAGTCAGAGCCTTTGCCAGTGAAGACCGAGGCAAAGAAGTCATTAAGAACCTCAGCCTTCTCCAAATTCCGGGTAGCCAGTTCTCCTGATAGCTTCCGAAGTGGGCCTACGTTGTCCCTAGTCTGTCTTTTATTTGCTACATAACTATAGAATCCCTTCCTGTTATCTTTCACATTCCTAGCCAAGTTAAATTCTAACTGGTCCTTAGCTTTCCTAACCTGGTCCCTAGCTTCCAGGACAACATCCCTGTATTCTTCCCAGGCCGCCTGTCCCTGCTTCCACCTTCTATAAGGCTCTTTTTTCCTTCAAAGTTTCCTGAGCAGCCCCTTATCCATCCAAGGAGGTCTCCTGGTCCTTTGCTGCGCTTCCTTCTAGTTGAGATGCAACACTCCTGAGCCTGTAGCTGGTGATCCTTGAATAACAACCAGCAGTCTTGGGCCCCCCTGCCCTCTAGGGCTGTATCCCATGGAACCTTACTAAGCAGGGTCCTGAAGAGGCCAAAGTCTGCTCTCTTGAAGTTCAGGGCAGTGAGCTTGCTGCACGCTCTTCTCACTGTCCTGAGGATCTCGAATTCGACCATCTCATGGTCGCTGCAACCAAGGCTGCCCTGGAGCGTCACATTTCCAACGAGCCCTTCCCTGTTGGTGAGCACAAGGTCAACCATGGCACCTCTCCTTGTTGGCTCCTCTATTACTTGCAGAAGGAAGTTGTCCTCCACACAACCGAGGAACCTCCTGGATTGCTTGTGCCGGGCCGTACCTTCACTCCAACAGATGTCAGGGTGGTTGAAGTCCCCCATAAGAACAAGGGCCTGCGAGCATGAGGCTGTTCCTATCTGCCTATAGAGCACTTCATCCACAGATTCCTCTTGATCAGGTGGTTTGTAACAGATCCCCACAGTAATGTCCCCCATAGCTGTTCTCCCTTTAACCTTGACCCACAAACTCTTGACTGCTCACCCATCCCCAGACAGAGTTCCATACTCTCCAGCCTATCCCTAACATAAATAGCAACTCCGCCTCCCCGCCTGCCAGGCCTGTCTTTTCTAAAGAGCCTGTAACCTTCCATTCCAACACTCCAGTTGTAGGAGCCATCCCACCTTGTAGGAGCCATCCCACCATGTTTCTGTGATGCCTGCTATATCATACTCCTGCAGTCGTGCACACATCTCTAATTCCTCTTGTTTGTTCCCCATACTACAGCTGTTTGTATAGAGGCATCTGAGCTGAGCTCCAAATGAAGCCAGCTCATTGGCTGGAGTGGCTGGAACATCTCTACATCGCTCCAAGCATTTATCGTAGGTGCTGGCAACGGACTGGGTGTGTTGGGATGGAACGATGCCCCCCTCCCCCAACACATCTAGTTTAAAGCAACCTTGACCAGTCTGGCAAGCCTCCTACCAAAGCCACTCTTCCTCTTCTTTGCCAGGCTAACTCCACCAGCTCCTCCACCTGGCCTACTAACTTGGGTCCCATGTTCAAGATGCCCACACCCCTGAATGTGGCACCACCTTTTTAACCATTTATTAACCTGGCCAATCCTCCTAGCTTTCGTAAGGTCCTCTCCTGTATCCTGGAGAATTGACGAAAAGACAATCTGAGCTCCATAGCCCCTAACCACCTCTCCCAGGTTCTGTAGTCCTTCTTTATGTTCTTCAGGCTACTTCTATCAACATCACTAGCACCCACATGGATCACTAGAAGTGGGTAATAGTCAGTGGGACTTACTAGAGCAGGCAGCCTCTCTGCAAAATCCCTGATCCATGCCCAAGGTAGGCAACACACCTCCCTCGAGATCGGGTCAGGCCGACAGATGAGTGCTTCTGTTCCTTTCAAAATAGAGTCCCCTACCACTATGACCCACCTCTTTTTCCTGACAGCACCAGTAGTGATCTTCTTTACTGGTGCACCAGCCGGTTGTTTCTGGTGCAAGTGCCCTTCCTTCTTAGCCTCCTGTAGGACAGCAAAGCGGTTCTGGGTGAGGACAACAGATTTAGGAGAAAGCCCCTTGCTTTTGTCCTCTTCCTCCTTTTTTTGTTGTTACTATTTCCCAGCTGGGTTGACAGCCTCCTCCCCTCCTCCATGAGCTGTAGGGGATGCTTGAGGTCCCTGCACAGTTTGGGCCTGGAGCAAGCAGTCCTGCTTCGTCTCAGCTTCCCTGACATCTTGCAGCCTATTAACAGCATCCCACAGCTCAGCCACCTGCTGCAGGAGGACCTGCACCAGGGAGCACCGAGTGCAGCCCTGCCCATTGGGCACCGTTCCCTCAGGAGACCAGTGCAGGCACTCTCTACACTCTGAGGGTTGCACTCCAGTTTCCCCTCTCATCGGCTCTGTCTGGGTGCCTACGCTGGTCACTGCCGGGGCAGCCAGAACAGAGCTCCCAGAGCGGGCCCTGGTCATATGGCGAGTACTCACCATCCCACTCTCCAGCCCGTATGAACTGCCTCACTGCACTCCTAACCACTCGGGTTCCCAGGGGCAGGTTTTTAACCAATCAGGGCTGGTGCCGCTCCTCCTGGCTCCGCCCCCTGTGAGTCAGCTGCTCCCGTCAGCTGAGCTGCCGGCTCCTGAGCAAGTCCTGTCAGGGACCTGAGGCTTCCTCGGTAGCACTTGCCACTCTGAGTTGAAGCTCTTGGACGCTGATCTCCTCCCCGCTCTGGTGTTGAAGGCGTCCTCTCTCGAACTACTCACTTCAGCAATAATTTTTATTTAAGTAGTTTCAGCTGTGTTTAGAGCACAAATTTCATTATGCCATGAGGATCTTTTTGTTCCTGTTTTGCTCATTTTTTTTGCATGGGAGTTTCCTGGCAATCATTTAATTCTCTCATCTATTATAAGAATTATGTCATCTTAGATACCTTTCCTACCACTGAGTCAGACCTCTGAATTTTAAAATCAGGGCATTAATTCTTTACTTTCCAACTGTAAAATATCCTGCTTCTGCAAACAGGCAAGAACTATTAATGAATGGACAATAGATTATGTATTTTTTCCCAAGGAAACTATGATACAGTAATAAATATGCAGTATTAGTAGACAGTACTAAGTTTTTGTTAGACTGGAAAACCAAAAGCCACCCTCCTCATGTATAATGTTAAATTAGTCTTCAGATTCCAAACACAACTTCGAATTCATCTTTCATCACCTTAAGATGTGACAGCCAGAGCCATTTCTGCCTCTGACAAATTTCAGGAAATCTTTGAGGGGGCTAATGTGCTCATGGGTTCTTTAAATCAGGCAAGAGCACGTCACTGGCCACTGGGAGAGAGTTAGAAATGGTTCTGCAAATTCACGCAGAATTGGGGGTGCTTGGTATCTGCTGGAGGGTACTCCTTAGAATACATTCTTATCTCAGCTACTTAGTTTGTTTTCCCTCAGTGGATGATTAACTGATTCAGGGCCACAGTGAAAGAAAAAAGAGAGAAAGTGCCAAAGCACTTGCTTCAGAATAAAGAATATAAGCAGACAGAGGGCATTAGTGAGGTGCCAGGTAGGAAGTGCCCACCAGATGATCACACACACAGTATCACAGTATCACAGTATGTTAGAGATTGGAAGGGACCTCAAAAGATCATCTAGTCCAATCCCCCTGCCAGAGCAGGAACACCTAGATAAGGTTACACAGGAATGTGTCCAGGCGGGTTTTGAATGTCTCCAGAGAAGGAGACTCCACAACCCCCCTGGGCAGCCTGTTCCAATGTTCTGTCACCCTCACTGAGAAGAAGTTTCTGCTCAAGTTTAAGTGGAACCTCTTGTGTACCAGTTTATACCCATTACCCCTTGTCTTATCATTGTTTGCCATTGAGAAGAGCCTGGCTCCATCCTCATGACACTCCCCCTTTATATATTTATATACACTAATAAGGTCCCCCCGCAGTCTCCTCTTCTCCAAACTATAGAGACCCAGCTCCCTCAGCCTTTCCTCATAAGGGAGATGCTCCACTCCCTTAATCATCTTTGTCGCCCTGCGCTGGACTCTCTCCAGCAGGTCCCTGTCCTTCTTGAACTGAGGGGCCCAGAACTGGACACAATATTCCAGATGCGGTCTCACCAGGGCAGAGTAGAGGGGAAGGAGGACCTCTCTCGACCTACTGACCACCCCCCTTCTAATACACCCTAAGGATGCCATTGGCCTTCTTGGTCATCCTGCCGCCCACTAGGAACCCCAGGTCCCTCTCCCCTACACTACTCTCTAACAGGTCGTTCCCCAACCTATACTGGAACCTGGGGTTGTTCCTGCCCAGATGCAGGACTCTACACTTTCCCTTGTTATATTTCATCAAGTTTCTCCCTGCCCAACTCTCCAGCCTGTCCAGGTCTCGCTGGATGGCAGCACAGCCTTCTGGCGTGTCAGCCACTCCTCCCAGCTTAGTGTCATCAGCAAACTTGCTGACAGTACACTCAATTCCCTCATCTAAATCATTGATGAATATATTAAATAATACTGGTCCCAATACTGACCCTTGAGGCACTCCACTAGATACAGGCCTCCAACTGGACTCCGCCCCATAGACTACAACTCTCTGGCTTCTGTCCTTCAGCCAGTTCACAGTCCATCTCACTACCTGATCATCCAGGCCACACTTCCTCAATTTAGCTATGAGGATGCTGTGGGAGACTGTGTCAAATGCTTTGCTGAAGTCAAGGTAGACCACGTCCACCGCTCTGCCATCATCCATCCACAATGTTATTTCCTCATAAAAGGCTATGAGGTTGGTCAAGCATGACTTCCCCTTGGTAAAGCCATGTTGACTGCCCCTCATAACCCTCTTATCCTTGACATGCCTTAAGATGGCATCAAGGATAAGGTGTTCCATCACTTTCCCAGGGATGGAGGTGAGGCTGACCGGTCTATAGTTACCCGGGTCCTCCTTCTTGCCCTTTTTGAAGACTGGAGTGACATTTGCTTTCCTCCAGTCCTCAGGCACCTCTCCCGTTTCCCAAGACTTGGTAAAGATGATGGAGAGCGGTCTAGCAATGACTTCCGCCAGTTCCCTCAGCACCCGCGGGTGCATCCCATCTAAGGTGCATCCTGATCCTTCAGGTTAGGTTTACTACAGATTTCATTGAGCATGCCACTCATCAGTGAATGTGTAAAACGAGTCTAGGTGACACCTGGAGTGCATCTGATGGTCACACTGTTTATATAGCAAAGTTAACTCCCTGATGAACAATTTAGCAGCATGTATGAGAGTGGCAGAGTACTGGGACAGGCTGCCCAAGGGGGTTGTGGAGTCTTCCTCTCTGGAGACATACCAAACCCACCATGGAACTGGGTAACCTGCTCTAGGTGGCCCTGCCTTGGCAGAGGGTTGGACTGAATGATCTCCAGAGGGCCCTTCCAACACTAATGATTCTGTGATTCTGTATTCAGTATTCATTTCTCTCTATACTTGCCTTTCCCCTGTTGCTTCTATCAATTCTGTGTATTGGCAATTTATTTAAAAGACAAAGCTAAAATCTGGTTTTTTTTGCTTCCATAATATTAGAAAGAAACCATTAGATGAACTTTGGAATGCAACTAAAAAGGAGCATTTCCTTCACCAGTCACAACGTGACACAAAACTCTGCACTTGTTCAGGACAGACACGGAAACCAATCCAAAATATATCATATCATCTTAGTTCACCAGTTTCTACAGAATTCATGAGGAAGAATGCTTTTTCCTATGTTTTTTTTTCCAAACTTTTTTAACTAAAACTTATTATAGTAATTCCTTACTCTGCTAAATTGGTTTTGTACTACATTTCCCTATTATGACTCGGTGGAGGGAGAAACAAAAGGAGTGACGGTGAATCTCAAACATTCCCAATGAAAGAGGTATAAAGGTAGAGGGGTCTGTTTCTATTTTTGTTTTTCTATGTTTAGATTTGAAGGTCTATTCAGTTAGAAACACAAAATCCAAACAAAACTATTGAAGAATCCTTAAAATACTTCTGCTCTCAAAACCAGACAAATCTGAGAAACACAGTTGCAAGTAATTTATTCCCAAACACGTAAAACTTTGGTACAGTGCTCTGCAAACAGTAAAAGGCTCATAACAGTTCCTGGTGCACAAGAATGACATCACATATCAATTGCAGAATACCAAGCAAGGTATTTTTATTTTCTTATTTATTTTCCTTCCTAAAAGTCCTCAGTGTAATGCAAATATTCTGCAATTTTTACATAAGTAGGATTTTTTGGTTTTAAACTGTCATGAGTTTCCAGCATAAGAATGTCTCTTGCAAGCATTTCCAGCAGAAGAGGTATAAAGCTAGAGTTTTGGCTCCATTCTTACTATATCCAGGGATTTAGATTGCACACAGTCCACTCACAATTCCAACCCTGGTATTTATCCTTCCCCACCAGTTCAAAATGTGGCAATTTGCTGAACATTTCACAAAAGAAAATCTCTTTCCATTTTTCCTTTACAATGATGATGGATGGCTGCCAAAGATTAACTAAAAGAATTAAAAACTTCATTCTAAAATGCTTATAAAGCAAGTTGAAAGAGCCTAAATATAAAGGCTGCTGATTTTTAAGTGCTAAGTACCTTTACAAATCCTATTGAACCTTAGTTTAAATACACAGTACTGAATTATCTTTTTTTTCTCTCCAAGAAATTCTAGCATATGTTTATGTATTTACACAGCTTTCACTAAGTTAAATTCTAAAGCACTTATAAACATGGTATGCCTTATATACTCCACATAAACCTCTTTTCATTGTTAGGTAGGAGATGCAGATAGTGTTGAGGTCACTCCTAACTATTAGTGTTTGTCCATCTGTGTACTTGGTTCTGTATGAAAAAATTCTAGTGTGATAAGTATGCCCTTATGAACACAAAGTACTCAAGTAAATACAGGTTTCTGCCGTGCTTAAATCTAAGTGAATGTCCATTACAATCCAGATGCCATTCATATCTAAAACCAAATTAAATCCCACTTAACCATAAAGAGAACAGAAAACACAATAAATTCTTCTTGCATTTAAAAAGAAAGTTATTTTATTATTGTCCCAAAGGTATTCCTCATCTTACCATAACCTCAGAGTAGGACAAAAGTATCAAACAAGCTGGGCAAGCAATGTTCATTAGAAATTCTGCACAAAGTAGACATTTCTAATCTTCAGAGCAAAATAGTCTTTGTGCTCTCATTTGAAATTTTTCTTCTTTAAAATAAAAAAAAAAAAAAAAGAAGCATAAAATAGGAAGGTACAGGGTGGAAAGCTACCCTGTGAGCATTATGTTTCTTCATGTTTCTTGACCTGTCAGATTTTATAGGTAGATTGTGCTCATTCCCGTTTGAAGGCACACCAATTTCTCCATCACACCATTTTTTTTTTCTCGCCCAGTGGCATAATATTTATTCAGGACTTCTCTCATCTCCCTATTCTCCAACATCTATAAATACAGCACAGCTTTCAGCAATCAAACACTCCCATTTAAAGTCTGCTACTGTAGAACGACCTTTTGGTCAAGTGCTAGACTCACACGCACACTGGCAAAAAAAGGAGTCTGAAAAACACAGCTGGGCTCAACACAGGAAAGCAATCTTGAGGTGTTCATTGTGTGCCTTAGGTTTACATGAAAAAAAAATTAATCCAACAAAATTCTAAATACATGAAAAGGAGACTTAAAGAGGTTGACCTGAAGCCAGTGAAGTTACATTAAAAAAAGTCATTCCTCCCTTTGTTGTCTATATTTAATTCAGATTTTGACTATTTAAAATTCAAAGCAGTTCCTGAAGTTCCAGCATTGTTCACAGACACAGACCAGAAGCCTTGTCATTACTTTGCATACAGGTATTATCAAGCTTATGAAAAACATCTTTTCAAGTGAAAATTCTTATTTTGAGCATGTTTTGTGTGGGTCTCTGAGCATATTCTACAGCACTAACGTGGAAGCTGTGGTAAGTTATAGTCTTGATGATATGAAGCCTTGTGAGCAGGAACACTGGGACTGCCAGCTGCTGGTTCTCCCCACCCCACCAGGAGACATGGAGAAGTCTGTCAATAATTTTTCAACTGTGGTCTTAAACTGAAAACAAGGCAGGTAATGTATTGATGTTAATGGACTGGTGGAATGCCACCATGTAAGCCTTCAGCAAATCTTGCACAAGCCAAACTCAGCTTTCATTTGTAGACATAAATGCATATTGTGGTATCTGAGTAGCTTTGATGATTGGTTTTATCAAGATCTTCCAAGTATTTGCAGTGTGCTAATACAAGACCCATTATAGACCATGATGAAGCATTAAAAAAAGCTAATTTCACACTGAAGTTAATTATTAGAGCCACAGACAGTCTGTAAACACCTAAAGAATACAGTTTATGCAGATTTACAGTTACAAAGCTTGTATGCCTGCCAAAGGGTTTAGAAATACATTGGCTACATTCTGAAAATATTTCAGCATGTTTGTGTGCTTCATTTCTGAAGCCATTTGAATATTTTGCAGAAGCTGTTTCTCCTGCCCCTATCTTTCACTTGGTTCTATTAACCGTCTTCTTCCCTTTTTAATTCAATACACTGAACATCCACATTGTAAGTTGCAGAATTGTATGTTAAAATAATTATAATGTATAGACTTAATTCTATTCAGTCTATTCACTAGCAACCTCTAAAAAATTTTATATCAAGTTTGGGCAAAGTACCAAACACTGTCCTTTTAATTATGCTTGCTCTTACAAAGTTGGTGAGTAGATTTTCCACATGCTATGGCTTGCAGCCCTGAGGCACATGTTAGTTCAGTCACTGACTATTGTCTCCCTGTTCTTAAGAATTCATTTTCTAATACTTTTCTCTAAAGATTCACATTTGCACAGCACAGGGAGGACAGGGGCACAACTTTCACAAACTGAATAGCAAGTCTCTTTTCATGGGTACATTCAGTTCTGGTGGTTTTGTTCCATGGTGATGGCACTTGGAGAGCTATTGCAGCCTTAGCAGCAAACATAGAGTAAATTCACAGACACTACTGCACCTTCTGAGACACAGAACAACTTGAAGCAACACATTTATGTTAGGATTTGCCTAAATATGTTAAACATATATTTCATCGCAAATCCCAGTTTACTATAATGTGAGTACCTCTGTATCTGGACTGCCACGTATCACCAACACATTTCAGTAGGCAAGGCCATGAAACACCTGAATCACAAAGCACATGAGCATTCTGCCACTACGTGACACTACCAATTCACAAGAGGCTTGCTTTCACAAGTTGCTCCTCTGGCAGCCCATAAGGCACATGTGATTCTAGAGAAGTCATCTTCTGTGAGGTAGTCGGCCACATCCATTCACGAAGCATGCCAGACCAGAAGCACACACTGTTAGCACATTGCAAATTCACGAGTGTCAATACCACTCTGAATGCGAAAGCTATGGACAGACACATTGTGTGCTGCTGTGGGACTGTGGCTGTCTCCATGCCACCCTCTCCCTCTTTCATTTAGGTAACTAGTGAATGACACAGGAGAGATGCCATTACTGTATAATTTGCTTGGAAAGTTATTTCTAGCATTTTAGGAGCTTTGAACTTCAGGAAGAATCATCTTCAAGGCTACCTCTATGGCTGAAAACCTTTGGCATGAACCCCAAAATTGGTTGATGCAGTGTGTAATAACTACTGCTAAAATCCAAAATCGAAGTAAAGAAACTAAAAGGATCTCTTCTTTCTTAGCTGTGCCACGAAATTACCAGAACCCACCTGACATTTGTTAACATTAATGGAAAGTACATGAAAAATTTCCACATACACCAATGAGAGAATATAACACTAAATTTAGAACAGCAGTATACTGGAAACACCCACTATTGCTGACACAGAGAATTGAATTTTTGAAGAGAATTTGTTTGATGTACCATGGTGCTCTGCAATTCCTTTGAGGTAATTTATGGTTCTTGGATATTTCATTCAGCTTGTTCATTAATTCATAGAATCTTAGAATTCTTGAAAGAGTCTTCAGAAAAACTGAAATTAAGGAAGGATACAAAATATACCATTCAGTTACACACCTCACAAGCAAAACATTCCCTTCGTGCACTATGAAGAACAGTGAAGATTTGAATGTGTAATCAACAAGGTGTGTTCTCTACACAACGTGAAGGATCACTACCCAAATCTTGTGATTATATCTTCAGAGAAATCAATGTCTACAGAAAAGTACACTAGACATGTGCAGCCCAAACCAAATTTATTCCAGAGGAAAAGCTGAAACATGAATAGTAGCTGTGCGACAAAGTACCTTGTATGTCTTCGCAGACTTAAACAATCTTGAAGTTCACAGTCTTTCTTCTTAACGTGTTTGGCCAGGAGGAACAAGAAAAATATTTTAGACCTTACCTTTATGCCATGTACATTTAAAGACATCCCGTGGGAGCACAGATGTCACGTTACTGCACATATTGGTAAAATGCACAGATGAATTATGTGCCAAGCTCTCAACAAAATGTACAGAGCTTGGAGTTTTCTTCTTATATGGAACATTCAGGTTAACAGGAGATTTCACAGAAGTGAAATCTAGATGTACTTCAAATAAGTGGTATTTAGGCTACTCAGTCTACAATTTCCCTTACTCTGTCATGGTGACTGGCTTGTATTTCCAGGGAATACCTCTCCACCCTCAAGACAGACTAGTTTCTTGCCACTACACGCTAGTAAGGGGAGGGTGGGGAGAAGAAATCATACTTCTCACTGTTCTGTGAGAGACATGGCTTCTTCAGAAAACCTTGCAACCTCCTTTAAGTCAGTTTCTGAGATCATAAGAAGGGGTGGGCTGCAACTGAATAGATCACGAAGGAACCTTTAGTGACAGCATTCCAACATAGGCAGGTACCTGCACTCATGCATGGGTCTGTCTTCAGCAAGTGGAAAAGATACACTACACCATAAAGTTTCATATGAAATGAATGCATGCCAGTAGCAGTTGGTACAAAGGAGTAAGGCAGCTGAGTATTTCTCATAGTGAAACATGATGGCCCATGGTTTACAATATTAGCCGAATCATGAATTTATTATGTAGAATTACTACTTCCACCTATCTAATACCTTATAAAGAAAGCTTCAGCTCTGTGATGTCTTCAGTACAAGCATGTAGTAGGTCTAAGTACAAGATGAATTGCAGATTGTCTTCTGGACAGACCTACTCTGGCAAACATGAGAGCTAATAAAAAAGACACATGTGCCATGCCCCCAAAGAACACCAACAAAAACCCCACCACCAATCAAGCTGCTCTGAGACCTCCTCCTGTCTACTTCCTTTTCAAGGTGATCCATGATACGTCTTGCTGTACAGCTGACATGGTTTAAGCCTAGCAGTAGCTCAGAATCATGAGGCCTCTTGCTCACTCCCCTCCCCTTTTTTTCTCCCCCCACTCCCAGAGGGATGGGGAGGAGAATCGAAAGAACGTAACTCCCACAGGTTTACATAAGAACAGTCTAGTAACTAAGGCATAACACAAAACCACTGCTGCTACCATCAATAATAATAAGAGAAATAACAAGAGAAGAGAATACAACCTCTCACCACCCACCAACTGATACCCTGCCCAACCTGAGCCGTGATCTAGCCGTTCCGGGTAACTGTCCCCAGTTTATATACTGGGCATGATGTGCTGTGGTATGGAATACCTCTTTGGCTAGCTTGGGTCAGGTGTCCTGTCTCCGCTTCCTCCTGGCTTCCCCTCCTCCCTGGCAGAGCATGAGACTCAGAACATCCTTGGTCGGAGTAAACATTACTTAGCAACAACTAAAAACATTGGTGTTATCAGTGCTGTTCCTAGGCTGAAAGTAAAAAACACAGCACTGCACCAGCTACTAAGAAGGAGAAAAATGACTGCTACTGCTGAACCCAGAACAGGAACCTAATCAAACCTGTAATTCATAGATCTGTTAAACACTGTTCTTTTCTATTCAAACTAGATCTAAAATTTTAAGGTAACTACAAGATTCTTTCTTTGCTTCTCCAAACTGCTTATCTATTACAAACCAGGAATCTCTTTCATCAAGAAAGTCTGCAAGTGAAAAGTTTGACTTATCAAAGTGGGGATAAACTTCTGACAATTGATGAGTTATTTTCAAATGAATCCTTATTTACACAAATTAAGTTTAAGCATGGCAGTAAGTGATAAAAGTAAAAATCACTGCCTGAAACAAAAGGACTTGGAATAAATGAAGTAGACCAAGACATTTAAATGTTTACCGATTCAACATTTCATTAATCAGGTAAATTGCTCCTGTCCAGCTCAAGTGCCACTCATCACTCTCCTGCATAATAGAAATAAATTTAAGGAGACATTTAAGTGTGTGCACAGAGAAAATGGAGAACACAATAACACATTCTGGATTTTCTCTCGTTGCCTAAGATGCTGAGAAATACCTGTATAATTTCATTTCCCTTAGGCTTCATTCGAATAGACACTGGAGTTAATCTGAGCATCAAGTTTTGACTAGGTGTCATTTTATATCTCTTAATTCCCCCAGCTACTTTAAGCCAGTCTCCTCCTTGCATCAATCCTATGTTTAAGTAGCTAAAATATTTGATCCTTATTTTGCTTCCTGTTTTGCAGTCTGCATCCAGGATAGAGAAATATTACAAAAGAAACTAACATGGTTCCTGTGGCATAAATTAATGCAAAGCTGTGTTTTCAACACTTCACTTTTAAAGTAAAACAGACATAACTGAAACTTTTATAGCAAAGCCAATCACTGCATAAGAAAATTAACATTACAGGCTTAGATAAGGTTTATTGTTTGTCCGTCTTTTTTCCATCAAGATTAGCAACATGTCTGACTGAGCTAAAGTGTCTGCACTGTCCATAATTTCTCTGGGATAACTTCATTATGATCAATGGGGTTGTGCCAGAGAAAGAGAATGACCAGTTTTCCGTAAGTATGAAGTGTATTTCAGGACATGATGCTCTACAAGAAGATAAGAAAGTTAAACTTGGTTCTAAATCAGCTTGTTCTGCTTTAGTTAGGCCAAGTTGCCTGTAAAGAGCATCACTTCCATTTCTTCCTGGCCCTAAAATGATACAGCAGAGCAGTACCAGAAACTTCATCTAATGCACAGCTGACATGGATAGAAACACTCCAAGTCAGAAAGCTCTTTCTTGCTCATATCATTACAGGCTTTCTTTTTACACATTCACACACACATATATATATTTAATACTGTGGTCTTATTGCGTCAAAACTCAGCATGAGAACATTCTGCAACAGATGGTTTCACACCTTTTCTTCATTCGTGTTTTCTTCCTTAAGCTACCTGCCTACCTATATCAGGAAATAGAACAGACAGGTGTTCACAACTACTGTACAAGTGCCAGAGATTCCAGTTGCTACTAAGAAACTTTGAATGTTGATGATGTCAACTGCTCAGAGCACCCTCAACTTTTATGAACTTTGAGATTTCAGAGATCTTGAATTTGAGACATGCGTTCTCTTGCAATTGCAAGAACTACCATCCTGTGGAGGTGGCTTGCACCAGCATCATTGCTCTCTCTCCGAAGGATATTTAACCAGTAGCTCACTGACCACTAGCACAGCACCAGTACCTTACACTTAATCTGATGTTAGACATGCTGTGCTAAGGAAACCAGTTTTGTCAGAAGACCAGTACTGAGGCACAAAGCCACCGTGAATAGCCATGTTCCTTGCAACCCTTAGGTCTTCAACACATGACCAGTAACTAACTTGCAGAATTTATGAAGCAAATCCAAATTAATAGCTGAGGGAAATAAAGAAAACAGCATTATTAACTGAGGCCAATGTCTTATTACTTCTCTTTCACCTTGGTAAAGCAGATACTCCACTGGCCTTTTCACAGAATGCCTCCACAGAAACCAGAACCATGATCTTTCTCAGGTTTTCCAGCAGAATTTTCCATGAATTTGGGCATTAGACATCACTAGGCTCATTACTGAAAAAATACTGCCAGAAACACTGTACAGTATTGGTGTTAGAATAAAACAGAAATGTGAAAATAAGTTTTGCTTAGAGTCAAACGAGGAAAGGGGAAAAAAAAACCCAAAAAACTAAAACCCAGAACATTCTGTAATTATAACTGGAGGACTTTGGAAAGAAAAGGATTTGGAGAAGAAACTCTAATCCCATCATGATCATTCTCTCATAGAAGCTGGATAAATTGCTTTCTGTAAAAATAAACAGAAATGAACATTTCTGTATAGGCCATAAATGCCAAAACATTGAAGAAACAACTTTAATTTTGCAAGGACTGAAAGGATAAGTAATAAATTGGCAGTTCTGCTCACACATTTGTGAACTCTCATAAATATTACCTACCACAAGACTAATTCACTGCCAGCTCTGGCTTATGTTAGCTTATTTTAATATCTTACCAACTCCTCTGCCATGACCTTTTAAAGATTTTCTTCTAGTGCATATAAGATAGTGTCAAGTAAATGATTATCAGTTCTTGGAGACTGGAAACCTACAAATTTCACTTCTAATCTTGACAGTCCATGACCTCCACTGATAATTTATTAGCTTTTTTAAGAACTTTTTACATTGATGAAATCACGACATAAACCAAAATGTTTTAGAGCAGTAAGTCTTGCAATGATTACCACTATCCACAGAACAGATGAGTGAGCATTAGATTTGTTACAGCTGTATTATGGATTACTGAGAATTACAAACTTGCAAAATAGTAGGTTCTGGTTTTCAGCTGGATTCTTCTGTTTGCTAAGGAGAGATGACTGGCGCATACACACAAAAACCTAAATGAATTCAAACCTATGGTGCACCCCCACTGATTTAGATTAAAATTAAGCAATATGATACAACTTGAATCATCAGCTCTGTTTCTTTTCTGAATTTAAAAACCATGTATCGGTATACCTGAACTGGATGACAAAAAACCCTAAACCAAAAGACACAGAATAGACATTACTTAAACTTAAGACCACCATGCACCAGGCTGCAGAGCACATGCATTGACAGATCCAGTACATGCTGACAGTAAAAAAAGGGGCTGTGTGTTGGCTTAGTTTCTCTACTAGAAACGAAATATGTGAACTGGAATAAAAGAGAATGACTGATTTTGGGAAGTTGCTTTTAATTCTATTGGGGAAACAAAAAGTGTAACAATAATGTCAGTTAAATATGAAGATTTATTTTTCCTCTTAAAGCCATATGGTAAGCTAAAAATTAAGCTTAGCTTAATTAAAATTAAGTTAGCTCCACTTATGTTTCCCTATCTGCAACAGAGGCCGGCAGCAAATTCAGGAATTAGAGCAATCACTGTTGCATCCACTTTGATTTTTAACTGCAGGGAGAGAAGAGAACAGAACAGAAAAGCTCCACAGCTTCTCTGGCAGCAAGCTGGATCTGCCGCTTTACTAGGCTGAAGAAAGTCCCTACTGCTATTTCTGAGAAACCCTTGGCTCTGTAGATGCATGCAGCGACAAGATTATCTGGGGCTTCATATGGCCATAGCTTTCCATAGCAGCAGTTCCCGCTTTCCATTTCCAAACTAAATGTCAGAATTAAACATCAAAACTGCTGTAGGGGGTGGCATATTGCTCTTTAGTTTGTCAAGGAGCATATTCCTTAAAGTTTATGAAGGGGATTTGTTGTTTTCAGTGAAAGGGAAGGGTGAAATGGGTGATATCCCAAGCAGTTATCAGATGGCAATGGCCTAAAATTTCACATACATGAAAAAGTAATACTGGTACTGATCGCAATGAGGGTTGAAAGTAGTATAATTATAACAAGTTTCTATATACAATGATTTACCATGATGCAACTCCAGAATGGGGGCAGAGATGAAAAGTAGTACATAGAATCATAGAATAGATAGGGTTGAAAAGGACCTTAAGATCATTCAGCTCCAACCCCCTTGCCATGGGCAGGGACACCTCACACTAAAGCTTGTCACCCAAGGCTCTGCCCAACCTGGCCTTCAACACTGCCAGGGATGGAGCATTCACAACTTCCCTGGGCAACCCATTCCAGTGCCTCACCACCTTTACAGTAAAGAACTTCCTCCTTATATCCAATCTAAACATCCCCTGTTTAAGTTTTAACCCATTACCCCTTGTCCTATCACTACAGTTCCTAATGAATAGTCCCTCCCCAGCATCCTTGTAGGCCCCCTTCAGATACTGGAAGTCTGCTGTGAGATCTCCAAGCAGCCTTCTCTTCTCCAGGTTGAGCAGCCCCAAATTTCTCAGCCTACCTTCATATGATGTATAGTATCCAATATTACAAATTAAGCATCCTAATGTACAATTTTACTGTTAAGCATTTAAGTTCCCATATCCTGACAGGATAATAGTGCAGGCATAGCTTCATATTTCTGCTGAGTCCTAATAATAAGAGTTTCAGACTGCCTGAATTTAGATGAGATGTGTGGCTTTATTAACACTTTAAAACAGTCTAGATATTAAAACCTCACAATAGAATACAGGACTAAACTAATTCCAGAGCAATGCCCCCTGTTTTCATGCTACATGACTGAGATTCAGCACTCCATTTTCTCTTAGAAGCTGAATCTTAACCATAAAGATGCTTTCCTGCTGGTAACTGGGATGATTCAGAAGATACAAAGAGTTATCCAAATCCAACTTTAAAAACCTAAGTTTCTAGAGTAAGAAATATTACTTTTGGTTTTCCCACTGCACATTTTATATACAACTGCAGCCTAAAAAAAAAAAAAAAAAAAAACCAAGAGATTTTGAAGTTGTAATCAGAAATAAAATCCTACATTGAAGAAAATACCACATTTTATGCTTGTTCTGCTCTTGCTAGAAAAGTTTAATATGCTAAATGTCTGAGTCCAAAAAGACAAAGATCCCTTCCTTCCCCCCCCCCCCCAAGTCAGCAAGAAGGGAATATTCTGCTAGGATGCTCCAAGATAAATCTGTTAAGTACTTGTGAGATGTTACAGCAGTGAGCTAACAGAGCCAACGCATAGAAATTATCTGCAGATAAGATCAGAGGGAATACAGAAACAAGCTTGACCTACAGCTTTAGCTGAAAACTAACACTTAAAGGTTGATCCTCTCCATGTGGTTATCACTTTTCCCATTTGAAAAATTAAACACTCATATTCTTCATCTCTCAATGAGAATGAAAGGGAAACCATTTCTGTACACAGCACCAAAGTCCCAAAGAGCCTCTTTCAGCAGTGATTATTACAGTTTTCCTGCTACAGATGAAATAAGTAATTTGCCCTGAAAAAAATATAGATGTTTTAAAAATCTTCTAGATTTCCTCATTCTGTAACATTGATTCATGCATTATATTGCATCATGACTTCATGTTATTACACTGAACAGCAATCCTAGAAAGTCCCAGCTGCGCTGGACACTGCACATAAAGATGCAGCATGACTCTTTCGCTTTCTTGCATACAGCCTCTCCCACTCCCAAACAGTAACTGTACACCTTTCCACACGGCAGAACCCTTTCTCACACCAGAAGAGCTACCTCCTCAATACCACCCCTGTCTCAAGTGTCATCTCTGCTCCAGAGGCATGAGATGGCTCCTCTTACAGAGATAATCTATCTCAGTCATGTTCACCTTGTATTTAGCTCTGAAGCCCATGCTTCCTGCACATACACACACACACGGACACCCAGCTTTGGGTACCTGAAACCTTGGCTGCTTTTACCAGCTGCACCAGTCCAACTATTAAGACATAACCTACAGACCTTGTCTTTCCTCCTCATGCCCTTGAACAGTTTTGCCAAATACACACCACACCACCCAACAACAAAAAAATCACAGAATGCTATGACTTACTCTATCTGGAAAGCTAAGACAGATTGAGTTTTGGGAATGTATTTGTCCAATTTCAGCATGTTAAACATTTAAAATGACCGATTCACAGTTTCAGCAGCTATAAGAATCTCTCTTTTTTACAAAGCTGGAGAGAGTTTTGCTAGCACACATTGCTTCCTTGCATGCTTGCATGAGAATACAACAGTACTAGGCCTTTAACTTTAGCAAGCAGAGAGTAAAGGATGACTCTACTGAAAGTATGCAAAATCTTCATACCAAAGCTTTAAAATGTGGTGAAAATGAAAGATCCTAAATAACACCCTTTCACAATAAGTGCACACACAGCAGTGAATCTGTCTCTCAATGAACCTTTAAAGGATAAAATATTAAGTTTGCTAATATTTTCAAAGTACTTCCTCCTGCAACATTAACCAAGCTTTTCTTGTTTGGTTTGCTTTTCCTTTTTGTTTTAAACAGGCTTATGCAAGCTCCATTTAACTTCTGATGAAGACAGGATATTCTAATTCTTATTAGTCTCCTCAAGTCACAAGAAGAGTCCAGGTAGTACAGAAAGTCCCTTGACACACACTTCTACTACATAACACACTACTTATGCCCACTGATGGCTTTGTGCAGTTTGAGAAAACTGAAATACAAAGAAAAATGGGTGCATTAGACCACTCTGACCACCAGACCATGTTCTGAGGATGCGACTAGCATAAGGAACCCTCTCAATTAAAATACCAATTCCTATCCTGCTGCTCATCCTGAAATTCTCCTATTCAAGTGAAATTCATTCATCTCTGCAAAATAGCCTCACACATACAAAAGCCAGAATAATTCAGAATTGTCACTGTGGTTCCCTTGTGTGACAAGCAGAATTGTACCAGAGTGCAAACCTGTAAATTCAGTCTGTGCTTCGGTTTTACTTTTGAAGTTATTTTGTCCTGCAGGAAAACAACACAGGAGAGGGAAAAGATGAGTGTTTCTTCATTTACCCTGAAGCCCAATTCTGAAATAGTGCATAACACTTCCTAAAGACGTATCGGTATACTTGTTTCTACTCAACAATTCCAGGGGCATAATCTGCAAAAGAAGTATGATTTTTAGCCACTTTCTGAATGGCTGCAATGATCAGCCTAGTCTCCATTTATTATTGCCTTGTGCTTTGTGTTGCCATTTACATCAGTGCTTGCTGGTTGTAATGCAGTACTCTCAAAGTGCATCTTGTGCCAAACCCAAGAATAGCTTTATATTCTCTCCTAGAGAACACATGAAAAATTAAATCTCTTATGCAGTTCAGGATTGCGTATATAGTAATACATCACAGACAGACACCTATGTGGAGCTAGAAGCGCTTTTTTCTGAAGAGGTCTCTGAACTCACCCCTTTCCTTTGGCAGTAGGAACAGTTTTCATTTCTTACTCTCATGAATCAATGTGGACAGTGGAGCAAGCAGGGAGAACCCCTCCAATTTTGCCATAATTGCTATAAATTGACCGGATTGAATGTACAATCAACCATGTCCTTTGTATACAATGCAGTATCCCTAACTGAGTTCTCACAAACAAAAATTACCTGTTGCATCTGAACCCTTGAAGACTATCAAAGACTATCCATAACCTTTAACGAGGGTACATCTGCTTGTACAGCTGCTTAGTTATGGAAGCTGATGACCAGGCTGCGTGTTGTTTAAAAGGGATGGTAAAAAAGGACTAAGAAAGTCAGTGTATTGCTCTGTAAAGTAGAGAGTCGGGAGTATTGTAGTCTGAAAGATGTAATATGCAGGAAGCTACTTACAGATCTACACATGTTTCCAGTTTGAACTTTTACATCTTTAAGTAAGTGATTTGTTAATTTTTTTCACAAATAAGAACATTTTTATCAAACAGCTTTCCTCTGTCCCAAAGCAATTACTTAAAGAGTTAACAGGAAAGATTTAGGTGCACTTGCCTTGCTTTTTAGTGTATTTTCTTATGCAGCACAGTGGTATTTTCCATATGAAAGCCCCGGCTCTGAAACAATGCCCTATTATCATAATCTACTAAAACCTGTATTTCAAAACATTTTAGAAGTGGCTTTGGATTAGTCTTTAGCTGGCAGCCTCCTACCAGCCTAAGCAGTAGAGTTGAAAACCACCTCCAGAAAATGAAGTTACAGAGTGCAATGCTGTCATCTGCTGGACATCGTCTGGCTTAATGCTCTCATAACAGGTAAAGTACAGTAGCTCTACTTCTCTCTAATGGAATGGCTACACAGCGCTTCATAATCACCCACACGTTTCCATGTGTTGCATACAAAGCAGCACAAAAGCCTTGCAGAATGTTCCTGCTGTCAGCAGCTGGTGTTCAGCAGGATGGTAAATCCTAGGAATCCGTATTCTTAACTGATTTTTATTTCCTCACATCTAATTATTGTTATCCTCCCTTCCAAGAGATGGATACGGTCTGCTGCAATTCCCAAGCTTTATAGCCCAATTTGCCAAGAGACAACATTTTTAGCTGTGCGCCAAACCAAAGTTCTTTGCTTAGCAGAAGTCACTCAAGAAAAATACTCGTGAAAGTACCACAGTGTCATTTTCACTGTGACCTAGATAAGCTGTAGTAGCTAAATTTAGGTACGTGTGCAGAGTGGTCCTGTAGCATGGGCTGCCTTGTACAATCACTCCCCATGAAGCAGCCTGACATTCATGCCCTGGCCTCTGCTGTTTGATTGGCACGTCTCAGATAAATGAGGATGAAGAGTTTATGGAGTGTGACACTTAAAGCACAAGCCAGCTATTTTTGTTCCCATTTCACCAGTATAAATCTGAAATAACTCAGCTTAGCTGAGTGAACATGGACGTCAATTTCTCTCAGTGTAAACAAAAGGGGGATGTGAGCCACTGCAGAGTTCAGTGAAGCATGGCTTTACCAGATACAGATGCTCAACAACGCAAGCTTGATATGCCTATGCCTCGCACTGAAGTACACAGGAACAGAATTATAACACACCACTACTGTATTAGAATAGTAGTTGATAATCACTTTGAACAGATTGTAAACAACCTGATGGGGAACAGTGAACAGTAGAAACAGGTCTCTTCTCTACAGCAGGAGAAACTCACTCTTGAAACGATGAACATTCACAGCCTGCCTCTTTGTTACCATCCCTCATTTCTTACAAAAAAAACCCAAAACATTGGAAACATTCAGCCTCAACCATATAATCTAATTTGGTTCAGCTCCACAGTAGTTACAATGGATTTATACTACATCACTTACATTGATAAAAGGAAATTACCAGGAGATTGCAGAAACATTTTACTGGACTTAATTCCGAACATAAACTTGCAAGTGCTCCATTGATGCCTGTCAGTCTGATTACGATATGAATCACATACTGAGAAATACTACCAACTATGTATTTCAAGGCAGTTTTAGTTCTAGCAGTAGCACAAAGAAAAGGCAAAAAACCCCCGTTTGCTCAGAGATTAAAACATTCATCCTTAGTTTCATTTTCTTATAGGATGAAGAAGGCCAAATTTCAGGAAGAAATGACAGTAGAAAAAAATCAGATGTACTGAGCTGACATTTTACACTTAAATTGATAAGTTGTGAACATTATGTTATTTAAAACGGGTTCAAGATGAAAAGAGTTTATCAGTGCAAGACACAAACAGAAAGAGTGGGAAATGCAGTTACCCAGGCAGTAAGCTACAGCAAAGACTCATTTAATCAGAGTAGGTCATAAATACCCACTCAGTAAAGAATAAGCAAGAGGCATTTTTGCCAGATCAACCCTCATATTTACCATTCCAAGCCAAGAAAACAGTAAAGACGGTAGATTTTACTACACAGGAGACAGAAACAGTTGTGGGTTTTTTTTTGTCCACAGTGCAGTGGGCAACACAAGCTTGAAGGTGCAGCCACCAATGATACAGGACAAAGGTTTGTAGGTCTGAAGTCACCTTAAGGTTTCTTGCAGGCCACCAGCATGGTTAAGCTGATGCACGGTAACTTGAACTGACCATTAACTAGGTCTTCATGGACCTCCAGTGGTCCATGAATATCAAGAAAACATCTGCCCTTTGAAATTAAATCAATAGATAAGATCCAAGTGCAGGGTGTACTGCACAGAAGGAACTGAAACATCTCCTATGATTTCAATGGATGCAGTTTCACTAAGAGTGGCATTTTTTCTTCCCGTTTTTTTAAGCTTCCCCCAGAAGCCAAGCCAGATGGCTAAATGCTGCTACTACTAATGCTGCTAACACCCCTTCAGGATTATTTATTGAGTGAGACAGCTAAGACCAGCACTTTCATTGCCTGTAATCACTACCAGTTTTTTTCCCCAGTTTGTCTATATCAGTTATAATTTTCTTTCAGGATATGGCTTGTTAGTCTCCAACATATGTTGTTCACATCTTTAAGATTACTACTTAGCCAATGCAAGTACAATTGAATTTAGATGTGTTGTTCTTATTTTAACTGTATCCAAACCACAACTGATACTGAAAATTTCTGGTCTAATTTACTTTCCAAAATGACCCTTAAACCCCATTTTCTTATGCTGTCCAGCAGTCATTTAACGAAGTGAGCTACAGGAATTTTCACCCCATTATCCCACAGATTAGCTTCCAGAGGAAACAAGCAACTTAATAAGTAGAAATGTTCCATATAAAAATTAAACACAGTCCAAATTGCATTTCAAACCAGCATTCACTGGAGACATTAGGGAATTCTAGTTTTCTAGTCATCACACTGCACAAAGAAGCAATCTCGAAGCAACAGCTCATCACGAGTCACCCTGATGAACACTGTGAGCTGTCCTCCTCTTCTCGTGGCTCTACAGAGATCCTTATAGGCGGCCTATAAGGATGCTGGGGAGGGACTATTCATTAGGAACTGTAGTGATAGGACAAGGGGTAATGGGTTAAAACTTAAACAGGGGATGTTTAGATTGGATATAAGGAGGAAGTTCTTTACTGTAAAGGTGGTGAGGCACTGGAATGGGTTGCCCAGGGAAGTTGTGAATGCTCCATCCCTGGCAGTGTTGAAGGCCAGGTTGGGCAGAGCCTTGGGTGACAAGCTTTAGTGTGATGTGTCCCTGCCCATGGCAAGGGGGTTGGAGCTGGATGATCTTAAGGTTCTCTCCAACCCTAACTATTCTATATTCTACACCAGCGATACCCCTCCCCACTGTGAAAAGCCTAGTACACATTAAGCCAAAGCATTCTAAGCTCCAAGAGGAACTGAAAGATGCCCAAGCTAGAGAACTTATTGTGCTAATGGTTCCATTCTGCTATTTGCCTTAATTTTCACCTCACTTGTGGAAGGGACCTGTTGATTTCTGAATGTCCTCTTAATTCCAAATGAAGCCAGTAGAAGTCAGATAACTCAGTTACAGTGCTAGACAAATTTATCTCTTCAGACTATCTTGACTCTGTGTTGTGCCAGAAATTAAAACCATCATCCTGTCTAATGACATGCAAGAACATTGTTCAGGTGGCTCTTTATCTATAGAGTAGGAAATAAGCACTGCCTTATGTCATCAGCCAAACCTATATATTTAAATACTGAATAAAATGCAAAGTGAAAGAGGAGAAAAACAATTTACTATGAAATTCTCTTCCTTCTGTGCATGACGAACCTACCAGCAAAAAAAAGGGGAAAATAAGAAAGTTTTTAAAAAAGTCAAGCCACAAACGTTTATCAGATCATCTTCCAAAGGAGCACGATGCTGATTATATCCAGCAGCCATGGACCAGAAAGCCCCCTCTCACAGGCACAGCAGTCTTACATGATTTACTGGTCAGTGCACACAAACAAAGGAGATGAATGTGCCTCTCTGATCTCAGGTGTCATCCAGGAGGATCATTTCCACAGTTTTAGCAGTGAATGCTCCAAACTGCTGTTGTTCTTCCCAGCAGTTGTATTCTGTGGTTCTATATCCATTTCCTTTGCTGTATATGCATAAGGAGGCCTCTCTTTCACCTGAATTATCTACCCTATAATTTGTGCTTCTGTTTTCAACTAGTATTTACTGCTGACTCATGCCAAAAATCACACATACTGAATATTGCAGTGGGTCATAATTTAAAGTCCCATGAATTCCCTGGTTTCCTTGCAGCCAGACATAAGCGTCCCATTACTTTGGGCCAATCTTTATCCCCTTATGGAACATGAAGCAAATTCACTGACATCAGTGAAAATGCACCCATTTATATTACACATTAATACTACATTTCAAGAATAGTCACCTCAGTCTTGATTCCTTGACAGTTTGGCTTTTACTGTCAGAGGTATCTAGATGACAGAGGCTACCCCTGCAGTAATACTTCAGTTACATTATATTCACAATAAGAGTTCTGTTTGCTAGATATCCTTTACAACAGCCAGATGCCTAGAAGCAGGCAGACAAACGTCAACATCAGGCTGGCATTCCTAAACAGCTCTGAAAATTTGCCTGAATGTTGTAAGAAACCCATCAAAGGGCTATGGTTATTAGGAACCTAAAGGCAAGAGGGCAAAGACGGGCCATAGCACTCCTATACCCCCAATGAAACACAAGTCTTCAACTCCATAGAAAACCTGTATTTTCTAAGGCACTATATGTTAAGAACTTAAGGAACAGTATCACAGCAACACCAGACATTTCCTTTCTCATAATAAATAGCAATAAGTATTGGTTTTGGCTAAGTTACACTGCAGGCGCAGAATAACTAATAGACAATGACAGACACAATCAGATACCCCTATCAGTCACAGCTATATTTTAAACAGATGTAGGTTACCGTAGCCTTGCAAGCTGTTCAGTATTAGCAGTTAAATTTTCAAAGCTATTAAGGTCTTAACTACGTACGCAAGCACTTATGAATCTTGGCAGTTCTCAATGTAGACATTTTTTACTGGTATAGGGTTCAATGAGACACAGCCATCAAGCTTATATAACTTTGTAAGTCTCAAGAAGGAACAAATACCCCTGAGGTGTTGGTACTGGATCCAACATAAAACTTGGCCACTGATCTGGCCCAAGCTGCTACCACCCTACAGCCACCTGTGTCCGGGCATCCCTGGAAAGTGCATCACATCTTGTCACTCCACAGGGATTTACAGGAATGATTCGCAGCAGCACTAGGACTGGTGTGGACTTTATGTTGCAGTGAGACACCCTTAGAGCACTTCAGCAAAGCAGGAGACAAGTTGAGCCTCTCTGGAGGCAGCTGGGAATATGGGGAAATACAGGTAGGGAGGAAAGCATCTGGATGGGTGATCTTGCTTTCCCTGAGATGGTGCCAGCCTCAAGGCAACTCCCTAACTAATGAGGCTAAGACCCTCCATGAGGTGGAAGGTGGGGCAGAAACAAGGTCATTGCCAAAAGGCAGAGCATCCCAGAGCATGCAAAAGATCCTAAATCCAGGCACTTAAGACAGACATGTGTCACTCACCTTGGCTGAAAGCACACTCAAATCCAGCATCAGTTTCCTAGATCTCCCCTAAACCTTAAGTGTGCATATTTTCACTTCTGAGAGGTTATCAGCTTGCTGCAACAATGGGACAGCACCATTTTTTAGGATACAGCTCACTAACAAAGCTACATAAACTTGCATTGTTAACAGCTTTTTAATAAAATGCCCTTATACATGCTGGCACAAGTCTGGTGTGACTTTCCTTAGAGACAGATGTATCTTCTTCTTTGAACTCTTCCTTAAAACAACACATAAACAACACATAAATAGTGATTAAGATGTAGAGTTAACCAACCCTCATCCCCACTTCAATGGTAGGATACATGGAAAATAAATGCAAACAGTGAAGTTGACTGAGGCCTTGCAAATAATTTTGAATGTTCATGTTTATGAATAGGTTGACAGCCTCTCTTCACAAAAAAAGAATACCATCCAAGTCCCTAAGACAAACCCTACAGCAACATGGCCTGCAGCACAGCTGCCTCTTAAGACTTTTATACAGCCCTTTCAGAAGAAAAATGTTTAAAACTTGTTGCTTTATTCTCACCCACAATCTTTGCATGCATAACTTCACAGATATATTTCTAGAAGTATTTCTTAGCACTGCCATAAATCTGATATCCGTTGTATAAAGATCTCTCAACTAAAGCAATCAGTACAGGTTCAAGTGTCTCCTTCAAGGGAGAATCCCTCCATAGGATTTAATTACAGGTTCTCTGACTAAGCTCTGCCATTTCAGCCACTTCCCTAGCTTGTTCTTTCCCTGGGTCTGATTTAGTTTGTTTTGCTGTATTTTTGAGACTTCCCAAAGTTTCAAATATTTAGGATGCACCAAAACTATTTGAAGAAATCAAGAGTCTTTTTCCATCAGGACGCCTGAGAGCGGACACCAGAGAAGAGAGGCAGTACACCGTTGGAGTTTGTGATGGGAAAATAAGGAGAGAAAGAAATGCTGGTGGTACCGTTGTGGAGCTCACCACAGCTGGAAGATGCCCAGCACCAGCTTTCTTTCTTCTCTCTTCAGCTGTGGGAGCAGGGTCCGAACATTCGCACTCTGTGAGCCATGAGGCAAGATACCAGAGAGGAGAGGCAGGTACGCAGATAGAGTTTGAGGTGGGAAAGTGAGGAGAGAGACCAATGCTGTTGGCATCATTGTGGAGATCACCATGTGTAGAAGATGCCCAGCACCAGCTTTCTGTCCTGGCTCTTCGGCTGTGGGTGCAGGGTCCAGGCATTCGCACTCTGTGGGCCGTGCTCCAGGACGCCTAAGAGTGAGCACCAGAGAGAAGCAGGTATGCAGATGGTGTTTGAGGTTAAAAGTGAGAAGAGAGAGCAATGCTGATGGCACCATTGTGGAGCTCACAGCATCTGGAAGATGCCCAGTACCAGCTTTCTGTTCTGTCTCTTCAGCTGTGGGAGCAGGGTCAGGTGTTCACCCTCTGTGAGCTGTGCTCCAAGATGCATGAGAATGGGCACCAGAGAGGAAAGGCAGGTACTCAGGTAGAATATGAGGTGGGAAAGCAAGAGGAGAAAGCAATGCTGTTGGTGCTGTTGCAGAGCTTGCCATGTGTGGAAGATGCCCAACATGAGCTTTCTGTCCTGGCTCTTCAGCTGTGGGATCAGGGTCTCGACGTTTGCACTCTGTGAGCTGTGCTCCAGGACTCTCGAGAGCAAGTACTGAGCATTATATCTTCTCATTCTCAAGAGGGGTTTGTTGTGCTTTTCTTGTCATAATTTTGGGGTTTTGTGACTGCACATCACAACTTGGGATTTTTGTTATAGAGAATGACAAAACTTTTGCTGCTTTGGTATTAATTTCATAGGTACAGACTGTGGTAAAACTTCATCTATTTAATCAATGAGGAAAAAATTAAGCCTTTCTTTTGTTTTTTTCTTCTCTTAGAAAACAAACTTACAGGGCCTGAACCTCATATATGTGAATGTCATGCATTCCATTGCATTTTTTTTTTTTCCTGCTTTTCTGATTATTCAGAATCCTAATGTAGGAAAGCAGAGGTGACTGTAAATTGTGTCAGAATCCAATAACTGAATTATCAGGCATAGCAGATAGCAGCAGGCATAGCAGATAGATGTGGCCTTTACTTCAAAGACTCACATCATAGTGAAGCCTGTTTCAAAATTCCCATTCCTTCTGAAAGGGCATCCGGTTTTGTTATCTTCTAGGATAATTATTTTCTCTTTCAAGTATCCTGAGACAGAAAGCTTCGAAGTGAGACTAGAACTTTGAGAAGTGGGTAAACTCCAGATAACATCTGGATCTCATTTACATAAGAAATAAAATATTGTGGAAAGGCAGATTGACAACATAACCTGTCACATATCCAGAGACTGAAGTGCTTGCAGGGAATAAAGCAAGCACCATATTTTGACCTAGCTCACTTTATCCCTCTCCAATGGCAATTTACTCCGATGCTGCATTCAGATTTTGTGGAGAAAACATGTTCCTCTGCAAGTGCCATGTTTTCAAGTGGTTCTGGAGAGCTGTTTCAGTGTCTATAGAAATAATTATGGGTTGCGACCTCAGCCATGGCAGGCTTAAAATGTTCTGCACTCCAGAAGGCTCAGCACCTTTCAGGATCAGGCTCTTTACTGATAATGCCTTTGCATCTTGGCATGACTTCTTATCAAATATGACCATCCAGTGGTACATTGGATGTCACAGTTGTCAGCCACTCAATGTGCTCTGACCACAGGGACTAAATACTGTCTAGTTGAAAATGTCTGCTTTAAAACCGTGTGGTTACTAATGCTTCAGCCAAAAGACTATTTCACTAACATTTAGGGTGAAAGCTCCCTGCTATTTCATTGTTACAGTCCATCTTGTTTTGCTTGTGAGCTGTCTAGAATATACCATATGGACAAAAAAAATTCCACATTTATAGACCAGATTTTGTCCTTTAAGAAGCCTACATTTTACCATTTCACTGTCATAGCTAGTAATTAAATTTACTACTTGTAATCAAAGCAATTTAATTGTACTTGAACAAATAAAGGAAGTACCATCATCATGTTCTCCTTCTTGAATTCACAATTTCAAAATTAAAGCAACATTTTTCTAACAAAAAGGTTAAATTTAATTAATTAAAGTTGTCCCATAAGCTAAGAATATTCAATTACTTCCTTAGATCTTTCTATTTTACAATAAAACCTTCTAAAAAGTTAAGATTCGTAAAATGTCAAATGGCTGTACTGCTGGTTGGTAACTAAGGTTTACATTCCCTCTATGCACTATTATCTTCATGTCATTTAGTGCATATTCTAGTATAAGTAATGTGGATCAAAGAGCTTTCTGGACTTGATTTGCTTTCATAACAGCTTCTACTAAATACCACTGGAGCAATTAAAAAAGTAATGATGATCAGTTCTCTCAACTGCTACTAGGACTGTGTATTTGGAATTCACATGTAGAGCTCCACTGAACATTTGCTTAGAGCCATTCACGCTTCTCTTCTGCAGAGTGCACACACTGACTGCTTGAGACAAACTGCTTATTTTGAAGCTGCCTTTGTTCCCAAATAATATTTATACTGTTAGTTACCCCATTTGTTTACCACCCATTCAGAGACTGGGCTTTATTTGGAGAAATAATTGCCTCAAATAAAGATGCTGTTTATTCTCTGACAGCATGTTTCTGTGTTGCTCCTCTAGATGGCATTTCTAAAAACAATTCCAGACAGAAACATGCAAGATATTTCTGTATTCTCCAGTATCCTTAACAAATAGATGCCTCTGCATGATTCACAAGGATCTCGGTGTGCACCTCTGAGTAGAACTGAGCTATAAATACTTTTTTTTTTTTTCCCAAGACATTAGAAGAAAATAATGCTTATGTAGAATTAGGTGCTTTTTAGCAAAGAATTTCTTATGGTGCTTCCTAGTGGTTGTTTTTTTTTTTTTTTTTTTATGTTTACAAGAAAGTTGTAATCAGAAGACATTCATGAATCAATCATCAGTTGACAAACTGCAAATCTCAGTGTAATGTACCTGAAGAATTGACTCTGTAGGTTAAGGTAAAACATCCTCTTAGATATAGAAGCGTGAGCTGTTCAAACCTGAAGGAGCTGGAGGTGAAAGCTTTCTCATGGTGTGAAACAATAGAGAAATGCTCCAGCTCTTACTATAGCCTGCAGGCTACAGAAGATGAGGGGTCCTACTCCTTATCCTCTCTGTGCTGTTATGTACAAAACACAAGAAGTCAGCTCTGTATGGATTATGATTGCATTGAGTAAAATAATTTTGACACATTTTCCACCTCGATTTTAAACATGCTGCAAAATCTCTCAAGCAAAGTTATCATCACTTGTGAATGACTTCCTTAAACTTCCTTTTAAAAAGAAGGCAATCAGAGAATCAGTTTTGGCTTCTACATTTATATCTTGTAGCCATATTCTTATCAAAGTGACACCATCAACCCAGGGTTTTTGCTCTTGAAATGCTAGATAAGCTTTGGTGTTTTTCCTAAATAGCTACTCAGCAGAAGTGACTGTTACTTAACAAAAGGTTTCATGCCTCTTAATTACCACAGTAGTGTTCTAGAGAGCTTTTAATGCGTAGTGTCATAAAGTGTGGAATGCTTTCTCAGTGGAAGGTAACAGTCCAAATTACAATATTGCCCAATAGGGCTGTAAGCTGCTGGCAGTATTCAGCTTCTCTGCTGGAATAAAGGGAACCTGCAAGGGCATCTGTTATGAACCAATCTCCTCCTTGCTTTAGCAGCTGCAGGGTTAACAGTTACAAATGTATGAATGATGCTCAGCTGATCTAAGCTGAGCAACACAGGGTTAGAACTCACAGCCTGGGCTTCAGTCAAGCTTGAATTATGGCATTTTATGAAAAAATGATGTAAAATGCAATCTGTACCTTTCAGCAAAGCTGAATGAAAGAGAATTAGATTAATGGTTCATAAGAAGAATATGAGCAAGCTTGGATTGCTCTTATAGTACTAATATTACAGTCATGAAAGTCTTTTCTTTTTACTTGTTTGAGGCTAAAGGACCCTTAGATTAACTGAGGAAACTGGTGGGGGAATGACTCATTCTTCTAGCAAAGATTTTCGTCACTGGGGACCTTTTGCTGTATGAGAGCAGACTGTGACATAGGAAGACTTCAGCTATTTCCATTTAATTTTTATCTACAGAGACTACTGGGAGTATAATATATATAAGGGATCTACATGTCACACTTGTTTTATTTCTGAGATAAAGGAAATACCCATTTCTTAAAAAAAGACAGCAACAAGTGAATTGTTTTATAAAATAGCAAGAGAGGAATGGAAGCTGTTAAGTATTATTAGATATTCTTACAAGATCTGCTTTCCTGGCTGTCTTTGCGTTTAGTAAAGGAGGCAGAAAACTCCTTGGAAAACAGACAATACTAATGTTCAGTTACGAATCATTTCATTACTTTGCTGTGAGGGCTGGTTTATCCTAAATAATCAGGAAATGGTTTTTGACATAGTCCTGTGACTTTTCCTCCTGATTCCTTTCCAGAGTTTGCAAAGTGATTTAATTATATTCTTTAAATCTTTTCCTAAAATAATATCTCTAGTAAAATGACAAATAACTTACAAAGGATGTGGTAGGTTTCCATTTGGTTTTGGGTTTGCTTGTGTTTTGTTTGTTTGGGTTTTTGGTTGTTTTTTGTTGTTGGATTAGTTTTTTGAGTGTTGAGTTAAGGAGGTTTTTTTGTGTATTTTGGAGCGGGTGTAGGGGGGAGTGTGCGTTTTTCCAGAAAAAGTTACTGATGTCCAAACTATTTACAAAGTTCAGTGAAAGTTTGGCATTGGGATATTTCCACTTTTATAAATATTCTTCTTTGCAAAAGCAGATTTCCAGCATTCCAGAGACAATTTTGTGTACAGAAGTTTGATTACTTCTTTTTCCATATGAAGTGTTTGCCAGAAAAGCAGGCTTTTTTCATGGTCCCATGGATCACAGAGAGTTAAGAGCTGATGTTAACTTTGTAAACATCCACCGCTTTATGTATACCTTGCTTTGCCCTTTGCCCTGCCATAAAAGAAAGATACATGTGGTGTTATTTCCAAAGGAAGAAATATTTTTTCCCTTATCTTTCCAAGCCTGTAAAAGTAACCCCAGAGATATTTTAAAGAAGATTATGGTATGTCCCACTGCAGACTTCAAATGAAGCTAACAGATGACATGCTATCTGTTACCATGGAATTGGCTGTACGTGCTACACCACATAAGCTTCATACAAGTGGATCACTTTCATGGACAGGGTAGGTGGTAGATGAATATACTCAGATCACTGGAGTAACTTACAAGAGATGTAAGAGGAAGAAGAAAAATCACACCTGGTGTTTTTTCACTATGACAAATATAAAGAGGCCAAACTAAAGCATAAGTAGGAGGCCTTCTCTGTGTCCTCAGTGTTTCCTGACCAAAGCTGACGATGATGTAAATTTTTTATTAATAAAGCAGAAAATAGAGAGAGAGAGAAATCCTGTTAGTTCATTGCCACCAACTGCTAATGATAGTGATTTAAAACAGGATATTAAACAGATACTCATTTCAAGGGAGAAAGAACAGAGATAAGTGAGTAGTGTTCACTAAATAATATTTTTTGAGTAAGTTACTGCGTAATAGTCAGGAATTTTCGTATAAGTGTTATAGTGTTGCTCAATGGGATTCACCCCACAGACTGAGCCATAACCTGAAAGGAATAATGGATGGAGTTTTGTATCATGAAAAAAAAAAGGAAGTAAGGAAATCTAAAATAATGGAATGAATTGGATATTTAACAGGCACAGACTTCTATTTTCAGGCTCTTCTAAGAAAGATTTAAGGGTTAATTGGAGCTACCTATTACTCTGTTGTATACCAGAACAGTCAAAAGGACAATTTCTGCTTTCTTGTTGATACAACTTGAAATTTCAGCTATAGTTTTCCTGCTTGGCTGTTTATCAACACTGTGAAAATACCCCTCACATCCTCCTCCCCCTCCTGAGCCAGCATTCCTGATATGCTCTTTATAGCCCAAATGCCTCAACTGAATCCTAGGCAATCTGAAACCAACTGAAAAACTTAACGCTCATTGCACGGGGATTTAAATCAGGCCCAGCAACAAGAACATAGCAAATTAAGAATGAAGTAGAAAAGTGGGTGTCATGGCAGAAGTATGTGCATGGGTGCTTGTGTAAAACCTGTATACAATATGCTTTTGCTGTGCTTTTCCAGCTGTTCTTTCTTTTTAGCTGCTTTAAATGAATACGATTAGAACTTTATTTTGAATTTGATTCCTATTTTTGTAAACAAAAACAAACAGGGAAAATCTGTATGAAGATATTTTTCTGTTATTCTGCATATTATTTGAACGCAAGGAACAATCTGAAGCACTCTGGAGAGACCCACAGAAATACGATCATACTTTTGAGAGGAAAAACTGAAGTGCAGAACTGAGCTGTACCATTTGAAAAGGATTTGTGTTGAATTGTTCAGGGCATGTCACATGTCATTAGTGCAAGCTGGCCGAGTGATTGTTTACACCATAAATCAACATTTGGCCAAACAAATCTCATTTCTTGTCGCCAATATACTTTGCTGATTGCTTTTTTCTGGCTTCATCCTAAACTTCCCTCTCCCCATATCTCCCATTTTCTTTTCCCTGCAAGGGTTTCCAAGTGCCTCTGTGTGTGCTGACAGCACTAGGCATTCATTACTGGGAGACTCACTGTCGAGACAATGAGACTAAGCAGGGCAGGATGGTGTTGTCACTATCTTCTTCAGTTTGCCTTCAATATGGGAAAAGTTCTTTAAAACAGCTTCTACTATGGCTTCCCTCACATTCTTGTGACCTTTTGTTTTTGTGCAACTGGGGCTTCATTAGTTTGTTTGCCACATGCACAGTTTCCAACGGCTGCTTTGAAGACACGTTAGTTATAGTAATAATTTCCAACTCATTTACTAGTCATTGCCTATTTTCTTGCAGGGCAAAAATTGAAATAGGATCTTGCCCAAATCACTCCTCATGGAACAGTAATGCCTTAAGCCAAATCTCTATGTGGAAATTTTTTTCTCAAGTAAATTTTGTCAGAGACTGTCATTTTTCCAAGGCCTGTGCAAATAACTGCATAATGCAAACACTAATACTCTAGATCATTTCACATGTTGGAAGCATTTAGCCAACAGAGGAAGAAAAAAAATCCATTAGATAGAACACTTCATTTACTGAAATCTAAATAACCTGTTATTCTGTGAAAGCTTGCAGTTACAGTGCTTTTCTTTTTGTGAACAAGCCTTTAGGGTGCACTGCTTATTTATCATCATAACCATCAGTAGCTTCACTGTAGAAACTCCAACAAGAACTCCCTGTTATTGATACACTACTATTGCTCAGATGTTATGTTTGTTATTTCCTGTACTTGCTTTAGTAGGAGCAGTCACAGAATCATAGAATGGCTTGGGTTAGAAGAGACACCAAAAATCATCTGGTTCCAACCCCCTGCCATGTTAACAATAAGGTAGCACATTAGTCATATGACGGTATTTAAAGCTTTACTGGCCACACTGGGAAATATGTTAGTGGTGGCAAGCCTCTTGCTGGGAGCTGGGGAGAGTCCTTCTTCAGCTAAGATGATGTTGCAGTGCTTTTGCATAGGGTGCTTAGGTAATTTCATTTTAAAAAAGGTCATTGTGTTTAGTAAGTGCTAGTACTCTGAATGCTGGTGAAGGGAGAGGAGCCACAGCTTTGGGGTGCCTCCAGCAAGAGCACACTGCAGCCACGATTTTGAAACTGTGCAGGCCCTGCACTTAGCAGAGTACAATGTTTATTTAGGCACTCTCTCAAATGAAAGGTAATGGTCAGTGAGGCAGATCGTATATTACACATTACAGTGACAGCCCATTCATCACAGATCAAGTGTCTGAGCAAATAGCACAGCTTTCTTTAGAAATAGAGATTATTTTCTTTCCACTTGTCCTGGGTTCAGCAGCAGCAGTCACTTTTTCCCCTTCTTAGTAGCTGGTGCAGCGCTGTGTTTTTGACTTTCGGCCTGGGGATAATACTGATAAAACTGATGTTTTCAGTTGCTGGTCAGAATGTTTACTCTGACCAAGGACTTTGTGAGTCTCATGCTCTGCCAGGGAGGAAGGGAAGCCGGGAGGAAGCAGGGACAGGACACCTGACCCAAACTAGTCAAAGAGGTATTCCATACCACAGAACATCATGCCCGAGGATGTAGAACTGAGAGTTCCCGGAAGGGTTAGATCACTGCTGGGTGGGGGTGAGGTATCGGTCGGTGAGCGGCTGTATTCTCTTCCCTTGTTATTTCCTTTATCATTATTATTATTGGTGGTAGCAGCAGTGATTTGTGTTATGCCTTAGTTATTAAACTGTTCTTATCTCAACTGTGGGAGTTGCATTCTTTCAGTTCCCCTCCCCGTCCCTCCAGGAGTGGGGGGAAGAAAGGGTCGGGGGGAAGTAGACTGCATGGTTCTGATTTACAGCCTGGGCTTAAACCACAATACCACTAAGGCACAAATGAATCCCCAACATTTTAAAGTCTGATTACTTGTCTGAATACTTTTATTTTCATTAAAAGCACAACTCACATTGATTAAAGGAATCTCTAACACTTCCTAGTGCAATCATGCCAGAAGTTATTCAATTACTGTAATCTTCTGTGAGATTTAGAAGTTTTTTCTTTTTAATCATGAGGAAAGGCTGCAGAGGGCTTTAGTAACAGTTACTGAAAGCCAGCATTGATTTTTATCTAGAACTTCAGAAAAGGACTATATCCATTTGTTATTTTTGAATGATGAGTTAGAGCTACTTTTTTGTGAGCATTTTTTGAAAATGAAAGCTAGCAGAGAATCCAGATCTTCCTTTTCCATATCTTTAAAAGTTCTGATTGGAACCAGACTAACACAGAGGGGCTAATGCAGGTGCAGGGTGAAGTTGCTTTTGGTGAGCTGCAGATCAGAGTTGCCCAGACCCAGCTTCTATGGATGATACTGGCTCATGGCCTGGATAGGTGTACCCTTCATCGAGTTAAAAACTGGCTGGATGGCTGAACCCAAAGAGTGGTGATAAATGGTATCACATCTAGTTGGTGACCGGTTGGTTGATGGAGCTGAACACGAGCAGCTTATGCCCAGGCAGCCAAGAACATAGATATGTTGCAGGGGAGACAAAGGGAGATTGTTCTTTATCTAGCATAACTCCATGAGGATTTGCGGATCTGATCCAAGGTGTGTATATAAATGCAATCCTTTCTTCGTTATCAGGAAATAGTTTTCAGTGTTCTCTTTGATGGTAATTCATGCATGTTAAATCACATCAAAAGTCATTTGGACTCTCAAGGCAGGATGCTGTTAATTCCTTTGGAGTGTTGTCACTTGGAAATCCCAAATGGTGTGCTTGTTGCCTCATTTCTTTAAAGAACAGAGATGCAGGCATGGATAGAATGTTATATGCATCTTTCTTGCTTTTTTTCTGTGTAGAGAAGATGAATGTTTTATCTTTGCTCCATATTGTTTCATTACTTTCTTGGAAAACAACAGTCTGTGTAGATAATGAAAGTGTTTGCAATCACATCAGAAAGTTTCCACCTCTAGTAAAACTCTGGCACAGCTGTGACAAATGGTGCGATTTGACAAGGGACGGATTTCAGTCTGCTACATAGCTAAAAAAAGAAACCAGGTGAAACAACTGACATTTGAGTAGGAGAAATAAATCAAACTGGTGGGTGGGTGTGGGAAAGGAATTTTCCAGTCTTCAGAAAGAAGCTTTTTTTCTATGTGAAAATGAAATGCATTTGCAAAGGCTGGTTCATTTATATCCCATATCATTATATAGTAAAGAAAAGGCTAAACAACAACAAAATACTAACAGCCTGCTAGAAAGGTTCAGTATTTTACCAGTGTCACAAATATCAAATTCATTAGAAGCACAACTTGGAAACAGTTAACATAATAATTCTCTTTTTTTTCTCTGTTGTGCCAGTAATCTCTATGCTTGTATTCCTGTCAGAGCTATCCTTTAGTGCCTATGGTTGTCAGGAAGAGTTTTCATTGAAAACTGAAATGATCAGTAGTCTCAAAAGGAATATATCTCAAAAGGAATATATAACCCCGGAGATATCCCAAGGTTAACATTAATTTCATCCATGTTTGTTTCTGGTTTAAAAGGAACCATGGTCAGAGTGGTGAGATCTTGTCTCTGCAGGAAATTTGCACAGATTGAATTTGGGGCATAAGGAGGAAAAACCTGTAATTCTGAAATGGCTAGCATAGCAAAAGGCTTCATAGTGGCTAATAAGAGAATTGCATTAGGGATAAGGGAACATTGTGCAACGGAACACAATGATTTGCTGTTTCCAGAAGACTTCAGGTTTCTTTTTGAGGCCCACCCTACTGTTTACCTGTGAGGTCTTTGTTCAGTCCTTCATTATTTGTCTCAGGATTCCTCCTGCAAACTCTAACTATTCTCCAATTTATCCTCAAGGGGTTATTTCTGTCATGGTCAGAGGAAATGGAGGTACAAATACTTCGTTTTCTTTCATGAGCAGATGAATTCTTTGTTGGACCTCTGTAGGGTAAATAACTCAAAATAACTATTACTAGCCCTTGCTGTTTTCCTCTCATAATTCCTCCCTCTCATGCACTAGCTACAGTTAGGAATGAAATTTTTACATCATCTGGTGTAATAAGTGCCATCTTAAAATCTTAGACTCTTAGCTCAAATATCCAAAACAAAACTTATGTCTATAGGAGTAAATAAGATCTCTTTCAAAATGCAATAGCGGAAAAAAAATAGTATAGCAACAGTAAAAGATGTTTTCTGACTTATAGCAGAATATTTGAACTCATCAATGATCTTCCTTGAAATCACTCATAGCCTGATTGAAATTTCTTCATGTTTCAAGTGATGGGTTATTAATGTCCACTGCATGTGGAGTTTACCACTTGTTGTAAATAATTACACTCTGTGTAATTTTGGCACTGTTGTCCACAGATGGGTTATCCAAGTGACATATACAACGTGCTTCAAACTGTGTTCATATGGTTTTGTTGATGAAAAAATAAGCATCTTAGTTAATGCTGTGCAAAAATGTCTATGAAATTTATTTGTTGCTCTTAATTTGTTGTATTCACTTGAGGACACCTGTGCTAGGTGACCCAATGCAGCTCAGCTGCTGGATCTCAAAAGAGTTTTCAACTCTCTGCTTCTCTCATGAAAGAATTGTTGCTGTTTAATCCGTATGATAGAAGAGAGATGGAAATATACCTCCTACCCTGCTTAGAAAGATCATCCCTTTCAGTGGTGACATTTCAAGGACTGAAATGAATCATGGTAATATTAAGTCATGGTTATTTTTGCTCAGAGATTAATGTATGTAAAACTTCAGTGCATAGACGGTCTATATATATATATAAAAAAACTTGTTGAAGAGTCGAGTGACAAGAGAGTTTGAAGATCATTTGAAAGTATAGTTGAATGTCAGTAGTTAGAAATGCAGCTGGATATTACATCCTCTTGGTGCTCCAAGAAACTTTTGCAATTATAATTTAATTTGTTTCCCTCCATGTTTCAGTGGTGTGTGAATTGTTTCAATGGTGTGTGAATTGCAGTTCACAGACTGATGACAATATATAGCATATTCTTTTAAAATTAATTTTAATTAGTTATGTGGGTCTATGTGGATTATAATGGTTATTATCATTCCAGAAATGAGAGAAGGGGACAGGTCTGTTTTACAGAAGGCCACGAATCTGCTCCCCCAAAATAATATATGAATATTAGCAATATTTGCAGTATAATAACACTATTCTCTGATAAGTAGCAGATGAAATGCTAGTGTTGCGGCTGGAGCAAAAATGTTTTCAATGGCACTCATGGTTTGACAATAAAGTTGGCCTGCTTCACCAGATTTTCACCTACAAAAGTTCTATTCACAGGACTCCCCAGACCTGTTTTGGGTCCTCATTTTGATCTTGGTCTAAATGTGATAGGTACTTGGAATTTGCTAATGTGCACAGAAAGCCATAATGAAAGATGGTCATTGATGTCTTCTTTCCGCAACAAGATCTTCTTCTCAGCATTTTAAAGAATTTGTATTGTACATTGTTATATTGTACATATTGTTATACTGTACATATGTTACATTGCATTGTAACTTCTGCAAATCCAATTAAAAGAGCACTGTAATTTCGTAAGGGCTAAGTTAACTTAATGTACATGTAATACAAGTTGAAAGAATTGACATTAAAGATGCCCAATATTTATAATAGCCTATCTTCACTTGCAAAATTTTTGTATTTGCATTTAATATTTTCTATGTGGGATATCTGCCTCAGCCTAAATTGTTCCAGGAAATGTTCAGCAAGAATAGTGCAGCCATTTCCAAGAAAGCATCAGGTGTTAGTTTGCTTAGATTTAAAGATATGTAGCCAATATATTGAAAAATTCTAGTAAATTCATGCATTAGCGGGTGAAGGGTGGTCAGAGTTTGGTAGTTGTTAATAACTTTTCTCATTATGGGGGAAAGCTTTGTTCAAATCATAAGCCTCTAAAAATCTCATGTATGTACCTTTCCTATTGAGGGTTGATAGAATTTGGCAGCTGCATCATCTGAAGGATCTATTCACATTAAGCATATTCTGGCCACCTACTTTTCCAGTCTGCTAACTGGACTGTGTATCTACTTCGTGGTCATAATTCATATTCTCATCCAGGGCTGTAAGAAACAATCAGGATTTCCCACTCATTTTACTACTTCTTTAGCTGCTCAGGTTCACTGCAATTCAGGTCACAAAAGATAAAAGCAGAGATTTTGCTCTGAATGGAAAACAGTATTATGCCCTAGTTAAAGACTCATATCATACTGACAATTGTATATCACTTGTTTTATGTTGTTGTGTCCTAACTCAATTGGGCATATTTATTAATCCAGTTGCTGCATATGAAGCTGAATTTCAGCCTGGATTAAACTTGGTTTGTTCCTGAAATTTACATATAAACCCATCCTGTACATATACATTTTCCACACAGTTATTTGCATACAAAAATGTGTTACTTAATGATATTTTGACTCACTGCAGCCCTTGAGCAACCATGTTAAAGGTGTATGGCATGTTAAAGGTGTTCATGGTAACTGTACCATCTGGAAGTCTGAACTCATAGGTAAGAGCATGCCTTGAGTGTTTAAGGATAAACTGTCTCTCTCAGGTTTAAACAGTTTATATACAGCAGTCTGTCAGTGTTATATATTTTTTACCACAAGTCTTCTCCAAGTTCCAAGCCTGGGAATTTGGAACATGCTTTACTAGTTAGCCTCTACTGATTTCTTTGTGTTTTCCAACCCACAATGAAGTTTTCATTTTAATTGAAAGAGAAATAGTGAAGTGTTTCATAGCAAGATAACTTTTTCCTGTGTCCTGGTTCAGCAGTAGCAGTCATTTTTTTCTTCTTCTTAGTAGCTGGTGCAGCGCTGTGTTTTTGACTTTCGGCCTGGGAACAGAGCTGATAACACTGATGTTTAGCCTGATCAAGGACTTTGTGAGTCTCATGCTCTGCCAGGGAGGAGGGGAAGCCAGGAGGAAGCAGGGACAGGACACCTGACCCAAACTAGCCAAAGAGATATTCCATACCACAGCATGTCATGCCCAGGATGTAGAACTGAGAGTCGCCCAGAAAGCCTAGAACGCTGCGGGGTGGGGGTGAGATATCGGTCGGTGAGGTGTTGTATTCTCTTCCCTTGTTATTTCCTTTATCATTATTATTATTGGTGGTAGCAGTAGTGATTTGTGTTATGCCTTAGTTATTAAACTGTTCTTATCTCAACTGTGGGAGTTGCATTCTTTCAGTTCCCCTCCCCGTCCCTCCAGGAGTGGGGGGAAGAAAGGGTCGGGGGGAAGTAGACTGCATGGTTCTGATTTACGGCCTGTGCTTAAACCATGACATCCTGACATGCACATGAGGATAAGGGACAAATAGAAAGATGCAGATATTCTAAAGACACAGATTAATTATCTTACTTTCTATAACTACTTTCTATAACAGCAAAGCGCTGTTCTTTTTAATGACCAGCCATTAGTGATTCTGAAATAGAATGCATTTTGAAAGTAGTTTAAGAGCTGCTTTTATCAATCTTTATTATTTATTAGTTGATTCAGATGACAGATCTGAGCGAATTTATAGTTGGAGGTGTAGCTGATGGTTTGCGTGCCCTTCTTGACCTTGTCAAGGGCAAATGTAGTTTAAAGTTGTTTGGAAAATATAGATTTCATGGTAAAGAATGACGTGAAAATAAATCCAGTATACTTCCGAAATGATTAAAAATACATTGTGTAAACAGGATACTGTAGTGGGGAAGTCTCTGCAGAGTGTGATTCAACTCCTTGGATTATTCTGAATGGACAAGTAATACAAACTGATCATTAAAAATGATTTCTGTTACTACATTTGGTGAGAATGGCAATAGCTTTGTGGGTAGCTACAATGTAGCAATGGAATTACCATGATACATTGATGTTTACAGTTTTAAAGGAACGGTAAAAGCAAATTCTACTAATATTTCAAGAAAACCATTTGCAATCATCAGAAGAGACTGCTCAGTTTCTGACCTGAGGATTTAGAGGCATATGGCTTCTCTTTAGTAAGCGCAGGCTGCAATGGCTAGGGTGCTCCAACTCAAATTGGCTGCCTATGGCTGTTAGACACTTGCCCTTTAATTGTGTTGATTCCAGGACCTGCCTTGCCTCTGGACAAGCTTATTCCTTCTATGATAATGGACATATATCTCCACAATTCCTACATATCTTGCAATGTTTGAATGTAATTGGTGTATAAAGTTACTGATTGCTTACACCATGCATAATTTAAACAAGGCAGGACAATGAATAAAGGAAAACCAGGATTAGAGTATCTGGGAAAACAATTTGAAATATTTTTTTCAGAGCAAAGCCTCGCAATCTCAAGGCTTGCAACTCTAAGAAAAACAAGCTGTACACAATACTAAATGGACTTACCATGGCATGTGGATGAATTTGCTGATTTATTCATGGTTCACAAAATTATGGAAATTACTGTGAAGATACTAGAAAATTTTGATCCTAGAGAGCTTAAACTGATTGCAAAATGATACAAACCTGCACATTTTTGGCACATTAAACCTCCTATTATAAAGTGGTAACAAAATTAACGCATTTGGTGGTGTAATAAAACAGAAACAAAACCGATTGCCTGTTGACATTGGTTTCGTAAGCTCACCTTTCATCTCAATATAATAGGGAATTTGTTTCTCTACTTCCTGCATGAGTTTTTAAGTCCTCTCTTGTCCATGACTTTCTAGGATTGCTTTTGAATGGCATATTGCAATCCTGTGTCATTCCTCCCCTCTCCACTCCACTGCTAGTTCAGCCAATAGGTTTTACTAAATGTAGAGAAAACCCCCACAAAATTCTGACACCAAATGGGAAAGACCTGTACCTATTTCCTAGTTCACAGCTGAAATTCCTTTTCATAGTTACATTGTTGCTCTGGTACACAGATCTTTAATTGCAATACTAGGATGTGAGCTTGCATTTCTTCAGAGATGTGAAGAGCTGGATCTGGACTTACAACTGCATCCTACCCCTATTAGTATTTTGAACTTCCCCTTATGTCTTTTATTAATTTCTGGAAGGCTTAGATAAGAATAACTGAATTTCATGACTCCCACTGAATAGTGTTCATATTCTTCTGAATGGATTTACAAAGGGTATCCCAAAGAGAAAACTTCACCAGTTTCAGAGGTTATTAGAAAAACTGTATCAGACATCTCACTGTGATGCGATTCTAGACATTCTAGCATGTCAAGGTAAAAGCCCTTATCAAGGTTTGTGTTACTTCTGCTCTATAAAAGGATCCTGTGAGAGATGATCTGGCTCTGCACAAAAGTTGGGTGTTGGGGTGAACCAAAATAGAAAATTAACAGATCTGTGGCACATTGTACTGGTTACATATGTAAGAGATTCTGATTATATGCCTAAGACTATTTTTAGCTGCAATGGGTTTGACAAGTAGCAGTGAGTAAACGTGACTGGAAATAGAAATATATTCACATCACAGAAGTAGTGCAGATAATTTCTTTGTAAAACAAAATGTCCATCATGACTCAGGATAGATACTCAGATGACATGACTCAGATAGGATATACTTCCTCAGAAATTTTTCACCTATCAAAATACTAAATTTAGCATAATCAGATGGGGTGGGGATTGGTTTGGTTTGCATCTTTACCCTGTAAAGAAAGCACCTATCAAAGTTTCCTTCTAATTTTGCAGGCATCTGAAAACTCTTTTCCTTTGTGGATAGTCGGGGAGCTACTGTTGTGATTTTTCTCATGAAAACTAAAGTTACTAGTTTCTATAGAAAAGGAACATCCATTTTGCTAAGGAGCTTCCTTTATAAGCACAGTTTTTGATCATGATTAACTTTATGTACAAAATTGGAAGCCAATATGCAACAAACAAAAGATGAGGCAAAGTACGGTGACAGTCTCACAGGTTAAATTGGATAGCATAAAAGGCATCATCAAGAAACAGGAAGAAAACCTCCCTGTTGTGCAGAGTAGCATTATTTAGGTCTTACCAGCTTTGCTTATGAGCACATCAAAATTCTAATTGCCTTCAGTAGGGCAGTAATAACATTTAGAGAGACAAAGGGAGAGCAATATGTGAATTCAGACTGGTTGGAATTCAGTGCAATTCCACACAAGGGGGGTGGGACGGAGTGACAAAGGATGAAAGTTGTAAAGTAGAAGATCCCACAATTTTAATTTCTTTGTAAGTAGATTGGAAAAAAATTCTGGTTCCCTGTGCTTCATTTGAAAAATAACATTTTAGTATTAAACTGTTTGTGCTCCAGCTTTTAGCTGGCTGCTACGGATAGTTTGAAATCAAGCTGCATCTATAATTATTGCATCCTTTACTTATCCAGCTAATGTGGCACTTTAATGTTTAGGTGTTTAGTTCAATCTATTAACTAAAAATCAGGGTAGTGAATCACAGAGAGGCACATGCTGAAAAACACATTTCAGACCAAATTTAAATCTAAAGAAAAGTTTTCTGACTGTCTCAGATTAGCATTTTGAGATACTTTCTGCCAAACCAGAGTTGTATGATCAAGCAGTATGGCATTTTATAATATATGGTGGGCTTCACAGGATGTATCCACACTAGAATTATACAGCTCGGTCATTCTCTGAAGCCAAGCTATGATTTTGCTTTCCAGTCCAAATACTGTCACAGTTCAAAAGCAGTCCATCGACTGCTGCAGATGCTACACCCCATTCACTGCGAATGAGGACATTAGAATCTGTCCCTGACTGAGCAGCATCATCTTTGCAGGTATCTGACAGATACTACATTAGCCAAGTAAACTTATTTCCTCAAGCTGATAGGAACTGTACTTCTGAACTTGAAGGAGCAAGAGTGAATATTAAAAGTAGAAAACCCACATGGGGATATAACTGATATCCTTACAGCTCAACTGATCCAAAACATATTTTTGCAAATGCATATTCCAAGAACCACCCACACAGACACTGATCTGAGCAGACTGAGCAGCATTAAATGGCAATGCTTTTTCCTTTAGTAGCTTTTAATGGTTAGCAGAGTTGCCAGTCTACTAAGGAGCAGTTCTTTTATATCCATTCTAGCATTGACAAATGTTCTTATAAATGGAGAAGTCAATGATATTTTTTGCTGTGAGGAAATGTTGCAAATCTTCCTAGATAGCTCTTGGTGTGGTCTTCCCTTTTTCCAGTACTATTTAATAGCTACTTGCTTAAATGTTTGTTGGTTTTGATCATAAAGGTAAACTATATTAGAAGTACTCATATTTGAAGTAATACATATTTAAGACATGCAGGATCTATTCTTTATTTGCATGTAATTGTAGTAAAAAATAATGCTGTTTTCAGGAAGGAAAGTAGCAAGACAGTAGCTTGACTGAGGTGAAACACAGACCTGCAGTTGAGTCTGTAGCTTGACTGAGGTGAAACACAGACCTGCAGTTGAGTCTGTATTATTCCAAATGATGACTGCTCTAACTATAATTAAGCTCGGTCTTTTCCAGCTAAGATGTGTTTAGCATAGTCCAGAGTGGTCTATGTGGCAGAGTTTCAATTCCTGTAGAGCAATATATCTGGTGTAGAGTCCCATGAGGAATTTGAACAGCCTCTGGCACTCTGATTTTTCAATCAGTTAAAGGTTGGGTAGGTGGGCCCCATCTTGGCAGATGTAGAGAAAGAGATTGGACAAACTCCAGCATGGGTTCTTTGTTTTGCTTTGTTGATTTTCAATTAAAAAACTCATCAGACATGATGCACAGATGTTTTCCTGAAGATGAATAAATTGAATCATAGTAGAACTGATCATATAGTGCAGTGACACCGTATCCTACAACAAAGCACTTCATTTTCCCAGTGAAGAAAAATATTTTTATTCTAATTATTATTAGAGTAACTATCACCATTCACAATGGTCAACAAGTAGAAAATTCATGGTATTCAAACAAGATGGTATTTTACTTTGGGGGCTTAGAAGACTGCAGTGACTGCAGTGGATTAGGGTTAAATACTTCATGAAAGTCTGAGAGTACTATGCTTGTTCGATGGCTTGCTTCATGTGTATTCAGATTAAGAGATCCATATCAAGTTCGGTGAGCTATGGCTGGAGTACAAATTTCTTTCAAGCTACATTTCCAAATAGTGATTAATTCAAAGATAAGTATAAAATGTGCTATTGATTCTCTCCTGCTCTTTGTATTCTTTACCAGTCATAAATATAAACTGAGCTATTTACTGGGCTACATAGTAATTAAAAGAAGAAAACTTCTGGAGCTAATATGACCTTAATCTTTACTCCATTAGCCTTACTCAGTGAACTCATTCAAATACACTTGATTTATGTTGGTTTATAACAGCACCTGCTCTCCAGCAATGTCTTTAGCCTCTTCTTACAGGGCAAGTGCTCCAGCCCCATCCTTTGTGGTGGCCTCCATTTTCTCAATATCTTTCCTGCACTGGAAGGCCCAAAACTGGGCACAATGATATGATTTAAGGTAATGAAATGACACTTGCCAGTTGCTCACTCCTCCCTTGGCTAGAGCCATTTCAACCATTGCCCCATATGTCCCACTTAGAGCTACCAAAGTGGCATTGCCAGATCCAGGATGTCACATGTACAAAGCCAAACATAGCCTATGTTTAGGACAGGTCAAAACTGATGACTCCAATTTTCCATAAGAAGCTTTGCATTAGGAGCTGTACAGAGGTACAAATTCTAAGAGTTTTTGATCTCAGTGTTGTCTGTCCAAACGTTCCAACAAAACCATAACTTTTGGGAGGGAATGGGGGGGGTAGGAAATATTAAAAAAAAAAATGCTGATTCTGCTTATTTTGAAGAAAAGAATTTTTTCCCCTGAACTTTCTTAATAAAATTGTTTTCCCTTCAAAATAAAGAGGTAGAAGAGGATTAAAATATTCACTCCAAGCAGACCTCTGATACTTTTTGACCTCTATCTATAATGCACAACAAAAAAGTTAGTTTTAATAAAAATAAGAAAAAATTACACTAAGTCTGTTATGTATTTTCAAAAATACAGTAAAATAGCTGAGGTCATAATAAAAATTAGTTGCTACCATATGTGAAATAATTCTATAACAATTTTAATATGTATGGCTGTGTATTACTATTGTTTCAGTTTCACTGTATGGAAACATTTACTTCTGATTCTAATTATGGGTATTTGCATGCTGAAACAGAATAGGCCTCCTTTGAGTGCTGTGAGACGTGTATCTTGACAGCTTAAAATTATCCTGGTATGTGAGTAAAACTGCTGAGAATTCCTGTGGTGCATAGGCCATACAAGTAGCTGAGACTGGGATCACAGGGTAGGAAATTTTCAGTGAAGGTGAAACTTAAATGAAATAGAGTTTCATCAATAGCAAAAATAAAAGAACTGAAAGGGTGAAGGAATCTTGAAGAATGACTCATGAATGTGCTGGGTGTTGCATAATAAAGACTTAGTTTTACAATTAAACCAGAGATGGTTGCTAAAGACAATATAGATTATACAAAGAAGGACAGGTAATTATTCCTAATAATAGTCAGTGTTACGTTTAATCCTGAGTAGCTAGTGAACGGGTTGATCTCCAAAATCCTGAAACTGAATTCAGACCTATTGGAGGTTTCTAAAAACACTCAAACCAAGCCCCACCCCCACTACAACCCCCTGAAACCTCAGGAAGTGGTTTCTTTTCATTTCACTGCTTTTTGGGACCTTAGAAGACATTGTCACTCTGCTATCCGGAAGCACAGGGCTTTCCTCCCTTGTGAAATTCCCATGTCTCCTAATTAAAACAATACATCACCAGTTTTCTGTTAATTTTCATGCTACTCATGATTTAGAGTAAGTATTCTGCAAAATGTTATGACCTAAGTCTTTCCAAAATACTAGTGTTGTTTTGGAGTCATACTGTACCAATGCTTGGAGACGCACAGAATTTTACATACTGCTGTCTTTTTGTGGTAGCTACTCTATGTCTACTCTATGTCAAGTGGCTATACCTTTATGGTTTCTGTTTTAAATCTGTAGTATTCTGAAGATAATGTCATGATTTGGTGGGATTAAATCACGGACAGTATTTCAGCAAACATTTCTTATCTTGGCAAACTACTTTTTCTCATACAGGGAGCAATAAGCAGAATTATGCATAGCAGAAAAAACAACAGCAGAAGCAAGACTACAAATATATTTTTGTAGTGCTAGACATATATTCCATGTTTTCTATGGCATGTAAGTCAAGCCATTTAGGAAAACACTGTCTTTGGGCAGTCTTTGGGTAGGTTTTGAGTACTTAAGTATTAATTTATTGCCTATGTTTTCATTAGCACACCCATTTATTGATTATATTCAATATTAATAAACTCTCATCAATTAAATATTCAATAGTAATATTTGTATATGCTATACAGTAATATACTTATTAATTTTCAGTAATATTTGTATCATTTTCTGGCCTATGTTAAGTAAATTAGAATCTCTCTCACTTCTGTGTAATGAATACAAGGATAATACTGTGTGTTGTTGGAATTAAATTAAGATGTCGGGCTTCCTGAAAATGAAACATCCAGACAATGAAATAGTTCCCAAGGGAATAATCTCATGCTTTATTCTTTGTATTAAAAAAGAAAATAAAATATTCAAGCAGCATCAAAAAGAGAAGAAGTTCACTGGATTTGAACATGATTTAATGTTGACATCCTTGGCAGAATCTTCAGTGGAACAATGGAAAGTTTCCCATGGGACCATAAAATAATCCCAAGAAACTTTTCAACTGCAAAAGGTTCTGTCATCCCAATGCATACTTTGTATCTCCCTTTAAGTCTTCACTGGGCAGCCTCAGATGAAATCATTACTCTGCTGCAGGCTTGTCTCAGGCTTTTCTAATGTGATGGGCCAGAATTTAAGGATAGCATAAAAACATTTCTCCTTCCCCTCATTCCTGTGATGGCAGGCCAGTCAGTCACTTGGACGTCCCCACTCAGACACTGTGTGTCCTGCATTCAAGGCAAAGCTTTGGAAACCTACAGTCTAATTGCTCTCTACTTACATTGTCCACTGAAAATGAAGCCATGTCTCTGAATGCAATTTACAGCCCAGTGTAGTGGGCTCAAGGCTCATATTAGTGGTTCAAAGCCTTTAGAAAATATATCACAAAATCCACAAGAAATTGTTATTTTCTAGAGTTACTAAATACTTTTGCATTATGCTCTTATTCCATGGACTTTTCCAAGTGAAAAAGTTAGTTTTGTAGCTGACTGAATAGAAATTCTTTAGTTTAGAAGGACTGAGAGTTACTCTTGTGTTTCTTAAAGAAATGAAATTATACATTAATATATATATATTATTATTATTATATATATAATATACATATAGGGTTGAGCTGTATCCATTCAAAATAGCCTTAAGTGTATGAAGCTCAGAATTGTTCCCAGCCCTGCTTTTACTGTATGTATACACATCGGACAGTAGTAACTCTGTAAAACTTTGTATGACTGTAAAGCCAGCTTACTTTCTTACATTGCTTTACTAAAGAAGGCCTTTGGTGCAAAGTCTAGAGAAGGAGGAGCTTTCTGAGATTACTGTTTTGTGAACCTTGGGGAGCCTGCAACTCTGTTAAGAGATCCCCATTGACAGAAGCTCTTTATGGAGGATAAAGCTTGCCTTCATTTAGTGATGAATAAGCAAAAATGACAGTATAGGTCAGACCCTGTTGAATTTTGATATGTAACAGCTTGGCATTTTAGTCAGATGCTGCTAAAATCTGAGTTTTCAGATAAAATGCAGTTGCTGCTGAGTAATGCAAGAGCAAAAGAAGAGTCTTGAGCATCCTCAGTTTCTTCTATTTCACCCCTCTCCCCTCCCTCTAATTCATCTTTCTTTCTTTCCCTAAAGGGTTGTGTGCTGGAGTCAAGAGAGTTTGCCTGTTTACCCAGGAGACCAGCATTACATGGAGCTTTTCAAGCTTTCTAGGTGGAGCTTTAAACTTCTGTTAGTTAATTTATGTCTCTGTGTGTGGAAATCCCTGACTAATGAGACATGAGCTGTTTTGTTGCTCTGGCAAGGTGCAAAGGAATTGCACTTAGAAAGCCCAAATCTGTGAAAAGACCCATTTAGTTCTAATTCAGTGCCGTAAAAAAAACTTGACTCACAAAATGAGACTGGGAGAATCTCTGAGACTGATAGATGACAAATTTATAGGTCAGATCCTGTGTTCATTAACAGGCAAAACTTGCCAATAAAGTCAAATGTGGTTTCATTGGAGTAGATGATCTTCATGATTGTTCCTGATATTTTAACAATTATGGATCTGCACTGTGTGCGCACTCCATACTTTTTAACGAATACTGGCCAGAACCAGCATGTTCATATGTAGGGCTTGGATTGAAATCAAATTTGCAATATCTCAGAATATAGGGTTTTACATTAGCCCATTGCTTATTTTTACAGTTCCCAAGGTACCCTTCATATTTTCAGAGGCTGGAGAGGGAGAAAAAAGAAAATCAGTATTAAGGATGATTAATAGCAAATGGTTATAATATTAGAACAGTTACAGAGTTAGAATATTGCCACTTGTAAAAACATATTAAAGTGGAAGACATTTTACATCATTGGACAAATATGTTAAATAAAGCTTTGAAGCGTATTGCTTTAAAATAATCTCAGTATAAATCACCAGTAAGACTGGTTTAAGGTTACCAAAGCCTGAAAGATCTTTTAAATACATGTTATACACTCTGGTTCCCAAAGAATGTGACACTGATGCTTGTCATTTAACTTATGATGTAATGAAAAATATTGAGCTACACTACAAATTATAGCACTCGCTAGAATTCTACAAAAACTAGTCAGGAAAAATGTATATTTACATTATTTCTCCAGAAGAGGTTAGAGCAGGGATCTTTTGGATTTAGTTTAAGTATTTACTTGTTTTATTCTTATTGTGTGCTTCAAAACAAAATCAGGATGCAAGTTCAAGTAGTCCCATGATGCTTTTTGCTGTCTTGAGTAAATGGTGTTTGTAAAATTAAGAAGTTAGGCAAAAAAAGACACTGTTGCGGCAGGAAAATCCTTACAGCCATCAATACAATTGATCCAATACAATCCTTACAGCCAACAAACAATTTCTATGAGAAAATATTTTTGCAATGTTGCCAAATGCCATCCAAATAGAAAGATTTTTTTTATACAAAATACATTACTGTTAGTTGATCTGTAGTCTTATGCTTGTGGTTTAAAAGGAGCATAACAAAGCAAGATAAAGGATAGTATCAAAGTAAGGTAAAGAATATCTCACCGTGAGATTGAAATCTGTGAAATAACATGAAAGAAGACTAGAAAAAGATGTGAGGCTTATAGATAAGGCTTACATCAGAATATTTTTATAGAATCATAGAATCATTAAGTTGGAAAAGGCCCTCAAGATCACTGAGTCCAACAGATGATTGGTTTATCAGGTCATTGGTCACAAAGACTAAGCCACCTAAAATAGCTGTTAAGGCACTACTGGTAATAGCTGCAGTTTTAATCACTGTGAAAGAGGAGGAGGCCTCTGTTTTTTTTCACTGAATATGAAGGAATTAATACAAGAAATTAACATAAATGGAAAAGACTTTTAGAACCAGTTGGTTTTTCATGTCTTGTACCCTGTCCTCACCCCCAGTATCTGCACTCAGGCACTAGTTAGTATTTCAAGCATAAAAAAAACACAGTTCAGTGCAATATTTGCCTGGAAGTTGACTAAGTTTGCTTGTGTGGGAGAAAAGATAGACTTGCCATGGGATGATTTTTCCTGATCAGTCCCTTGCCAAGATTAAAGCATACAGCTGAGTTTAAATGACAAATTTGCTGCCTGGATTCTGGTCAGAAACACTTAAGAGGTATAGTGTGGTGCAAACAACTGCTGCTGTAGAGAGACAAAGCTGTGTCTTGCAATGTGTTGTGCTCTGGACAGCATTCAGCTGGATCAATCAAGGTTGCATGTTAAGAAAGGTGAAAGGTTGTGTAGGGGAAGGCTTTCAGCAGAGTATGGCTGACGGAGGGAGGGAGGCATGAAGTAATTCTTTAAAGCAAACAGAGTATGTTAAATAATGTCATGAAACTTTCAGTTCTCAACAATGGTCAGAGATCAATCTGTTTGTATATACAGGGCTGAAGGTTAACCAGTCACTAAAGTCTTCCCTGATTGCCACAGGTTTACATTTTATTGTAGCTAATGTTTGCTAAGTGGGATTTTGTGAGATTAGAAAGAATACAGCTGGGCAAAGAGGTATATTATAGGGTTTACCCCAGCAGAGTTAGAGAGGGGGATCACACTGATGTGATACATATGTTGAGTTCAGACCACTCTGAGAGGCCTGATAGATTGTGTAACAAGCAAGAGCTGAAGCAGAAAATTTAAAGGAAACTCTTTGTTGAAAGACCACGCTTCCCTCTCATTTTGTATTGCAGCATTACACAAAAGTACTGCAATTGAAAGAAGATACAAAGGGATGGTTTTGCTTTGTGTTTTCCCAAGTGCCATTTGACAGCCCATTTCAGAAAGCTGGTTTCCCTTCTATGCAGTCTTTCATATTTACACCATTGGCTGAAAAGATCCTGATGGTCAAAAAGCAGTGCAAATAACTTCTCTCAGTAAACAGTAGTAATGACAATAATAATAAGCAGCATGTTATGTGTCATTGCAATGGGTTTGTCTAGAAATCTTCAAAGAACTAATAGTAAAGTGGAAGATTATTTTTCTTATGGAAATCCTTTCCTTTGGCACTGTTCTTTTCCTTTCCTTCAGCCGAGCAGACCTTGATAATTTATCTCCATTCTTTCTGCTCCTTATGCTTTGCAAGCTCTGATGAAAACTTAACAAAAGTTTATTGATAAGATACGTGATCTTGTTACCATCTCATTGGCTGTTAAACTTCTTTGTTCATTGCTGTTTGCAGGAGGAATTATTTATATTGATATAAATATTGCTGTGGCAGAAATTATTTCTGATACTAATAAACAATCTGGCAACAAACACAAAACAGCTATTGAGATGTATAAGTCCATTTCCTATTCTAGCATGTCTGTCCATCCAGCACCCAGTACAAGGTGACTCCAGTTTACCTTTGTTCTGCAGGATGCTCTTGTACTACACTTGATAAGTAACAATAAAGATTAGTGTAAACATTGGTAATTGTCTCTTGCTCAGAAACTTCATTCTCAGCAGACGTCAAAAGTAAATACAATTTCTTATGTCTAACACCAGGGATTACTAAAGCTTGCCTGAAGTGTGCTTAGCATGTGGCAGGATGCGCTTTAAGACTGACCTTGGCTAAGGGGAGTTACTTTACATGGATAATACTTTTCTCATGAATATTCCACACAAATATTGACTTTGCTATTATCAGAAGATAAATGTTTACCTTCATCTATTACATACATCACTGGAACATGATATATTTATTTTTTAAAGCATATCTTATAATCCTGAGTAAATGAAGTCTCTTATGCATGTCTGCATTGTAAATGTACTAAAGGCAGAGAAATAAAACAGAAGGCAACAACAGAAGTTCAAAATCTAAGCTGAATTCCTGAAGAATTATTATTTCTTTCAAATGTTGTATAAGATTTCTAAGAATGTAATTCCTCCCTCTATACCCTTGCTGAACTGTACTTTGGACTCTCAAAGACAAACACTTGCAATTACAAGTAGCAGGCACTATCTCTCAAAAGCATCTTCGAATTTATTGAAATTATTTTCACGGAGTGATTGATTTGTAGAATTATGGGAATCTGATAAACTTACAATGATTGTGAATTTGATTCCTCAACCCACACTGAATTCCCCTTACCTTTGCACTTAATTCCTGCAAAAATAGAAGCCTGAATGAGACTAGTTGGACTAGTATGACTTGGGCACATAATATTTTCTGTTTCATATAGTAAAGTCCTTAAAAAACTTGTATAAGGAACAGTTAAATGGCTGAGATCATGAGGCCATTAAGAGTGCTGTCACATTTTTCTATAGCACATTTTTTATAAACTCAACAAAGGTAGCTGCAATTCTGTTGAAACTGTACAAGAGGCATCTTCATGGAGTTGTACTCAAGTTATTCAGTTTATCACTCCATATTTGTGTATTTTTGACTAAATTCATGACTATGGGACTTTTTATGAGCTGTTGTCTCATGGGATCTCTTCCATGGGAATAAGTCAACTCAAATCATTAATATGGACCAAAGCTTCCAGATAAGATTTGGCTAAATACTGACCATATTGACTAAATTACAGAGATAAAAATATACTGTCTGTATCAGCAGATTTCACTCTTCACTGAATCACAGAATCCTAAGGGTTGGAAGGGACCTCAAAAGATCATCTAGTCCAACCCCCCTGCAAAAGCAGGGTAACCTACAGTACATCACACAGGAACTTGTCCAGGAAGGCCTTGAATATCTCCAACGTAGGAGACTCCACAACCCCCCTGGGCAACCTGTTCCAGTTCAGTTATGTTACTGTAATAATGACTTCAGTGTTAAAATTATATACATGGAATTTTTGATTTCATGAGTTTTTAATGAAAAATTAGTCCTACTTCTTAAGTTACTGATTAATTGTTGAAGGTGCTTCTTTGGGTGGTCAGGAAAGTTCTGTGTAAACATACAGTTTACCCATAAACTCTTACAATGGTCTGTTTATATTTTGTAAAACTACTCAAGAGTGCTTCGTTGTAATCTAATTTACAAAATGATCCTGTAATCCCTTAAACATGAACCATTTCTTCTAATGTGAGTCATCTTATAAGGTAATAGAAGCCTGGTTGCCCTTTGTGGAGAGAAGGGTGACTGGTTTCAGCATCTTTTTTATACTTTAATCCAGAAGAGAGTTTAAAATGGAGTTACCAGACTCTGGCTGATTAGTAAATGATAACAAGCACTTCAGCAAGCAATTCCTAGCTTGTTTTGAAGGACTGTCTGTAAAACCACTGATGTGTGTTAGAAACATCTAACATGTATTCACATGAATAATCCCATTGCCATTAATAAAAGCACTCATAGAAGTAAGGCTGATCACTTAATACTTTGCAGAATTAGGTCCATGTGCCCAAGCTAGTGCGATTTCACGAAAGAAACAGGCAAAGCAGGGTATTGTGCAAGGATCAGAGTATATGGAAGAGCTGCGGAAGTCCAGTGGCACAAAACCCCATTGAATCTTTTTCCCCTGCTTTCATCTTTCTTGTAAAACTGCACTAATTCATCTACTTTCAAGTTAATCTATTTTCATTTTTCGTGAGTAGCAAAGAGTCACACTGAAATTTTGGCTATTCTTTCTCCATCTGTGGTTACTAAACAAGAGATCCTTATGTAACCAGGCTCAATACTTGAGAAACCCACAGGGCTTTTCAATTGCTCCCACTGGCTTCCCCTATGTAGTATTAAACGGAGTCTCAACATTGCGGTATGCAATGCGTTGTCTATACTGGTACTTTTGTCCACAAAGCCCATGAGTCCATTTTGTGCAGATGTAATCAGCAGCAGGAGTGTTGTGTGGTAGTTTTTGCTACAATTTACTCTGACAAATTCTGTGTGTTTGAGGTAATTGTGCCTGCACCATGAGTGGCTCCCAGTGCTTAGGTATAAGAAAGAAAAGCACCTGTAGCTGCTGTAACCTGTGATCTGAGAAATGATCTCTCTCTCTTTGTGTATATATAGCTGATGGGGTATAAGTATTATATAGCAGGTAACAGCATATGATTGAGTTCATTGGCTGTTTTCCCCCTGAAAGCTGAAAAATTGACAGGTCAGTGCAGTGTTTGGCTTTGGTAGAATTTGTTTTTAAAAGCAATGAATCTGTTTTAAAAACAGATAAGCTAGATGTTAGAGAAGGCCAGAGCAACAAAGATGTCATGCATTTGAAGAGAGAGGTGGAAATGCTTCTGATGACTCATAGTTCCTAATGGAATTTATCTGCGACTGCCTTCCAAAAAACCTTTAATTTTCAGCACAAACTGTACTTCTGCTTTAGATGGTATATTGATAGAATGTCCTGAGTGTTTGATGTCAGTCAGCATCTTCTCCTGTTCTGTAAGTGGTCTTTCATAGTATCTTTGTCACAGGTCACTGAATGTTTTCAAAGTAAACACTGTTACTTGATTTCTAGGAGAAAGACAGTGTAGAGCATGGAGAGCAAGTGTGATGGATTTGGTGTAATCCATGTTGCTCAAGTGCTACACTGACAGGCATTTTAAAAAGCTCTATGAATTGATGTGGAGACAGGAGGTACAAATACTGCCTGTTACTAAGAAGAAGCTGGAAGAGTTTTCTCCTGCATGAAGATGATAACTATGTAATGAATAGATGTAGCTGTGCAAGTGTTTGGTAACAAAAGAAATTTCACAGCAGTCCCAAGCTCTGTACTCAGATGACCACTGATCGGTGCCATCTGTATGGTTTAATGGCCATGAAATACAAGCAGAGGATATGCCATTTTCATATTCCTGACAGATCTACTTTTCTTAGTTTGCATCGATGTTGAAAATCTTTGGAGAGAGAAGGAGTCTTTTTAGCAGTGTAAATGAAGAGTATGGGGATGGGTGTGCTGTTTCCTGTAGCTGTTGTTTGGAGGGAGCAATTTAAATCATTTCAGCACATTTTGTTTGGATCCCTGCCATACTTTGGGACAGATGATGTTGGATTATGCCAGATTGGGAGTATGAGGGTGGATATCTGGTCACTGACGGCACATCTTCCATCAATATCTCTAAAGTTTGTCCTGTCCAGTTTGTGCTGGCCTTGATCCCGTATGTGATCAAGGGTATCAGCTTCGACTGAATGAGTTATATTGCTCTCTGGATGCCCTTTCAGACCTGTTCAGATTTGATATACAGGGTAATGCTAAGACAGAGTTTTCCTATCTGAGGATTTTTAAATTGTTGGTCCAAACACTGCATGCCCTAGGGAAGAAAGGAATATATCTTCCATAACTCAAACAGGAGTTATTTCAGTCGGGAGTGGCTACAGTTGCTTGTAACATCCTTTCGTCAGCTGGGCAGCTAATTCATTTACAGACACTTGAGGAAGGCTCCTGTGCAATTACCAGTATTCTTTGAGCAGTGTGAGCTCTTCAGATGCTCCTGGAGCGTACAGAATGAACTGGGAGACTTAAGAAACCTTAAGTGTATGTGGTGATGCCACCAAAATGACAGTGGGATTGAGTACGCCCTCAGCAAGTTTGCCGATGACACCAAGCTGTGTGGTTCAGTTGATACGCCAGAGGGAAGGGATGCCATCCAGAGGGACCTCGAAACACTTGTGAGGTGGGCTAAGGCCAACCTTATGAAATTTAACCATGACAAGTGCAAGGTCCTACACCTGTGTCAGAGCAATCCAAGACATAGCTACAGGTTGGGGAGAGAAGAGATTCAGAGCAGCCCTGCAGAGAAGGACTTGGGGGTGTTGGTCCTGAAAATGAACATGAGCCGGCAGAGTGCGCTCGCAGCCCAGAAAGTCAACCGTATCCTGGGCTGCATTAAAAGGAGCGTGACCAGCAGGTCGAAGGAGGTGATCCTGCCCCTCTGCTCTGCTCTTGTGAGACCTCACTTGGAGTATTGTGTGCAATTTTGGTGTCCCCAACATAAAAAGGGCATGGAACTCTTGGAACAAGTCCAGAGGAGGGCCACGAGGATGATCAGGAGACTGGAGCACCTCCCGTATGAAGACAGGCTGAGAAAGTTGTGGCTGTTCAGCCTGGAGAAGAGAAGGCTGCATGGAGACCTCATAGTAGCCTTCCAGTATCTGAAGGGGGCCTACAAGGATGCTGGGGAGGGACTATTCATCAGGGACTGTAGTGAGAGGAGAAGGGGTAACGGGTTAAAACTTAAACAGGGGAAGTTTAGATTGGATATAATGAAGAAATTCTTTACTGAGAGGGTGGTGAGGCACTGGAATGGGTTGCCCAGGGAGGTTGTGAATGCTCCATCCTTGGTGATGTTCAAGGCCAGGTTGGATGAGGCCTTGGGTGGCATTGTTTAGTGTGAGGTGTCCCTGCCCATGGCAGGGGGGTTGGAACCAGATGATCTTAAGGTCCTTTCCAACCCCAACTATTCTATGATTCTAAATAAGGTGATAGTTCTTTATATTAAGGTGCATTTATCTCCCATATCAGAAGATAGCAAGCACTTTACATCTCAGCCAGTTAAATCTTGAGGTTCTGGCTCTCATCCAGAGACCTCTGAAATAAGTCTTTTCATTGAATTTATTGGACTTCGTAGTCCAAGCTGTCCAAGCAGTGATTTTCCTATGCCAGGCAGGTAAAACTAGTCCTGTTGTGGCTTATGCCAGCTCACAGGAGAAGAGAGCAAACACGTATACCTGTTTGGTAAAGCAAAAGAACTGTTGCTTTTTGTTGAAATTACACAAGAAGTGCAAATGAGCAAAGAGGACAGTAACATTCAAAGCTGTCAGTTACCAAGGCTTTGGTGTTAACATGGTCCTCTTGAAAGAAAAAACGTAATAACTGCTAAAGAGTAGAATGGCTTGATGCTTAAATGTTTCATCATATTAGAAGAAAATAACTTTCTGAATCACCGATGCCAGTTTTCTCATCATTGTAGTATCTTTGGGTATCTTCTAGCCAAGCTCCAAGCCCACTCCTGGCTATTCTCCTTCTGAACTCAGAACATGAAGTGCTGTTGATACACAATAAGTAGAGGGTAGAGGCAGTCTGTGCCTCCTTAGTGTGTGCTACTAATGTGTCAGAGACACATCACCTTTGTTCTAGAGTGGATGTGGTAGGATGAGCCATGTGTTGTCTTTCATTGAATGAACCCCTGCAGCCAGTGCTGCTTAATGTGGACTTTGTAACACATTAATGTGACCAAGCATGTCTGAGAAAAAAGCTGGTTTGTTTCCAGTTATCTGATGTGTCAGCAGAATGCTAAATCTAAGTATATAGACATAAGCAGCATCAAGAAAAAAATTACTCAAATGGCTCCTTTTCTTCTAGTACTAGTGGCTGCAGATGGACCAAAGTTACAGCTTTCTCTTCTTTCTGCAGATTAATTTGGAGTATTTGTCTCAGCCTGGTGGTTAACAATAAGAGAAACAAATATGTCCTAACAACATAAAGGCAGACAAAGTATACTTCATATTTACTAAACTCTCCTCTACACCTCAAAACTATGTCATGATTATATGGTGTACTGATCCCATGACCACCTGCAAATGTTTTAGTTAGGCAGTCTACGTGCTAGGTAACATTTTGGATTTACATTCCTTAGAGTATTTGCAATATATTTTAAAAATAATAATAATAATAAAATGCCTTGTTTTCAGTCATTAAAACTAAATATCTCCGTTCAGGAAGTTTGTTTACTATTTTCAGTACTCATCATTATATTTGGTTCTCTTTCCAGAGTACACATAGCATGTCTGCAGAATGTTCCCTAACCAAGTGAAAATGGATTATTTTTAACGGAGCCTTGCACACTAAAAATGACAGCTTATGTCCCATGTAAACTAAGCATAGACAGGCAAGTAGGTGAGCACAGCAGTATGACAGAAGCAGGCAACCTTCCTTGTCTCCCTCAGGCCTACAAGGGCAAAGCTGCTACCAGCTTCCCCATACCCCCCTTTGTCAATTACTGCTGTTTTCTCTCCTCCTTTATCAATAATAATAATGATAAGAGAAATAACAAGGGAAGAGAATATGATACCACCCGCCGAAATGAGCCCAACCGAGCAGAGAGAGTGTCCTTCTGGGTAACTCCCAGTTACATCCCAGGCATGATGAGCTGTGGTATGGAATACCTCTTTGGCTAGTTTGGGTCAGGTGTCCTGTCCCTGCTTCCTCCCAGCTTCCCCTCCTCCCCAGCAGAGCACGAGACCCACAAAGCCCTTGGTCAGAGTAAACACCCTGACCAGCAACTGAAAACATCGGTTTCATCAGTACTATTCCCAGGCCGAAAGTCAAAAACGCAGAGCTGCAGCAGCTACCAAGGAGAAAAAGTGAGTGCTGCTGCTGAACCCAGGAGAGGCTGGCTCTGACTGTATGGAGGAGGTCACATATGATTTCTTATGCTTAAGAGGTGGTTGAATTCTTAGGAAGGTATCATATATGCCTGAACAGGCTGGGTTCCTTGTGCCAAAGTTTTAAGAAACCTGGGGAGGAAACTAAAGTGGGTGTCTCATTGGCTGCCTTCGTAATGTAGTTCACAGCTTCAAGATCAAAGCTGAGAAATGGCTTTCTGCAAGACTGTTTTTGATTTGATTTGGTTTGGTGGTGCAAAAAAGGATGATCAGGCAAAGCATTCTTTTAGAGGCATTTCACTTTCATTACACATAGAGAAATGATTAGTGTTACAGTCAAGGGACAGAATCTACAGGAATGGACTGGAAGTGCCTACTGGTGAAATATCATGAGGAGAAAGTCAATCTTGTGTTTTGTTAGTCTTATATTAGGAGAATAGCAACATACTAATGATTTCAATAAAGCCGTGTATGTTGTCTATCTCCACTTATTTATTTTCTGCACATCTTATCATGAAAGCTGTTTTTAATGTGGTGGGATAAAAATGACTAATGCAGCAGCATTAACCATTAAAAGGAAAAAAAACCAAAGAGGATTTTACCCACTAATACACATATGCTGCATACAATAGCACATATGCTATTCAGAACTCTAGTAAGATCAGTTTCCACATCAGATATCTTGCTAATAAATAATTGAATGAGAAGGGAAATGCAGTATGATTATGGATACATGATGGTGATTCTTTTGATTATTCTATATCAGGAAGTGATTTAACTTTGTGTGCATCTATGACAAATTTAGGTGCCTCCAAATGTTTGCTGAGCTGACCGTTGGTATTTAGACCACTAGAAAGGGATTTACATAGGTGTGCAAACAAGAGTGTGGGGGGATTTCAAACCTATTTGTGACACATTCCTTTGATCGAGCTGAAAAAATATGCCACTTTATCATGGTGTGGCTGTTTGCTTTGTCTTTGAAGTTTTCTGAAAAGAAACAGGCAAGCAGGATTTATAATGCCTGAAATATCCAGATTCTGACAATGTTAACCAGCTTCTATTTGCAAAGAAATCTATCACATATTCCACAGCTGAAAATAGTTAACAGCTTAGGAATTGGGATATGACAGGCTGAAATGGCATATAAAGAACAAAAAGGGATTATATTATGATTAAGAACTATGATTTACTTGTTTGGTTGCTGATGTCTTACTGATGGACATTTTTTTCCCCTATTTGAATCTTACAGTCGAAAATGTTTCCTACAGGAAATACAGCTGACAAATTTGTTACATATTCAGGGTGAGAAGGGAACCCAAACAGTTTTCCGCTTTGTAAGGGTAGTTATAGTTGTGTCACAATCTGAGTTTGTTAGAAACAGTTGATGTATTCAGAGAACAAGAACTGAATCAGGATCATGAACCAAGCAAGGGATGAGAAGAAAACATGAACATGCCCATAAGGGAGTTGATGCTGCATTATACTGGACAATGAAGAATGTCAAGGCAGGAGTCATTGTGTGGAGGAGTAGCTGGGGCTAGAGTCTGAAAATCTGTATTTCACAAAATAATGCTTTTAGAGCTAGTTTTTGTCTAGTGCAGGGAAAACAGTTCTAAAAGGGTTGGAAGTATGTCCTCTTATATGATTTTAGACTTTGAATATTGAATCATGAATATTTGCTTTTGGTTTTTAAACACAGAAAACATACTAAAGTTCATGGCATTCCAAGACTTTGTGTCCACATCTACATTGAATTTGCAGTGAATTTCTAATGTTACCCAATTACAGTGTTACAAAAATACAGGGATGAAATCTTCTAAGTAATGCTATACTGTGGGTCAGAGTAGAAGAAAGGCCAGGACAACTGCTTTCCATCAAAGATTAAACTGCCTGTTCAGTAATAGCAATGCAAACGGACAGTTATTGCTCATTTACCAGGGCTGCATTTGTTCACACAACATTACTTTTTGTTATAAAGAACTAAAGGAATGTAAAACATCAAGGCAGGGTAAGGAAGAGCACGATCTTTTTTCAGTCCCTTCTCCCCAGGGACTGATTGACATCAGCACCCGTTCTCTTATTAATTACAAAGAATTTAGCATCTCTGATATGGTGCTCATCAAGTACGTCCTATTTCTACTTTTTTCTTGGAGGAGCAACTGTAATCCTACAGACTCCATGCAGAATGGTGAAGTTGCAAAGAATCATAATGAAGGTTAAGAAAAACTTTGTTTTACCCTTCACAACAAAACTCCATGTTGTAGTGCAGTTCTGAAGGTTCAGAGAACTGTTCAGCTGGTACTTCAGGGGAGGGAAGTCAAGGCAGCATTTTGCAGTATCAGTCATAAAGGCACATTTTCTCAGCAGTGAATGTTTAAGTTTGTTTTTTCTAGTTGTTATTAACTAATAAACATACTCTCATTTAAATTAACAATAAATCTGACTAAGTAAAAAGCATTTCACAGTGCCACAGGGTCTCATTTCATATCTGGAAGGGAATTAGAGTGTTGTCATCCCATAACATCTGAGCTGAAGGGAAGGTGTCTGTGTTCAAGGATTGAATTCCACAATTCCTGTGAATTTTCTTTGGTATTTTTCTTCTGTTCTGTCTTCAAATTGGAGTGTGCTTTTTATGATATTAATAATTTAATGCTCATATTCATTCCCTTTTGACTGACATTTGAAGGTTTACAATGCTTTCATTGTAAGTTTCTTGACATGTATGTATGTATGGATCTAAAAAAAAGAATACATATTTTTAACCTATAGTAACTTAACTTTCTTAAGACATCTTTTTTCTGTTGCTTTTAGCACTTAGTGAAGAAGCTATTTTTCTTGTTTTAGTGAGAAAATGAGAAAATGTCTAGTTATGTCTGAGGTTTTGAACATTTCACATAGTTTTATCATGATCAGTATAGGCATTGTGATGGAGCCAGCCGCACCTTTCAAAACTAAACACAAAAGTTGTTCATATGTGAACAAAGGAGGAGACACCAATCAGAAACAATAAACTTTTTTGGTTAAAATTATCAACTGTCATAAAATTTGTTGAAGCAAATGTACCCTTTTGTCCATCATTAGCTCCTTAACTTGTTTACTTGAATTGTAGCTTAAGTTTAGCTTTTTCCAACATTGTTTAATATTGATCATATGTAAAAATATACCATAAAATGGATAAATGGTTTCAAGACCCATTTGACCATTTATCTCTCCAGATCATTTTCCCCACCTTTTATACAGTCTGTGCATGTGATTCTTCAGCGATGAAACACATTTGTGAGTGGTTTTTGCTCACAAAAATGAGAAATATATCCAGGTTTGCTTTGTTCTTTTCCTTCTGGCAGTAAAATCAGGAGGCTGCAGTGAATCAGGTTTAGATGGTGGCAGTTCTAAAATATCCATGTGAAATTTATCAGTCCAGAGGACAAAGTGTTTACATGTTGAGTACAAAACCTGAAATGCTTTGGATTTGTTCCCTGTAGCCTTTCCTGGAAGTGTGTGGAAGCAAAGTTGAACATCTCCATGTTTCACTTATAGAAGATAGGGGGGCATCACCAGAGCTCCATGCTTCAGATTTATTCTGTCTCTATTTCCAGGGATAATTTTAGATGCTGTAAGGCAGCTGCAGACACAGCTATCGGGTATATCAGTAGATGCCATGACAAAGAAATATATTCTACATTGACTCACAGGAAGTTACATAGGTTAAAGCTGCTAATGTTTTCTGCACTGTTTTATCTTTCAGTGGTTCAGACTGTGTTTATGGGTTTAAATGGAAGCATGGGTGTTTGGAGTTGGATCTTGGACCCCTATGAACGGTATGTCATCAGTAGGGCTTGAGGGCTGATGTCCTTAGTTATTTTGGTTGCCAATAGAAGTGTTCTTTATTGAAAACATCTACAGAGCTCCTTTTGTCCATCCAGTCCTCCCTCTTGTTCATAGCTTTTTGCTTCTCTTCAATAAATGGATGCAATCTACTTCAGGGTAAATCTTCTCTTAGACCAGAAGAGGGATAGAAAAAGAAAAAAGTAATACAACATAAAAGTATGTTAGACTTGAGCTGAGGATGTTAGGATCTGATTTAAAAAACCCCAATCTTTCAGGTTTAAAGAAGAAAATGTGGTGCTCGTATTATGCTTTCATAGTCTTGAGGGAAGAAAGCCAGGTCTTAGCTTATTAATCAGGCTGAACTGAAGAAGACTGTGCTTTGTTTGTGCAGAAGTTACTAAGGGCAAGCAGTTAACCTGGTTACGGTGGCAGCTGGCTGCACCTTGTGTACATATGAGCCACTCCAGAAATTAAAAAATTTATGAAGAAATTTTCCAGTTAATTCATAGGAGAAGTTAAATATTAATGCAAAAGTAAACAGTCTGTTGACTTGTAGTGTGGCTACTTAGGGAGGAGTGTAGCAGCACTGTTGAAATACCAATAGTTTCAAGAAATGTATGCTAAACTTAGGTCTCTTTTCACAAAATGGTTATGTGTCTGAAAAGTATAATAGTAAATTCTACAGTAATTTTCAAAGGGAAAATCCAAGCAAAATTCATGTCGTTCTTTCTCTGATCATCCCAGGCATTTTTAGCTTTGCAGTGTATTCTGTAGCAGGGAGTATGATTGTGTTTATTCAGAAGTTATATGATGCATCTTTGCTTTTAGGTCAGTAGTGCTGCTGGTGTTTGTCAACAGAATTGCAGTGTAGCTGAGGTTGGAAGGGACTTCCTGAGATCACATAATCCCTAACCTATCTTTTCAAGGCTTTGTCAGGTACAGTGGGTTACTCAAGGCAGGTCTGAGTGTCTCCATTGATGAAGACTCCACAGCCTCTCTGGGTGACCTATACCAGTGTATGACCACTTCTCTTCCATTTAAATGGAATTTCCTGTATTTCACTTTGTGCCTATTGAATCTTGTCACTGGGCATCGCTGAATACTGTCCTTTCTCTGGCACTCCCTCATTATTCCCTACAGCCATTAAGAGTCCTATCTGGTTTTCCAACTATCTTTTCTGTCCTCCAGATAAGAGCAAAATTTCCATTCTAATCTGGCAAACTGCTGGTGGCAGGATGCTGATTGGAAGCTTAGAGACAGAAGCTGGGATAGAGAACAAAGGACAGGAGAAGTAGGTAATGTGTAGCTGACTAAACCATGGCAGGCAGTCTGCTTTTTTGCAGACAGTAGGTTCCAGTGCAGGATATGGTCCTTTAGATCCAGTGCTGTGCATTAGAAGGAACAAATGTCTGCAAGAAACAAAGTGCCATTACAGGAAGGCAAGGCTTTTGGTGAAGCAGGATTCAAAGACTCTGTTCTTGTTGGAAGCAAGAACCTTTCTAAGTTATGTTCTTAGGTGACAGCCAGTGACTCTTGTTTTTAAGTTATCCTGAATTCTGTGCAGGGTGATGAATGTTCAGGAACATGACTGTCCATTGCAGCTATGTGTAGGTGCATTTCCAAAGGTTTTATCTTTTTAGATACAACAGACACAGAGTGACCATTTTAATCTTGGAGAAAAGGAAAGCAAGAAATTATAGCAAATTATTTTTTTAGTTTGTGTTTAAGGTTTTCTTTCTTTTGTTTCCAGTTATATTGTTTTAGGGACCAAGATCTGGGGACCAAGATGAGACAATATCTGTGAATGAGCCCGTATATAAAATTTCCTCTCTTCCAGATTGTGACAAAAACATGGCAATGTAGATGAAAACTGAAACCCCACTGGCTTATTTCAGATCTCTAACTCAGTATGTGTTCTTCCATATATTCTTCTTCTTTTATACTGATTTGAGTAATGTCACTTCAAGGAACTTCATAACTTGATTTTATTTTGATTTGTTATTGGTTATTTGATATGACCTTATCTAGATGCTTATATTCCATCACTATACACTTCTCTATTGGATTTAGCTTAATTCAGAAAGGACAACAAGCCCATGTTGGCAAGGGATAACCAATAAAGCAAAAAGTTAGATCTCCATTTGGTGTTTTCATTCAGGATTTACAATTTATTAAATTAGCAGGGTAGGACTCCTCATATTTATTGAGTCCTTTCATTTTCAGGGATTGATTGACAGCTTGGCTTCATGAACGAAGATTTGGGAAGGGCTTTACCCATGCTGACTACAAGCACGATGACTAAGGGCAATGTGGGACAGGCAAATCTGGTTGAAAAAAAGCCTGCTTGGTCATTTAGGATGTTTCTGCACAAGACTGTCATCTCATGGGTTAGTCTCAAGCGACCAATGTCCTGAACCGCCCGTGTGCAAGGTTGGATCTGCAGCTTCCAGTGCACCTTATTCCCTGCTGTTTTGTCCCTTGCTTGTCGCTACAGGGCTTTGCAAGTGTGAGCAAACCCTCCCAGCCTGCTCAGTGGATTTTTTAGGTGAAGCGAAACTGGCTCCACCCTTTACACCTGAAGTTAATCTGCCAGGGCCTAGCTAGATAGGACAGTGACAGGAAAGTCCTCAGGTTGTAGGTTTGGTTAGAGTGTCCTTCTCTTAGATGGAAGACCTTACAAGGCTAAACAAGCTCCATCTGCCCTGTTTGAAGTTAGAGTTTTCCTTCTCCTAGGATGGTTACCAGAAGGCAAGTGTGAAGCTAGCTTGGCTTTGCAATTGGGAAGGGCTTTACCCACTCTTTCTGAACAAGATCGCCATCTCCTGGGTCAATCTTGAGCGACCACTGTCGCAACAGCACAACATCAAACATCTAGGGTTTCTGACTCTGACTTAGAGGCATTCAGTCATAAGCCCGCAGATGGTAGCCTCACGCCACTGACTCCTCAGCCAAGCGCACGCACCAGGGGTCTGCACCTGCAGTTCCTCTTGTACTGAGCAGGATTACTATTGCAACAACACAACATCAGTAGGGTAAAACTAACCTGTCTCACGGCGGTCTAAACCCAGCTCATGCTACCTATTCGTGGGTGAAAAATCCAGTGCTTGGTGAATTCTGCTTCACAATGATAGGAAGAGTTGACATCAAAGGATCAAAAAGCGACTTTGCTATGAACGCTTGGCTGCCACAAGCCAGTTATCCCTGTGGTAACTTTTCTGACACTTCCTGCTTAAAACCCCAAAAGCCAGAAGGATCGTGAGGCCCCGCTTTCAGGGTCTGTATTCGTAATGAAAATCAAGATCAAGTGAGCTTTTGCCCTTCTGCTCCATGGGAGGTTTCTGTCCTCCCTGAGCTCGCCGTAGGACACCCGCGTTACGCTTTGACAGGTGTACCACCCCAGTCAAACTGCCCACCTGCTGCTGTCCCTGGAGCGGGTCGTGTCCGGCACGCACCAGGTGCTTGGCGCCAGAAGCGAGAGCCCCCCTTGGGGCTCGCCCCCCTGCCTCACCGGGTAAATGAAAAGAGCTTCTTTATGGTTCTATATTATAGTAACCAGTCAGACAGCTGAATTAGTGGTAGGAATTGAGATTAGAAGGTGAAATGAACTATTTGGCTTCGTTGATTGCTTGATCAGTGAGAAAATTTTCTCTGGGTTACACTATCTTCTGAACAACAGGCTCCAAAACTGGCTTTACCAAACTATGGGTCATTTTCATGTGTTAAAAATATCCAGCAGTTTCCAAAGCCCTTCATGGATTGGGTTTTATATAAAACTGCTTTTCCTCTTCCTAAAAATAGATGATCTAGAGTACACCAGAAGCCTCCTGGGCTCTGGGGGATTTCTACTAGAGTTAAACTTATTCAGACTGAGGCAGTTTTAAAAATCATTTAAGTCTTGACCTCCTGAGCAAGAAAGAAACACTCTAAAGGTCTGAAAAGGAATTTATGACCCACACCCATGCGCTTGAAAGAAGGGCCCTGCTTTCTTTTTGGTAAATAAAAGCCTTCATTTTGGCTGGGGTCGGGGGAGCATCCTGTACAGTGAAGTACTGTCATCCTGTACACTGAGAGCAAACAGGCGAGGCAGGCCTGCCGTCCATCGAAGCAATGTCATTTTCATCATGTCATGTCGCATCAGGCTTTCTCATTCTTCCCCATGAGCTAGCTGGGCAAGCTCTGCCTTTGACTGCACTTAGCTCTAGGAGTGTAAGAACACAGCTTCAGGGATCTGGGGCTGGTGCCCGTTTGCTCGGTGTTGAGGATGGAAGTAGTGATAGTTTCAGAGGTCACTTTACAGTGCGCAGCAGCAGCAGTCTGTGACACTGAAACGTGTGAAATGTGGTGGAGCAGGGAGAGGGTATTTATTTTGTCAGGGAAAACCCACACTGAAAGCTCAGAGCTTAAAAAAAAAAAACCAAACCAAACAGTTCTGAAGTCTTTTGAACTGAACCTGTCCTGCCAATTATAGATTTAATTCCAGTCATTTCTATTACATATGCTTTTCCTGCAAGGAAATGCAGGAAATTGCATGTATTGTTTTAAAAACTGCTTTCTTAAATACTGTCGCTGTCTTTCCCAGTGACCAAAGAAGATAGATTTAATTTGCATCCAGACGTCAGTCTGTTCTGTTGTAACAAATCAACAGAGCTAAACAAAGCATCATATTATGAAGGTGTACTGATCATTTCATGTGTACTCTAATGAAAATATTATTCTGTTTGGTTTTGGGGTTTTTTTAATATATTTTCTCTTTGAGTTCATTAAAAATATTTCCCTTGTATTGAAAATAAAACCTAAAATAAACTTTTAAGTATGAACATCCTATGTTCAACTTACAGTTAATGTCTGAAAAGTTTATATCCCTAAGGGAAGAAATAGTGCTGACATCATCTTAATTTACCTGAGCAACTCATGCTGGGACAGGAAACATTCTCTTTCCCCATCTCTCATTAATGTGTATTGCTAGATAAGCTAGAGGTATATTTTTAAAATGCCTTTTTCTTTGTAACCTGCCATAATGGCTTTTGTAATGTTCCATGCTTACTGTGTCTCACAGGGCTCCTAATAAGTCATACTTACTCTGTAAGCAGAGAGCTGAGATGGCTGTTCTTTGCTTGCTTTCAAGTTATGGATTCTGAAATTTTAGCCTAAAGGGTGAAAGACAATCACATCTTCCATTTTGCACATCAGTAATAAGGGTCCTGGAGGTTGGTTGTGCCTTTAATAATATCTACACAACTCTCCTACCATCATGTTCTCCACTTGATAGCATCTTTGATGATTCACTGCCTCTTAAAATTGACCCACACTGCAAATAGTCATGAATTTAGCCAATGGTTTTGCTGATGAGGTTTTAGCTCTGATCCTTTAGCTCCTTGTCTGGGGTACTCTCTGATTATATGAAGCCACAAAAAGGTAAGGTTGGGCTGAATATATGACTTAGGTGCCCCAAAGTTGTATGCTTCCTAGTCTTGATAAGTGGGAATCCTGAATCCTTGTTTACATGCTGAAGTTCCCTGCACAGGGCAGGGCCTCAAAGCTGAATCCAAACAAGGTGTTGGTTCATTAGGGAGTGCAATACAGCTAGAGGAAAAAAGCCCCACATAACAGAGTTTAGGCTGTGCAGTACAGTGCATCTACTTTGGATATGCTTTTATCAAGGTAAATATGTTGCTGTAGAAGTTGATGTGGCTGTAAATAACTCCTTGCAACATGTGAGATAACTTGTTTAAAGCTCTATTAATGACTTCTGAACTGCACCAGAATTTGCAGAATAGACATCTTGGGCCTCAGCAGATGCCTTCTTCACAAAAGAAGCCTCTCTACCAGAGGAAAGTAGCAGTCACTCTTGTTTGTTTTGAAGCAGAGCTGGAGGAGAAGCAGGGTCTTGAATGGCTTAGTAGTTAGAACTGTCTCCTTGGAGGTTTAAATTTTGTCTGTCTGATGTGAATGCATAAATGCCCATGACTCCTGCCTGAACAAGGATGGTAGAACGTCATGCTGGCACCTGCTTACTCTTGCTGGCCCATTTCAGAGTAGATTCTCTTCTCTAGAATGTCTTAACATCACTTGCATTGGAGTATTCTCCCTGCGTAAACGGTTGGTAGTTAGGATGACTTCCTGGGAAGCAAGAAGGCTTTTGAATGTCTGTAGGCTTAGGAAGCTATTGAATCCAGCCCTCCCACTTGCTGAGTCCTGCAAGTATTAAGCTGTTTGGCAAAAGGTGGAGATTCCCATCCATCCTTTTAAAAGATAGTGAGCAAGCCTGCAGTTCCTGAGGAACTTAATCTTGTGAGTGTGCTCTTCAGATTATTCAGTAATGATTAATGTTTTGCATGCCTTGGGGGACCTACACATTCCTTTGACAGATTTCTAGATTCTATCTTGGGAGGGATGTGAGAAGTAAGCACTGAGCTATGTAGGCTGAGGCAATTCTAAGCATGTACAAAGCAAACACCCAGGAAGCCTTCAGGTCAAATGAGGAGGAGATTTGTAAGTTTAAGTACCCTCTGAAGTAAGAAGTTATTAAGAAGTATTTTTGATTTCATTTTGAACACCTAGGCCTCAGATCTGAGTCAGTCCTGTTTTAGAAACTTGTGCTCTTTGCTGAATGTGGTTAATGGTCATTGAAAAAGGTTGTACTAATCTAGATACACATGGGAAGCAAATATGTTAGTAAGCATGAAGACACTGGGTTTTGTTTCCAATTTGAGATATACTTACATTTTGGCTATTTTACTGCAGGTGGTGTCTATATGTGAGTAGTTACTGCTTTTTGATGTACTATTTCCTGATACTCAATTACAGACTCCGTTTTCTACTGAATAGTGCTGTCTTCAACACAGATACAACATTCTGCTGGCTAGATGTTTGCTGAAAAATACTGAGGAACTTAAGAGTGTAAGCCATAATGAGTTCTTTAAAAGCCTTAATGTTTGGCGTTCTTACTTATCCATATTAGTAAATGAATCAGAAGACACACTGTAACCGTTCTCACTTGACTTAGTATTTTCTTAACTATCGCCTTGCAATGAGAGGTTTTACACAACTTTATGTATCACAGAGAAAGTAATGGTAAGATTAGGGATAGGTAAGGAGAAGATTTCTCCATCAGACTTCCAGTTTTTGGATCAGCATTCACACTCTGGACATAAACAGAGTGATTTTAAGTTTAATCTCGCTGTCTACTTCAGAAGACATTAATTTCCCATGAATTCACACCAGTTCATATCTCACTGTGTGAAACCTCTCACCTTTGCAAAAGCGAAGTCCAAAGTTGAGTACGCTTTCCCGATTGGAACTTTTTCTTTTGGTTTAGAGATAGAATATCACAGTCTGTCTTGTTCCCACTGTTCTAAAGGTATCTAAAGAGCTTTTTTTTTAGAGGGGTTTTTATTTTCTGTTGTCACCTTAATGATCCCGTCTTTGGTTGGTGGAAATCAGGTGCTATTTATTCAATTTCTGCAACACTTATTTCATGGGAATCTGTGCACCACTAGCTCTGCCCATGGCTTTAGAAAAACAAGTCTATCTTACTTTGGGATTGCCAAAAGAGACTATCTGGGGTCAGACATAAAGGAAGCGGGAAGAGAATAACAGTGACCAAGGAAACATTAGTATGAAAATAATTTAATGTTTATGAATCATACAGCCTTTGGTGAAATTAATTAAACAGTGTGTCCTGGGAACATTAGGAGAAAGAGTTGAAAGGCAAAATATCTCTAAGAAGGTGAAATAAGTACGTAGTATTATTTGAACTGCTCTCAAGAATGCTTGTTTTATACACAAGGAAAATGGGAAAGATAGATTGAAAATAACCCAGGATTTGTTAGTAGATACTGCATATTTTATTGTACTGTTCCACTAGAGGAAACCAGTAATGCTCATAGATAGGAAGAATGGACTGATACCAAAATCCATTCCATTTTTCCCACTATACCAGGGGCAGTAAAATAGTTTTTGCTACAACCTTTGGATACCCCTTGTATGCTCAGAGCATAATCACTACTGCTGTATTCTTGCAAATGTGAAAAGACCTTCCATCCTTTTCAATCACAACAGTATTTTTATTTTTATGCTGAGAATTTGGGAGAAGCAGATATCAGCCCACAGAAGAACACCCCTAAATTTCCTGAAATGGAGCTTCAGCTTCATAGCTTAAAGGAAAACACAAGTCTCATTTAATCCAGAACTATTTGGTTAGGGTTTTTTTAATTTAACTACGTATATTCTTGCTAATCTTTAATGAGTACATTTAGGCTTACTATTGAAGTGAAGAACAAACAAAATCATATTCTAAAACATCTTGTTCTGGCCTGTGCTGGTTTGCATTTAAATTTTAGGCAAGATTCTTTCTGCCTGATCTTTACATTAATTGCTCTGGGCAATGGAGGCTGTTGTTAGTTTTCGTTCAGTAAAATAACCTTAAAAAAACAGTACCATATTTCAACATTTTCTGTAAACTCCCTACCAAATAAAAAAGCAAATCCCACATATTTGAGCAAGGATTGTATGAATTATTATTATATAGGCATATGCTTCATTGTTGTGCAATGGGCAGAGAAGAGGGGAGGAAGACAGGCATTAGAAGGATTGTGGGACAAAAGACAACAAAAATATATAGTTGAGTGTCAGAAGAGCTTTTTACACCAAATTCTCTAATAATAAGCTAGAACAATGTTGTTTTCTGCCTCCATGTCAAACACTGCCATGCATCAATCATCAAATGTTTTGGATAAAACTGGTTCAATAATATACTGTAAAACAATATTTTTATTTTCTTAAAGTTTGATTGTTAAGAAAACTCCTTTTAACTGTTCCACTAGCAGTGAAGCGCATTAAAATAAAATCCAGCGTATTAGAGTAGGTTAGAAACTTCCCAGTGCCAATAAAGAGAAATGCTTATTCCTTAAACCCCAAACATTACATTTGCAGCACTCAGATGTGGTGAATTTCTATCAAGGCATAGTTCTATAAGAATGCTTCCTGGAGTTTTACTTTTCCTGAAGTCAGTGACACTAAATGTCCTGGGATGCTTATTGTCTGGGGCAGATACAGCTGGTAAATGTCTCCCAGAGGCCAGAGACTGCTAAAGCTTCTTGCAGCTGTTAGCAGAATAGATGTTCTGCTTGTTTTAATGCAGAAGTTGATAAGAGATGAGTAATACAGTTCCTCATTGAACTACATTGGTGGATAAACACTGGTCAATTAGTTCAGATGAGGTTAAAGGCCAGATTTTTTGGATTTAAACTTTGCTTGCAGTTTGTTGATTGTTTTGCAGAGACATGAGAAAAGCTTACTTATTTTCTTCTAACTGTGGAAGAAGATCTAAAGAAAGCTCTCTCTTTACAAACTTTGCCTCTGTGAGAAGAACATAGTTTTCATTGAACAGTTGAAAATCAGGTGTCAGAATTTCCTGAAGACTTGGATTCACCTTGGTTTTTGACTTGAATATTTTGGGTTTCTACCAGACCAGCATGAAGGGGATTCTATCTATATGAGAAGAAAGTTCATGAAAGTTTTATTATTTCATTTGAGGAAATGCAAATTGCACAGACTTGAATCCCTGAATCAATTTTAATTTGTAAAACTCTCATGAGGTGGTTGTTACCACACACTGATGGGATTCTTGTGTGTGGAAGAATTTTCCCATTGTATTTTACATACAGACTTTGATGTTGCAGAGCAGAAGCAGGAATTTTAATTTTTTGTTGATTTTTACATTTAGATTTCGCCAGTTTTGTGGCTGTGTTTGAATCTGAACTATCAGAGAAACATTCCAAATTTTAAATGTAACGTTAACCCTTGAATCTAAACTCTTCTGAAGTTTTTGGGTGCTGGTGGAGAATGTTGAATTTCTACAACAGTCACACCTGTAAGTTACTACAAAGAAATTAAAATTGTGAGGAATGGTTTTCAGGGAATACTTTTGTAGCAATTATTTGCTCCTTCCTCCCCCAACTACTCTCGAAGTTCAAAATCTGTTCAGTTTTCACTGTTTTCAAAAACTCGTCATGCGTTGGGTTGATGGGGTTTCACTGCATAAAACCGTAGAACTGAAGGCAGTGTTTGAAATCTGGATCATCTAATGTCAACAAGTGGAACCAAACCAGGACAAATGATGGAATTATACCGTTGCATCCTTAGCACAACCTTCAAAATAAACCTGGAAGTGTGTCAGCATATCTGTGCCTATTTGCAAGAGACTGACTGCAACCCTCTTGTTCCTATTCCTGGTGCTGACAACTTCCAGCTGTGTGGAATAATAGAAGGGATGGGATGGGATAATAGAAGCCTACTGCTAAGTACTGTACAGTGAGCTCAATACTATCAGTTATATCTTAAAAGAGTGCTGAGTCAAGATGAGGTAAAATACATTTTTAAAGTTTTTTAATTACATTTAGAAAGTTAAGAGGTTTTTCAAGGTTTGAAAGCTGTTCCATAAAAAGCCCTAAATCATCTGCTCATCACATTCCTCTGCTATCCCCTAAAGATGGTCAACAGTTATTTGTCTTTGTCAGCTAATCTTCTAAGCAAGTAAGATTTTACCTTTAAAGTATCTAGGAATTATTTTTCATATACCAGAAACAGCCCTTGAAGCTTTAGACTGCTCCTCTAGAAAGCTGTATTTATAGTGAAATCCTTTACAAAATTCTAAGTATGTCTTGAGGTTCTAATGTAAACTCTGAGACAGACAGTGGGAGTGCCCTCTGAATTCCTTTCAAAGCTTTAAATTCCCTTTATTTCCTTTCATCCTTCAAAGAAAAGCATTAATTGTTTTAGATTTTTTTTTCTTCTTTGTAAGATAGAACACAACTGATCTGGATGTTTGTTATTGTTGCACCTGAGTGCAGGAAGCATGCATGTTGCCAGTCTTAGTCTCAAACAATCCATTAGATTTCAAAGATGACTCTTGTGGGCATATATGTAAACTTAAAAAGAGGAAATTAAGGTTAGATATAAGGCAGAAATTCTTTAATGTAAGGGTGGTAAGGTGCTGGAATGGGTTGCCCGAGGAAGTTGTGTATGCTCCTTCCCTGGCATTTTCCCAGGCCAGGTTGGATGGGGCTTGGAGCAACCTGTTCTAGTGGAAGGTGTACCTGTCCATGGCAGTGGGTTGGAAATGGGTGATCTTAAGGTCCTTTCTAGCCCAAACCATTCAAAAATTCTATGATAAATATGTGCTTATGTATATATATTTCTCCATCTTATCTTGCATTTGCACATGTGCATTCATATCACTCTATGCATTTATAGAAAAAAAGGGTTTAGAATTCCTGTTACATTTTAAATCATCACAAAAAAGTGTAACATTTCAGTAAGCCAGCGATCTGAAAAAAAGTGTTTTGCTTTTGAGCAATCCAAACATTTCATTTCATTGTACCCAATATTTTTTTTGTGCCTTAAATTTCAAATTGAAAAAGAATTTCAGGCATATAAATGGGATTTTTTTCTTTTTTTTTTTTTTCTTTTTTTTTTTTTTTTTTTTTAGAAAATGTCAAAACTTCAGCAACTTTAGGAGCTTTATTCCTGAAGAAGACATTAATTAAAACTGTCTTTTCTGCCTTTAATTTCAACCAGCTGATGTTTTCTAGCAAAATAAATGGACTAAAAAATAAACAGTGAAGAGTTGTGCTTTTCAGAGAGAATTCTATGGTATTTTGTTAACTAATGGGCAAAAGAGTGTATAAAGATTAGTTATAACTGTAAAGTAACCTGACATTGTATCTGCAATATGACACGTTTTTGAAGATAGAAAATGAAAAACACACATCCAGTTCATATAAATATTCACATTTAAAGGTATTTAAACAAAGATAATACCCAGTGACGGATGCATAATCAGTGTAATATGCTTCTACACAAAACTATTTTGAGCTATAGAAAATGTAAATATACTATGAATGTTTTTTTTGTGGTGAGTTCCAGTCATGGCTGGAACTTGATGACTGTATTTACATGGTGAGCATACTTCAGTCTTTTGACGGGAAAAAAAACAAGTAAATTGTATGATAATGTCTAAATTAGTTCCAAAACTTGGAGAATGTTTTTGTGTTTATGCAGATGCTTCAAGACACATTGGGCCTCTGCCGGGGAAACAGGGTTATAATAATAGTGCAGGATGTTTTAGGATGAAAAGGGTTAAGTGATGTAAACCATACAGAGTCTGCATTTTGTCACTATCAAATTAAATAAGGGTATTCAGGACAATGGTATGATTGGGGAAGGGGGGTTGCTTTGTATTTTGGCCTTGATGGACTCAAAGTACATAGTTTTTAATGTAATTGTACATAATTATTAATCTGAAACATGCAAAACGTACAGCAGCAACTATAAAATAAGTCTCTGCATAGCAGACACAAGGAGACAGTGCCTGCAGCTCCAAGGCATAACTGCTGCTCCTTTGATGAATGCTTTAAAAACATTTTATGCAACTTGTGAGTAAAAAGACAGAATAATTACTGTAATCAGAACATTACAAACTGGGCCCAGGCTCAGCAGTGTGTAACACAAACCTTTCATGAGTGGTTGGTTCATGTTTCTTCTTCACATTTTCTGTAGTACTAAGGGTTGTATATTTTACATCAAGTCTTTATCTAACATAACCGGACATTTAAAAAAGACAGCATTTTTGATCTGAATAAGTAGTTTCCAGAAAATTAATTTGTGCATTTCCATTGACACATCCAAAAAATACTGCGGTTAGTCACATTCTGTGGGGATTTTGGGTTTGTTCTCTCTTGGGTATTTGTTTGTTTTTAACCAAAGTCTGTTTAATGAAACCATTTTTCTGGTTTCCATTTTTGCCCAAGCAACTCTTGTAGTAGTTCCTGTTGATTTTCCCTGAAGGAAAGATTCGATTGTAAAGTTTAGTGTCTTTAATACAACCCTGTGAATTTTCAAAGACTGTCCAAAGGCTGTATTCTCCAAGCAATGGAGGACTTGGGAAAGAAAACTGACAAAAGATGATTTCATTGTTCCCATTATCAAGGCCATTTGAGCCTGCAGGCATATTCCAAATATTCCCTAATTCCCAAGTATAGTCTTCAGACTTTTCTTAAGAAAGCAACTTAGATTTCTCTGAAAAATGTGTTGAAGTTTTTCTGGCTTTGTATTATTCCAATGACTTTCTGAAGCATGCTTGGGTAAGTTATGTCAGGCAGCGAAGTAGGATGCTGAGGCCAACTCCAAGCTTTATCTCCTGTTCCCTGCAAAGCAGACAGTGATAATGTCCTGGCAGGAGAGTGTGAAGATACTGTCCCCAAGCTGGCTTTGCCTCTGGAAGGCAGGGGAATGCAGCGTGTTGGAGTGAATGGGCATGTTAGCTTAGAGGCATGTGAGAGACTGTGAGCACTACCTAGTGCTTTCTGCCTTTAGGACTCAGGTTTTGGTTGTTTCCAGACAGATCATTGTAGTAATTTTAGCTCAATATTTCCATAGATTGTTCCTTCATCATATTAGATTTTTTTTTTTCGTTTTGTTTCAATAAAAATAGTTCATTTGTTTCCAAGAAAACAAGTGGGTGAAGAGCAGGTGGGTTTGCCAGGGCTCCTTTATATAAATAAAATAAACCTAAATTGGTTTATTTGCACAGCTGTGTATCCTCTGTGGTTAGGAGATATATACTGAAATTTGGCAGTGAAGTGTCTTTCATAGTCCTCATGAAATTCACCCTGGTTTAGTCAAGTTGTAAATGGGAAGAAAAAGCCATTTTCATACACTCAGCAAGATTTTGCATCTTCTATTTGCTTTGCTGATGGTATTACTGATTTTCAGAAGAATTTGTCTTACAAAAAACCGAAAACACTTTACCACAGAAAAAATATTGATAATTTGATACTAACTTCATTCTGAACTAAGACACAGCTACTGAAAAGGGCCATCACACATAGTGATGTGTGAGAAACTAATTACCATTATGAACCACCAAAGTGCAAAGGGACAGAAGATGAGGTGCATCATGGGAAACAAAATTTTTTTCAAGAAGTTTTTTTCTATGAAAAAGTTTGATTTTCTGTGTACTCCCATGATTTGTGTAAAAAAAACTTCTTTTCAAGAAAGAGATTTTTCTCTGTTCAGTTCAGGATAGACTTTCAGAAAGAATGATGACAACCATTTGTCAAAACTGAGCTTGAAATGGATATTGGAAAAATTTAATTTTGTAACACTTTTTAAGTCACCTTGAACATAGTAAGAATAATGTTATTAAGAGTGCGATGTACTGATCCAAGAATGGAATTAAGAGAACACGACACTCAGATCTGAGAGCTGCTCCAAATAAGTCAGAGAAATAATGAAAATCCATCTAAAATTAATTCCTACATTTTTCAGGCCTCCTTGCTATTTCCTAACCTTGTAAAGGAGCATATGAACCAAGAACCAGCCATGATAAGAAATTTCAGACATCTGTTTCAACTTAAAATTGTTTCCTACTTTCATTAAGTTACTTAGAGAAAAGAACATCTCAGCCATATCTCCCCCTTGTTGTGATCTACACGAAATAACCAATAGCAGTACGTGATAATCTGCAGTGGGATATATTGACAACTACAAACTAGACTAAGCACAATGTGGGTCTCTTGCTTCCATAAATATTTTACACTATGTCAAAGGACTCAGATTTATGAAGGCCTTAGAGACATATGCCTGCAAATATAACACTTAATTTTACTCAGTTCCAATTACCTTTGAAACTGTAGAAATTTGTTTGGCACATGGGCTCTTAAATGTTTTGTCTATGAACTATACGGTTTATGAATTCTGGCTTTTTGTAGGGTTTTATTTTTCTCAGTTTTTATTTTAACTCCTTCAAAGAAGCTACAGTCAACCTGATATTAATCAATACCAGAAATCTTTTTCGTGAAGCAGCCACGAAGGTATTTATGTCATCGTAAATATTAGACAGAAAGTTTGTGCAGGAGAGAGAACAGTTTGGCCAAGAGGTTAATTTTAGTCAGGGTGAATGAAGACATATAAGAAACCAGCTTTTACTAGTTTTTATTTTTGCTAAGTAAGGCTGCAAGTTTAGATTCAGTTTTATATCAATGCCATGTTGACATAATGTTCTAAAAGGGCCATTAGCTTGCTCCAGTGTGACAATTCTCATGTTACATTTTTATCATGGTAAATCCTTTAACCAGTAAAATACTTTCTATGTAGTGTAGAAACAAGTAAATAAAAAAAAAACCACCAAAGCTTTTCAAATTTATTTCAGTGGGAGCTATAGCCCTATAGCCAAATCATCACTTTGATCCATGCTCATGCTGAATAGAGTGATCTCATCCTCTCATTCCTGCATTTCTCACTTTTTCCACCATTACTGTTTGTGCAGCCTTGTATTGTCACTGGAGTGCAAGCTTTTTTGAGAGTTGTCAGGGATGGGGACAGGTGGGAGACCAATGCGTTTTTACACAATGTCTGAGTGCAGTGTGCTGGAAATACACATCTTGGATACTTCATTGGGAACTACTTCATGTTATAGTATGCAAAAAAGTTAATTGCACTTTATTAAGATAAAAATATAGGCAGGATGAAGTCTAGGTAAAAGTCTAAATGACAAGAATGAGAAATGAGACTGTGTTAAGTATGTTTAGAGAATGGCATGTAAAGTCATACAGTAGTGGTAGTAAATGTTAGTGTTAGGACCTGTTGCACTTGTCATCTTTGCTACTGACTTGGAAAAAGGAGTTAGCCACTTGGTAAATTAACAGCCTCAAAATTTCAGCAAATCTGAATCTCAGGCTAAACAATGACACAGAAAAGATGCCGTGGTAGAAAGGAAACCTGGGAAAGAATCAGCAATATTCTTTTATATCACAGGCCAACAAAACCTGAGAATCGAGAAGCTATCCTGAAACATTATGTTCTATACAGGAAAATGATTCTGAGGAAATCACAAAACACAGAGAAGTCAAGTTCTGTCAGTATATGTCAAATGGACATGAATTTGTCAAACAGTATGAAAAAGAAAAGGCTGTGTTTTGGTCTGCTTAAGAAAATTCATCTTGTTGGCAAAAGCAAAAATCATTCTAATGGGCCAGTACTGGGGTTCTGGACAACATCCTACAATAAAGGTAGTGCCATGCTGGAAGGGGTTTCATTACCATTATTAGGCTCTAAATATTGATTTCTTAAGTCTAAAATGTGATCTTTCCATCAATCATTGTAGTTCCATTGACTCGATTTAATTTCAGTTTCCCAGGCAAAGGTTAAATTATTTAGCTGGAAACGTGGGAAAAGCAATGAGGTAGAGTAAATGTACATTGAAGATATGCACATGCATGTGCACACACACACACGTGCACACACACGTGCACATACACATACGCACATATGTTAGATCTTTACAGTGTGATAAAATTGGCTGTGGAATAGTCTACTTAGGGAAAAGCATAAATCATATTGTTTGGAGCTTTTAAAGTGACTCTGTGCAAAGCCCAGCATAGCGTGCTGAAGTGGAGCAATCTTCCACTGACTGGAAAATGGGCTGTATTCCATAGTCTTTCCAAATACTGTTATTCTTTACAGGAAGCCACATAGGAGCAGGATTAGATTTAAGTATTTATGGATGAAAAAGCCATAGAGAGTCAAAATTACTTTCAAATCATACCCAGATTTATGAATAATTGTTGCTGCATTGTCTTGATTTAAGACAGCACCTTTGTAGACTATTTGTGTCCGTTGTTAAGGTTTTCATACCCAGATGCTGATCTGTAAGCTTGGTAAGACCTCTGATTCAAGGAATCAGATTTTCAATTCTATAGAAATATCAGATTTGAAATCCTGGTAAGTTGCTTTTTGGTCTTTTTCATTAAAGAGATGAAGCTAAGGGAGTAGGTCACTGTATCTAAAAATCATCCTGACCAGCAAACATTGAAGATCTATTCATAAATCTGAGTGCTGTTTATCTTAAATGCGTATCAGCTAAGTTCTGAATTTCCCTCACACACTTTTGGTTTGGTTTTCCCTCACTCTTTGGTTTTGCTTGTCATCTAAATAGTTTCTCCCCAGTGGTACCAGTAATTGCGCCCCAAGAGTTATTTGGAGTTGCAGAAATATGTAAACTCAGATTGTGAGATCCCTTTAGATACAGGGAAAGAGATATAGTTGCTGGAACAAAATGTTCTGCACACCCACACATGGTAGACAAAACTAAACCAGAAGGAGAAAAACATGTCACTTGGCAGAGATACGAGGGAACTTTCATAAGCAAAAGCTATGCCTGTAGCCACCATAAAAACTTAATCTTCATTTTGAAATTCCTGTGTTTCAATTCAGACAGAATAGAAACTAGAAGACAAACACAGTTAAGAAGATACCCAGCATCACTGGATTGTAAGGAAAGAAAAGGGATTGTAAGGGGGAAAAAATGAACAGAAGTGTTCCTGTGGCTCTGTTCTGTTCCTTGTGTTTGAGAGAGAATCTTCACTTTCTTGATTTGCAGAGGATCTCTAGACTGCTAAATTGCACAGTGCTGCATACTGCTAAGCTTTAGCAACACTGACAGAGGTCATTCAGTCACTGTATTTTGGTAGTGTTAGCATTACTCTGCTAAACTAGAGCTGTGTGAATCAGTTGACATGTGTTGTTCTTGGGTACAAAGTAGAGTGTTCTTTAGTCAAATATTTGGATGCAGCAGATACTCTCTTTGAAATTAAAGAGAATTCCCACTTTTCCACTCTAGCAATAGTCGTGAACAGATGTCAAGGCTTAAAAAACAGTTTCTGATGATACCATGGCTCTTCACTTTCATCATGCCATACTTAAAAAGCAAAGGGAGAGGAGGCAAGCTGCTGCTGCTAACCACTCAAATCCAAACAAAGATGTATAGACAGATGGAGAATTACAGTGAAATATGTTGTTATTATTAATGCCTGGTTTTCATTACAGGATAAGCAACAGGTTTCTCAAGAGTATTCTGTTTCTACACCAGTGACATCTATGTACAGTAGGAGTTTAGGGGTATGGCTGCATACTGAAGAAAAAATGTAGAAAGCCAGACCAAACTGATCATTACACAGTTCTCCATACACATTATATCAAATGTCTCTTGGTTCAGGAAAGTGGATTTTAATTTCAGATCTACAATTAGGCTGCACATAGAGCAAGAACTTATTAATTTCCAATTATATCCTGCAGTAGTACACAAGTTTTCCTAATTACCCAGGAGAGAAGGTTAGTCAGAGGACAGACAGCACTTTTATGCATGCCAGAGAAGTCTCTATCCTGCTGTTGATCATCCTTTCTCATGCCTCATTTTCTAACAGCTGGTATGAACCTGCTGTTCCCAGAGCAGCATGGCTGTGTGTGCATTTCGAAGGTGGTCAAACACAGCTTCTCTGGGACATTGTTCCACTTTATCCCATGCATATTACCCCTTCATAAGAGGTGAATAAAAACGTAGGGAGCAGAGCTATGCAGATAATTTTATTTTAAAGACAAAAGCATTTCAGTGTTGTTTTGTTTTACCAAATTGCCAGGAACTTGCTCTAAAATTCATTATAGAATCATAGAATCATAGAATAGTTAGAGTTTGAAAGGACCTTAAGATCATCTAGTTCCAACTCCCCTGCCATGGGCAGGGACACCTCACACTAAACCATGCCATCCAAGGCTCTGTCCAACCTGGCCTTGAACACCGCCAAGGATGGAGCATTCACAGCTTCCCTGGGCAACCGATTCCAGTGCCTCACCACCCTAACAGTAAGGAACTTCTTCCTTATATCCAATCTAAACTTCCCCTATTTTGTGTGCTTGTGATCATGTGGCAGTGTTTAAACCTAAACCCATGGGTTTGTCCTGTGCAATCTGACCTTCTGATGCACTGTCCTGTCAGAGTAACACCTTAAAAGCAGTGATAGCTAGATAGCCAGTAACCTCTTGAAGACAACCCAGTTATTACTGAAGCTAAGTACATCTTGACCTACAGCTTGTTCTCTTGGTTCTCTTGCTTCTCATCGTGGAACCAAAGCCTCTCAATCCTTGCAGAAAACTACAGAAAGACCCCTGAGTCATTTGTTAAGAAGGAACTCTGTTGTCCCTAGTGGGAGTCAGACAGGTCTCCTTGAAGGCCTATGCTTATTTTCAGCAGAATAGAGCCATTTTCTCTGCTTCAACTTGGCATTTTTATTGTGATTCAGATCATAGCAGTAGTTTTTTCTTGGTACCTGAATACACATTTTTGCCAGGCTTGTTAAACAAAGTGTTTGGCCAGCACTGAGCATCCTGTGTTTGTGCATTTATGTGTTTGTGCATTTTTTGTTTGTCCTTTGTGAATTATCCAGATTCCTTCTGGAGGTTAGAGCTCCCCATCTTCTGTTAGCAAGTCTAAGACTTCCAGTCCACCTGCAAGTAAGTGGGGTGGGCAATTTCAAGATCCTGGCTCAGCGCCCAATTCAGAACAGGGGACCAGTACTCTGAAACAGCATAATGGTTCCAGTTCTTGATACTTTAATTTCTTCTAGCAACATGTATTTTGAAGGCTCACATGCCTGTTGTTGCTCATGCTAATTGAAAATTGACTCTAAAAGCTCCCAAACAATTCTGAGCACTGCCTCACCTGCCCAAAACCCATTAGTGGTTGGTATATCAAGCTACAAAATAATGCTGTGATTGCTGGAGTCTATGTTATTTTTCCATAGAAATCTCATTTCTTTTAGCTTACACAGCTGTCTTTTGCTGTCTTGATATAACTGCTTGTTGATTAAAATTCTTGGCACAGAACAGCCTTTACTTATGTGTACATCATCATTTTGATTATTTCTGTTCCTCAGGGGAACTGAAAGCATGTAATCTCTGATTTGTAAAGCAGTCTTGTTACAGGTATCTTATTTTATAGGGTTTAAAACAGGGACATATTTGGTATGTTCCTTTGATTTAAAAGAGTATTCTAGTAAAATATGCTTTCTAACAAGGTGGCTGCGAGGTGGTTGTGGCCGCAGACCTAACCAAACACATGTACATTGATTGCACAGTAACTTGGCTGCTTCTCCCCACCCCCAGTTTGGTTTGCTTTTCCTTTTACTTTTAAAAGTTGTCTTGTCAGGATGAAGTCTGTCCTGAATAACTGCTTCAAGTATCCTGATTCTACACTGGAAGTCACCGATTTCTTTTGAAACATGCCTCTTGTCCACAACAGTTTCAGCCTTTCTTTGCTCTGCGAGCAGAACACTGGTACCAAGTGGTGGGTTAGCATACCAGCCAGTGAAGCTGCTCTGTTGGGGTGCTTAACTTTAGGACCTTAACTGTAAACATTGAGCTTTAAGGCATATCTCTTTCATGTTACACAACTAACTCCTAAAATCTCTCTGTTTCAAAACACTGTGAATCAACAAATGCTTTCTTTTCATTTAAACTGGAGCTTTCAAGTTATCTATGAATCAAATTATCACCTCACTGAAAACAAAATCATGCCTGTTAAAATATCCAACTTTTTTTTGCCATGGCCATTTTGATCTACTTAGAAGTTGGTGAAATGTTATGCATAAAATATGTGTAGGAAGTTACCTTTATGCAACGAATTTATTTGGTCAAAGTCATAAAATATAACATTTAACAGAAAACAAAACAAAACAAAGCATGGAACTATGTGTAAATTCAAGTTCATCCCAAAATGTTGTTTTGTTGAAAAACAAGTGTTTCATAGAAAAACTTTAATTTAGGGAGTGATTATTAAAACCAAACAAACCCAACAGCAACATCTTTAAACATTCTGGATCTTTCCACTCTAAATCAATTATTGGTAAGTGGTAAAATAGAGTTTAATGCTTATGTGTTACCAAACCAAACAAAGTGTACACAATCCTAAATAATTTTCCCTAGTTTAATGTCAAGAGAAGTTTAGAGAATTTCTTACTTTCTGTTGCAGAACAAGAAAAAATTGAAAACCCTGAAATTTATAAAGGAACAAAATCTGATTCTTGCAGAACTGTAACAGTTATATACCTATATGACTTCTTATTGTATTGTTTTCTTTAGGTTGAGAACATTTAAGAGCAGATTCATTAACAGCTGAGTTTAGATTACTGTGCTGTAGAAATCACGGTTGTTTCCAGTTAAAATGCTTCAGCTGTGTAAACTCAGTTAGACACAAAAATCTTACCTTGGGTTTTCTGTGGTGAAACCGACAGCTCTTGTATGAGAAAGTTAACTCCAGTTTTCACTTATGAAACCAATAGACTAAATCTTCCAGGCATTATGAAATAACTAGTTTTGTAGAGCTATTTCATTTACAAGTTCTGTCACTCATTAAAAAAAGAAAGCATTAAAAAGAAAATTAAAAAAGCATTTAAAAAAAAGCATTTAAAAAAATTAAAAAAGCATTTAGAAAAAGAAATTCTATGATTCTATGAACTCAAAGAAATTGGCAGCAAGAAAGTAGTGGTTTTAATAATCATGGAATCATAGAATAGTTAGGGTTGGAAAGGACCCCAAGATCATCTAGTTCCAACCCCCCTGCCATGGGCAGGGACACCTCACACTAAACCATGTCACCCAAGGCCTCATCCAACCTGGCCTTGAACATCACCAAGGATGGAGCACTCACAACCTCCCTGGGCAACCCATTCCAGTGCCTCACCACCCTCTCAGTAAAGAATTTCTTCCTTATATCCAATCTAAACTTCCTCTCTTTAAGTTTGAACCCGTTACCCCTTGTCCTGTCACTACAGTCCCTGATGAATAGTCCCTCCCCAGCATCCTTGTAGGCCCCCTTCAGATACTGGAAGGCTGCTATGAGGTCTTCACACAGCCTTCTCTTCTCCAGGCTGAACAGCCCCAAATCCTTCATAACAAACATTCAGTGCTCCTCCTAGTTTTCTCATTTAGTTTTGTTTGAAATCTTCCTTGTAATTTTTTTCCTCTTCCAACATGGCTTTATACAAACCCGCACTATAGGATAGTCTCTACTGTCCTTAATGCTAAAAGACGGTTCAAAAGTGTCAGAGACAGAAAATCTCTGAGAGAATGTGATATTCCACTTCACCAAAATGAAAACAAAATCCTTTTCAGCACAGCCTGCTTCTTTTTTTTTTTTTTTTTTTTTTTTTTTTTCACACGGACTGAAGATATGTTGGCAGCTCTGCTGCTTTTCTGGTTATTTGTGGTATTGTTTGTTATGAAAGCAAATTGCCCATCTGTTGAAGGATATTGAGCCAAATTTGCTGAAGTCAGTGAAGACACTTTGTGGCTGAAGTGAGTTTGTAAGAATGAACTTAAGGGGCTTAGAAAACTGGTGCAGAGAAACATCCCAACATTGCAGCTTTGGAGCATTGTTAGCTGGGACCCCTGGGCAGTGTAAGGTGAAAGTAAGGTCCAGCTAGTGAGTTGGGCTTAATTTTTAAGAAGAATTTTTTTAAGTAAAACTGCACCAGTGTATGTCAGGAGCAGCAGCAGTCTGCAAGAGCAGATGGTGGGAGTCAGTCTTTTCATGAACAGTGGCTCACCTGTTGTGGATCAGCACATACTTAAACTGCATTCAGCCCAATACCTGCTTCTTCTGTCAGCAACAGCATCACCGTGAATGCCAGGGAGATCATTTCCCCAGTGGAGGGAAACATTTGCTCCATCTGAGCCTTTGCTCTGGCAAATGTAAATGAGTGCTAAGAGAATAACAGCACAGAGCTTTTTAAGTGCCTCTCCTGCCTTTGAGACACAACCGACTCTGTGCTAAGTTCTGACAGAAAACACAAGTTAACTGCTTCTGTCTGTAACAGTGTAGAAGAGCGCATTTCCTAAGCATTGGTGGTTATTGCTGCCCAGTGGGGGAAGTGCAGACCCATAAAAAGTTGCATCAGAGCTTTCCAAAGCACTGAAAAGATCAGAAGAGGCACAACAAGGGAAAATATGAGAAAGTTTTGTCAGCCTGTCCCATATTGTGCATGTACTTTTGCAGGACCTTCAGGCAAGGAACTGTTTCTCAAATGCTTCCTGGGTGATGCTCTGCTCTTCTGTGTGCTAGGTAATGGAATGAGGAGAAAGCAGCTCATTTACTTTGACAGTAAAACATCATGGACCCCTTAATTGTGAGAAATAAGATGCCTTGAATTTTATCTATTAGCTAGCTATTTATCTATGGCTATTTTATTAGCCGTGTGTCACTGCTGTGGTTTGAACCACATCACCTACTCTGTGATCTGCATTGTAATTATATTGTGTATAGAGAACATTTTTTACAGGGAGCATAGTCTTTCTTCATATCTAGTTTTATTAGGCTGTGATAGTGTACTTTCACAGCAATTAGTTCAGTCAGTTCTATTAAATATGACATGTTGCAAGCCTTTCAGCTTCACTAGTTTCAAGTCTTTGACTTCTAAGATCAATAGCATGATAAGGAGACAGCCCTGCCCTCTTTTATTGGAATTTGGGAATGTAGAAGTAATACAAACCATTTGTACTTTAAGTCTTTTTAAGATCTGTATCTCATATATATACATCCTAACCGTTCTATAGGTGTAATTTGTGAATGTAATCTACTTTACTCCAAAAACATCTGACTAGCTGGCCCATTATGAAGCCCATACAGGCCACAAGGATCCAATAGATTGCTGCTTACGATCTTCATGTAAAGCCTAGTGAAAAAAAAAAAAAAAAAAAATGTAATAGAAATGAACTTAGGTAAGTAAAATAGTTTTAATTTCATAAATGGATACTCTTGAGGAGATTGGATTAGATCTCAGTTTCCCTCTCTCTTTAAGGGCAAAAGTAAATACTGAAAATTGCATAATTATGCTTTTACCTATGGCAAGTTTTGCCAGTGAACCTCCATCAAAGGTATGTATTTAAGCAGGAAACCAGCATTTCTGGCTGGAAAGAAAAGAAAAGCAACATTATCTCTACTTTGTTTACTTTAACTGGACAAGCAACAATTTAGCACCAAGAAGGGAGTTTGCCCGTGCATAGCTAAGGAAGAGAGTGCTTAGGGGCGGGAAAGAGATGAAGTCCACATGTTACATAAGGGCGTATATGCATTCATGACTTGCTTAGAAGGTTTAATATACATCACTGAGCAAAGCTGTGAGATGTTATCTCATTGCCAGTCCATCACCCTATTTTGTGTGAATGAAAACTGACCACCCCTCAAAATGCCAAGTCACTTGTCAAAATGAAAGACACAAAACTATCTGTGAGAGGCAGGGTTGGTTTAAAGCATATGCTGGAATGCATTTAACATCTCTGAAATTCAAGCAGGAGAAGTAGAATGCAGCTGCTATTAGCACCTTCCTCTATATTCCCATAGGAAAATTTGTTCTGTGAAATCCAACTGACCAGACAACTATAGAGGGATAAGAAAGGAACTGATAATACATGGACTGTGAAAACCTACCTTAAATTGGTCTGTTAATACTGGGGAGAGGTACTCATGTTACTGCTTTTATAAGTACTGTAAACAGGTTAAAACTTTTTGTTACTGAAGCCATATGCATTCTTTGTCAAAGAAATTGATACTTCACTAAGCATGCTGTAACATATTAAATACTTTTAAAGTGAAAATTGAGAGGGTTTGAAAAATTGTCTTGAAAAATAGGATGCAGAGAATTTCATCAAGGGCTCTTTCACAGAGGTCAACTATGTAAAAGGTTTTGTGAAAATACACTTTCTTGGTATTCCCACATTATTTACTTTAGTATTGTTAGCATACTATCAAATGCAGTGGTTTTTTCATGTGTAATATAGACATCATCCAGATCTCACTGAAACTAATCATAGAATCTCACTGACTTCAAAGACATTGGAATTGAGCCTTTCTATAAATTGCTAATTAAAACTTATTAGTAAGTAAGGTTGGCCAATGGAAGAAGTTTGCCAGATTTATAGCCTACCTGAATAACAGGTAGTGGAATTAGTGAAGGTCTTGCAAGTTTATTGCTGGAGTTCTGTTTGACCACAACATAGCATGAGCTATGGGGCCTCTATTGCTTTTCCTCATATTAACTCCCTGGTTCATAGAAGTAAGGCAAGCTTTTCTTTCTAACATGAATTTTGTTGTTTACATAAGACAGGTTTCCTTTCATTAAAACTTTATATATATATATATATATAAAATTTGCATATAAATGAGACTGGGAAATGGGCTGGCTCACTTAGTTAGACATTCTTGTTTCTGATATCTAGAATTTTTAGAGTTGTACAATTTTAGGAAAGCTTTGCCTATGCCTAGGCTCATCTGTGGCACTGATTATACTGAACAGTTTACATTAGGCAGCTTTCAGTAACCACATGTGAAGCTAACCAGGAAAATCCTTAAGGAAAAAGACATGAAAATAAGATGAAAATTAACTAAAGCCCTGTAACTATAAAGGGCCTTAAGGTGCCTTTATCTTCTGATTCTTACATCTTTGCCTCACTGTGGTATTACTGCTTGACTGTTCGAGTGAAGGGTAGGATTTTGACCTACTGGTCTGAAAAACAGGATGAGAGGTCATTGTTTGACTGACGTTGCTAACTGTATTAATCTAATTCTCGGTTATCAGTGCTTTGGTATCTTTAACGTATCAGTGCACTGATCTGGCAGTAAGAATATTCAGTATACTTTTAGGGGTAACTATAGTTTGCTACTAAATTTTCAGTTCCACTGATCTAGTTACTTGAAGTCTGCAGCTGCCTGACTGACTATATTTGGTTAACAGACTATTCTGTGTGTCTTTGACTTCATCAGTGGAGGGAGTATGAGATAAATTCTATTAAATACGAGGTAGATAAGTACATTACATACTCCCAAAACCTCTCCTAATATGCCATGAAAGTATTGCTTTCATTAATATGCAAAATGCTGTTGCAAAATGCATTTTGGAAGGAAAAAAAGATCTTTTCCTTGTGGCTTACTTAAAATTCTCAGGGTGTTCTTTGCAGACCATCACACTATGACTTAGAATTAATCAACAAACTGTCCCTAAACACCATTTGAATAATCAAACATGGATATGATCAGCACTCAGCAAACATTTGAGAGGATTAAAAGGCACAGCATGGAGGGGAGTATGAAATGCCAAACCTTGCTCTTCATTCAGCCAAGCAGAGAGCCACACCATGGGCAGCTGAATCAGGCTTCAGAACCTGCTTACCCAAGCTATTAAAGTGTCTGGCAAGATAAAACGTACCCTCAGCTGGAAGAAACTGATTTAGTGCTCACATGGTGTCCCATGGCCATAGCTTTAAAACAGACATTCAGAAGCATACTCGACACGTGCTGATGATCACACAGATGAAAGCATGCATTGTGTAGATGGGAATTCCAGTGTCCTGGGTGGAGCCTTCAGCACTAATGAAAGAGAGCATTTACAGTGTACTGTTAGGATAACCCGTGGAAAAAAAGTGCCCTTATCAGTCAGTACAGTAGTTACGAAAGCCTTGTTTTCTTGAGCATACTGAAGTATTCACATGTACATATATGGTATTGGAGATTAATTCATCTGTCCCTTGATGCATTCCTCACGACTGAAATAGAGAAACAAAACAGAAGAAAATGAGAAAGACTGCTGGGGAAAGAAAAGCCCCATTTTATTCACTCCTAAGCATGACAAGTAAAAAAAAAAAGGGTTGGGGGGTCAGTCTTTGAATTATTTCTGCATGCCCTGTGGACTTGAACTCCCACAAGGTATTTTACCAAGCTCTATGGCTGGGTAAAACAACCTTACATATTTACTTGGTATGTCATGAAGGGATTTTACAAAGCATGTATAATGCAGACACACCTTGAACATGCACTTTTTTATCTTTTTTGCTGCAAATGTATTTATTTTTATTAAGGAAAGAGGGGAGGGGATGTGTGTTTCAGTCTTTGAAACAATCTCAGTTATAAATCTTGTTTTATTTTAGCTGTGAATTTGTAAATCCAGGTCACTACTTTTAGGAGAGTCCAGCAAAACCTCAAAGCAGACAAACAATTCTCTCAAGACTGACTGGAACTTCAGATTGACGTTCCTTAACGAGCCTAAGCCCCGAATCCTGCCTTGCAGAAAAGAGTCTAGGTTCGCCAAGGTTTCTAATGTTTCAGTTCGACTTTCAGATGTATAACAAACCCTCAGACCAGGCAAGAAGTCAAAATAAGCAAAGGCCTTTCCGGATTTTTTCAGTGTGTTTTCTGGAAACACATAAATCAAAATGTAAGTTTTACAAGGCATATTTTCCCTTGGTTCTAAATTAACCTGCTAATTTTTCTTGTGAAGCTTTGTATTTCTATAAAGGCATGGGCATTTTTGTGCATACATCTGTTCATTAAGCTCATAAATCTATAGTGCAATCTGTGCAGATCTGTGTTACGGATCCGAATATAAAAATAGGATGCAATAGACCATTTTGCATTAGGGACTTACTTGTAACTATGAATTTAAAGAACCAGTCACATTTTAGTAAATTATCAAAAGTTTTAACTTTGTGTGTATTTTATAAGACCACTTTTGGTTTTCATTTATATTAAATCAGCTCTTTTGTGATCTAAGTGAGATTTAGTGAAGCTGTGAATTACATCTATAGAATTTAACATTAGAGTTAAGGCTCCTTTCCTTTCCAGATATTCTCAGTTTCCAGGATAAATTTATCAGTTCATTTTATGTACATTTCTCAAAAGTAAAACTACTTAAATTCTTTAAAAATAAACAGTAACATCTGAGACAGATGAACTGTCAACTGAGGTGGAATTACATCAGAGATTATATTGGACTACTGTTACAATCATTAGTATTGGCCCAAAGACCAAAATTCTAACTCCATCCTAATTCACTCATAATTCCTATTGACCTTTGTCAGGTTTTTACTTACAGAAATGAATGAAAAAATGTGAGTTTGGCTCCTTAAGATGTATGCTATTAGAATAAACTTGTTGACATTTCTGGTGGATGATCACATGGACAGTCGAGTTTCATACCAGGTTGGCTGACTCCAAGATTAAATATTGAGGATTTATACTTATAGTAAAAATTAGTTTTGCCATAGCATCAGGCAAGGAAGTAAAACAGTTTAAGGAAAATACTTTCAGTAGGTGCAGTCATTTCCTGTAACGATCAGATTTTCTTTGCACTCTCTTTTCTATACCTATAGGTAATAAATTCTACCAGCAAGTATAACAACAGAAGTGATGTTCAGTGTTCAGTCAGCTACCCAACATACACACTTTGATCTAACATATATATATATATACCTTGTTCTCTGCTTCTTGGTCAATGCAATCACAAATTACAACGGGCCATTAAATTGTGTAATTTCATTGATCAGATTTACCACTGCAGTCTTTGTTGCTAATACCTGTAATTATGTATGGACTTAATGAAAAGGCAACAACAAAATGTCTAAGTAGTCTTATAACCTGGTTTTCCACATTCCTGCCTTTTTGTTTGTTCCAAGATTTGTAACACAATAATTGAGAATAACAGGCAGTAGATAAGTGGCTTTACTGAAATGCTAGGAAATTAGATTGCTTGCGCCCACGGCCAAAAGGGTGTTTCATCCACCATTTTATTGGTATGCTAAGGAATCAAAATTAATAACAATAATAATATAACAAAGAGAAAAATTCTACCCAGCAAAACTTCACGTCTCTTTGTTTAGGTCTGGCTTTAGCAAGTTTCTTGGTAACATGTGAGACAGGATTATAACAGAAGTCAAAAAATGAAGCAATAGCAGCTAGTGCAATTTGGTAGTATCATTTTTTTGTTCTACGATTTCCTCATAAATAACACTTCTACAATGTTAGTTGTATTTTCAGTATCAATGCTTGTATTAACATGTTAATATTTTATGTTAATATAAATAAATATATATAACTAAGTATAAATATGTTAATGTTAATATAAAATTAATATTGTTTCAATAATGTTTCCAACATTTTAACGTTTCAAAGTTATGTTTCAGGGTTGAAGCACATATTTTATATCTATGCTAAAGATCACATTTGTGAGAAGCTGTGAAGGAGGAGGACAGAACAGAGTCCTTTCAGTCAGAGGACATTCTAAATTCATTTATTTTCAATGATATCCCTCCACATGGAAATCCAGTGTAATCTTGTGACATCATCTGTACCACATCTTTCTGTCAGCTGACCAGTTCCGGTTTCAGTTCCGGTTGTTGCCAAAATTTTGCATGAACCTGAAATAAATCTTCAGCATTATCACAGAGGCTGCAAATGCTCATGGTGAACACACATTTTGTGTGTTATTGATGAAGACCTAAGTGTTATGGCTTTGAGAAATTTCTAGGAAATCACTAAACAGGTTACAAATGAGATGGAAGACATACTTAAAAAAGACAAAGGACTTGTGAAGGATGATGGCACAGCCAGTTTCCCATTTGGAAGAATCACTTAAATGTGTTAACAAAACTTGTGGCAACATCTTCTGAGCACATAGTGATGCCATCCTTAATAGCCACTCATTTTTACAAAGTATAACATGAAACATATCTGAGTCTCTGGTGCTCTGAGCAGCTGATAAATCTATCAGTTGACACTGAAATGAGGTAGACTTGTTCTCTTCCTTCTCTTTCTGCTTCTCTTTCCACTGTTCCCTGGTCTTTGCTGGTTAGTTTGCAGCAGGTTTAAGGAGCTGAATTAATTCAAGGAAGGGTCAAACCAGCTTTAGATATTTGTCTGTATAGGCCATGTAGTAAAATGGATAGGATAAAGATTGAGTGGAACTTCTTTCTTCAAGCAGAAAATGTTTTATCAAAGTCACTAACTGCATTTTGTGTTTCCTAAGTTGGTGGTGGTAATTAAAATATTTTGGGTCTCTTACACTGATATTGAGATGCAATGTTAAGGTCAACATGGACTGTTAGGGGAAAAAGTATTGGACCTGCATATGAATTCAATCTGTGCAATTGTGACCTAGACCTATACATCCAATTACTTGAACTGTACACAGTCACTGACTAGCTTATAATATGCATATGGTGCATTTGCATGTAAACCACACAAACAGGCACGTCCTGAGACTGCAGGAGATATATCCAGAAAGCTAACTGGTGTCATCAAAGTGCTGAACACTGAGGTGTCTGTATGAGATAATTGAGGGACAGGTTAAAAGTTAATTGCTCCAAGAAAATTAGCAGAACTCAAAATACCTAGAATACTGAAATATCAAACAGACACTATGTCTTTGGTTGAACATGTAATATGCTTCAGAGAAATGGTTATTCTAATGCAAGTCCAGTAACTGGACAGTTCTTATTTTCACAGAGGACTTTCTGAAATCCAACAAGGCAAAGTTAACAACCATCCCACAGTTTCAAGAGGAAACATTTTGAGCCTAATTCTTCTGCACAGAAATGTTATGATTAGACATCCAAATAAACATTTCAGACTTTTTTTTTTTCCTAAGGGAATTTGAAAGATCTTGGAAAATGAGTAATTCTCAGAATAGGCAGGAATTTACTTAGGAACTTACTAATTGCTGGATGCTGGCGAAGTACTGGCATGTCCATTAATCCCTGGGCATTGGCACTACTTAGTAGATGTTGGTGTGATTAACGGAATGAGCCTGGTCCAGACAATGATGAATGTTAACAAGACCTTTGGAAAGCTTGTGGAAATGCCTGATCATTAGTGTTACACAGAGGTGTGGAAAGGTTAAGAATTTTTGCAGCTGTTGACACTTCTTGGGAGATATCCATAGAATTGCAGGAGGTGGAAGAGGATGTCTCCTACATTCGTTTAAACAGTAGAACTGAGGATCAGATGCAAGATAGCTAAAAAAGAAAGAATAACTATGTTTGAATCTAACAAGTTACACTTGGGCAGTAAATGGTAGTATGTCATTCACTGAGTGAGTAAATCATGCACGCTCAAAACTGGCTTGGACTTTGTGAAATACTTGTGTCCCTGTCGCTCTAGTTCTTCTGTGGAGCTAAAAAGTGGTATCAAAACCCAAGTTAATGAAGAAAGTAATTTGATGTATTTATATCAAAGAAAGTCAAGAATATGAGGAAGAGATAGAGGGTGAGACTTTTAGCATTGCTAGAAATTAGTATGCCTTATAATACATCTTTTAGTTATGATTCTCCAAAGAAAATAGCACAGTATTTGTGTATGATCACTTCAGACAAGTAATAAATGTATTTTAGCTGCTCATGTTTGTTAAAATAATTTTGGCTAAGAAAGGCGTTACAATACAAAAATAGGCATATTACTTTGTGGAAGTGATATATATATATAGCGCACTCTGTCATATCTAAACTAAGTCAACTGACAGATATCTTCAAATTTTGTTGCTACATTTCTGCCAAGGTCATATTATTAACTTTCATTTTTGTGCTGTCATCCTCACTATAAGCTGTGACCTACCTCTTTTAGTATATGACTCAGATTGTCCATTTAATATATTTAATTGAACGCTAAATGCTTTGTAAAAGAGAGCTTGGAAAAGGTGGGAGCATGTGTCACTTGTTAACAACCCTTCTATGAATCTGAAAAGACTGATGACAAAAGAAGCCTGTTTTGGGAATATACTTCAATACATCCTCTGTATTGAAAGTCAGAGGACTTGAATTTTAAACATGGTTCTTTCTGCTAATTCTTTCATGGGTTTATACACTGATTTCTTGACAGCCTCTTTTTCTTTCATTTTCTTATTTTATTTTTTTATTATTGAGGCATAGGTAGAGGTTGGACTAAGCTTAGTTTTTCTTTAAAGAAGGTGATTTACATTTAGAAAAAGAAATCCAGGGTAAATTTTAAGATAGGATGCATTGCATTTAAAGAACAGCCTGCATGCTAGGGGTGGCTTTGCTTTTTTAGAGTGTTGAATTGGTTTTTATTGTAGAGCTACGTCCTCAGAGAGCTAAGATTTACAGCCCTCATTAATGTAATTTTATAAGACTGAATGACAAGCATACTAAAAGATCTGTAGCTGATCCAGTTAACAACATACAGATAATTCAGATTTGTCCAGCCTGGTCTTGTCAAGTCAAGCAAAACAAAATCAATCAGTGAACAGGGGTACTTAAGTTGAAAAAGACAGTCTGTTTCCTGCCAAGGGACTGGGGCTGGGCAGCCTGTGCCCATTCTGCATTTCAGAGAAAAAACTGCAGGAAATTACTTTTTTGGTGTTGTTTTTTTTTTTTTTTCTTCTATTTTATGTGTTGAAAAGCTACTAACATTCTCTGAGAAATCCTCTGCTTGCTTTCATCTGTGCTGACTTGAAAAGTGCCATGATGGCAGTGCTTGGTAATAGTGTTCTCAAAGAGACTCCAAGTCAGAAAATTGCTATTTGCCAGAGAATCACATTTCCATCTTGCAGCCACTAATAATAACCTACCGAAGTATTCATTCTGAGTTTGAAATGACCTCTTGTGCTTGCTGCTGCCACTGAAATTAACAGTTGACACAACTGGCATTTTGCCTTCAACTGAGAAACAGCTATGCAGGTGAGGCACGTGTGTCCTGGCCAGGGAGAAGGAATCTTAGTCCTGAATCAGGGGACCTAATCAACTAGGCTGTGGATTCCTCCCCACTTTTACTTCTCATGTGGCTGCACATGTATCACCAAGTAACATGATTCCAAGACTTGGGTTGAGCTGCGTGTGGAGGTGATGGAAAATTAGTTCTGCTACTTAGCATACCAACATTGAGCTTGTGAGCAGCCTTCCCTGAAACTTGCAGGGAATACATCAACTTCATGTCTGATAATATCTACTGAAATCTGTCCTCTCACTGAAAGGATGATGGAGAACCAACTGCCCTATTCTTTCTGCCTCATAGGTATTTTAGCTGATAGCACTAAATGTAATGTGTGTCAATGTAGCTGGTGCCATGAAGTAGTCAGAGACATATGAACCTATTAATGAACAGTTCGTTGAGCAAGGAACTGATTTCTGCTTTATTAGCTTTATTTTCATGCTTGTCTGGAGCAATATATGAAAAGGTGTTTTCGGTTGAGGAGTTTTGAATTTTTTTTGGTAACAAGACCTGGCTTGTTCTAAGTAGAAACAGAACTCAAGTCCTCCAGTTACTGGACAGAAGTAATGCACTACAATTTACATCTTGAATCACAAGAATTAAAAAAGCAAATTCCTAATATGTTTAATTCCTGGCACAGCAAAGAGAAGTAGAAAACACGGCAACATGTTCATGAGCAGATGCTTGGCTTCCTTTGCCAGGGGCTCATTAGAATGCTGTGTAACCAGACTTTATACAGGTGGACAGTTAAAAGCCAGTAATTTTAATTAGTGCTTTTTTAGATCTGTGAACTCAAGGATCTCTAGGAGCTTGACCTTGGGCCGGAAACCAGCCTAATGTTTTAAGTCATTGTGGGCCTGCTAAGATAACTTGTCTTGCTAGTGACTAATTTATTACTCATTCTCTCCTCAGTTAGTCACAGTATTGCAAGTTTGCACGGTGTGAAGTTGCAACTAAGAGGAGGAAGAACTAGAGCAGAGAAAAAGCTAGGGAAGAAAACTAAAATGAGAAAGATCTATTATACAATATGGGATGAAAGGAAAAACTTACCAAACTTGTTTCTAGTCTACTGTGAAGTTCAGGAAGGTAAAATGCAAGGAACTGTTGGGGTTCCATGGACTCATTACTTATTTCTAAATTAACGTTAGATATTCTGGAAATAAAAACCCAAACCAAGCCAAAAGAACCTCTCACCCTAAAGAATAGCTGCCATGATCACCTTCTCAGTGAATCTTTGGCCAGTGTACCATGGGTCAAACAGAAAACTGTCTTTGAATAGCCCTAACCAAGTTCTGTGAGCTGGGGTAATCCTTTACTTAGGTTAGCTTGGTTGAGTTTGGTGACGGTCTTACCACAACATGTGGGAGAACTAGAAGAATTCCAATAGGAAGTATTAGAAATGTTTAGAATGATAACCTAAGAGGAGGCATTTTGAAAGAGGAATGAGTGAAAAACATCATGAGAGATGTTATGCAAAACATTTTAAAATAGTGAACAGTGAAATCATACTTGATCCTAACATGTGATGAGAGGATATAAAGGTTTAGAACTTTGAAACTGGTTTAAAAATGCTTCATGAAGCTTTCATGTGCTCAAAAACTTAGGCATCAAGTAAGTAACAAATATACAAACAATTTAATCCAATGGCTACTGCCCTAGACCTTCCTGTTAGGTTATCCAATCTAGAGATGGTATTATATTCTCATCCATTGTGACAGAATGGTGTGTCCTGTTAACACATTTAGTGCTCTAATTACACATATTCTGGGGTTCCATTTTAAAGGAACGAAACCTTGCAACTAAAACCAGAACTTTCTTTTTGTATAAACTGAAGGAATTCATAGAAGAGCCTAGAGCAGAAAGAGCTATAAAATTCATTCATGTCCATTCAGCTTCATCCTTGTAACACCCATAATGACAACTTCTGATGAGAGAGAAAGACAGGACATCTCAAGCAGCCTTTTGCAGCTCTAGGAATACTTTTTTCCAACGGAAATGGCAGTAAAGACTAGGTAGGTAAGTTCAATACACTTTAGAATGTAATGTCCTGTAAAACCTATTGTAGTACTTGAGATACACTTTACTTGAGATCTGTACTTTACCATTGTTTAAGTGGAGGCATGCTTGAGAAATTGGACCAGTTTTTGTCTTATTGCCACCTTTGTTTTTTTGTCAGAAGGCAGCTAGTTTCTACACTGCCTGTTTAGGAGCATATGCTAGAAACACAGCAGAATACACTGGAAGCATTTTGGAAGAAAAGCTTTTGTTGATTATATGTATAGAAGTGCCAACAGTTCTTCAAATGGATAGCAAACAAGACTGAACCTCAAGAAATTCAGGGTGTTGTGTTCACATAAGCATCCAAGAATTATTCTGCTTAACCAAAACTTGTCCAGACCTCCAAAACCTCTTTGGCCTGGAAATCAGGCTGGAAATGTTACATGATCAGACTTTCTTGTGACTTTTCCAGTACTCATTTCCTTTTGCCCTCGAAGAGGTATCATAAGAACGACTTCTTAGTGTGGTGTCTCTGCAATTAGGCTTCTGCTGTTGTCTAACGGTTAACCAAGCCTGCTTTGGACTTGTGTAGCGAATGGATTTGATGCAAAGTCCGTCCATAATAATTGCATAGTAGAGAGAAATCCAACAGTTTCATTTTAAAACAATTTGAACTGAAATTGAATTCACTTGTAAGTAAAGTTCAGATTAAGTCTATCAGTAGAAAAATTGCTAAGGCAACAGGGTTGTTTCTACTTTTCCCTTTGTAATGTCTCTTAGTGTATAATAATATTTTGAGCTGTATTTCTCCTTTTTTATGAAAACCAAAAAGACAACTTCTATTTTCAGTGGTTTTGCTGTGGATTAGGCTAAGAGGGCTGGACAGTGTTGGAGAAATGTATCTGAAAAAGATACAAAGTGGTACGTAGTTACTAAAAATATGTTAAACATATAGGGCAGGTAAGTCCTAGAGAAAGCACAAAGTTTGTACAATAAGAATAATTAAAAATAAAGTTGAGAAAACTGCATCACTGGGGTAGGAGAAATCAGTACTCCAGATCCTGAAGTCAGTGACACTGATCACTGTTTTATCTGCTGAGAGAGAAGATGAAGGACTAGGGCATTAAATCTTACAGTCTGTTCTTGTAATTCCTTTTTAATGTACTCTAACATCTAAAATGTTTGACTTTCAAGGTAAATGGAAAAAGCTTTCATGGTGTTTGTATAATGCTCTTTCAATCAAAAAAGGATCTTCAGAAGTGCCTAAAGACAGAAGTTTCAAAAGTTTTGAGGTGATTTAGGTGCCGTTTGCAGCATAAAATGTATCAGAAAAATAGTTTTAAACACCTTGACTTTCAGTTCCTTTGAAACTTGGAATTCAGTTCCTACATAATCTTTGTGTTTTCCAGAATTTTACCTGTATAGGTAAGTAGTTGGTTTCATTTGTTCAGTTCAAGGTCTCCATATTCTTTGGTACTCCATTTTAGTTCTGCTTATTATTAAAAATGCACATCAGTGTTATTTATACTGAGTGTAGGTCTCACCAGCTGTTTTGCTTCCCATAGTTTTCTGTAAAAGGAAACATCAAGTATATTTTATAGTTCACAGTTTTTTGTTGCCACTACTCTGAGTAATATCAGATAGGCACATTCTTTGGAATTAGTCAGGAAAGGGATTAATTTTTATTTCAGCTGATTTCTGATGAAATTGCCCACAGGAGTAACCACAGTGTCAGGGGTTAGGAAAGCAACTCTCTTAAAAAAAAAAAAAAAAAAAAAGAAAGCCAAAATAAGTCAGGAGAGAGTCAGACATTGAGAAACATCAATATTTCTGCCACTTCTCTCTCATCATGTGGGTTCTTTCTGGTTCTGTCATACTCAAGTCTTTGATTTTTTTCTTTGAATTGTTATATATCATACCCTGAGGTGCTTCTGCCTTAAGAGCAGAAACTCATCCTGAAAAGAATCAACTTTCATTAAAAGAACTAATGATCTTAAGTAGTCTAACCACTCTGGATGTTATACTCCATCAAGCAAGGAGTTTCCCTGACTAGTTATTTGTTGAACTCTGAATAAAATCACTGGATTTGTATCAATAGAATATCAAGCCATGACTTCGTTCTTCAGTCCTCCTCCACTGTTCCTGAGACTCCTCAAAATGAAGAAGCCTAGCTGCACCTAGGTTAGGCACAAGGCTAAAGCAGTTATCATATTGGTGAACAGACTGCTGCTAAGACAGGAATAATTTAGGCCTCCGAGGAAAAAAAAGTTAGTCTAAAGACCTTTCTAGATCAGGCTGGGGGGGGGCTGGGCAGAAAAGAATCCAAGGAAAGCACAAAGGATGGTTTAAAATGTATTAATCCCAATGCACCCTGCATAGAGATATACTCTACAGAATTCAAGATTATTAGGGCAAATCCCACACAGTGAAGTTCACGTAAAGGTTTTCTGCTGCCTTCCCTGACTGATGTCCAAATGAAAATCTGACTGGCTACTCTGGTAGGAATTTTCAGTATCTACTTCTGAATTTGCTCTTATATTCCTTCTATATTGTGTTTCATTAACTAAGAGCTCATTTTAACCCTAGTTTCCCCAAAATAAAAATTCTGTACAAGAAGTCACATGAGAGAGTCTAGGCAGTACATAAAGCATGGCATACATGTTACTATGCTTTTCTAGAGCTTATTTCAGTGCCTATGGCAATCAAAGAACCAAGGAAAACTTCAAACAAGGTATTTCAGAAAAAGAACATTGATGTGCGCTTGAAAATTTCATCAGGCAGCAATGGTAATTTCAAGCACACTTTCACTTCTGGAAAAGCATATCAAAGAGCAGGAGTACCATTCTCTTGGGCTGACCCAAGATATTCGGATTATGCTAGTCTAAATGAACAAAAACCTAAATAAATATATATATATATTAATTAGCTCTGAATCTTGTTACAGGCTGAATCTTGATAGTTTGCAGTTGTTCTTTAAACTCTGAATTAAGGAAAAGAGATTGTAAACAAGTACAGAATGTGATCAAGTTAAAATACAACTGATCAGACTAAAAACCACTGGCAGGCACAGAAAGAAATACATTCAATCCTTCTGGCTCTTCTGCTACAGCTATAATCCCGTTGTGTGAATAGACAGAATGTAAATAGTCTGTCAGTCCCTGGTAAGAACCTCTTCTAAGAGGTGACGTGAGGGAAAAAGAGGCGGAGATCTGAAGAGCTAATGACAATTTCATCATTGTCCCTCACAGCTCTGATGATTACATGACTAATGTCAGTAACATGACTCTCATTCTTAATTAGATTGTTATAATACATGCATAACCTTTGTTTGTTTATGGATTCCTCTCCTACAAAACAAAACCCCTAATATGCAGCAAAATTACGTGACTGCTTTTCTGCAGAAGGCAGAATTTGTTGTAGAGCCAAGTCCACCAGACTTGGAAAAGTTTAGAAATGCATAAGAACCAGAGTGACGTAGAACAATCCCATCATACTGAAATATCATATCTTTGCCACTAAACACAACTGAAATTAAAACTATCAATTACCCTTACTACTTTACAGAGTCCAGTTTGGTCAACCATATGCACTTGACTAATTGTAATGGACTTATTTGGGCCATTTGTGTGTTACGATGACACATGGATACAACAGTGACAAGCCCAGATCCATTAACTGTAAGTAAACCTTACCTTAACATCAAGAGATGTCAATTCAACTATATACAATTCCCCATCTTCAAATCATGCTCCTTTCTACTTTACTTCTTTGTCTCCATAAAGGAAAATCTGCCAGGTTTGACATGTCTGTCACTCCCTGCAATGACAGCAGTGTAGTGAATAGTTTCACTCTAGATACTGCCAGAACACTAAGACTACTTCCACTTCAGTGTGTTTACTATGAGATCTAAATGTTGGGGTTTTTTTGTGTTGTTTTTTTTTTTTTTTTCAATTATGATATCAAAATATGGGAGAAGGAACTATATGATGTAGCTGCCTGTAGTGTAATTGGATTGGATTCTAAATAGAAATAGAGGGAAAAATGTTATCTCTATGTGTGGATGATAATTTAGATACAACTAACAGTTTTATCAGACTACTTCTTCCCACTCATGTAGAAATGAAGGATACTGGGATCAGAAGAGAGAAGGCTGAATGATATTCCTTCCTAGGAACTGTAGTTTGCTAATTACTCATGCTAGCTTGCAAGAGAGGATAGAGAATTTCACAGTGAAAACCATAAGAACATTGAAGGAAAAGACAAAATTTCTTTACTTCAAAAGTCTGTCCTGATAAAGTAATTACAGCATTTTAACATTTCTTGTCACATTCTGTGACATGGGGAAAAAAAGTACAACTTAGAAGCTATTGTGTAGCATACAGGAATAATGAAACTTTATGGCAGGATATCTGAGACAGGTATGTGACTAAACTTGGAGTTCTTGAATGTACCTCCAGTATTATTAGTTATGAGTTATAAATTAAAGCTTCTGACACATTTAAAGGACAAGCAATTCTGGGGATAAAAGCTTAACTATGTGAGTATGAATATTCAGTAGCTCCTGAAATGCTGCTTTAAATTTAGAAATCAAGGTTTCTCACGCAAGTGTAAGTGAAGTTGGATAGAATTTGCAGGACATGATAAGACAATGGTGGCTGGAACTAAAAGTGAGGGTGAGCTTTCAATACCAGCTCTGTTTTCTGGCTGGGAACCATTTTTATTCTCACTGGGAATGGTTTCAGTGGAGAAAAAAGATGAAAAGTCTAGATAGGCAAAGCAAAAGGCATAGGTAGATCCCTGTTCCTCTAGATGTGTGTCATGGGCAATACTTCAAAGATGAGGACAGTAACTCACGTTTTTTGGCATCTTCATTTTTCATAGGAAGGACTATACTAACTATTTTGTAACATACAGTTGTATAAGCATGTAGGTGGAGGGTATAAAATGCTAAATCAGTCTGAAAAATTAATTTTTCTTTCCTCAAAGACAAATATTTAAAAGCTTTTGATTTTGTACTTGTTTTGTTCTTTCTTTTTTAGTTTTTAGTTTTTCATTGGTGCTAAGTGAGAAGCAGGATTTGATAAAACTGACTCAGGTTGTTTGTGCAGGTGCAAATTCTCTGCTGTCATTTAACCTCTTAAAATGTCATAAATGCAGGAGCTCAATGCAAATAGAAGTACAGGAAAAAATCTGTAGAGTGGTTCTTAAGAGTGACAAACAAAAGAGGCAGTTCAGCAGTCACTGAACTTTTTTTCCTGTATATAAATTCATATTGAAAACTGGGCAGCAATTCACTTCAGCATCTCTATCACCTCACTCAGTTGTTCTGCTTCTTTTTCCATTCTTTGTTTTCACCTAACCCCACTTAGAGAATTGGTATATTCCCTGAGACAAAGAATTAAAAGGCAGAATAGAATGAGGGTATCATGTACTTACGGTTAACATCAAAACCCCATGAAGGAAGGTGTGGCAGTGATTTCTATTTTTCCTGTGGTGTAAATTTGCTGATTTTGCTTTTCATTTTGACCAAGGAATCAGGATTCTATTGTGATGTTTTACAAATACAGGATGTAAAAATACATGAACATGAAAAATACATGAAGTAGACTCTGTTAAAGACATAACTGTCTTTATGCATTGTCTGGATTGTGTTTATTAATGACAATAGTCCTCGTGTAAGTAGTTTCTACCAAGTGGAATTTTAATGTTTAATGTTCCTTGATATTAGAATCATATAGAGATAAAAACAGTAATCTTTTTTCTCAGAGTTTTTTGTTGTTTTGACGTTTGTGTTTGTTCACATTGAAGAAATAGAAGGAAGACACTTGGAATATTCTATTAAGGGCGACAGAGCTCTTGCGCTGTTTTGGGAAAGACAGCTAATGAACTCCAGACTCCACAAATACAGGTTCCCGCAGTCTGCCTCATGGGCTGCCAACATGAGGCAAGAACTGAAGTTTAAAAACCTGCCTGGCTATGAGACTCATATTGGAGCTTGGCTATGGTTTGTCAGACCCTTTGGAATTAAACTGTGGAAAGTTCTAAATTGGCCAAATCATCAAATTCCAATGAAACACCACTTGGTAAGGTTTTTTTCCAGCCTGGCCTTATTAAAAGGAAATAAAATCACTCCCGCCACTGTTGTGCCTGTTCAAGTTCCCAGCTGTAGCTGTTTCTAGTGTTCCAGGTTGAAATGATATGTAGATATGTACCTAGGTCCACAACATATTTCTGAATCCAGCTAGTTGCTCTTTCAAGTCAGGAAAAGAGAAAAAAAAAAAAAGACAATGTCCATAGCCAGACTGTTTATAGTTCTGTCACCTCATGAATTTTTTTTTGTTTTTTTGAGGAATGTTTTGGATTTTTTAGTGAAAGAAGTATTTCTCTTTACACAGTTTATTTATAATAGATACTGTGTCCTGATAAAGAGATTTAAACAGGTCAGGTAAACTGTACTACTCAGGCTGTCTAAAAAAGATTGCTATTAGGTATATCTTAATATTCCCTGGAAGATTAACTGCTTTATAAATGACATTTTTACAGATTATTTTAGGTATGAGGGGTTGTGCATATGTGCTGACTTTTAATATCTGCCTGTTAACTCTCAAAGTGAATTGAAATAAGTATTTTGCTGATATTTAGTATGTCAATTCATTTCTGAAATACACAGATTTTCATCTGGGGAATATAAAAGATATCTCAAACCAGCAGTACTTAATGCTCCACACACAGCCACTCTCTTTGGACTAGGATGTCAGAGGAAACTCCCAAAATAAAAAGATAGATTTTAAAGAGAAGTGCATGCTGAGTTTTTCAGAAAATATGCTTGTACACATTAAAAGACTGATGGTGCTGGGCAGTTTGTACATCACCTTCATTAGATACCTAATTGTAAATGGAGGTTTTCTGAGAAGATGAGCTTATGATGACAAGAGCCAAAACAGAAACGTCATCTTGATTAACTGACTACATCTGCTAGCCATGAATTGATCTATTTATTTATGTATTTACTTTATTGGCTCTTGTATTATAGCTCTGGCAGATAAAGGACCCCCATGTAAGGGATAGCGTGTATGCAGTGTGTCTTTCTGAACAGAGATTGGGGTCTATGTTGATAATACCTATGGCTTCAGCTATTCCACATCTGTTCATGCTGCAAGTCCTTGTGTAGAGTCTTGCAAAGGTGTCTTGTGTGAGAGTTTGATCTCTACAGGTTTGAAAACACAAACTGTCTGGCTTAACACAGGAGAGACTGCTCCTGCTTCAGATCCAGAGTAATTAGATAGGAAGAGGAAGCTCAGCAAAAGGAGGATGGTCAATGGAGTGACATTAATTTCTGCAAGTGGTGACCTCTTTCAGGCTTCAGGAAGAGGAGCCCCTTGAGTGGGCTCAGGGATTTTGTTTGCTGCTCGGGAACTCTGTACAAGAGCCCACATGTAAAGGATGTACAAACTTCTGTTACGTGTTATAACATGCTTCAGTGGCATATTAGTTAGAGGGGAATTTAACTTGTTCTTTTTTTTTTTTATCTTGTTTTGGCTTCTCTCTACTTGACTCCTGCACATGTGGCACAATCCAGATCTTATGAGAGCCACTTAACTCGCAAAATGCCCTGGAGATTATCCTGTGCCTGATGCACTAGCAGCCATCAGACTGACAGCAGCCGGCCAGTTCCAGACTATGCATCTGGCTGCTTAATGATAGCTAAGGAGCATACTGATGATGTACATGGGAAGGACTGGCCTGTCTCTGTTCTGTGGGAGAAAGAACCAGCCATTGGAACTTGCCCAAGCCTCACTTTATCTGTTGTGAGCTATAATACTATTTTTGAGCAAGTCACTACCAAAGCCAGCTAAGAAATAAGAATTTCAGGGGTGAAGCTGGATGGCTGAATAGTTGGTAGTATTCTGGGGAGTAATTTGTAAGTGTTACTATATGGAGCTGCATGGATATATCTTGCTAGTATTGGTGGCCATCATAAGCCAGCAAAAAGTTTCTTGTCCATGCCTGAAAACGAGGGACCATCTGCTCAGTATATGTCTGAATAAAAACACTAGAATGTTAGTGGGTGTCACAACTATGTCGCTTCAGTGCATCTTCCTGACTGTGTTAAAGTATACAGTCTAGTGTTTAAGGCTAACAGGGGAGCCAGTGTACTTGCAGTGGGAAGGCTTTGTCCTATGATTAGGTGGCCCAGCCAAAAACAACCATCGGAGATAGATAACACTTCTGACACCCAACTGAGCCTTCACTAACAGACCTTTTGAGACACAAACATCTTAGATCAAGATTCTGTCATGATAACAACCTGACTGAAGTGAGAAACTCCCAAAAACTCTCCACATTATCCAGGGCTGTTGTTTTGTGCTAGCTAAAGATTGATGACAAACAATCGCTTGCCAATGTGATACAAATATCCACTGACTAAATGTGACTTCTGAGCATGGTGGTTTTGCTGGGGAGTCATATTTTTGAAGGCTCAGGAAATATGTAACCCAAACAAAAAGAAGTCATAACCCTGTAGAATGTTTAATGGAGATGACCTATTTCTAACACAATCTGGTTTTCCAGAGGAACCCATCTGGATTTTGTTCATCCATAGCAACAGTCATGTGAGCTGACTGTATTTCATGCAGTTCTTTGTATTACAAAAACAACACTTTGCCATTTGCTGTATGCATGAGGCACTGAGGCCCGGCCTGCCAGGTAAAACTGCATTTGATTATGTCCATTACGCTCTATAATGGCTTCATTCTGAGTCAGTTTTGTGTGCCTGTACTAGCATTTGGTGCCCAGAATTGAAGGCATCCAGGAATGTTTTCCTAGAAAAGAACACTAGAGCACAGGTTTCATTTTTTAAGTAATTAATACATGACAAGGTTAAGTAAACAAGCCAGTGAGACAACATGAAAAGGAGATTACAAGCTGGTCCTTAGCCTGAGTCACATTGGTAAAGAGCCCCACCTTAGCCTAGAGATTAGATTAAGAAGAATGGAATTGTTAGCAATCACCCAATCACATACACTGGTTGTGTTACTCTTGTATTTCAGGGTTTGGTTGGCCACGTTCAGAAGCACTTTTTTTTTTTCTCTCCTGATTAAAAGTGAGGGTGCCTCAGTCAGAAATCTGAGGTGAGTGTCTCTCAAGTTTTGGTAAACCTACTGCTTCAGTGAGAAGAATTAGAAGGAAATTATTTTGCTTTGTTGGTTTATTTTGGCTTTTCTTTGCTTGGATCCTTGACAGGGCTCTACAGAGTAGTATGTAAAATACTCTTGCAGTCTCAGAGAACTCAGTTAGAAAGAAATAAATATATTTTCCGCTGAGTGCCTGATAAATGACATGGGAAGGAGGGAGGACAAGTGAGACTTCTGTGTAAGCAGAGGATTCATCCATAACTGGACTCTCATGAAATGTTTTAGGACAAGAGATGAACTCTGGTGCTTTTCAGGATATGAGCTCATAGTAGAGCTGGGAAATGGGCATTAATCAGGTATTTTTGCAGCTTCTTCTTCCCCTGGGAAGGGGAGGTGGGTCCATAACACTCCAAGACCTGTTGATGAAGTTTCTTTCTTTGCTGAGGCTCTTTTAAAAGGGGGTTTGAATTTCCTTATCTGATTCTATAGTTTTTAAAAATGTGTTGGATATGTTTAGAATATTAAAATAGCTGCTGTAAATGGGGGTAGAATCAAGGAAGAACCTTACTACAGTAGTCACTGCCTATATAGATAGATGTAGTTAAAACGTTTTAATTCCCTGTTGTGCCCTTATGCTCTTGCCATGTGTCTTAGACCTCCTCTTGAACATGATCTATCACTTCTGGTTCAAATACAGGTAAAAAATAGCAGACGTCTTAAGCACTGAAAGAGGTTCTCGTTATTCTATGAACGGCTGACTTCATGTAAATGTCTATAAGCAACTTCATTTTGTTTATTTTGTTTATTCTGTGGATTAAACCTATGTCTAAATCTGGTGTCCATTTTGGCTTTGAGGAGGCATCCATGGGAGTATACTGAAGGCAGGACGAGAAATGAAAAGACAGTTTTTGTCCTCATTCCAACATTATAGGAAGTGAACACTTAAAATAAGACACATGTGGTACTTGTGCACAGGAACTGAGACTGTGTACTTGGCAGTGTAGAAATTAGTAGAAAGAGAAATCTATCTGAAAAAAAGATGACAACTAAGACTGTAATTATGAAATGCAAGCTTTATGGGCAAGCTTTTGCCAGAAAAACTGTAATGCAATCTATCACATATTGATATATGATATATTGAAACCCACATAGAAATGAGAAGTCTTTTTATTGTCCCTAAATCACATGTAAAGTGGAGGAGTAATGAATTTGAATAACTGGCCCCTGATCACACCAAATGAATTTGAGGATTAACTTAGGTTTTTTTCCTGAAAGCAAACCAAATGCCTTAGAAACAAGACTGTCCTTCCTCTCAAGTAAAATTTAATAGAGTTTAAAATTTTATCTTACATAGTTGACAATATTTATTATCTATTGTTGTTGACTATGTAAGATAATAAGAAACCCTTATTTCTTATTATCTTGTCATGTAAATGGACAAACACAACCGTTAATGCATAACTAAAAATGTTCTTGGATGTATAAGTCTGGAATTATTTTTTTCCACAGACATTAAATTCCCAGTGCAGCATTAATGGTGTTTCCCATATGCCAAGCTCAGAGTCATCATTGCACCAGAATTGTCGCTGACAGGCAGAATAAAGGATTGCTGTCAGCCTCAGAAGTTTATCTTTCTAGCTTTCTTGTTGCTGGTTTTATTTTGTTAGCAATCCAGTTTTAAATTGCAGTTTTATCTTTCATTTTTCCATGTGTTTAAACTGGAATAAAAGCTGTAGCTTCTTGCCTTACTGCCTTGAATGAGGTAGCATCATCCATAATAAAATTAATTTTTCACAGGTATAGTAGTGGGATCTGAACTAACTACAACTGCTCAGGAGTGAGACCTTGATGCTGTGATACAGTCACCAAAACATCAGCTCAGTGCTGAGTAGCAGTTCAGCAAGCAAACAAAATGTTAAGCTTCTTTCAGAATGAAAAAAAATGTAGAGAATACCATTATGCACAGTTCATTCACAACCTGAATGATGTGTGCAGTTCTCTCTCTATGTGAAAAAAGATTATTTGAGAACCTAAGAGGGCACAGATAGGAGAAACAGGGACAACCAGAGGTACAGAGCAACTTGCATAAGAAAAGCCATAGAGAAGGCTAGGGCTCCTCTGGCCTCAGGAATGATACAGAAGAGGTCTACAAAATCATGAATGTCATGAGGAGATTTGGTAGTGATCAAAACTGAGCGGAGTTTTCTCCAGCGTGAAAACTGAAGGCCAACAAATGAAGCTGGTAGGAGCCTAGTTCAAATCAGAAGTAGGTAATACACCTGAAAGAGTGGCTGTCCTATGGAACGTCATAAAACACTGCAGACATAAGAAAAATACACAGGTTCAAGGGAACACTGGACAAGTATCTGAAACAGAGGGCCCCCAGAATTCCTGAATAGATTAAATCACAGGCTCAGAAAATCTCCTGAGTTGAAATCAGCTGCTTGGTGAAAGAGCATGAAGAGAGGAAATAGCTTCTATCCTTTCTGTACTATGCTTTATATGTCGAGTTATGACCACAGAATATTTGATTAGCTAGATACTTGGTGTGAATCAGCATTGTATTTTTACAAGCTAACAAAGCCCTGTTTGTGTGACATAGAAACAATTATTGAGCCTCTAGCTTCTGTAAGATTTTATTGTTTTCTACAGAATTTGGGAAAAATGCTGTATTTCTTGGGCTGTACAGTTATGTGATCTGCAGTGTGTATAAGGCGATCAGAGATATACATCCCTCTCATTACAAGCTTTTCAGAGTCTGAAGAGTTAGTTAGGAATATATATTTTCAAGTCTGTATCTTCACAAATGTACATTGAAATACCAAACTAAGCTGGTGCTTAAAAGAGAGCTGTGAGAAGGAGTGAATTCAGCAGTGCATTTCATAGCCTCAGAATCATAACTGTGTGAAGTCCTGCTATTTTAATTTCACTTGCTTTGTACACAAGGCTTTATGAATGTTCAGAGCATCCTTCTGTGTATGAAGATATGAGAAGTTGAGTATTATTAGAAACCCTATTTTCATCTAGTTGTGAACTGAATATTCTTCCTGGCAATGAAATCAACATCTAAAATTATCATTTGAAGAGAGGAAGAAATGGGTTCCATATAGGGATAATTATGTGGTCTTCTCTTGAAGCAATACAGAAATTGCTACCCTGATGACAGAGTCAGGAATAATTTGTTTATTTAGCATTTATTTGGGCATCACAACACTAAAACAGGTCAGAAGGAATCTAACCCAGATATTTTATGTCTTTATTATTGGTTACGAATGTGAACAGTCAGTTTCAGCTATTGACAAACTTACTGTGAATCCTATTAACTTGCTTTTTGAGGCATCACCTCTTATGGTGAAAGGATTGTTCTGTCTCTGTGTTCAACTCAGCTCTTGGCTTCTTGAGTGAAATATTCAGTAAAGGTGCCAATTGTGGCAAAGGTTTTAGTGGTGTGGGTTCCTGTCCATGATCATTGGTAATGACTTGGTAATGACCACTTGGTAAGTGACCTACAGTGGATTTCAGCTGGTGACCTTAATGAGGAAGGCTCTGAATGCCACTTCTAATCTCTGGAGGATTTAATTGCTGGGTTTTTATTCTAAAATAAACTGTCCAACCTGAGACTTCTCTCTCAGGCATGGTTGTGACAGTAATATTTTCTTTACTACCTTGAACTACTTTGTATCTTTCACAGTGCTGAAGTTGATTTTCTCCACCCTTTCATTCAGAAATAATCTTCATATACTTTTAATTCATAGAATTATATTAGAAAACTTTACTTTCCAGCTCACGTTTATAAGAACAAGAAAGAGTTTTAACAACTATATTCAGTATCCTTGAGACAAACACATGCACAGTAACATAGGAACAGCCCTAACTTCCTTTCTCCAGAAAAGTCCAAGTCAACAAAACTTTTGCCTGAGGAACTAGCACAGGACTGGACCAAATATTTTGATGTTTCTGGTTGCAGAAACACACAAGAAGGAAAGAGAAAAAAATCAATCTTAATCTCTAAGATTAAGTTGTGTAGCCCCAATTGAGCCTAAATGTGTATCAGATATACTAATTTCAAGCCCACAATGGTCCAGTTATTTGGAAGCACATTTTAAAAGGTGCTGTTGTCTTTGAGTGTTTTTTCAAGTAGCATTTGTGTACTGAAGACCCTTCACTGAAACCTTCTCATTGCATTATCAAAGTAAAAAATGAAGGTGAACACTAAATTGTTGGTGTATTCAGTATAAATGAACTTTCTTAAACTGACAGTATTATTAAAGACATAGTTATTTTCCCCTCAATTTTCATAGCAAAATATTCAAACTTTTACATTAGAAAATATTGGAGTTTGTAAAACCTCTGGGGGGTTGATAGACATTCTGGAGAGTTTTTACTTCTATATCTTACTGGTTCCTGGCATAGGTAGGGAAATTTTACACTGAAATCTGCCCAAAATTTTGTATGGCTTATACATCCAGGCATAAAACTGAAAAAGTTACCAACCATTCCCTGAAACACATACCTTGATCAGACTGAATGCAATAAATTGGTGTCTTCTTCAAGTAATGATCCAGAATAACTCAATATAAAATATTGAGTAAAACAAAACCCAAGCCAATTCTTCTCAAATGTCTGCAAATTTATTAAATAGATTAAGAAATTAGACATATAAGCCTTCTCCTGTATAAATTATAGCATGGGTACTGTAACTTCCCAAAGATTCAATACTGCCGTATTTAGTTACTGAAAGTTCTCCATGTCTTTGATCAAAATGGCCAGTGTTCAGCATCTGGTCAAATACTCAGCGTATTTTGTATAGCACAGCCAGGAAAATACATTTTTAATTACAGATCCACGAAGACCTTGCGGTTAAGAAGGAAAAAGAATCAAAAGTTTCCTCTGAAGTCAAGCAGGCTGACTGGTGAAGTGAAGACATGTAGGAAATGAACAAGCATACATATTAGATTGTATATTTGTGTATTTTTAGATACTATACAAAAATGAGATCATCTTTGGAAGGCTGACTTGCAAGACAGAAAATCTGGCAACGGCATGGACATATGCTGAGCTTTGTTTTCCAATGTAAAGTCTAGGCGATTTTCCTACAAAGCAAAATATCTGTCTTATGAGGTCTGTGTTCTGCTTTCAGAAACGTTTTTGTATCATACATCTGCTCTATAGCCTTAATCCAAGTGTGCTGTACTCTTCATAGGGAAGCAGATTGGAATTCTTCTTTGAAGACATTTTCAACTAAAAAGGGCTTTCCTTTTTCATTCCACTCCCTTTCCTCCGTTTTTTTATTAAAATTCTCATTCTCATTTCTCATTCAAATGCTCACTACTTTATGACCTCCTTCAATGTGGTAATTTCTGTTTAATTTAGCTTGGAGCCAGTTACTTTCTGAACCAACAGGGAAACCCTATGAGTAGATTCACTGGACACAAGAAACATTACTTTCATTCATGAGATTGTAGGCCTTGCTTCTCATGGCTGCTGAAAATGTTAAGAAAGCACTTGATTTTTGCTTGAAGTTTACTCAGTGTTTTCCTCACGAAATTTCCTTATAAAAGGTTTTGATAGCCCTGAAATGTAGGAAAGAGCCATATGACACCCATAGATAGTGGCTTAAGGGCTCCCTGAAGAGCAAAGCTGGCAGTCTCTTTCCAGCTAATCGCTCAGATGAGTGATAGGAATTAGCTGTAGTAACAGGAGCTGTCAAGAGGCAATAATACAGCACGTGGTAGCATAGAAGGGAATGAACAGAAGGGAATAGATGCTGAGAATTGATCCATCTTGTCACACACACAAGTCACAATGTAGCAGCCATGGGTAATATAAGTTTAAGTGTTAAAGTACCTTTGCTTTCTCACAAGGGGAGACAAAACAAATTTGCACCATATCCATATACAGGGTTGCAAGCACCTTTTGCCACTCCATGCAGCCCTGAGATGCCTCCCAGAGCCCTCTTCTGTGGGGAGAGGATCCTTGCTACAGGTAGACCCAAGGGCATCCTCTCCACACAGGCTGGACCAGGCTTGGCCATGCCTGAAGGCTCAGCCAAAAATGAGATCCTGGTAATCAAGCTCATCTTTGCCTTCCCAATGAGGCTGAAAAAGCTGCTGGCCTGCTTGGTGATCTGAGGAAGCTTCTTTTCCTTTTCTGACTCTTTTTTCCCCATAGGGAAGGTGTAAAAAAAATTAGAGATGTTCTATTAAAAATATAGTGCATATAAAGTAGATGTGATGCTGCTGAAAGCGGCTGAACAGGGCATCTACATTCCTTGTTTTCCAGAGAAGATAATGCTTCTTCTGTGGGTCAAAAATGTATACAGAGTTCATATATTTTTCATTTCAGTTCTATAAAGACAGGAGTAGTCCCTGGGATAATCATATGTATAAAAGTGCTCCAAGATTAACTGTAAATTTGTGAAGTGTTTTGGGGTCCTTTTGAATGTAAAGCATTACAACTTGTCAATGCATAATGGTGATAAGTGATAAGTAGGTTGTAGAGTGTACTGGTAAGCCAAGGAGATGTTATCTGAAAGCAGTTAATAGCAGAGGGTTGTACCTGGAAACCTTTCTGCTGCACATTTCACTCATTTCCAGCTTTCCTTAGTTCTTTGGAGCTGAGGGAAATATTTCCTCTGACTTGAGTAAGGCTGGATAGAAGATGTGTGGCTAAGTTTAAGATAGCAGTGTAATAAATGCATAAATTAAGAGGTTTACTAGAATGAAAAAGAATTTCCATCTAAAATATCACAAGTCTAAAGTTGATTCTGCTACTGTTTATGTACAGTGTTTCTTTTAATACATCTCTTTCTATTATAACGTGCTCAATTGCATTTATAGCAGAGCAAATAAAAAATGAATTATCAACTAATGTTTTAAAGTAAAATACTCTCAACTAATTCGTCATATTCCACCAAAGACAGGTGGATAATAAGGAAAAACATTTATATAGTTCTATATTTTATAATAATTATCTGCTGAAAATGTGCCATCTTACCCTTTTTGTTACAAAACACTCAAAACCCAGTTTGCTTTTAAAGACTCTCTGCCACATTAGTTTCTCTGAACTGGAAAATAGATCCAGATAAAGCTCCAGTTCTCAAAAGGTGGAAGAAAAGCTGAAGTCAGAGTTTAGGTCTCGTTTGCCTTACAAGTTTCTAATTCAGAAAATAGACTGTGTAATGGGTCATTCTATTGGAAATCTAGTCTTCATTAGCTACTGTCTGTGTCACGGAAATGATTATGTAAAACCTGAATAATTTGATTTCTACTGCATGTGTTTGTTTATAAAGTAATGCTATGGTAACTGGGCTGTTCTTGATCTTGGCTGTATGGTTCTATCTGTTGTAGTGCCATAATTTGTCCTGCATTTTGCATGTGATCTTTCACTTTACTTAGTGATGAGAATGACTATTTTGGTAATTTTATTACAGAATTTGCTGCAAGTTCAGGTTCTCCAGTAAGACACAGGAGGAGGGAAAGGACCCCTTCCTTCATCTGGATAGCAGAAGAAATTTTCCAGAGACTTCTTTACAATCCCAGACAAGCAATGACAGGAATTCCCCTTGTTGCTTGATCTCTATGAATAGTGACATTACCTTGATGACTACAAGGCTAAATAGAATGGGGTTCCTTCTATCACCTAGTGACTTTTCCCACTATATACTCACAAGATACTACAGGCATTAGTTTCTGCTGACAATTGTGTACAACATAATTTTATGGAACGCTTTTCTAAGCAGACTGTTCCTTTCACAGAGTGTGAAATAATTCATACAGACTTGCTGTATGTCACTTAACTTCCAGGTTACATGTGCCTGTTTTGTTAGAGAGTTTTATATAAAAGCTTTTACTGTCCATTTTGAGTTTTAGAATATCTACATTCTCAAAAATGGGAGTAGGGAACTTACTGAAAAGAAGGTATTTGAAGTAGTGGAAGATTATTTTTGAGGCACTAGTGGTCTCCAAGTATTTTTGGCAAGGTATTTGTTCTCTTTTGAGGTCCAGTGCTAATGCACAAAAGCTCAGAAGTTCAGGCATGTAACTTCTCCTCTCACAGTGGTATATCTTAACGAGCTGCAGCATTGGGGACCAGCAGATCCATAGACCTTCAGCTTTTAGGCTGCTGGGAAACGTGCTTACCTAAGATCAACTTTTCACGTTTGATCTTCCCTGTTTTCTCTAAGCCTTCAGTAGTATCTGAGAGTTAATTTCAAGCTAACCTTAGTTTGTTTCCAGCTATTGAAATTTGGGGTTTGAGTTGGTTCCTTGGTTGGTTGTTTTTTTAAACAAAGACTACTAATTTTTTTCTTTTGTGAAAGGCCCAGACAGCTGTAGAGAAGAGTAAGCCATGTTTGGGATTTTGCAGCCTTGATCTGTCTTTATATTGCAGGAGGCCAAAAACCAGTATTAGGCAGAGAGATGTGTCCCTCAAAATGGTCCGTGATTTGAAATGCTTTCTGCGGGAAGATTTGTTATCTCCCTGCCCATCCACCCCTTTCCTTTTTCTGCTCACACATGGAGTCATTACCACATCCAACAGTGTTTGGCTTAGCAGTCAGGTGGAGTTTGTACACAGTTTCGTGTGGGGCCTCATTGTGAGAAGGAACCTACCTCCTGATTTCCACTGCTGAGAAAGTCCTGATGGTGCTATCAAAGGTGGCTCAGTCCAAGTTAGGACTTTGATCGGACCACACAATCACAAGTACAAAATGTGCATTCCTTCAAGTATATATGGGAGAGAAAAGGTCTGAAAGTGGTCCTTGCATAATCACTTACTAAAAGACTCAGAAGACAAAATGACAAACGTGGCTTCTGTGCAATGACTTGCAGGACAAGCCTCCACAGAGGCCCATTTGAAGGTGGCATAACTTAAGAGCAACCCTATTATTGCTGCAAGCTGTATCCCTGGCAGAGATCCAAGCTGACAGTGAGCAAAAGAAGATGAAAGCAACCAGCACTGTTTCCTATATGCCTTTTTTTGCACTAATGAACTCTATTATGTTTATAAAATTTTCTCACCCACAGCTTGCAAATGCAATTATAATTTGGTCCTTTTAGCTCTTGCTTGTTCTTTACTACAGTGTTCCCAGGCTAGTTCAAAATCACCACAGCCTAAAAAGATTATTCTCAACAGCGCTTTTATGCTGTTCATTTGAAATACTTTGAAAACCATTGGATTGTTCCAGGCTTACCAGGACATTTCCATAAAAATAAGCTGCATGCCAAAGAATCTGAGATTTATATATTACAGGATATGGTCTCCTCACACCCTCCACCTACTCACTTGGAAGCGTCTCATGGTTTTCCTGCATCATTTGACACATCTGTAGTCATTTAATTGCTCTAGCCATTCAGAATGTACTGTGAAAAAATTGCTTACAGGACTCATTAAAAATAATATAGCAAAAAATTCCCATGTGTTGTACCTCCTCCACAGTAACATGAGCCTTGGAAACTTGCAGTGTATCCAAACAATATTCTTTTTTAACAGGACATTTTGACCTGTGTTAGAGTAGACAGCCAGTTTGCAACATGAGTATTTGGACAGCATTTCTATATGTCTAAACAAGTTATGAGTAGGATGGGGAGTGTGTTATACATTGCATGAGATTTTTTAAATAGGTATTTGTTTATTCCACTCTTGGCTCTGACTCAAAAAGGTACGAAACCACTTCTTTATGTCAACCTTCAACTAGAAAAGCCTTTTCTTAAGTCCTGTTGAAACGAGTGCAAACCAAACTTCTGCTCAGAGGTAAGCATTAGCCTGTAATGTTTCACTGACTGGGATTTTTTCTCACAAATGTCTTTGGAAGTTGACCTGGCAAAGAGATGTTATTGGAGTGCACTTTGTTTATCTCAATTAGAATTGTGTCATACAGAACACATTGCCAAATGCCTGAAATTCCACTGTTCCCTATTCCTCTCCTTAGCAGAGAGAAGAAATCCCTGCATCTCCTGCTGAGATACCAAACATCTGGCAGATCTGTAATTCCCATGTGACTCAAGGTCATAGAACAAGACGCTTGATATTCATGCTGAACTAGACTTCTGCAATGGAATGGATGTTTCTAGTAGTAAATGTTTCTAATTGGTTGCAAAAAAAGGCATTTAATCATTTCTTCTGAAACATGCATTATTGTAGACACAAATATGGCTCTTAGGCTATATGTAGAGCATCACAGTGACTGTCAAAACAGTGCTGAGGTTTTGAGGGAAGGGTTACCTCTGAATCGATCCAGAACTAAATTATCCACTGACTTATGTTGATCTTGAGAATCTTTTGAATGGAATTTGGAAGTGAGGCTGAGAGTGGCAGGCAGATCAGATGCCTTAACGTGAAAATTGTTTAGGATTAGGAAAACAGAAATTAAACATTCTTTGCTTTCTACCTTCTTTTTAGGGGGATAGTTTAACACACCTGTTTTCTCTGAGGTGAAATGTTTGATTTTCTCTGAGGTTATGTTTTGGAAAGACTAGAAAGGTTTTACCACATCATAAGTGTACTTTACACTGATTTTATAACAGGATACATAATAGCAGAATCTATCATATGGTACCTGAAACAGAGCTAGAGATATGGTTTTCTTAGCTCAATAAGTAGGCCCCTTATGAATAAGTAGATGAATAAGCTTCTGCGTATTTACCATACTAATACAGATGTAAAATGTATTGTGCTGCTTCTCAGAAGACCAAGTGAGTCCCTCTTTATTCCAGTCTGTCCGTATTTTTATACCACATTCGTTATTACATTTAACTGCCTGGAGACTAGAATTTTTTACAGTTCAGCTTTTCAAGCACACAGTGTAATAATGATAGTAGAGATGAGCTTTTTTTAAAGCTCAGGCTCTCTGGCTTAAAGATAACTTGCAGAGGTCTAGGATGCTCTGCCTTGAGACCCAGGGATCTCAAAGGCTGGCTCTGGTGCCCAGGACTATTAAGAGGAATAACATCCTTCCCTTCAAAACAGCAGAGTCAAGTGGGTTATGTCCTGGGCCAGGTGCCATGAGATATCATGAAAGCTGAGAGGTGTCTTTCTGGTTTTAACCTCTCCATTGCTAGTCACTTTCTCCTTATTTCTACTATGATTTCTTCCATTTCTGACCCCTGGGCCATATGCTGGATTTGGCAAAACCGTTATGTGCTTGAAGTGAACTATAGTGGCTTCCGCAAGGTATCATTTCCAAAGTAACTCAATTTCATCAGAAAATCACTGGCTTCTGTGGATCCAACCCTTACTGCAATGAGTGGGAAACCCAGTAATTCACAGCATCTTTGTTGGGACATCCCATTGCTGAAGATGTTTAGCAAGTCTGCATTACCTGGAGTGAAACAAGGAAAATCATCATTTAGCAAACATGGGAATAAGGTTTGTGATGATTGTGAAGTGGCCTTGCAAATACCTTCCCAAAGGTTACTGGTGTTCAATAACACAGGTGCCTCTCGAGCATCTACTGTTACACTATATGCTTTATAAAGTGTACCTCAGTATCTCACTATTTTCATTGCAAGGCCTAATTCAGAGTTCAAACTACACAGAGGAATAGCTTATACAGCACAGATTTTATTGTACTTTCCATCTCAACTGGCTTTCTAGCAGAAAGGTGATGTAAGCACTCTGAGGAGCACTTTGGTTATATTCAGCAAACAGATTTTTCTGTAGGTTTTCTGTCATATCAATTTGGATTTATTGGTGTATTAGAATAGACACAACATAAAACAGGCTGTATGTAACCTCGAACAGAACATGAACTTTTGTAAATGACACCAGATTTAAGAATTACATACATGTGTACAGGCATATGAGCATAAATATATATATGTCAACACACAGCCAACACAGAAATCTGTTAGTGTTTGTAAACTAAAAATTTGAGCAGAATATGCAAGGGCTATATATGTGTTCATTAGTAACTGGTTTTAGATTAAGCACCAGTTTCATGCTCTCTTCCAGTAGTAACTGAACTGAATTGAATCTGAAACACCAAGGGTTAACAAAATCCAAGGGACTATACTGGGCATCTTTTGCAAAGTGAATCCCAGATGTAACTGTTTTATAGCAAGTTATTTTCCTAAGGCTTGACAAACAATGTGTTTCTATGCAGCAAATTTAACAGAGGCTATGCAGCTTTCATCATCTCTTTTTTTTCTCTTAGTCAGTTTTTCCAGCTAATGGAAAGAGAATGTCATCAGCTTCATCTTTATTCCACCCTCATTCCATCAGGCCCAAACTCTGAGTTGGATAACTCCCAATAGGATTAAGACACATATGGTCAAAACATAGTCACAGAATCATAGAACAGTTAGAGTTGGAAAGGACCTTAAGATCATCCAGTTTCAATCCCCCTGCCATGGGCAGGGACATCTCCCACTAAACTATGCCACCCAAGGCTCAGTCCAACCTGGTCTTCAACACTGCCAGGGATGGAGCATTCACAACTTCCCTGAGCAACCCATTCCAGTGCCTCACCACCCTCACAGTAAAGAATTTCTTCATTATATCCAATCTAAACTTCCCCCGTTTAAGTTTTAACCCGTTACCCCTTCTCCTGTCACTACAGTCCCTAATGAGTCCATCCCCAGCATCCTTGTAGGCCCCCTTCAGATACTGGAAGGCTGCTATGAGGTCTCCATGCAGCCTTCTCTTCTCCAGGCTGAACAGCCCCAACTTTCTCAGCCTATCTTCATACGGGAGGTGCTCCAGTCTCCTGATCATCCTCGTGGCCCTCCTCTGGACTTGTTCCAACAGTTCCATGTCCTTTTGATGTTGAGGACACCAGAACTGCACACAGTACTCCAAGTGAGGTCTCACAAGAGCAGAGTAGAGGGGCAGGATCACCTCCTTTGACCTGCTGGTCACGCTCCTTTTGATGCAGCCCAGGATACAGTTGGCTTTCTGGGCTGCGAGTGCACACTGCTGGCTCATGTTCATTTTCTCATCAACCACCACCTCCAAGTCCTTCTCTGCATAGCTGCTTGGAATCTTTTCTTTGCTCAACCTGTAGCTGTGCCTGGAATTGCTCCGACCCAGATGTAGGACCTTGCACTTGGCATGGTTAAACTTCATCAGGTTGGCATCAGCCTACCTCACAAGCATGTCATGGTCCCTCTGGATGGCATCCCTTCCCTCCGGTGTATCAACTGAACCACACAGCTTGGTGTCATCTGCAGACTTGCTGAGGGTGCACTCAGTCCCACTGTCCATGTCACCGACAAAGATGTTGAACAAGACTGGTCCCAACTGGTCCCCTGAGGGACACCACTTTTTACTGGTCTCCAGGTGGGCATTGAGCTATTGACGTGCAGCCATCCAGCCAGTTCTTTATCGACTGAGTGCTCCACTTATCAAATTGATGTCTCTCCAATTTAGAGACAAGGATGTCATGTGGGACAGTGTCAAAGTCTTTGCAGAAGTCCAGGTAGATGACATCAACTGCTATACCTCTGTCCATCAGTTCCGTAGCCCCCTCACAGAAGGCCACCAAATTGGTCAGGCAGGATTTCCCCTTCGTGAAGCTATGCTGGCTGTCACCAAGCACCTTGTTGTTTTTCATGTGCCTTAGCATATCACTTAAGTAATGCTTCTGAATCAGCACATACATTTGCAGAGTATTTTTTAATCTTAAATTTCTTTGTGAGATCAATTCATTGCTCAGCTCACATTTCCTTATTAGTATGTATATATCTGCATATATATATAGACATATGTATATGCACATAAATGTTAAGTATATCCATTTTCTCTATTCTGCTATACTTCCATGAGGTGGTGCTTCCAGCTCTGTGTATGTGAGCTGCAAGGAGATATCTACTTTCGTATATGCAGTGACAGGAAGTGGAATGAACCAGCTCACATCTGTTAGCCATTAAACAGTGAAATAATAACAAATATAATAATCAAATATTATGTTAGCCAGGCCAGCAAGAGCAGATATGAGACATAGAAAGCTGAAGGTGAGTCAAAAGAGGGCCCACATCCAGCTGATTTCTTCAAAGGCAAAATGCTATGTACTCTTCTCTGGTTTTCAGTTCTGCGAATACTGCCTTCTTGGATCATCATAACATGTCATCAGAATGAGTGGGCTTGAGAATTTCCTCTTGAAAACTATACCAGCATTCATTCCTGCAGCACTGTTCTGAGAGGAACAAGAACGGGTCTCAGACATTTTTGGAGTCGGAAAAGCAGCAATTTTCTTACACTTCTTCCCTCTAACCTTCTACACTGGGGTCTGCTGAACCTGATTGTAAAAGGAATTAATTAGAAATGTGTGCCAGGTTTTAATAGATACTACCTGAGCAATTATTGAGGGGGGTGTGTGTGGTGGTGGGGGTTAATAGCTCTTTTGTGATGTATTGCATCACTAGAGAGAAAAAGAGGACTGACTTTAACTAAAAGCTGATCAAGTCAATGAGAGTAAAAGAGGTTTCAGAAGATCATGCCTCAGGACATTGCTTAGAGTGATAAAACAATCTATCATTAAACGTAAAGAGAAAGATTGCTCTTTTGCTGATACATGTGATAGTTGTTATCAGATAGCAGCTGCCATTATAGAGAACTCTGGCAAGTTATAGGAACATCATGATGAATTAGAGAACTGGTATTTACAGAAGATGGCTGACTGCCAATGGACTGCAAAAGTAAATAGTATCAGTTAAGTCAGCATAGCTAATTTTGTCCTGAGCTAGTAAGCTAGTAATGACACTCGATGCACAATGACCTCTTAATTAAAATCATAAAATATGATAGAAAATATGTGTACAACTATTGAGTATTATTCAAGTTAGTTCTTGGTGATTTAATCTATCTATCTATCTGTCTAAAAAAAAGAACTGACTTCTACGCACTTCTGGCACTTTGGTAGGTAACTGTTTCTACTTGAACTCTCTGTTTTTACTGTTTCTGTTTCATTCATCTGTTTAGGTGTAAATATAAAAGGCAAACATTTGCTAGAGCATTTTATGAACACTGATGTGCAAACATTTGGTACAAGTTTGGGTCTTAGTTTTCAGCTGCTTGTTTGCTTTGTTTACCAAAGTCAGAGGTGTGTTTCTTAAGTCTGAAGTTGGGGATCATGGGGTGGTGATTCAGTAGTCCTGTGTTGTTGGTCATGCTTCAGTGACAGGACAGCAAAGAGCTTGGCCTCTAAAGTCAAATGTTCATGTTCCTGTCTTCAGAGGGACAAATAGTGTTCAGGACAAACTGTTCCAGGCTTTGAGGACCTGTTGATGCAAACAGACTGGCAGGAAAAAGAGTCTTCACCAAACTTTGACATTTCAGTAGATATCTCAGGGCTCAGTGACTCAAAGGTACAGTGGATTGCGCTCACTCCAATTTGGCAGGGAATGGTAGGGGCAGCGGATACATGCAGCCTTAACTGCTGATCTCAAATAGAATGCTGTGTTGCCTCTTCCCAGAGGAAAAGGAAAATTGCCCCAATGACGCTGTTACTGTCTTCTCCAGGTGAGAAGGATGTGGTGTCCGCATGTTCACATGATGTCTGGTCATAACCTCTCAGACATGTACATTCGTCGTTTTAACTGTCTCATGGAGAAAGTCAGCAAAGGATCTGACTCCTGGCCAGACTTCAAAAGTTCAGAGGATTGGTTCAGAAAGAGCTGCAGTTACTGATCCAAAGTTTGTAAAAGCTCTCCATATTTTCTGAGACTGTCAAACTGGGCTGGAGCGTTTTTCCTGCAGCTTTCAGCACTTCTGTTTCCCATCTGACACTGGACAGTGGAATTGAAAAAAGCCACTGCTTCAGAAATTCCAAGAACATTTGGTCTCAGTCTGATTCTAAAAATGTGTAAAGATCTGGGAGGCTGCCTGGTGGGGTCATATCTAACTTACCTAGTCTGTCCTGTTTTGTCTGCACTTCCCTTGGAATGGAGTGGTGTTTCTCTAGCTGGAGTCCAGTGAGACACTCAGTGTGCATCCTAACAAACCAGCTTCTCATCTTTTCCCAGCTGCTTTGGGGTTCCTACTGATATTAAAGCTCTCTAATTAGGGAGCAGATTCTGCTTAGTCTTTGATAGTTAACACTGTTCTCTGGTGAAGAAAGAGCCTAATAGTTTGACAGCTGCAATACTACAATGTGAATGGGGAGTCTTAGATTTCAGAACAGTAGAAAGCATGCTCCAAATGCCTTGATGTTTCAGATAGGAAAATGCTGTTTATGATATCACATGGGCTATTCAAGTCATGGGAAGAAAATACATTTCGGCTTCTCCTGTTTACTCTTTCCTGCTTCTTTGGGATCATGTTGTAAGGACCAGTTATTCATCCTTTCTCTTTCTGCTTGGAAAATGCTAGGGATTTTTTTCCAGAGGGTTGCTACAAAAGTGCTGGACCACTGCAGCAAGGGGGTCAGTCACCAGCATGTTTTGTGCATGCCAGCAATGACCACTCTAGGGTCAGCAGCGTAGGCCATATTGCTTTAGCTGAAAGAGAATTTGTCAGGTTTGAAAATGTCGTTTCTATTCATATTTAGCCATTCTTGCATAAATCTAGGCCCTTTTTACATTGTTTTAGTTCACTGGGAAAACTAGACTATTCTTGAAGCCCTGGGGAATGAGGATTAAAATTAGTATACTATTAGTTTTTACTGTCAGTAAAAACAAATCAGCTAATATATCCTCATAAGACATTTCAGGTATGCAGAGGTAAGCAGGCTTCTGCAGAAACCTCTAAAGCCACAGATTCCAGTTCTCCCCTTCAAACTTAGAAACAATTGAATTGCAGAACTGTTTGCATTAAGGGGGTGAGAGAGAGAATTGGTAAGCCAGTTACAAAGAGAGGAGAAATTCTGACAGTCACCTCTGGATCTTGGCTTAAGCAGTTCAGAAGATTTTAGATCTGAGATTCTGGACTGAGTTTGTGCCTGTTACTGTGTACATTAAGAAACGTCCTGCAGCTGTGCTTATGCCTTCACTGGAAAACAGACACTACCTGACACTACTTCCTGGATCCTTCTGCAGGAGCAGGCTGCAGCTGCATGCAGCCTCTGACTCCTGCAGGGAGGAGTATATTACCTGTGAAGGAGCTCTGAGAAATATTTATTCTCACCAAGACAGAAATCTTCCTGTACTTTCCCAAGGGATTGATTGCTGCCTAAATATTACAGACCTTGGAACAATCTCTTTCAACTTTATCAGCAACTTTGAACCACTTGGCACCTTTTCATTCCAGGAAGAACTTTCTAATAAGTTTTCTAAGCTGTATTTGGAGGCCAAGATAGTCAGGTTTGTACTCACTGTAATGATACCTCTGTAGAACCTTCCAGCATTTTCCCTTAGCCATTTTTAAATAAGGACATTAGTACTTGTAAGTTCTTGTACTTTACAAGGAATCAAAGAAAAAATCATATTTGTATAAGACTTAGAACTCTTTGAGCTGAAGGAAGTGTGCAAACAAAGTCTTCACTGAATTGGTACATTTCCTTGTGATGGACACAGTCAGTTTAGGCAATGAACTGTGGATGGTAACTGCCGCCTGCTCATGTGAAAAGCACAGCATTTAGCTTAGCAGAGACACATTTTGTGTAGTGAAACTGGATTCTATGTTGTGCTAAATACATTATTTTAAGCTTTATTTTTTATTAATAGAGAAAGTTCAAAATATTAGCTAATTAATAAAAGTAATGTAAATTTTACGCCCTCAACACAAGGTATTTTTACCACTTAAATGTTATTTGGACTCTGAAAGTAGGAGACATTCGGATTAATACTGTTTGGACTTATAATGTTGTCGTGATTTAAGCCAGTCGGCAAGTCAGCCAGGCAAGTCAGCCACGCAGTTTCTACTTCCCTCCCCCCCTCTCCCAGAGGGATGGGGAGCAGAATCAAAAGAATGCAACTCCCACAGGCTGAGATAAGAACAGTCCAGTAACTAAGGTATAATACAAATCACTACTGCTACCATCAATAATAATAATAATGATAAGAGAAATAACAAGGGAAGAGAATACGATACCACCTGCTGAAATGAGCCCGACCGAGCAGAGAGAGTGCCCTTCCGGGTAACTCCCAGTTACATCCCTGGGCATGATGTGCTGTGGTATGGAATACCTCTTTGGCTAGTTTGGGTCAGGTGTCGTGTCCCTGCTTCCTCCTGGCTTCCCCTCCTCCCTGGCAGAGCATGAGACTCACAAAGTCCTTGGTCAGGCTAAACATTTGAGCAGGAACTAAAAACATCAGCGTTATCAGCGCTGTTCCGAAGCCGAAAGTCAAAACCACAGCACTGCACCAGCTACTAAGAAGGACAAAAAATGACTGCTACTGCTGAACCCAGGAAAAATGTCCTCTTATAGACATTAATATGATGCTTGGTGAATATAATTTTCTCTCTTTCACTTTTATTCCATACTGCATTTTACTCTAGTTTCAACCTTCTCGTATGCTTGGTTGAAAAGGTTAGTGTAATCATGAGGCTGAGAGATTCATTCCTCCTAAAAATGCTATGCATATGCACTACATGTGCAAGTTCACATTAAAAAAACATTATTCAGGTTTTTGAGGCAAATAAGTATGAAGGTGAAGTTTGAGACTGCAGGTATAATTTCAGTTAATGTCACACATTTGCACTGTAATCATATAGTTTGTTTTAAAGTCACAAGTCCCTTGCATTTTTCAGCACACAAGATATGTGTGTTTTTAAGATGCACCAGAGCTGTGAAGTCAAGAAAGCTAGTACCTTTGGATGTGGGTTTGAAGATTACACCTTCATCTGCATCCAATGAGGCAGAAGACTACTGGAAGAGAAAAGATGGTCTATGCTCATCTCTTTCCCAAAATTCCTATGAGATGACACTAAACAAGTCACTAAAACATCTTTAAAGTCACTAAAACATCGACTTTATCAAACATGACTGAGAATTTTGCATTTCTTATTTCTGAGCCGTGTTTAAAGGTACAGCAGGAGGTAATAGGACCTGCACTTTGGGCATAGAAGTATGGTGAGAACCTCAGTCTCAGGTGTCACAACTATAAAAAGTGAATTGCTACCATTACTTCACCTGCAAAATGGAAACTATACTGTGAAGATAATGAATGCATATGAAACACTCAGATGCTATGGCATTGAATATGACAAAAAAAAAGTCTTGAGGAAATTAATGATGCTGTCTTGAGAACAGCTTTTGAATAAAATGAAGCATGTAAAGGCCATGATCAAACACTGAAACAGGCAACTGAACATTTTGTTTGTGACCACTTTTCATTTAAATTCACAAAATGAAACAAAGACCCAAATACCAACCAAAAAGAAAAAAAAAAACAACCCCCAAACAAACAAAACCCAATAACAAGCCACCAACTCTGAAAGTGTTATATATATTACATATTCACAGAGGGACCAAAGTATGGTCAAGCTTATTGTCGTTTCTGACTTTCTGAGTGTTTGACTTGGCAACTTTAATGCTTTTTATGTGTCAAATATGTGCTGGGAGAAAAGTGCTATAAATTCATGGTTAGGTTTGGTTTTTTTTTGTTGTTGTTGTTGTTGTTTTTTATTATTATTACTTCTCAATGTCATGAAATAACACAGCTCAGTTTCACCTCATCTTTAAAAGAAATACAGTATTTTAGATATGGTTTTGTACTTAGTGAAGAATGTAAATTTGACATAGAAGAACATTAGTCCTTTTCACGGAAAGTTTGGTGCTGGCAGCTTTCAGAAATAACTATTCTTTTCTCATCAGAAGCTGCGTAAAAATGAGCTACATTTGGAAATAGAGCTGACCTTCTCCTGTGAAGATACCAGCACCGTTTCTTTAAAACAATGCTGAGCAGTCAGTCTGCAAGGAACAGGAGCAGGGAGAGATCAAGGACAAAGCTCACCTCAGTGAAGTGGAGGGTGAAAAACAGGCCATCTCTGTGGAAAGTCCTGTTTTCCTTATATCAGCAATGTTTCTTGCTCTGCATTGAAAGATAATGTTTCTGTCTTGAATCTTGACCACTGTTGTACGCTGATGCCAAGAGAGCGAGAAGGAGGAAATGAGGCAAAGGAAAAAGAAAAGAGATCTGTCCATGGGAAGGAGATAACTTCTGAGCTAGCAACAGAAACCTCCACATGTCCCCATGATACAACAAGGTGCAGCCACAACCACACACAGTATCCTGCTGGGCCTCCAGCCAGAGCTTGGTCCCCCTCAGAAAGGACAGAGGTCTTAAATTACCATTCAGTTATACAAATTACCTGCTTTTCCTTGTAAAACAACAGCATTGTTCTTGTCTATAGACTTTATGCTGAATTGCCAAGTATAACAGGGTGTCTGTTGAGTTTAGATAAAGGGAATATTCTTACAAAAATATTTAGGCTCTGCTTATAATGCTGAAGGTGGCAGGGGCTCTGGATTTCAGTTGTTATCTTGTGATTTTTTCCTTTTTTGGGAGTTATTTCCACATAAGAAACTTGTAGGATCAGGCCATGGTTCACACAGACCTATGTGCTGCAGCTGTACAGCCTACTGCACAGCCATTCTCTTCTGTGGTGAGAATTGGTGATAGTAAGCAGTTACTTAGCACACATTTATCTAAGCAAGGTGAGATGCAGTACTGTTTCAGATATGCTGCACATGGGGTTGAGCAGGGGCTCTCCAGCTTTTCCAGAGGAAAGCCAAACTTCCTAAACTGTCAGCCCTGTTTACTTCAGGCCAAAAGATCGGATATACCAGGGTATGGAAGGAACAAGAAAAAAGTGACAGAGACTAGAAAGTAATTTCCTTTATTCTCCAGTGGACACTTCATGAGCTTTGTTGATTTTGTGTAACTTTCTTTGTTCCTTTTCTTCTCCAAATTTTTAACATCATAGATTGGGAATAACAGATCCAAGGTGCTTTCCACCACTTTGAGGAAGATGTCAGCAGTATATCACAAAGATGGAGAAATGTATTTCTCTGTCCTCCCAGTGGTTCTATCTGTCTGCGTACTTCTACGCAAGCAACAAATAAATATTAGTTTTGTAACATGGGAGTAACTGCAGGAAACTGCTCCGCATTGTTTCATAAACATTTTTAGCTTGAAAAAGACCCCTTAAGGCTTTGAAGAAATGCTCCTCTGTTGTGAGTTTAGGGTGACACAGTTTATTTTAGTAGAGTTGAAGGAAGGAGGAGGAATATTAATTTCGTGCACTCTTTTCTGATCTACAAATAGAAAAAAGGAAGTGAGAGAGATGTCGGTGTGTTTTTTGAGCTCCCGATGAGGGGGTTTCCTAAAAGGGTTGTTTGACCTTCTGTCCTGGGTTCAGCAGTAGCAGTTATTTTTCTCCTTCTTAGTAGCTGGTGCTGTGCTGTGCTTTTGACTTTTAGCCTGGGAACAGTGCTAAAAGTGTTATCACACCAATGTTTTTAGTTGTTGCTCATTAATTGACTGCTACTGCTGAACCCAGAACACCATCACTGTTGGATTGCTCAAAGTAAGAAATGTCAAAACTTGCCGTTGCCAAAATCTTCTCTACAGAAAGCTAAACTAGGAAAATAAAACGGCCAGCATAGGCTTGATCCAGTAAGAAATCAAGTCTATATCTATAATGGATACATGGGTTCAAACTTAAACAGGAGAAGTTTAGGTTAGCTATAAGGAAGAAGCTCTTTACGATGAGGGTGGTGAGGCACTGGAATGGGTTGCCCAAGGAAGTTGTGAATGTTCCATCCTTAGCAGTGTTCAAGGCCAGATTGGATGGAGTCTTGAGTGACATGGTTTAGTGCAAGTTGTCCCTGCTCATGGCAGGGGAGTTCAAACTAGATGATCTTAAGGTCCTTTCCAACCCTAAATATTCTATGATTTTATGATTCTATGAGAAGTCAATATGGTACAAGTGATGAGAGTTGACAGGCTGATAGTGGTGATAGGAAGAAGGTAAATGTTTCAGAGTCTTTGTATTTATTTGCTGTGATTTCATAACCCTGGTTACACTTAGACTGTTTCTGTGTAGCCATTTCTATTATGTACTCCATCCATTCATCAGCTCCGCTTTCTTGTTCTGTCTACTTTGGGCACCAGGCTTATTTGTGGCAGTTGTTTAAGCTGATGAAGCATATACCCATGGATCAACACAGTGTTTCAGATTTATCTCTCAATAGTGCCTATTTTTCTTGAGTAGGAAAGCCTGGGGTAAAAAGTACACATACTAGAAGTGAAATGCAGTACAGATTACCTCGTAAACAACTCACACAGTGTATTTTGTTATAGAAGAAATAAACACATTGAGCAGACAACAGAATTGCTTGCAGCAGTTAGTGGGAGTTTACAAACTAACTAAAAAGCTTTGATTTCTATGTCCTGTAGTTGCACTAAATACCAAAAGATAGTATCACAGTATAGCATAAACGAAAACACTGAAGGAAACTCATTTGTTTGTTTATTACTGTTTTGTTTAAATTTGTGGGTACACATGTTTCACTCTGGGTGCTTCTAGAGTTGCATAAATATGGTTTTGCCCAGGTAGGTTTCTTTTTGGAGCCACAAATTATAATGTTTATTGTGCTGATGAAGCACTGGTGGGAGGGCAAATATGACATTAAAAATAGACTTGGATTTCCCAGTCATCTGAAGTGCTGGCTTGCAAGCCCATGCAGCAATGTTGATTTGTGGGTAGTTAATTTTCTTGGCCATTGTTATTCTACTGTGTGATGTTGTGAGATTATTTCTAGGCAAAATGAAATATGCAGTTACATAGTAAGGGAATTGTATAGTAGAAAATGTTCTTGGCACACACGCTACTCAGAATGAGTACATCATGTACACTTGAATGGACTAGCTGTTTTTTGTTTGTTTTTCCATTGGCAAGCAAAGAAATAAAGCACAATCCATCTTGAACTGAAGGGTTGTTTTTTGTTTTTTGTTTTTTTTTTTTTTAGTTTAGTTTAGTTTTGTTTGTTTTTAAGATTAAGGTACAAAGTCTTCTTTTCCTTTGGACTCAGTTCCAAGACTCTGGAACAAAAGCTTACTTAAGTGGTATTTCCATCACTCTACAGATGTTACTTATTTTCTTTCCAACTCAGTTCAAAAGTCTTAAAGGATCCAGATATTTGAGAAAATGAAAGATTATTTCCTTAAGGCACTATTGAAATTCAGAGGGGGACAGAGGCCAGCAAAAAGCCAAGCACAAGCACTATGTTTTGCAGTGTTTTCATGTGGTGTAGCTCAGTACCTCCTTAACTGCTTCAGTTTTACTGTACCTGCAGCCGAGACAGTATATGGTTAGACAGAGCAGTGAGTGTAAGCTGGGGTTGGACTTGGGTTGGACCCAATGCTTGAGGGCTGGATTCAAAGATAATTGAAACAGAAAGGAGGTTTTCCTTTTATTCCATTGGTCTTTGGGCCAACCTCAGATTATCTGGCCTTAATTAATTTGCTCAACATGGGCAGAGACTGAATGCTGTTTCAATACTTGAACTGGAGCTACTGATTTAGAACAGCTACAACATACTCTCAGGTTGTTTTTCTTCAGGAAATCAGATTATTTGAACTTTTAGAGGGTGAAATTGATTTCATGCATGACAAGTAAAAGACAGAACTAAAACATTCCTGGTACAACAAAACTTCATTTTCAGGGCTTGTTAAACATTCTCAAGCTAAAGAGAAGTTATGGCACGCATCCTGTACTATGAGATCATTTGCCATCATTCTAGGAATATATTCTTTTATTACTCTGTCTTGAAATGGAAATAGTAGGAGATGGATACAAGCAGGTTTTGGTCCACGATTTCTAGGTACAAAAACCTTCTTCTTGGAAGAGGTGACTGATAATTTTCTTTATAAAAAAAGGAGGGAATAGTTAAAGAATTCAAGTGACTTGAGCAATTTCCATGTTTAACACCATATATTTTCTTCCTTTTTTATCTGTACTTACAGACATAACAGAATAGGCATCCTCTTTTTTTACCTTGGAATTTTACATTTATTCTTGCAACTGGATGACTTTTAAGCAAATTCAATTTGTATAACTGTCTTCTTCTTTCCATTGGGCACCAAGTGTCTTCAGTAGAGACAACGATGGATTCAGGCTAGGGTTAGAACACTCTGTCTTTGGATTCATGCCCTAGACCAGAAGGAAAAATGGTTGCAGAAAACAGATTGGTTTTACTCTTGTGACACATCAGTCAGAGTTGGCCACCTAAAGAAAAAGGCACTGTGTTCACATGTATTCTTTGTAGGAAGCAATATGTGGAAAATCATCAGTTTTCTAAACAGACTGTGTTAGTAATTTTGTAATTCCAGGGTTCTTTTCCTCCTCCCTTCTGTCCCCAGCAGTGCTTCAAAATCAGCTGTAATTTTCATGGTTCAGTTATTAGAGTATGAAATGCATAAGGTTTGGCGGGTAGCAAAAATGAACCCTAAAATTAAGCATTTAGTACTGAAATGTCTATATTATCATGGCTAAATATGCCTATATTTTTGTTGGATGGGCTCAGGAGATCTAAATAGGCTAGGAAAACCTAAAATCTCCTAAAACTAACTGGGTTAGGGGAACGGAAAGCAGTTATTCGACTCAAGTGGTGGCTGACAAGTGAGGAGAGCAATAAGGGGAAAACTAAGCAAGATACTTGAGAGATGTACTAGAGTCAGAATACGGGGTTAAGAGACGGAATTACTTATTCTCTCTCTCTTTATACTCTTGTTCCTTACCATTGTGCTGCATTATCTTGCATACTTCACTTTTGGTTTTTTCCTTTTTTCTTTTTTTCAGAAATTCTCACACTTGAGCCACTATGCATTCTGTTTCTATACATCTTACAGCAGCTTTTGGACCCAGATAAAATCTGGACATTGCTCTGTACATTACAGGAGAGGACTTTGATTCATGCTGACAGCCATAACTATTTAGAGAAGCACTTGTTTTAAATTTCAGGTGTGCACTTAGGTCCCACCTGGACCTGTATTTACTCGCAGACAAGAATATGAATAAGGGGTCTGTTACTGTGGGTGAAATAGTGAGTGGCTGCCCATATAAATGCATCCATCAGTTCTTGTTCTGGGAACCCATTTGGGCTGAGTGCTGGGCTGGTGGTTCAGTCTCTATTATTGTGGTATTCTGACCAAGAGCAATTGTATGAGATGTCATATGCAAGATATGCAGTAACCTGCATTTCTGTTTGCCACAAAGATTGTTTCATAATCTTTTTCTATTTCAAACTTGCATAACCCTTAGTAAGAAGTTCAGCTTCCCTCCAGAGTGCTCCCAGATAACTCTGCTTCATCCACACTTCATTTTTTTACCCACTATCTCTTTCCTTCTTTCTTTTGTCTTCTTTCTGGAATAACCTGAAATAGAGAGAACTGCTCTGTACTGTGCTTGCTGTTTTCCTTCCCATACTCATTAACTCTGATCTCTTCTGGCTGTATTTCACTTGTTCTGTCTATGGAGTGCTGTTCTATCTGATGTATCAAATTTACTGTTTATTTCTCCTATGTTCAGCATCATCCGCTGATATAAGTTACTGGTGCTGTATCCTTTGTAGGTGTACTTTATTTTCCAGAATATTAGGCAGGGACCTGTCCCCTTCCCTTTAAATAACCAAAAAGGTTGCATCCTGCTGTTGCTCAACTTGGTTACACAGAGGCTGCAACAGGAAAAACCCATGTGCTACTTAACAAATGATCTACCAAAGCTGGTGGGGATGTGGATAATTGTAACAGAAATAGTATCTTTGGAGAGTAAATGGGTAAGGCTGGTTGCAGAAACACCTGAGAAGACAGTTGGAGGATGGTTACAAGAAAAATTGCATGTGCTGATGGCAGCTGGATTAGCCTGCCACCAGGATCCTAGCACAAGTGTGCAGCTTTTCAAATCACCCAGATGGAGAGGAAAAGTAAAGTGAGCAAATCCTCATTACTCACAGAGGGGGAACAGCATGGAGGGATTAATCACAATCATCCCTGAAGGGTGCAAAAAGGCACATCCAAAACCAGCACAGGGCCACCAACTGAGGAAGAAGAGGAGACATGAGGAGTTGAAAGTTAATAGGTCCTCTGTGTCACTGCAGAGAAAGCTGGACAAGACACCTGGATATGAGCATCTGGGTGGTTATAATCTAGGCAGACCACTTGTGCAACAAGCCCCAGGTCTTGTGAGTGGCGGTATGACTGAAATCTGCTTTGTTTTAAAACATTATCTAAAATACTGTGGCCGCAGCATTATTTCCTGTGAGTGGGCGACTTTGCCATCTCAGGGATGGCAGGGAGTTGAACTTCCCCTGGGACAGCCCTGAGCCTAACTCAGAAGTAGGAGGAGGGAAAAGGAGGATGGTAGCAGGTAGTCCTCTAGCATACACACACGGCAGAGGCAGTGCGAGTCTCCCCATCATAGGCATGGGGGCTGAAAACCTTGTGCATTGGGCCACTAGCTTTACCTTTTACAGTGAAACTGAGGCCTGAATCTTAGTAATGACACCCAGGTTTAAGTTATATATATGGAATTTTTTGCCTGTGAGGGTGGAGAGGCACTGGCACAGGGTGCCCAGAGAAGTTGTGGCCGCCCCATCCCTGGCAGTGTTCAAGACCAGGTTGGATGGGGCTTGAAGCAATCTGGTCTAGTGTAAGGTGTCCCTGCCTGTGGTAGGGGGCTGGAAATGGATGAGCTTTCCAACTCAAACTATTCTATGATAAGTTGCACCCTATTTAGAGAGTCTGGACTTCCTTAGGTAAGCTAATTTGCAAGGTGCCGCTCAGTGATCTGTAGTCTTAGCAAATTACATTTATTCATTGTTGTGGTTTAAGCCCAGCTGGCAACCCAGAACCATGCAGCTGCTTGCTCACTCGCTTCCTTCCTCCCTCGCCTCCCAGAGGGATGGGGAGGAGAATTGAAAGAATGTAACTCCCACGGGTTGAGATAAGAACAGTCCAGTAACTAAGGTATAACACAAAACCACTACTGCTACCACAAATGATGATAATGATAAGGGGAAATAACAAGGGAAGAGAATACAACTGCTCACCACCTGCCGACTGATACCCAGCCTGACCTGAGCAGTGATCTAGACCTTCCAGGTAACTACCCCCAGTTTATATACTGGGCATGACGTGCTGTGGTACAGAATACCCCTTTGGCTAGTTTGAGTCAGGTTTGGGAGGGAGAGAAATGACTGCTACTGCTGAACCAGGACATTCATAAACTCTTACAGCAAAATTAGAAATACCTGAAAATCTGACCATATTGTTCTCCAGTTTAATTCAAGGTAATATCTGTATCATATCCTCCTCTTAAGTGTCAAGTTCCAGATGATTCACCGTGTTTACTAGCTAGACAAAACATTTGATGATACCTAAGTGATTTAGAAGCAGAAAAAGTGTTCGCTAACACAAAAACCTGCTCATGAGGGGATCTAAAGTAAGGAGCTGCAGGCCTACATATTGTTTGTAGATGCTGGACACCAAGGTATCAAGTTTGCCTCTATACTAAAGGAGTTAAAGGCTGCAGATAGATGAGATGAATGCTTCCAAACCCATCAGCATACCGACCAAGAAAAACTTAGCAGGACCACAACAGCTTATAGTCAGCCCATAAAAAAACACTGAGCTCTTAAATTTTAAGTGAAGGCTATAGAAAATTGTTTATGTCTGATCTGAAATCAGACTGGAGCCACCTTTTGAGCCAGCTGCTCTGACATGGAAAGACAGGAAGTTTAACTGAAGCTGCAGTTCCGAAGTGGTGTATCAATGTGGTGCAGGTGTAAGGTGGTTTGTAGGAATACTTGTATTTTATGTCCAAGGCAATCTCAATCCTAAACTGCAATTTTTACTCCAAGAACATGTGTAATTGGCATTTCCCACATCTGTGAACTGACACTAAACTAATATCTTACAAAATGCCTGTTAAAAATTAATTCACTTCCATGGCACTTTTAAAGGTCAGTTAAAGTTTAAGTTCCATTAAGAGATGTTAGAGTGAGACACAAATGTTATGATATGCCCAAGGCCACTTAGTTGTTGAAAGAGAATAACTAGTTACAATAGGGAATGAGATGGTCTGGCTGTATTCTGCATTCATGTTATGCTGTCTTCTGCATTCATCTCATGCTTCTTTAACTTCCACTGTCCCACAGCACATTGTATGTTAGTTCAAACCTGCAAACACTTTTACCCAGCCAACAGAGCCCCTCAGTCAATGGTCTTATTCAGTTGTCCCAATTAATGTTGGCTTTTACCAGGTCCCTTTACCATTTGGATTCAATAGAGTATTTATGCACGTGAGAACTGGTGATGGGGGACTAGCAGGACTTGTGTAGGCTGATGTTCCATTTTACGTCTTCGTAACGGAATTTTTGAAGCATTTACTTCTCAGAAAGATCCTCTGTCACTTTTCAGCTGGTGTTCTCAGTTAATAATTCTGTTTCATTTAAACTGAATGTCAAATTAGTGCTATTTTATAGGTTGTTTCCTTTGTAAATAGAGCAGTGGTAAATCAGTGTGCTAATTTCTGCTTTTCTGTCGTCACCTCAGTGTTTAATTTTCTTGTTTGTTTGGTTTTGCTGTTGTTGTTTTGGTTTGTTTGTTTTTGTTTTTTTTTTTTTTTTTTTTTCCCAGATCTGTTATGTACACAGCAGTGTAATTTCATCCTTGGCTTTTGTCTCAGTTGTAAGATCTTTGTTGTACTCCTGTCTCAAGGTTTCTTGCTTGCAGCCATCCCACTGCAACAAGCTCACAATTATGATTTTATAAGCCTAAAACACACAAAGTTGCAAAAGAAGAAGAACACTTTAAATATAACTGTACATTAAAGATGGTTACTGAGTCATTGTTTTGGTTTGATACAGTGCATATTTCTGGCCAGCGAAAAAGGCACTAAGAACCCAATTTAAAAACCATCTGCACCTCCCATTTCTGTCTAAGACATTATTTATGTTTTTGGTGTTGTACCCTGAGCTAAGTACAGAATGTGTAAAGACTGTTTATTAACTCTTTGAGACATGAGTTTCCCATCAATGTGTGGAACAGGAACATGGTTTTAATTAGGTAGCAAAACTCCCAGGATTTATATTCACTCAAAATTTGCCCCGTAATGAAACAAAGGGAGAACATGTTAAACGAATTACGAGTAGGAAAAAAACCAAAACCAAAACTCTGTGTTTAAGTAAAGCTAAATTTGTGTCACATTCGCACCAAAGCCAGGATACTCAAATGAAGGTCAGTGGTATGTTATTAATCCAAGAGATTTTAGTTAACATGAAAGTTTATTTAACAAGTTAAAGTTTTCTCACTTGAAGAGGCAGCCTCTCAGTTTCTATCTTTTCTCTTTTCTCTAACTCCGTTTTTTGTAAGATCTGGTCTTGCCCTTAGGAATTCCCCAGGATGCCCAGAGTATTCTCGAATGCCATAGATCAGACAAGTAAAGAAGGAGCTCTGTGAAAGCTGAGCTTGGCTCAATTCAAGCAAAATGGTTGAGCACTTCTCTAACATAAAGCAAGTGAATAGTCGTGTTGAAACTGTAGGAATTGAGAGCATAACTGAAGTTAGCCATGCACTTAAATATATCAGTGGCCCAAAGAAACACTCTGGCTGTTTAATGATAAAACGGAACATTAGTCTTGTGATATGCCACAGCCTGCCATAACCCAAACCCAGCAGAATACTTCAGTGGGGATGGAATATTACCTGTTACCCTTCTTTCAATCCTTAGTTAAACTTTCTACAGAGATTTTAATATTGATGCATGTAATAAAGAATGGTATATATAAAAAGTTACCAAAACACAGGGCTTTTCTGTTTATTCTGCTGTATTTGCTGCTCAGACATTTCAACTTCAAATCAGAAATTCCAGAAACTCCTAATTCAAGCAGAGGTCTTATGGGTCTGGAAAAGATCGTGTTTTAAATAAAAGCTTGCTTAAGGTACACAAGCACATGGGAGGGAAAGTAGCTCAAACTGGGAAACCTGTTTGTTTTCCTTTGTGCATGTTTAACTTCAAATTAAACACAGTATATGTTTTCCTTTTTTTTTTTTCTTCTTTTTCTTTTTTACTTTACTATAAAGGATTTTGATGGAAGCTTTCACACTGCTGTACCATATCTTTGGGTGCCAGATTTCAGTTTAAATGTATATTTGTGGACAAATGATAAAACATTAACTATAGTTGTTCAAAGTGAATGTCTCCAGACCAGCTGAGAAGAGCTTTAGCTGTGTAACTATTGGTCCAGAGAAGAACCATGGGCTTTCTGTTTGCGACAGTGCCATGGATTATTTTTATTCTTCCTTGGAGAAAACTTCCTCCCCACTTCCCATGTACTTTATAATGATCCAAGTTAGAAGCAGGGTCTGATCTTGTTGGCTTCATAGGAAAAGAGACCCACTGTCAAGAGCCCATAAGAATCAAAAGAACAAAACCCGAAATTCAAAGAATTGGCTTGGCTATTATTTCATTCCTAGCGCAGTTATTTGCACCTATGCTAAGTGGGTATAAAGTGATAAACATTCGTATTTTGTTTGACCTTTTATGTAATCCAAGAGCTGCTGTAAATGGGCTCCCAAGTTGAAAAGCAATGGATAACCAGGTTCATAGAGCAGGCAAAGAATATCTTTGGAGAATGACCACTCCAGGAGCTTTAAGTACAATTTAGACTATGTGCATTAAGCACATTTTCAATGCTTTCATATCAAAAAGACTACTGTTTATACTTTTATATTAAATAAGATCCCCACATGTTTGACAGCAAAGTGTATGTATGGCTCTGTACATGCTCACTTCAGTGAGACCTTCACATCCATCAGTATGCTGGGGTTTTTATGAGCTATTCAAGAGCGCAGAACTGGCACTGCAATCCAGCACTGATCTGCACCTCTTCACTGGGCTTGTGAATAAATATACAAACATCAGGTTGGAAATCTGGGTAATACCTCTTCTATATCAATATAATTGCCTATTGTGATGTTTCATCAGCCAGTACTTCCTTCTGCTCTGCTTTCTGGCTCCCGACCTTCTACTGTACTTTGGAATGCCCTGATGTGACAGCAAATTTGGTTACTCACTTCTGCTGTTTCCCCTCCTGGCCGCTCTTTGGCCTGATGCTTCGGCTTGAGGTCCCATTTAGCCTCATCTGGTTTTCTCTGATCTGATTTAGTTTGCTAACACAGAAGAAAAGTATTTTGTGTTGTATTTTTTTTCTTCTAGGTTCATGTTCTGATAATTTAGTGTCCAGAGTCCTTGCTCAAAAGGACTGGAATTTTAACATGTCTTAATATACTTTTAAGTAAGTATTTCTCAGATGGTTGGTACTTCAGTATCTTCTGTGTTGCAGATATCCTGCCTTTAAACATCAAAACTTTTTAGCTAATGCCATCCTTTAGGAGGAACACCTGAATTTTAGTTGTGTAGTAACTAAGCATTTGAAACACCTGATCTGCCTCCTCCTGTGTCTTTTACTTGCATAGTCATTTGCACTTGCTCCAAGTTGAGTTCAAGGTAGGTGCAAAATGCTACCTCATCAACTGGTTTGCAAATGTGTAAACCTGCAAAGCTGTGTGAAAATCAGGCTTTTTATCTGGTTGGTTGGGGAGAGGTTATAATACTTTTTGCTTTTAAGTCATAGGCTAATCTTTTTGGTTCAGTGGAGTACATATTATAAGCTTTGACACCCAGGGAGTAATCATTTTTCAGCAACGTGTTAAATGATCTCAGCAGGTGACTACGTACTATTATTTCTGTGACACAATATGTGGCTTCTATATTTTGGTGGTGCAGTCAAACAAGAGGCCAAGAACTAAATGCGATGAGCATTTATGAATGAATAACCTCTATGTAATTCTGAAGTTAGGATATATCATACATGAGAGTAGTTGACTGACTGTTTTCACACCCAGACTGCCTAGTGTTCATCCTGCCTGTTGCTCTCACTGCTCGCTAGGACTGTATCCATCTATAAAAAAGATCATCTATCTCTGAAAACTCTTTATCCCAGAACGTGTTATTTTGTGAAAGCTATATTATTATGGAATATTTTATTAACTCCATGAATGGGGAAAAAAAATTCAGTTGTACATATATGTTTGACAAATATTTCTTGTGAAGAAAGAGAAGCTGATCTGGACAACACCCACGACTCAAAAAGACAGGGGCACACATGTAGGGTAGGGGGAAGGTTTAGCTCTATGGAAGGTGAGTGGTGTTCTGCTACTTGCCCCCCAGGACCTTCAGCGCTCTTGAAGCTCCTTCAGTAGAACAGACAAAACACTTTGGCTTTTGTTGTGTAAAATCTCTTTAGTTCATGCTGGAGAGCTTTTGGGTATAAACTTTCCTCTCAGTTGTTCTCATCTCCTTTGGGGCCAGCTCTGTACTCAGGATATCTGCCAGCAGAGCTGTGTCACTGCATGTAAATAGATGTGAGTCCTGCCCAGTGCCGCAATCCCATCTGAGCTGTCTGATAGGCATGACTGCCCTGTGTAATTACTCTTTAATGCTATAGCTAGCTTAGTTTAACAATACACTGAACATGTCTATAAGCTGTATTTGAGAGTGCTGCTTTCCTCCACTGACAGATTACGGGATGCAGCTGCTTTCCTCCACTTGACAGAGTGTGGGATGCAGCCGTAGGCAGAGTGTGATCCAAAAATTAAAGTGATAAAACTGGCCTACAAGACAGTTTGCAGGCTACCCACCATCCACGCAGGTTCTACAAGGGAGCATTCATTACCTGTGCAAGCTCTCTGTAATTTTTTACATGCATATTTCTTCCATTCAAGCAGGAGCATGTTGACTCTGTTGCTGGAGTGAAACTCTTTGAACTCTTTTCTGATCCAAATGTGAAAACATATCCAACGGAAAACATAGTTCTTGGTGTAAAGGAGAAGCACCTGTACTTGTATAATTCTATTTTTATTTAAAATGTCGTGCCAAAAAGGTCTGCAAAGGCCTGTGTGGGAGAGGAGCTGTAGAGCTTCCTGATTAATCATTCATAGGAACCATTTTTGTTGTGGCTGGTACACCGCTGAAAACTGGCTGTGCCAATTTAGTTTTGCACTCTGTGGACCCAATTTAGCTCTGGGATAAGGAGACTCAAATTCCACTGAAAATTATAGGAATGGTGCCCACGTGTAGAAGTATTCTTGTGAATTCTAACCACACAAGAGAAAGAAATACTTGTGTTGCCTAAACCTTAGCACAAAGGCAGGGATATCTTACTTAGGATGAAAGTTAGTGTCTCCTTTGTTGAAGCTGATTCACTCTTCTGTGCCAGAGGCCATAATAAGTCTTCTTCTATCTGTGACATTAAGGGCTTAACAGGAAATTTAGTGCTGATCAGGTTATTGTACCATCTGATTTTGTGTACCTACTCCACTGTGCCAGCCACTGTTCATTTTTGTTCATGGCAGTGGGGGTTCAGACTGGTGCTTAGAGGTGAAAAATTAGTGACCCTGCTTCAGTAATGCGTGGTGGTAGAAAAATAGACATGTGTATGCGATCTGACACTGAAGTACATAAAAAATGTAGAGGTCTGTATGTATGGGTGGAGGTGCTAGCTGTAATTCATGGTTTATTTATCCTTTTCTGTTTGGGTAAGAAGTGGTGTCCCCAGGGGTCGGTATTGTGACCAATCCTTTCAACATCTTTGTCAGTGACATGGACGATGGGATTAATGCACCCTCAGCAAGTTTGCTGATGACAGTAAGTTATGTGGTTCCTTTCATACGCTGGAGGGAAAGAATGGGATCCAGAAGCACCTTGACATGCTTGAGAGGTGGGCCAATGCCAACCTTATGAAGTTCAACAAAGCCAAGTGCAAGGTCCTGCTCCTGGATCAGGGCAATCCCAGGCACAGCTACAGGTTGGGCAGAGAAGAGATTCAGAGCAGCCCTGCGGAAAAAGACTTGGAGGTGCTTGGAGAGGGACTCTCCATCAGGGACTATACTGATAGGACAATGGGTGATGTGCTCAAATTGAAACAGGGGAAGTTCAGGTAAGGAAGAAGTTCTTTACTGTGAGGGTGGTGAGGCACTGGAACAGGTTGCCAAGGAAGCTGTGAATGCTCCATCACTGGCAGTGTTCAAGGCCAGGTTAGACAGAGCCTTGGGTGACACGGACTAGTGTGAGGCATCCCTGCCTGTGGCAGGGGGTTGGAACTGAATGATCTTAATGTCCTTTTCAACCCAAACCAGTCTGTGAGTTTTTGATTCTACTCCTTAAGTCTAGTAATCAGTAATTATTATAATCTCAAGCATAATTTTTTTTTTTCCTCTCCTGAAACAACCTTTATATACCAGAAAGATACCTGAAATTTTAGGTGAGTTTTGTATCCTCGCATGAGCTGCTCAGTTGTATCATACCCTACAGTACAAGTACTGCATTTGTAGTTCATCAGCATTGAAAAGGAAGTTAGGAAAGAAATTGGGTCTTGAAGAGAACCTTCTATTGATCGGTCTTGAGCTGACAGCAGGACTGAAAGTGCTTTTTTGTAAATTAGTGCATACACTGTTTCAAGCAGTAACCTTGTAGTTAAAGAGAATATTTCTTAGGTCCCATGCTACACCCTTGAGTAATGCCCTCTGTTCCCTTATCCTTGTAGAAAGAGGCTCAGTGATGCGACACCAGAGTAACCTTTCACAACTAAGTTTTCCTGCAAGAGGAAAATCTTTTGCTGCCCCTTTACACAGCTTTTTGACACCACAACGCATCTAGAGCACTGGCTGTTGAAACTGCAAGGCAGTGTCCATTGCAACAAGGGTAACAAGCTTTGCTTTCCTTGTGGATGCTTCTCCTTGGGTACACATGCCCTGTCTTCCTTCAAGTGGCTGGATCTGAGGAGGTTCAGGAACATCAGGAGGGACTTCAGGAAGGGATCCACCTAGTCTGTGTCTGCATTGCCACCCTCCCAGTTGCTCACAGGATGACTGCATCTTTTGAAAGCATTAGCCTTTTTTTAGATGGAAGGGAGCAGGGGGAGTAATGTGGCATGTGGTAGGATGGAGTACATGTAGTTTGGAGGTTTGGGTGCACTTAGCTGCAGGCATTTGTCTTTGGACTTTTTGGCAGGAATAGGAGGAAGTACATTTATGAAAGCAAGGTATTCTGAGACAAGCAAGAAGAGTGTGTCAGCCCATGTCTTGAACTACACATCTCATAGTTTTATTTCCCCAGATTCAGGAGTATTTTGATCTAATTTTTCTGTCTTGCCAAGCTTTCATCTTTAGTATTTTTGGACTTGTGAAATGATGGCAGAGTGAGCTGCCTCTGAATGTGCAGTCGGGTTAGACTGCTGGATGAAGGAGTGGCATATAATTCAGTAACAAAACTATTGTACTAGAGTTTCTTCTGAGTTTGTTTCAGAGAAAGCATTGTCATGGATGAAGATCTTGTGGGCAAGAATTCTCATTTCATTATTATTTCTGTTTATAATGCTGTCTGCTCTTTACACATCTTTTCTCCGCTGGATGGCCACCACTATTGTGATCGTTGTCTAGTTCTGGTGAGGATAGATTAGAAAGCTATTTGTGTTAATTGCTGGAATTCAATCTTATGGCAGCAAAGTGGGTAATTTTCCTTTCACATGGATTTTCTTTGATTATTAAATTCCCTTCTTTGAGTATGACAGAAGAATGATACAAAAATCAAGTAAAATATTAAGGTCGCTATATAATTTGTTCAAACTTGCTGCTTTTTTAATCTACGTGACTGAATATTTATCCAGATGATAGAATCAAATTGTAGATCATTATACTTACCATGTGTATATAATCTATATAAATTATGCTCTTCTAAATGGATTCTTTACATCTGCAGTGTGCTAAAACAGAGAAAATGTAAGCATAAAGTGTGATTCTTGAGTCTATGAAAGTAAAAGGAAACAATAAGGTTCTCAAAAGACATGTGAAATGAAAATGTAGGTGAACTTGAACCTTGCAGTACCCACTCTTGTATCACCCTTCTTTCCTTTGACATAAGCCAAAAATAACATAACATTTTCCATGAGTCTGGAAGCAGAAATTTTTGCTGGAGTTATAATTCATTTATAGCCACAGTTAGATGGCAGGAAAGGCTGTCTGTGTGCCACATGCTGAGTTAGTTTTCTATACATGTGTGTATGTTCATACATTCCCTATATAAAGGTGCATTTGTAAATGTGTGTGGAGAGTGTTTGTACATGCATGCACCTATAATAACTGATGTAATACTTGCTTTGGCTGTGGACAGAGACAAGATAATCGAATTATATTCTAGGCCTGCTTTTATTCCAAGTTTCTTTTCATTAGAGTAGACCTACTTCAATTTATTTGCTGTATAAAAGCACAGGGAGGAACAGATTTAGTAGATTGAGTAGACCATACCTTGTGCTTCACCTTCAATTAGTAGCCTTAACAGAACCCCACTCACAAGGTCCTAAGGGACAAATGCACTGCAGAATTGCTGCTGATAGCAGCACTTGTATCGTTTCCTAAACCAAGATCCCCAGCTGTACTCTGTTTGTACAGACTATTAAAAGTGGCCACAGGAAGAAGACACATCTTGAGTTAGAAGATTAGTTTATATGCACAGGCTTATTTTTTAACCAGTCATGTTATTTAATAATTTCAGTCAGATAAGAAAATTCAGTTCATTTAGTCAGATGAAAAATGGCTGAGATGAGTGAGGTTTGGGAGAGGGAAAGGCAAGCTTGAAGACTGGAGGGTACTAACTAGAAGTCACATTCTGTGGCTCACTCTTCACAGCTGGACGGCATTTCCCATAATATACTATGCCTGTAGGATTTCCATTGTCCATTACTTATGATTCAGCTAAAGAGATGGCTATGGAGGTCAGTTAAGGTGAAAACCAGTATGGAGCAAGCCCATGAAGGCAAGCAGAAAGAAACATCTAGTCTGTAGTTTTCCATGAATCATTGTGGCATCTCAGGGGCTAGTTATTGCTGAACTGACACCAAATAAATTGTTGATTCTTGACAGCTGAAATATCTTGACTTGGATTCACCTGCATATCTGCATATGTTGTTAAAAATTTCTTGGTGAACTGTAAAAAACATATTTCCTGTAAATAAGAAGAGTGTTTAAATATAAAACTGGCTCTCAAGTACTATCATTTTCCACCTATTCTATCTAGTTCATTCTGCATGGCATATTTAAGCTGCTGAATAATATTTTAACTAATAAAAATGATCTCTAAATATTGCAAAGAAATTACAAAAAAAGATTGAAGAGGTTGGTTTTTTTGTTTTTTTTTTTTTTTTTTTTTTACTGATCATGCTGCTTTAATCCTTTTTAGGTCTTCTCTAGTGTTCTTCCCATGTAGTACCAACTGTTTGCTTGTGTGCATTTTTAATTTGATAGGTGTGCTGATAAAGGCATGAATACTAATACATATGGTTACAAGGATTTATTTTTTTTTTTCCCTCCAGATGTCTTTGCTATGCTGTCTGTGGGCTAAACTATGTATTGCTTACTCACAATATTGAGCACCTTATTAATAGAAATACTTAGATTGAGTGGGGTTGCTCATGTGATAACCAACCAGGAAAAGAAGGAAAAATTACACTTCAAACTCTTCTTTCCTGTTTTGCTTTGTGTTATGTTTTTTTTTAAATCTATTAACTTATTAAATAGAAATGAAAACCTTGAATTAGGTTGCTTGTTTTCAGCCTTGAAAAGTGAGGTTGATTCCTTGAGCCAAGACATGTTTTTTGTGGTTTGTGGCCTAAGTTCATTAAGCTTTTTGTTTCTCTGTTTTTAGGGAGGTTACAAAGCAAGGGGTTTCTTGTCATTAATCTTTTTTTTTAAGACCACCTCTGGCATCAAATCTCTGCTTAAGAAAAGTTCAGTTGATGCAGTTTGGCAAATCTCAAGCAGGTTTTTTGGACAAAAATAGCTTTTTTAATAAGGAAATGAGCTGAAGTAAGATGAATATAAATAAGTTTCTGTGTGAAAATAGTGCTATTTTTGGTCTGTTTCTGGATTGCACTCTCATTTGGGCACTTAATCTCTCTAGCCAGTTTTTGATGGCTCACATACTTGGACAACTGCAGGCTGAAAAAGACCTAAATCCCAGGTTCCCACTTCCCAGGGTAATACTCCAACCACCATATTACTACTACATTAAACATGGCTTGTGGTACCAAATGGCATTTAAAAAGGTAATCTCTGAGTCTTTGAAAAACAAGGTTGCATCTTTTTGTGAAGAAATATCCCAGGCCGCTCATCTCAACTAGGGAAAGATAACATCCCTGTAGCAAGGATTGGAAGGCAGAAAGCCTGGGAGGGGTAAATATCTAGGAGAATGTCTTGCATTCAGCATTTTCTCTTGGGTGGTTTCAAGTAGCTATATGCTGAACATGCTTATGTCGCTTGTGTTTCCTTGTTCAAAGGCTGCTTTAGCTTCTGTACTGAGGCTCCTAACTCTCACTAGCTGTATAGAAATCTGAGACACTTCCAGCGTCTGGAGCCCACAGGGAGGTAGGTAATATATCATTTTATTTTAATTGCATCTGCCTATAAATGACCTTGGAACATGCACTCAACTAATTAGTGCTCTTTACTTCCAAGAAAATCCCAGCTGTGATGAAGCATTTGCAGGGTCAATCTCATAATTTGACAGTGAAGATATTAAACTGGAACAATTCTAACTAGTGTCTGAATTTTCTATCTCCAAATTATTTCCTTATAAAACATTTTTTTGGAATCCAAAGTGCAAATATATCTTTCTATAATGAACAACATTTTCATGCAGAAGGCTAGAGACAGGGAAGAAGAAAGGTTGTCCTTTTTAAAATGTACCTGTCCTATTAGTAACATGTAAATCAAGAGGCTGATATTAGTTTCAGAGCCTTCAAAAAAGGCTTGGTAGGTTGTATCCATTACTGCCCATAGCTCCTATTCAAATTCTGTAGAAGTCAATAAGCAGCCTGGCTGTTTCCTCCCATAGCTGTTTGGATCTGGCTCAAGGCAAACAAGAACAGTCACAGGGCAATGCTACAAAAGGTAAAATTTGAAAGGGGGGGGGAAAAGAAAAAGAAAGAAAGAAAAAAGATCTGAGCAGCATCTGGTGGGTGCCAGCAAGGATGCCCTGCATGAGGATAGCACAAACTAAACAATGTTTCTGTGCCTGCAATTCATGTAAAGAGCATTACACTTCCCAGGCTTTCAGTCTGAAATTTGTAGGGTGGAGTTAAGGTTAAATGGCTTACACAAAACCTTTTTCTTCTCTCCAGTGAGCAGCACTTTGCAATGATGCTCAGTGACCAGTACTGCAGGTACAGGGATGGGGCAGCAGGGGCCATGCTGCCTGATGGAGGTCACCTCCCTCCTTCCCCAGTGCCACCAAGACCTAACTCCCCACTGAAGAGACTGGCAGTAAGATGTGGGAGGGAAAGTCAGCCAATTTCTTTAAAGGTGCTTTGTGTGAGGGCCCCTCTTCCTTGCGTGCAGGCTTGCACAATAGGGCTCAGAGAAGAGATGACCTCCTGATCTCCAGTGATAGCCAGAATGAGACCTAGCCCCGAGGCAGTCACGGTGTGAGTGCAAAGCAGTCCTCCCCCAATCCTTGCTGTGGTTTATTTATAGTTAGCCTTAGTTGTTTGCATTGTCAAGGAGCAGTATTCTTAGATTATTTCTTAACAGTCTAGAGAATAAAGATCATATGCTACCAAGTGTACACATGGCAGATAAATGGGAGTATAACTCCAGAATCCTCCTTTGTCATGGAAATTGTGTTGGTTTCCTGTTCAGAAAATGAAAAGCAGATGTTAAAAAACATAGCTGGTTCTGTGAATACTCATGTTGTATTGGGACAGCCTGGATTATAAACTAGTGAATACTCAGGGGAAGGAGGGTGGTTTTCATTTTGCTTACAGAAGATAAAAAAGAAACAGAGCTGTCATTCAGATGTTACCGGTGAACTAGAATATATCACCATCATCTGTTTGATGAGATGGGAAACCCTTTCTAGACAAGCATGCTCACAGCAACACTGAAATGGTGGGCTTTTCTATCTTACAGTGTGTACTTTTTGTCATGAACAAGAACTGGGATGGGTCAGAGGTCATTTTCCTCTCCCCTTGAAATCTCCCTAGCTGGCAGCCCATCTAGGCTGTCCCACATCAGCTTCTTGAGAAATGGATTGGTTGTGCCTTTCTTAATAATATCATTTCAAGGTGGAAAGCAGGGAGAGGGAAGGGATTAAATCCTGCAAAGAGAGTAAGACAGATTACTGTTTTCAGCATGCTTCTGCCATGGTAAGTCTCCTAGCAAAGGAGAGAAAACTGCTTTCTGAGCATCTCGCCCCATCTTCTCCCTGCCCTCTGTAGGAATATTGTGTGCATTGAGGAGAGAAAAAAGAGGCAATTAGTGATAGGGAGGGTGTTATGGGGAAAGGCAACATGAAAATACATGATTATTTATGACGCTGCTTGCTTGGGTAGTTCCCTAAAACACATCTTTCTTCTGTGAGGATCTGGACCTATGTGAGTTTTAGGATATGCCAGCCAATGTAGAAAAGGCCTGATTTCCCTCATACTCCCCCTCCAATTTCCAGATTACTTTCTTGATTCTTGGTTGGTCTGCAGTCTTCTTAATGATCTGTTGCTGTAGTGCTGCTTCCTGTCTGTAAAGTATGTTTACATAATGGAATGTATTTTACTATGTTGACATATTGTAAGTTTGAAAGACTGCCCTGTCTTCTCTGTCATTGATATCAAATAGATATACATATGTATGTATATATGTATGTATAAAGGCTCTTAACAGGAAATAGGCAAGGTTGTGGCAGACTTCATCTTTAGCCATGGGAGCAATCCTCTGGATAGGGAGAAAATGCTCCCCAGGAGTGTAGATGCCTTCAGGGGTGTCTCTTCCAGAGATAGTGAGGGAGATTTGGGGTGAGCAGGGCCCAATAGCAGGACCAGAAGAGAGGAGGTTCAGCATGTTCCCCTGGAGCCCCACCAGTCGTTCAATAGCATCAGTGCCACTCCACTTCTGGAGTGACACCAGGTCTAGCTCTGCTGTTCCGGGTTGTACTGTGTGAATTTACCTTGACCACTGCATTGTGACTGCTCCCAGACCATATTATGCACAGGAAATGTGTTTTGCAGCCAGTTGTGGAGGAAAGTGCACACACATGCCCAAGGAAGGCATGTGAATACACTCGCTGGAGAGCTTATCTGATACTTCTTAAACATATGTATTAGGACTGAATGTTCCTGAGATCAAGGTGGGGGATGTGAAATATGACTGTATTTCACAACAATAATCAACAATTTCAAGTTGAAAATAGTCACTTTTTCATCAAATTCTCAGCTGTTGTTTTTGTATTTCTTCAAGTATTCTCTCTTTGCCTTTTTATTATTTGCATTTTTTCTCTCTCTGTAGTTAACAACTAGTTGCAGGGGTATGTGTATGTATGTGCAAGTTTTATATATACATATATATGTAACAGTGACAACCTGCATGCAGTCTCAGTGGGTTCTAAGATCAGAAGGTAGACAGGTCACTCTAACAGCTTTGCTGAAGCTGCTTAAATTGACAGGAAGATGGTATGGGTACAATATATAGGTGAGAGAGAGATTTTTAACACCACATGCAGCCAACTCTGCTGCAAATTACAATGCAAACTATTTACCCTGGGAAATCTATGTATTTCCTTTTATACACATGGATGTGTAACCTCAGCATGTGCTTCCTTTTAGTTCTGCTGCTTCTCTTCGCTTGTTGAATGTCTTCAATCCATGCAGCAAGGATAGGCAAGCTTCAGACTCTTGGATGTGATTAAAAGATCACATCCTTTTGCAGCTGTCGCTATTTCACTTCTAACCTCAGGACTGTAGGGGAAAGCAAGGTTTGAAATGTTCAGGGCCTTATTTTTTTTTTTTGATGAGTATCCAGCAATGTTATCTGAATCATCTGATGCAGAACGGTATTGGAAAAGATCTCTTTGGAGTATGTTTCCTCTTTAATTACACACAGAACAGAAATATTTAGTGTTTTGCTTTGGGACTTTGTTGTTTCTACATCCACCCCAGGTGGAAATTGGAAGAAAGATGCTTGAAAATGTGCAGGCTATTCCTTGTGATATATACTGACTGAAGTGAAATCGTATTGATATCATGGCCTAAATGATCAGAACACCTAAATGGTTCAGGATATTGAATTGTATTTATTGTTTTAAATTGTATATGGCATCAGAGGAACTCCTGGGTGACAGTTGCTCCAGAGCAGTGAAATGGAGATGCTCACAAGTTATTCTTTCATCCCCAGGACTCTATGTATTTTCTCATAATATTAAATGTATCATGACACAACGAAATAGAATCATCCCCACTGCTGATACCAGCTCTGCACTGTACCTGTAAGGCACCAGAGAGTCTGAGCTCTGAGGACATGCATTTGGCACACTTCATAACTCCAGACTTCTTGCAGTGTTATGATTTGTTTTATCTTGGTGGCTCATTTCACACTGACAAAGTCACCAACCACAGGCACAAGCCTTTCAACACAGGGAAAGGTGATGGGTTTCCCAACGGGCACTGATGCTCCTTGGTGGGCCAAAGTGTCCATTAGCCTCTTTTCAAGGGAGCTGATGGCTGGTTTGGTCTTCCCTCCATGGATTTAACAGTGTGTTGAATTGCTGATTCTGAGTTATAAAGATTATGACATTCCAAAGATGACATTCCGCCAGACCTATATTCAATTAAAATATTTTCAACACCCACTAATATCTTTTGGGATTTTTTTTTAAAGTGTTGCTGTAAGAAATTCCTACTTATGGAAAAATTACTTGCAAGGGAGAAACATTTTGCTTCGGATTGAAAAAAGTTACTGGAATTGGATTTTTTTACATCAAAGAGAATAGCAGGATTAAACTTCCTTTAGTTTTTCAGTAGAAAAACTCTTAAAACATCAAGAAAAAAACCACACCTCTTAGGAAGAGGCTGAGTTAAGTCTGATTTTACATGGTTTCCCATGAGTTTTAAGCAGCCCTCTTGGTTAGAATGGTTTTTGCGGTGATGCGAACTGTGTGTGTCTTCTGCGGCCCCGGCCAGACACCGGTGCGGGTTCTGTCACTGCAAATGCCACCGCAGATGCGGGTCGCCGTGTCCCCAGACTGCCACTGAGTGCTTTGACAAGGAGGTGGCGCTGGCACTCCGAGATCGGGGTCTCTCACTTAGCATCCACAGAGGGACCTTTTAAACAATTCCTATAGCCGGCATCAAGTGGGAAAACAACCTCCCTGCAGCTGTTTGATGTGTTGTTTGGAGGTCGGTGTTTTGGTTACTTGTTGCTGTTGCTTTTTCAACCGGATTTCTTCTTTTTAAAGCTTGGCACTTAGAAGTCCTGCTCTCCTGCAAACAGGGTCCTCTCCTGTAAAATGCAGCCTACATAGCTCACCTCTTACCCCACATTCATTTTACCCCAGCAGTAACCAGCTTTGGAGAAGCTTTTGGTTACAAAGGGCTTCGTTGTCATAGAGTCAGGGAATTATTTGGGTTGAAAAGGACCTTAAGATCATCCAGCTCCAATCCCCTGCCATGGGCAGGGACACCTCACACTAGACCAGGCTGCTCCAAGCCCTCTCCAGCCTGGCCTGAACACTGCCAGGGATGGGGCAGCCACAGTTTCTCTGTGCACCTTGTGCTAGCACCTCATCACCCTCACAGGAAAGAACTTCCTTATATCCAACTTAAACCTTCCCTGTTTCAGTCTGAACCCATTCCTCCTTGTCCTATTGCTACAGTCCCTCAAGAGGATGTGTGACTTTGAGGCTGACCTCTGTGAGCAGTGGTTTGTTTGGGCAGGGTGGGGGGACATGGTGCTCCATGCTGGTGTCAGTGCAGGGGTTTGTAGCTTTGCTGACTGAAATGCTCAGGGTGTAACTTCCAAGTTCACTGTGTTTCCAAAGCTGCGCTGTTTTTTCCCTTTCTTGTGCCCACCTCTTGCTTGTTTGTGTCTAATTACATGCGTTAGGTACACCTTCAAGGCCAGATGTCCTCTCTTCCTCAGGCTGCCTGTGAATGACAGGCGTTAACGAGTGAACTGGATTTACTTTAACCTTGAACTAAAAGGCATAAAAATTATTGCCCTTTTCTCTCCCGACACGTTCATTTTGGTATTCAACCAATCATTTTGGTGAGTACCAGCCATATACATTGCAGGGCTGCTGTTATTTTCAGTATGCTTTTTAGGTGTGTGTCTATGACGTATACATAAAATACATGCTCCCACTTGCAAGGTGCTCTTGTGTGCCAAGTATTTCTCCTTCTAATACTGTTTGCATACCTTGTCACATATACTGACTACAGTTTTCATGCACCATAGTATAGGATACAAAAGGATTCTCCGTTATCACTGGCTATGCAAATGGCCTGTGTGCACGTAACTGTATTTTTAATAGACAGTTGGGGGCGTGGTTATAATTAAATTATGACATTAAAAATTCAAGTTCTTAAATCCTGTGCGTTTTTTATGGAGGGCATAACTTGATGATAAATTATTATCTGGTCACAAATTTATCTATAATGACTTCTCTTTGAAGACATTGGGAGAGGGATGGGAGAAGGTGCAAGCATGAACTCAAGGCTGCATTTGGCAATTCATCCAAGCATTTCCTGCCAGCACAATGGGTACCCCAGTATGCAATTCATGCAAAAAGGATAGATAATTTTCATCAGCTTTAAGTACAAAAGGTACTCCATGATGCCATCTAATTGCTTAATCCTCAAGGAGTTATTCAGGCATTTATTTAACACTAATTGCATGTGTAAATGTTCTTAATTTACAGTGTGTGAAAGTTGCAATGAACGCACACAACAGTGTGGAATGTTGCAATGAATGCACACAACACTTCCTGGAAAGATGCAGTTAAGGCAGTATTAAGTTACTTCTAAATAAGGTTAATCATTTATTAAAGTTTAAAGCTCATCAGTGCACAGGAGCAACCATATGATGACTTGTTATTGTTCAAAAGTAACTTGTGGAGGGGAGTCATGCCTCTAAAATTTCTATGCTATAACTTAGTACACTGCAGTAAATGATGAGCTTAGACTTGAAAAGCTTATCAGGGGGAGCAATTCAGTGCAAGGCAAAGAATTTGGCTTGGCAACCCTTGCACAAAGCCTGCTTGGGCTGCTAATTAGTGCTTGCATTGTAATAGAGCCGTGGCATCCCAGGCACTGTACAAAGCTGTAGTTGGGGGTGGAGGGGGGTGTTCCATCCCCAGGCCTTGTATGGCTTTGGCCCACAAAATGTGGGAGCAAATCAAGTCTTGCTGGGTCCATAAAAGTATTAGGAGGCTTTCTTTGAAAAGGAGCCTGTGGCCCTGATGCTCAGCACCATAAGCTATCTCTTACTGGTGGAGTTAAAGCTTTGATGCTCTCTGTGATCTTGAGCATCACACAAGAACACAAATAGCAGCTGGCACCTGAGATCTCAAGAAAAACTCAAGTCCCAGATTCTATCTGTGTTGGCCTTTACAGGGCAAAACAGCTCAGAAAATCATACAATAAATAAAATTATAGTTTTGGTGGCATGATTATATGAAATCTAGAAACATAATTGCTCTAGCAACATAATTGCTCACGAGCTCTACTTTGTGATGCAGAGCTGTGCAAGCATAAAAAATTAGCTTCAAAGAGGAAAGACCTTATGTTTTAGAGTACCTACTGTAGTACCAACAGGAATACAGAGTGCAGGAAGCCTTTTTCAGTCAACCTGCCTGCCTAGCTCAAACACAGCCCCAAATCACACGCCTTTACCCTGTGTGAGATGTATCAGCTCTGGGACTTCTGGTTTCTCAGTGGATGCTGATACTTGTACCTGCATCTTAGTACTTTCAGAGAGGCAATAATTCCCACAGGGACTGTAGTGTGATAATCCATGTGGAAATGTAATCCAGGCAAAATTTGACAGAATGTGTGGGAAAGATTGAAGCTTGGATGTGGATTTTGTTGTCCATCTGAGATGACTTGAACTCTTACTAGCTACAGGAATAATGCTGATTGACTACTACCTGTTTTGAACTGTGGACTTTATTTATTCTCTCTATTCTGAAACTCATATAGGTGCATTCATGCACTTTGTGAGCGTGCCCAAATTTCACAGTTTCCTACCTTTGAGTTCAATATTGATTCTCCTTAGGCATATGAGGAATAACATGTTACCATCCCTTCTCCAGATATGAAAGGCTGTGAAGGCTTTATTTTTGGACACGGAAGAAAAAACTTGTCTGATTTGACACAGATTTCAATGGTAAAGACTATAGTTGCAAAAAGGGCTAACATCCTCTCACATTATGTGTAGGTGTTTCCCACATAGTAGAATCCATAGCAGAAAGTTCAGTGCCTTTAGTGCAGATAGTTACACATGTCAGAATGGGATCTAACAGTATTGGTGTACTGGGAAAAGAGATCTATGTTTCCTGGCATGCCATGCTGAAGAGAGGCATCTGTTTCAAATTTAGTGTAACTTCTGTACTTAGAACTCAGCATTAAAGTGGTTTCTTTTTCAGCCATTGTAAACGAGGAGCATGTAAAAATGGGCAAATGAGGAGTTAATCGTATATGAATACCAAAACCAGAAATTAATGTGTATGTGGATTCTGGTCCAGGATTCAAGCCAGGATTTTAGCTAGGCTAAATGGCTTTATCATACCCATGTGAAACTGCTGAAGAGAGCTGGAAGAAGTTTATGCATGATGAGGAAAACTTAACTTCTCTTGCATCTACTCTGGGCCCTTTGTGGTTAATGGAAAGGGCCTGTTAATTCAAGCTTATACTTTTGGTCTCTAGGGGGGGAAAAGGTAGTTGTAATTAAAAACTGCCTTCTACTCGTATAGTTTAATTTCCTCTGTTTTCCTCATATGAGACCAAAAACTGGAAGGGCTATGGGTTGCCCACACTGTTCAGTTTAAAACAAAACAGCACGGCCACAAATCTCTGCCTTTCCTTCATGCCAGGCTGCTATGGGAGGCTTTGGCACTCTGTGGAGGGTGGTTTTGTCTCCTTACTTTTTGGCAGGAGTGATGTGTACCAAGCTGATGGGTTTCTTCAGCTCCTGTAGTAAGAAGACCACAGAGGGAGAAGCCCCATCTCACATAGTGCACTCTGCTGTTCATGCCAGGGACACCCCATAGGTGTCAATTGTCAGACAAGGCCACAAAGCCTGTGCCTTCTGCGAGGCAGGACATGAAAGTGGAAGAATGATATGGCAAATGGTTGGGGCTGGCTGCCTGCAGAAGGATGAAGGGGGTCTCTGCATGAGAAAAGTGCTGCTGTGGAAGAAAGCTGAAAGGCCAGTACCTTTGTACGTCTTCAGGCTAGGCAAGCTACAGAGGAACAGCTCTGTTCTTACTAGCAGGCAGAGTGGCACCAGGACCCATTTAGGTAATAATGTCCACTTGGGTGGTGTGTTTAAACTGATTAAGCATGCCCAAGGAGGTTGTGAATGCTCCATCCCAACCTGTTCAAGGCCAGGTTGGATGGAGTCTTGGGTGACATGGTTTAGTGTGAGGTGTCCCTGCCCATGGCAGGGAGGTTTGGAGCTGGATGGTCTTAAGGTCCTTTCCAACCCTAACTATTCTATGATTCTATAAGCTGTACTTGAACTATAACTGAGACCAAATTATCACTTTCATTTCAAGATATCAGCCATTTGAGCTAACACAGCTTGTAGCAGGCTGTCTGTCTGAACAGCAGAGGGGTATGCAGGCAGCGTTTGTTCCTGTCCAGGGTCTGCCAAGGTCCATCAGTAAGAAGTGGGGAGGTACAATGGTATCCCCAAAAGGAGAGGAGCTTGCTTTTCTGCTGGGGTGCTGCTTGAGCATATTGGAGGGGATGATAGGGACCAGAGAGCGACAGTGCAGACCTGGCCAGCTCTGACTTGAAAGCAGTGGTGACAACAAGGAGCAGAGGTCTCCGAGTAGATGGAAGGACCCATCAGGGACTGGGCAGTGCTGTTACTCTCATCATAACTGTGCTATGTCTAACCAGGCACTTGTGCTTAAGGTTTCACCTGCAGGGACACAGCTGTTCAAGGAAGAGCCATGTGTAAAATCTTTCATTTTCAGTCCTGGAGAGTTAGAGATGGGCTATACACACTTAACATCATAAATCCATGGTCCCTGATAGGATGCACCCAAGGGTAGTGAAGTAGCTGGCAGATGTTGCTCTGCCACTCTCCATCATCTTTGGGAAATCATGGAGAGCAAGAGAGGTGCCCAGTGCCTGGAGGAAGGCCAACATCACTTGCATCTATGAAAAGGGCAAGAAAGAGGACCCAGGAAACTACTGGCCAGTCAGCGTCACCTCCATCCCTGGAAAGGTGATGGAACAGGTCGTTTTGGAGGCTACCACCAAGTATGCACAAGAAAAGATCATTGGGAGTAGTCAGCATGGATTCACCAAGGGTAAATCCTGCTTGACCAATCTTTTATGATGGCATGGCAAGATGGGTCGACAAGGGAAGAGCAGCGGATGTGATTCTTTCTGCTCTATTTATTTGGAAGGGGTTGTTCTGAAAGAGTTAACTTCCTAGGTATTTTTATTATTACTATTTTTATTATTTCTTTAGTTCAAAAGCTTTGCAGTCTCTTTTCATGAGCAACCTACAAGAGAAAGCCTATATAGCGCTATCTCAAAGCTGGCTGGCTCAGCGCCTCATGGTAAAATTTTGTAAGAATTAATGTGCTATGCCTCTCTGTACTCTCCTTAAAAACCCCTTGTGCTCCCAAGTGTGTGTTTGTGCAAAAGCAAGCCTTTTGGAACCAGAAACCTATAAAAAAGAATCATACAATTAAAGTAAAAATTGCCAATGTAAAAGTAAGATACTTTTAGTAAGGACAAACCCATACCTCCTCTGGGATGTTTATAGCCTGAATGTGATGGAGAACTGAAAAAAAAAATCTGCCATTAGCAATGTAAGCAAACTGTCTCTCACGTCATTTGAGTACCTTATTAAGATCTGTTCTTATTGACTGATCTGGGGTTATGCCTGAGGTAAAATATTAGTCAAGATAAGAAGGAATATCAAAAGTCATGGTATTAATGGTTTCTAACATTTCATCATTACAGTATGTACACTTATAATTAACCCATTGACAACCTTTAAATGTTCCCAGTAAAATGTGATATAAGCTTTTAAGGTTCCCCAAATGAACATCTAAATGGATCTATAATATAAAACTTTAAATATAGGCAGTTTAAGAGAATCCTTTATTTATCATTGGTTTTACTGTGGCTGGATGAGACCTGCAGTGGACCTTGATTTTACTCAGACAATTGCTGTACATTTTCATGGAGTTTTGGTAGGCTAGCATTTAAGCATCTGTTTCATTTCAAATGCCTTGGTACCATACAGGTGTGTATGTTTAATATGGAGGGAAGAGGGATAAGAACAATTACAGGATTTCTCTTCTGCTTTCCTTTTCTTCCTACCCTAACTCACTCCTGCTTTCCCAAGAAGAAAAAGCATCCCATTTCAGACCCTAGGAAGTCACGCTTGCCCTGTTTGTTCTCTGAAATAGGCCTATAAACAGAGACATTGTCTGTAAACAAGTCAAGCTTACAAAGTGACTGAAAGATAACAGTCCCCCATGTAACAGTGGGAGAGGAGGGAGAGAGCAGGGTGAAGGATGATAGAGAAGCTGCAATGAAAACAGGAAGGTCTCTGTTGGTTCTCTTGAAGTTAGTGGTTAAAAATATCAAAGCCTTGTGTGTGCTTTTTTCAACCAGACTGCTGTGTCACTTTATAATTCTTCATAAAGCAGCCATCCAGCCACTCACATACTGCAACAGTTAGTGTGAGCTGTGCTTTGATTTAGAGGAACTGTATACAGCTCCAGGCATGTTAAGCTAAGGAATTTCTTGTAGGTTTCCTTGGCATGCTGTGTGCCATTGAAGAAACTAACTTTGCAGAGCTGCTAATTGCAAGCTATTCAGGATTTTTTCCTTTCATTGAAACAACAACTCACAAATAAATTTGTCCTCCCCTTCTCTTTTCTTCCCAAACCTCAAATCATTTTCCCAGACTCTGAAGTCTTCAGACTTTCCTACACTGACATTTTAAGTGGAAACCAAGATGGCAGTGGAAAGGAAGGGAAAACAACTGTACAGTGTATATCAAAGCAAAAATGTACTTCTACTCAGTTCTAGGAAATATAAATTACTGAACAGCTGCTTCAGCAGAGAGATTTTAAAAGCTCAAAGCCAGCAGAGTTTATTAGTTCTCTTAGAGGGGGGGAACGTATTTTGTTCTCTGAAAAGAAGACACTCAGAGAATTGCATGGAGTTCTTGTGTGCCCTTGGAAAAGCAGCCAAATACAGATAGGTGGGAAGCAAAGAAGGGCAGGATCATTTAGAATGGGAAGAGGAGCAGCATTGTTCTGGGAGGGGAACAGTTAATTTTCATGTAAACAGTGTTAGAAGATTCTTTACAGTGTGCTGCATAAGGCAAACCACTGATTTATTACTGCTCCAAAAGCTGACTCACACTGAACAGCATTTGGGTTTAGCTTTAGCATAGGAAGACAAGAGCTGTAACAACTCTGTAGATGGAGAGGGCAGTCAGATTAGAGACAGCCTTTGGGCTGTATGGGGGCAGCCTGGTTTGAGGTTGGAGGCTTGGTTTTTAATAGTTTTTCTCCAAGGAAATAGCCACTGCAGGATTTGCTACTCCTGTAGGGAGCAGTTATGTAGGAGGGGTTGCTGCAGTTGGGAGGAGGTGTGGAGGCAAACGTTCTTTCATGAGGAGATGGCTCGCGCTTATGTGCTCTGTTACCAGATATGACAGGTAAAATTTCATGTCTGGGTGATGATTTAAATTCCCTGCAGCTGTCAATCAGGATTTTAACCTCAATCCTTTACTCCTGGTCAAAGCTAGGAAGCACACTTTGCAGTGGTGAAGCTGTAGCAGAGACTTTAAATGGAGGTTAGCAGTGCAAAGCTCATTCAGGGAACACATTTTCCATGGACTTCCATGTACAGGCAGAACTTGAACAGGCCACCAGTTGCATCCACAAATTGAAACACACCTGTATAATTCTTTCTTCTGTTATATTTAAATGACACACCTAATCAAATACTTGGATTATCAGCTGTATGTATATTGCCAACTGTTCTAAAACTGTGCTCCATATAATACCATTAATAGTAACCAGCTACACATTATATGTAATCGACATTCACGTTATATGTGAATGCATGTTTTGTCTTTAGCACAGCATAAATCAAGAGACTTGCAAAATTGTTAGGTAAAATCACTGAGTGGTAATATACTTGAAGAAAGAGCTGCAATCATTCTCTGTTCAAACCTCTATTCATATCAGCTTAAATTGAGACATTGCTTTTAACTGATGAGATATGTGCCTGAAGAGCTACACAGGCACTTCCCAGAATCACAGAATCACAGAAAGTTAATCACTTAAAAGTTAACATGCACACACCCACCCAGAAAATGTAAAAATATAGGTAGGTAAATGGAGGTTGGGAACCTCAAAAGGTTTAAGAATTGGTTCTTCAAAAAGGTGTGTGTAATGGCTACCTGGTACAGACCACAGGCTGGATCCAGTGTCTGAGGTGTTTCCTTATGGTCCCTTGTGACCTCTATTAAAAGGGCATGTCTTGGTTATGTGGCAGTTAATGTAAATAAAGAGAACTTGTCATCCCTGGCTGGTCCAGTGGCAGAAGTTCATTGAGAGACATGATGGAAACTTCTTGAGTTAAAAGCCTAATTTTTGAACTCATCCACGTAGTTGTGTGTAAGAAACTCACTCAAGCCACATCATTGCCCAAAGGGGCTGGTGGGATATGGAAGCTTAGGTTGCCTGGCAGTTCAGAGGTGGTGGATTGGTTTCGTTTTTGTCTGGTTGATTGGGGTTTTGTTTTCTTTTTTTTATTCCCATTTGCTGGCCGTGTGAAAACCTTGGGTGAATAATGGAACAAGGGATTTGCAAATACCCATCAGATAAAGTTACTTCAAAGGTATTAGTACGCTTATTTTATTTGCTTTTCCTGCATATTCATATGGATTACGTTGTATTTGGAAGACCATCCATGACAGAGAAATTCCAGAATACTTACATGAATAAATATGAGTGAATGTTCATCAGATGTTCATACCACAAGCGGCTTGCTTAGTTCTCCTGCCTTCTTTGGAAAGCCTAATGTCCTTTGGGGCAGTCAAAACACAACACGAAGTTGAGCATTATTTGTTACTAAATGCCTAAGTAGTGTTTGCAAGGATTCTTCTTTTTGGACCTACACATTCTGAAATATGTTATAGTCAAGCTATAGTCATAGAAGCGTTATAGTCATGCTATAGTCATAGAAACATTATAAGTAACAAATACACTGAATTGCCTTTAAGTCCCTTTATGAATAAACAAATCTGTTTTCTACTGGTTATTCACACCTACGTTGGACCGCAAGTAGCTGTGAATATTTAAACTTAATTGGAATATATTGGAAGCCTCAGAAATCTCTCATATTTTAGGTAGCTGGGATCCAGTAATTCATTTTTTTTTTATATGGCAGCTTAGGTTTGGTTTTAATTCTTTTGAGGCAGATCAACAGCCATGAAAGTTACATTTAGGAAGAATTATTAATTGTAAGTTTAAGTGGTGCTAAACCTATAGATATAATTTAAAGTTTATCTGCTGCAGTTTCTGTAGAAGTGTAGAGGCCATCAAAACCATTGAAATTAATAAGGGCCTTTCTGGTGGTTTAAATCCACTTCAGTTTGGGCTGCATGTATCTTACTGATGGAACATCTCACTTTTCTCAATGTGTTGTGTACTCAGTTCCTGGTGTCTCTTCCCATCTGAATGGATGCATTTAGAGGCAGCTGACAAGGCTGCAGTCCAATGAGCCTAGGCACCCTTGACACTAAGCTTGCGTGGAAATCCACTGACTTGAACTAACCTAAGGAAGCATCAGGACACATATGCATGTATCAAACTAATGCACAGAGTGTTTAGAAATAGTTGGATAAAAGCAAGGTCTCATGTGTGATCATTCAGGAAAATACTGTGGGTGAACAAAAACTTTTGGTACACCAATAAAACTTCTTATTTAGAAACCTGCATCAGCAAGCATCTTGTTTTCTTCTTCATTGCCCTCATCTATTGAAAAGAGTATGTTTTTTATTGTTATTATTTTAATGTGATTAAAATAATTATCATACAATAAATAAGAATGTTAATTATTAATAATAATATAGTTAACATATGGTTTGATGTATTTGTAAGCCTGGTTTCCAAGACAGCACCATCTGTAGGACAGTGCAAAATAATAACAACAGTGTCACTTCAGAAAGGTGAGCTGGTTTCTCAGTGGGTGCAGAGGAGAACAGAGATAGCTCTATGATTTGATTCCAGCTTACTGAAAGCCTAGAGAGAACTGTGGATTTCATATGGCCAGAGCACAGCAGAGCAGAGCTTTGTCTTGATAACTCAGAATGCCTGATAACCCAGGATCATGCCTGGTCCTGGAAACCTGACCCTTGTCACAGGATGACTACATCAATTTGCAGTAGATTGATGATGTATAGACTGTGGGTGCCCCGGGGGAGGCTCAAGAAAGGCCTGAGAAATGTATTGTTAATCCATACCCCTCATTAGCTTCTGCTGTGCTGGATTTCAACTAGCTGGCAGAGCTAGAGGAGTTAGAGGGAGAATGTGGCATTGTCTGGCATTGTTATTCTTAGTTGTCTTTTGAATTAAAGGGTTTTTAAAATACCTTTTCTCCAAAGTTTAATGCATCAAAACTGGCAGGTTATTTTCTTCTATGCCTTTCTTGTCAAGTGTTTGGAATTCCTAGATTTTCTTTGTATATCAATTAAGCACTCTCCCCTTGGCTGCCTGAGCTTTATCTCTCCCTGATAAGTCTCTCTCTATCCCTTTCCAAGTAGTGGTAGGCAAATTATATATGCTGTTCTCAATTTATATTTCACTATCATTCATCAGCTCTTGCCCTGCTGATGGAGGCTGTAACCCTGCCTTCACTGTTTCTTTATGTACTTTGAGACATGTCGCTTAATCATTTCTTCCCAGTGCAGTGCAAGGTTTTGATTTGAAGGAGGCTGTAGTTTTAAACGTGGATTCCATCAAACAGTAATATCTTTGTCAAACTTCAACTTTAACTGCCAAGGAAGTTTTGACTGCCATAATAAAAATGTTTGATTAGTGTTAATAATTTATTAAATTGGATTGTCCTGACACTGCCAACATGTTGGAAATCTCTCAACCGTTAAAACATTAAGAGTGGCTGTATTACAATGCTCCTTCTGTTCCAAGTTTTATTTCAAGACTGCATTCTTACGAGCCTGGTTCTGTGGTGTTCCAGTGTGCTCTCATTAGGACTGCATTCAAAGATGAAATATGACAAATACTAAGAAGCATGGGAATACAGAGCTGAGCATAGTGTATGTAGTTTTGTGGGCAACTCTGCTGCAGTTAAAGTTTTGCAAAGCAAACCTGTTTTTGCAATATGTGGAAATCAAATCCCTGGGTCAGTATTTAAGTGAAACAAGCCCAATGTATTTCATCGCTTTATCCAACCCCCTAAAACACATAAGCTTAATTAGAATTTCTAGTAAGATGTGAAAGCTGATATTGGGCCTGCTTATGCTGAATTACATATATAAACAACTATATAAGAAACAAAGTCCTATTTGAGAGAAGTATTAACGCCTTGCGAGTACTTTGATCAAATCTTTATTTGCTCACATTGCACTTGAATTGCCAGTGGTAGAAGCTCTTCTGTGTTCTAGCAGAAACACCTGTTTTGGTTCATGCAGACTCGGGAATTGCATGTAACATAAAATTCCATATAAAAGGCCATTTAAACATTATCAGAAGTTGGGTTTATTTTCCAGCTGGATGAAAATTGAAATGGAGGTTCAGTTTACCCTTTGCAATTTGCTGATAATATCACTGAAATTAAGTAAGCAATTAATTCAGCTCCCCATCCCCCCCCCCCCATTTAGTACTCATGTAGCAGCTTCAACATTGCCTCAGCTGTGCAGACTGAATTGCAGGTTGCATTGGTGAAGCATAGAGATGTTGACAAGTAAAAGCAAAACCTTTGTATTTCCATCCCAGTCATGAATTTGTATGGGGAACAGTTTCATTACCTACCTTTGATATTTAACCCAAGGCTTTTGAGCTTTGGAAGTGAAGTAATACGTAATTTATAACAGCTGGATTAGTCCTGTCTCAACCCTTCTCTTTCTGGTGTCTGAAAAATGACGGGTACATTAATGAAGGTGTATATTACTCTATGAGAGGGAGTAATCTAATCTAGTTATACCTGTATGTCTTAAACTCCACGTGTTTTCAAATTAAGAGCAAATCCTTTAGGCAAGATTTGCCTAACTTTATCATTACCAGGTACTCAGCTGCATGCAGTACAAATCTGAAATAGCTGACCTTAAGTCAGAGGACTAATATACGGTAGGTCGAGTGCAACTTGGTCTTTCTTCCATTTAGTCTCCACTGATTTCTCCTTTCTATTATATGAAGGGCAATTTTATGGAAAAAAAGAGGTTTATGGAGAGGTTTACCTCAGTTTTTGGCTGGAATTGGATAAAACAAGACAAGCAATTTCCATCCTCAGAGCATCCTCAGCTCCCCCGGACGGTTTGCTACTTGTACATGATCTATGAGTCTTCCCAAATAGTAATTCAAATTCTATCAGCATACAGATTCGAATTCTGTCAGAAATGTACGCTACCTGAACAGAAAAGGCAAGGTGAGGAGTCTCGTATTCTTGGCTAATGCATTTTATTCATGGTTAGCGCATTTGCATACAGGGTTTTTTTCCACAGTAAAGAGGGTTGGAAGATTTTGACTTAAGTCCATAAACTAATTATTTTCAGTTCCAATGTTGTTTTTTTTCCCTAACAGAACTCCTGACTCAGTGATTTAGTAAATGGTCTGCAGTTACATGACACCGAGTATGGTTTAATGAGGGTTGAAGGGTGCCTTTTAGACCATGTTGGAAAATTAAAGGGACTTCTTTCCTCTAGTTTTTCAAACTAATTATTCTTTGTTTTTATATGAGAACAATCTTTATATATATGTTGAAATGCTCTTCAATGGTACCATTTTCCTGTCTGCAGTTTTGATGTACTGCACATACTTACAAAAAGGCTGTTTTGGGAACAGTTCTCAATAAATGCCATCATGGTCCTAGCTGTTTAATGATGAATTTGAATATGGTTGCATGAATGAACTGAAATACAACAGAGGAAGAAGATCTCTGTTCTTTTCAAAACAAAGCCATGCTTTTCATCTCCAGTTATTTATACCAATCTTGTATCCATATTTCCATCATATAAGGGCAGCACAGTTAATGAAAAAATGAATCACAAATACCTCTGACCCATTTCTTTGCTAATGTGCTGTAACTTGATGCCTGACTTGATATCACCCATTACCTGTATCTCTGGTCTTAATTTGTGTGCATTTGGTGACTTTGTTTACCCTTCTGTTGCAGTGGCTAATTCCATTGAAGCTCTCCAAAGTAAGGTATAAGCAAGATTGTTCTTTTCACTGCCTTCCACTAATAGCTACAGAATCATGTTCTTTTAACACTTCTGATAAGCCACAGTACTACTGAAAGGGACTGTTGCCTAAAGACCTGGTAGTTTAAAAAAAACATGTTAGAATATTACTTCTCTATAGTTAACTTTGCCCAGCATTGATCTGGAAAATTACAGAGACTAGTGTTCATGTTCTTTGACTAAGTCACATAACCTCCAAATCTCTGCAACAGAACTAATTCTGACAGTAATCCCATATGTAGCTCTAACACAGTTTCCTCTAAAGGAGAAGTTCTTCAGTTATTAAATTAATAGATGTGTATTGTACAGTTATTTAAATTATTTGTATGATACCAGGGTCCAAGAGTGTATTAAATGAAAAAACAGGCAAACTTAGAAATGCAAATTAAATATGACTTACTCAAACTAACTACCTTTTTAGCTGTCAGTTTGCCTCATTGTGAAAACCAAACACCACCAGGCAGAATGATTCAAAATGATACAGAAACTGATCCTGCATAAGAGTCATAAAGGATAGGATGACTTAAGACTGCTCATGAATTGATAGATAGATAAGTGATTGTAAAAGGAAAAAAATCAGTAGAAATAGCCTTTCTTTAAAGTAAAAAATGAGTAACAAGGATTAGTCTTAGAGAAACATTAATGTCAAAGATAGTTTTGAAAATCAGAACAACAGACAACAGGAAAAGCAATGACATCTAAAATCAAGAAAGCCAGGCTGGACAGCTAAGATATAGGAATGAGACAACACCAAGCATAATCTTGTCGTTTGTGACTAGGAACTGTAAGAGCCATGCTTGCTGTGCTGTGCTTCTTGTTTTGTTTTCTAGTGCAATAAGGTTACATATTCCAACCCTTCATAAGTCTAGATTCATATCCTTTCTTATCTCCTTGGGTTCATGACTTTCTAGATCTGAATTCAACTGCATGATCAGCACAAAGTTTAGACAAGGTGGTATGAATTAATAATGATGTGTGCATAAGTCACAGCTCCCGAGCCACCCAGGCATCGAACATTTCTAAAAGCAGACATTGGATGTTTTATTACTCGCAAAGTCTTTGAGTTGTTTGGGTTAGTCTTTGGTGTTTCTGTGTTGTCTTTTGTTTCTACTTGCTCTACTTCTTTATTTTATAAGCTTTACATCAAAAGCTAGGCAGGAAAAATAGAAATGTAGTTGTCAAGTATTTCCTTACCCATATCCAAGCAAATGATCCACAGAGTAGCATCTTCTTTTAAACTGTGATTCAACTTTTCTCTATAAACAGGCAGAAAAAGACAAGGCAGACAAGGGCTCATAATTTTATCCTGCTTCTGCATAAAGACTCATGTCTGACAGATGATGCAGTACAGTATTGTGCTACTTGAGTATATCATGTGCAGAGTTCAGGAATGAAAGCTGTTCCACAAATAGTCAGTAGTTAGCTTCAATTATGTAAATTGCATTGGTATTGCATAGGCATCTTCAATAGGAAGTGATGAACTTTGTTTCTTTCCAGTAAAGATGTTATCTTTATTAAAAGATCTCAGAGTTGCAATGTTTCCATCCTTCTGTACGAAGCTGCATTTGACCTGTTAGAAAGCTTTTTAGCATCAGCAAAAGGAAAAGGAAAAGGAAAGGAAAGACTAAACCCTTTTGCTTCCTCCCTTTTACTCCAACTAGCAAACTGAAAATCATTTCCCGGTGACCAGTTAGAAGAAATCTTTTCAGAGGTATAACATCAGGTGATTTATGCATTTCTTTCTGGTATAATAAAGATAAGGGAACCTTTTAGCATAATTACTTAACTAGACAAATATTTGGTTTAGATATATTGTAGGTTGTATTGCTCTATAGCACATTAAACAAAGTGTATATTGTGAGAGTGGGTGGAACCTGGCAGTTAGCTTCCTTCATCCTGATCCCAGTCAGACTCTTACCAAAACCCATTCCAGGGAGGCGAGACTTATCACTTCCAAGGGAAATTGCAGAAAACTTTTTATTATTGCTCTGGCAGGAGTCTGATGGAGAGTAGACTTTTACTGGTATTGGTGTTGATAGTACTGCACCCTGCATTGTTTCTGGAGCAGCTAATTGCACTAGAGAGCACTTCTTACACAATTAACTCTGTTACAAGCACTGGGGGTGCTGATTTGCCTTGCTTTTGTATTACAGCAGTGTATTACTTAAAGGAAAATGATGCTTAATAAGCAGTAAGTTTGTAACCACATCCTCTCTCTTAGTGGAGAGTGAGCCCAAGGATAGGAGAATTTTGAAGGAAAAAAGAGGCTTATAGAAGGTGGAAGCAGAGACAGGCGGCCTGGGAAGAATACAGGGATGTTGTCCTGGAAGCTAGGGACCAGGTTAGGAAAGCTAAGGCCCAGTTAGAATTAAACTTGGCTAGGGATGTTAAGGATAACAGGAAGGGATTCTATAGGTACGTAGCGAATAAAAGACAGGCTAGGGAAAACGTAGGCCCCCTCTGGAAGTTACTGGGAGAACTGGCTACCCGGGATTTGGAGAAGGCTGAGGTTCTTAATGACATCTTTGCCTCGGTCTTCACTGGCAAAGGCTCTGACTGCACCACCCAAGTCTTGGAAGGCGGACGCAGGGACTGTGAGAATGAAGACCCTAGGCCCACTGTGGGAGAGGATCTGGTTCGAGACCATCTTAAGAACCTGAGTGCGCACAAGTCCATGGGACCTGATGAAATCCATCCATGGGTCCTGAAGGAGCTGGCAAATGAAGTTGCTAAGCCACTGGCCATCATATTTGAAAAGTCGTGGCAGTCAGGTGAAGTTCCTGACAACTGGAAAAAAGGGAAATATAACCCCTATTTTCAGGAAGGGGAAAATGAATGACCTGGGGAATTACAGACCAGTCAGTTTCACCTCTGTGCCTGACAAAATCTTGGAGCAGGTTCTCCTGGAAGGCATGCTAAGGCAATGAAAAACAAGGAGGTGGTTGGTGACAGCCAGCATGGCTTCACTAAGGGGAAATCCTGCCTGACCATGGTGTATGGAGCCCAGAGAGAAACTTTTAAAAGGTGGCCCTTTATTTGTTATTGCTGCTGTTAAGGTCAGACTCTGTTTCTTCTGAGACACATTTCTAAGAGAACAGCCTGGCAGAAGCTCTCTTTGAGAGTCAGGAAATAACTGAGCCTGGAAGAGGACTTTGGAGGCTGCCTTTCTAACAGCTGTGGTTACAGCACGCCCAAATTTGAAGTTAGATCCAGCTTCAGAGATAACTGGGCTGTTCAGGGCTGCATCTGGTTGGGTTTTGAATACCTCCAACAATGGAGGCTCCTTGCCCCTCCATGCACCTGTTCCAGTCAGTGATTACTGTTATAGTGAAAGAACCCCTCCTAACATCTAGTTGGAACTTTTTTGGCTGCAGCCTGTTTCTGTTACTTCTTTCCTTTCACTGTACACCTCCAGAAGTCTGGCTCTGTCTTCTTTAGAAGTTCCCATTGTATAGATGAAGAAAACAGTAATATCTTCCTTCACCTTCTCATCTTGAGACTGAATAAACCCAGTAGTCTCGGGCTGTCCTTTTAAGTTATGTGCTTCAAATCCCGCCAAGTCAGCAGACTGGTCTATTCATCCAAAGTAAGAACTCAGATTATAATTTGCAACAGATATGTCTCAGCTTTCAGGACATCAGTGAATGCCAGAAATGCGGGGTAAGTTATCTCCATGTTTGAAGGCATATGTGTTGGCACAGACACAACATACCTTGTTGCTAATGTAATTTTTGGCAGGTATGTTCACTGAGACAAGTTTGCTAGATGCCAAAAGCAAAGCATAGTGTAACTTAACATTTCTCACATGTGGCCTCACAAGCAGCCTTGTGCTCAAATCTCCAGTCAGCCTGACTTGCCTTGGCTTTTCTCCAGCCACATGACAACAATATCTGAGAAGAAAATTCATGAAATTATTTGGTAAATAGCAAAAAAGTCATTTTTGTGTACTCTGCTGGCTTCTGACTGGAATTTCAATCTGATTGTATGAATGCCCAGTATTACTGTTTTTATCCCAAAATGTTCAAAATTGTTTGAAAAAATAGATGTATGGTTTGAATTATTTTGTAGCGATTCTCCACTGATTTCCCAGATAAAATTGATCCCAGCTCTAAAAATCCTGTCTGGACCTTGTTTCTCACCAGCTTTTATCTCCCTTGCTCCATTGTAACCTGTCTTCATTGTAAACAAGGTTTCAAAGACATTGTGAGGACAGATTGAATGTTCAAACAGAACAAACAAAGCCTAATAGTGTAGAAAGTTTGGGTGTTGGTTGTTTTTGTTTGTTGGGGTTCTTTTTTCCCTTCACAAAGTCAAATGGGCCTTTACTTGAAAATAGTTTTTGTAGAAAAGTTTTCTTTCTGTATGCCCTGCTTGGTATCTTGGTTATCTTCTTCTCTTTCAGTCTGTGCTTTCATGCCAGCTGGGGATGGGGAAGTGCTTTCTCAGGCAATATGCTGACTTTATACTTAGCTGTGCAGTGCTTGAAGTACTTTGTATTCTGTGTATACAGTTCTGAACCTAGGGGCAGCCAACAGGCTGTCAATATTTAATATATATTTTTATATATATATATAATATATCTATATATATATAAAAAAAATCTCCAAACTCACTTGCCCACATATTTGCAATTAATGCAGCTACATAAAATTACCATTAGGGAAAAACGGTTGTGTTTCTCTTGCCAGTTATCTTGCAGTTAAATCATAGAATCATGGAATAGTTAGGGTTGGAAAGGACCTTAAGATCACCAAGTTCCAAGCCCCCTGCCATGGGCAGGGACACCTCACACTAGACCATGTCACCCAAGGCTCTGTCCAACCTGGCCTTGAACACCGCCAAGGATGGAGCGTTCACGACCTCCCTGAGCAACCCATTCCAGTGCCTCACCACCCTCACAATGAAGAATTCCCTCCTTATATCCAATCTAAACTTCCCCTGTTTAAGTTTTAACCAGTTACCCCTTCTCCTGTCACTATAGTCCTTAATGAAGACTCCGTCCCCAGCATTTCTATAGCCCCCCTTCAGATACTGGAAGGCTACTATGAGGTCTCCATGCAGCCTTCTCTTCTCCAGGCTGAACAGCCCCAACTTTCTCAGCCTATCTTCATACGGGAGGTGCTCCAGTCCCCTGATCATCCTCGTGACCCTCCTCTGGACTTGTTCCAACAGTTCCATGTCCTTTTTATGTTGAGCACACCAAAACTGAACACAATACTCCAAGTGAGGTCTCACAAGAGTACAGCAGAGAGGCAGGATCACCTCCTTCGACCTGCTGGTCACACTCCTTTTGATGCAGCCCAGGGTACAGTTGGCTTTCTGGGCTGTGAGTGCACACTGCTGGCTCATGTTCATTTTCTCATTGACCAACACCCCCAAGTCTTTCTCTGCAGGGCTGCTCTGAATCTCTTCTTTGCCCATCCTGTAGCCATGCCTGGGACTGCTCTGACCCAGGTGCAGGACCTTGCACTTGGCATGGTTAAATCTCACAAGGTTGCCATCAGCCTGACCCAGTCTCAAGGGAGGTGTGTTGCCTACCAGGGGCAAGGATCAGGGATGTTGCAGAGAGGCTGCCTGCTATAGTAAGTCCCACGGACTATTACTCACTTCTAGTGATCCATGTTGGTGTTAGTGATATAGATAACAGTAGCCTGGAGAACATAAAGGACTACAGAGCCCTGGGAGAGGTGGTCAGGGGCTCTGGAGCTCAGATTGTCTTTTCATCAATTCTCTAGGATACAGTGGAGGACCCTAAAAAGGCTAGGAGGATTGGCCAGGTTAATAAATGGTTAGAAGGGTGGTGCCATATTCAGGGATTTGGGTGTCTTGAACACAGGACTCAAGTTTGTAGGTCAGGTCTACTGAGGGCTGGTGGAGCTGGTCTGATAAGGGGAAGAGCACTTTTGGTAGGAGGCTTGCCAGACTGGTCAAGGATGCTTTAAACTAGATGTGTTGGAGGAGGAGGGCATCATTCTATTCCAACACACCCAGTCAGTTGCTAACTCCTATAATAAATGCTTGGAGCAATGTAGAGATATTCCAGCCGCTCCAGCCAATGAGCCGGCTTCATTTGGGGCTTGGCTCAGATGCCTCTATGCAAACGCCCTTAGCATGGGGAACAAACAAGAGGAATTAGACATGTGTGCACGTCTGTGGGGACATGATATAATAGGCATCACAGAAACATGGTGGGATGGTTCCTACAACTGGAGTGTTGGAATGGAAGGTTACAGGCTTTTTAGAAAAGACAGGCTTGGCAGGCGGGGAGGGGGAGTTGCTATTTATGTTAGGGATAGGCTGGGGAGTATGGAACTCTGCCTGGGGATGGGCGAGCAGTCAACAGAGAGTTTGGGGGTCAGGGTTAAAGGGAGATTAGCAATAACGGACATTACTGTGGGGATCTGTTACAGACCGCCTGATCAAGAGGAATCTGTGGATGAAGTGCTCTATAGGCAGATAGGAACAGCCTCATGCTCACAGGCCCTTGTTCTCATGGGGGACTTCAAACACCCTGACATCTGTTGGAGTGAAGGTACGGCCCGGCACAAGCAATCCAGGAGGTTCCTCGGTTGTGTGGAAGACAACTTCCTTCTGCAAGTAATAGAGGAGCCGACAAGGAGAGGTGCCATGCTTGACCTCATGCTCACCAACAGGGAAGGGCTCGTTGCAAATGTGACGCTCCAGGGCAGCCTTGGTTGTAGCAATCATGAGATGGTTGAGTTCAAGGTCCTCAGGACAGTGAGAAGAGCGTGCAGCAAGCTCACTGCCCTGGACTTCAAGAGAGCAGACTTTGGCCTCTTCAGGAACCTGCTTAGTAAGGTTTCATGGGATACAGCCCTAGAGGGCAGGGGGGCCCAAGACTGTTGGTTGTTATTCAAGGATCACCTGCTACAAGTTCAGGAGTGTTGCGTCCCAACTAGAAGGAAGTGCAGCAGGAGGGCCAGGAGACCTTCTTGGATGGATAAGGAGCTGCTCAGGAAACTTTGAAGGAAAAAAGAGCCTTATAGAAGGTGGAAACAGAGACAAGCGGCCTGGGAAGAATACAGGGCTGTTGTCCTGGAAGCTAGGGACCAGGTTAGGAAAGCTAAGGCCCAGTTAGAATTAAACTTGGCTAAGGATGTTAAGGATAACAGGAAGGGATTCTATAGGTACGTAGTGAATAAAAGACAGTCTAGGGACAAACGTAGGCCCCCTCTGGAAGTTATTGGGAGAACTGGCTACCCGGGATTTGGAGAAGGCTGAGGTTCTTAATGACATCTTTGCCTCGGTCTTCACTGGCAAAGGCTCTGACTGCACCACCCAAGTCTTGGAAGGCGGACGCAGGGACTGTGAGAATGAAGACCCTAGGCCCACTGTGGGAGAGGATCTGGTTCGAGACCATCTTAAGAACCTGAGTGCGCACAAGTCCATGGAACCTGATGAAATCCATCCATGGGTCCTGAAGGAGCTGGCAAATGAAGTTGCTAAGCCACTGGCCATCATATTTGAAAAGTCGTGGCAGTCAGGTGAAATTCCCGATGACTGGAAAAAACGAAATATAACCCTCATTTTCAGGAAGGGGAAAATGAATGACCTGGGGAATTACAGACCAGTCAGTTTCACCTCTGTGCCTGGCAAAATCATGGAGCTGGTTCTCCTGGAAGGCATGCTAAGGCAATAAAAAACAAGGAGGTGGTTGGTGACAGCCAGCATGGCTTCATTAAGGGTAAATCCTGCCTGACCAATTTAGTGGCTTTCTATGATGAGGCTATGGAACTGATGGACAGGGGTAGAGCAGTTGATGTCATCTACCTGGACTTGTGCAAAGCGTTCGACTCTGTCCCACATAAAATCCTTATCTGTAAATTGGGGAGACATCAATTTGATGGGTGGACCACTCGGTGGATAAAGAACTGGCTGGATGGCCGCACGCAAAGAGTTGTGGTCAATGGCTCGATGTGCGGCTGGAGACCGGTAACGAGTGGTGTCCCTCAGGGATCGGTGTTGGGACCGGTATTGTTCAACATCTTTGTCGGTGACATGGACAGTGGGATTGAGTGCACCCTCAGCAAGTTTGCAGATGACACCAAACTGTGTGGTTCGGTTGATACACCGGAGGCAAGGAATGCCATCCAGAGGGACCTTGACATGCTTGTGAGGTGGGCTGATGCCAACCTGATGAAGTTTAACCATGCCAAGTGCAAGGTCCTGCACCTGGGTCAGAGCAATCCCAGGCATGGCTACAGGTTGGGCAGAGAAGAGATTCAGAGCAGCCCTGCAGAGAAAGACTTGGGGGTGTTGGTCAATGAGAAAATGAACATGAGCCAGCTTCAGTGTGCACTCGCAGCCCAGAAAGCCAACTGTATCCTGGGCTGCATTAAAAAGAGTGTGACCAGGCAGGTCAAAGAAGGTGATCCTGCCTCTCTGCTGTACTCTTGTGAGACCTCACTTGGAGTATTGTGTTCAGTTTTGGTGTGCTCAGCATAAAAAGGACATGGAACTGTTGGAACAAGTCCAGAGGAGGGTCACGAGGATGATCAAGGAACTGGAGCACCTCCCGTATGAAGATAGGCTGAGAAAGTTGGGGTTGTTCAGCCTGGAGAAGAGAAGGCTGCATGGAGACCTCATAGCAGCCTTCCAGTATCTGAAGGGGGCCTACAAGGATGCTGGGGACTACATCAGGGACTGTAGTGAGAGGAGAAGGGGTAACGGGTTAAAACTTAAACAGGGGAAGTTTAGATTGGATATAAGGAAGAAATTCTTTACTGTGAGGGTGGTGAGGCACTGGAATGGGTTACCCTTGGAGGTTGTGAATGCGACATCCTTGGAAGTGTTCAAGGCCAGGTTGGACAGAGCCTTGGGTGGCATAGTTTAGTGTGAGGTGTCCCTGCCCATGGCAGGGGGCTTGGAACTTGGTGATCTTAAGGTCCTTTCCAACCCTAACTATTCCATGATTCTATGATCTTCCTTGCTCTGTCGCTTTAAACTGTCAATTAACAAAAGCCTTACAGGGATATTTTTTTGTCTTTTTGTCGTACATGGAAGTAAATCTAGGTATGCACAAGCTGGACTTGTTCCATCCAGTCTTTCATTATTTTTTAGCCTTTGTCAGGACATGGGATATAGCTGTATCAAGTTTAGGATAAAGAACTGAGAAGGTGGACACTGCTAGTGAAGAAACTGTTTCACTTATTTCTCGAAAGGCAGATTAACAAATCTTAATACATGGAGTACTCATTATTTTAAGGGTGTATGTGCATATGTTAGTGATGTCTACATAGCATGGATACAGAAGAGTTTGAAACTCTCCTACATAGTGCATTACATTGTGCTATAATCTTTCTGATGTTTGAAAACCTGGAAAGGAGCTTACAGAGAAGTTAAGGATGTACCTGGCTATATGTTGATCCCTTACCAAGGTAAAACCTTACTTTATATGATTTAAAACAATGTTTGTATTTTGAAGAAAGTCTCCATGATCTGAATATGTGGAAAACTGACAGTTACTAGACCAGAAAATAGGCATGTGTATGCGTTTTCAGTGAATGTTTCAATGATGTGGGTGTTACATGCGTGGTTTATGTAGGATGCTTTTACCTTACAGTTTTGTGAAACTTCTGTGTTACCTGTGGATCAATTGAATTTTTAAACTGACTATAACTTTTTCATTCCATGAAAACAGGCAAAAGGTTTGACATAAAGGCTTCTGTAGCTTGTGTACCTCCTTTCAGTTAGCAGCCATACTTATTTGCTCACGAGATGGTTTTCACAATGATATCCAAGACTGAAAATAAAGAATGTAGCAAATCTATCCTGCACATTAGAAGTACAATTTTGAACACTTGTATAACCCAGCATTCTGAAACATGGTCTCTGTGCTGGATAGGCAGATTACTCAATTTCTAACAATTCCCATCATGGAATCCTCTTAAGTCAAACATGCAGGCTTAGGCTTTCAGTCCTAAAATGACCTGCTGTGAAGGCTGTGGCCATCTCACATGCACATGACTAACCTGACTCATGTGAGCTGTCCCATTTATATATGCACCCATGAGGCTGCGATGCCATACCCTAAAGGATCAAAGAAGTAATTCAGATCCTGAATTCTTACCTTCATTCAAGCACACACATAATCCTTATGATCCCATGTAGTGTTTTAATTAGCTGTTGAAAGCAGTAAGTGCTAGGCTCTGAAACTGATTATACATCTAAAAATCACTTGGGTTAATTAATTAATTTAGTTTCCATTCATGTTCCATTGGCTCTTTTTTCCCTTTCATTAGTTTTAACCCACAAAAAAAACCTCATTAAAATCACCCTTGGTCTAAGCGCATGCTCACAGACTTTTAGTCCCCACACAGTGTTGGATATTACTTTCAACTCAGACCTAATGAACAGTGTATTGTCTTTATTGAAATCAGAGCATTTCGGTATGTTACATGTCAAAACAGATACTTGTTGTGTGCTGTCATTTTCAGAATATTGTTCTTATCCATGTCTGGATAATTCCTTAATTTTAGGAAGTGTCAAATTTCTCTACAGATTCTTTTGACAAAAAGCAAACCTTTATTTTCTCCTTTTTTATTTCCAGTAGATTTGTACTGGGTTTACAACTGTCTGTTATTTGAAACTGTGCATCAGGTTCCTGAAAGAGAAATGGCCCTTTCAAAAATACTAGTGATGCCCTCAGCAGATGTGGCATTTCACAACACGGACTCAAGTTGATGCAGAGACTCAAATCCTCGTTTATTACCACCAAGCCCTTTTTATCCCCTTGTTTGGTACTTTCCAAACCTGCACATACACACAACGTTCAATCTCATTGGCCACTGTGAAACTTTCCAGGTAGATAGTCCAATCACAGTGTTGCCGACCCTCTCACAACCCCCACATCCTCTGGCCTCCAACTGAGATTCCCACCACAATTAAATCTTGCCATTGCTTCCAACAGCAGTCTGAAAGGACTCATAGGTGTGGCAACTGCCAGGCACAGGGTGTCTTGTCCTGTCGCATTGGCTAATGTTCTCCTTTGGCTGGGTGAGAAACCACGGTAGGGTCTGTCCTGTTGTGATGAAGAGACAAAAGACAAGGCAGGACGAACCCATCGTGCAGGGACCCAATGAGGTCCTTTATCTGTGGAAACACAGACGTACCCTCGTCCCCAGGTTATTAAAGGGAATGGGCCTTCCCATTCATGAGTTTCAAGATTACATACTTTAACATGAGCTTTCCCCTGTTCAAAATTCTTAGAACCCCCGACATGTCGCTGTATAAGATGTCCATCCTCTGTCCAGCGATATAAAAAATTCAAAACATAACAAACTTTCACTATACGTTCTTGTGGAGTTAACCCTGAACTCCCCCTTTTTTGTTTCATGTATCTACTATCAATGCCTGCTTTATAACACTACCATTCTAATAGAATCTTCCTAGCTTTTGCCTTAGCATTTTCTAGCAGCTGCTGCAAATTTGCATGCTCTAATATCTCTTTTACAAGTGACAAATCCATACAATACAAGGTGTAGATTCTTATTACCAACTGGCTAGTAAATACAGATGGTTTAATACACAAAATCACAGCCTCTAATAATAGCTACTTTATAAGAACACATATACAAGTTGTTACTTTTCAGTTGCCCCCAAGAGATGTTTTGCAATCATTTGTTTTTCTCTTTCTCTATCTCATTCTGCTTGGGGTATTCACGGTCGGCTCCTGTAGCTGAGGCATCGGGTTTTTCCACCAGTCTGTCCAGCTCATGGTAAGGCTTGACAAGCTTTGCAGGCAGCTGCCATGGACCTGTAGGTAGAAGGACACAAATATACCCCCTCCCCCAGGTTATCAGTTCTTGAGAACAAGACAGGTTAAAGTATTTCCTTAAAGCAGAGGCATTCTGATGCAAAACGCATGTGAAACAGCTGCAGAAGTTAACTGCAAAGTGTTAACAATCAAGGAGTTTGCTGTGTCATTACCCGCAGTTAAAAGGCCAGGCAGGTTGGAAACAGGAGATGAGCTGGCTTCTTCTTTTTTCATGTCTGCCTAGTCTTGGGGTTTTCTTCTTTTTCTGCCACCCTGATGCTGCTTGGGTGGCGGCTGATAAAGCTTGTGGTTGTGCTACCCCTCTCGCTTTTTCAGTTAGCAGTTCTTGTTTCAACCAATCTGTTCCTCCAAGTCGTGGATTCACCCCGAGGTTACCTTAAACACGCTAAACAGGGCTCCTTCCCATGAGCCCAGCATGTTGCAGGCACTCTTTAGGCTTTGTTTGCGATGTCTCCACAAACTACCCCAATACTTCAATAGATCGGAAGGGTTTGTTGTTTTTTTTCTTCACTCCATGGCTCTGATGTCCATCCTGGCTGTTCCACCGGTGGAGCACTGGGAGCTGAATCAGAGGGCAGCTTCTTTTGAACATGGTTATCAAACAACTAAAGGGGCCTCACTGCCTTTTTACGCCCCTCGTTAAAAACTTTTACACAAACCCAACAGCAAAAAATACACAGAACACCGTCTGCCCTCAACACATACGCACACAGAAACAAGGGATCCCACAAGCACACTCCACACAATTGCGAAGTTTGAAACACAAAATCCAGACAATCATTACCCCCACTACACGGCCTCACGTACAGAATGTGGCACAAGGACCCTGTGAAGATGGTCAGGCTAGAAAGGTCTCCAAGGATTGTTAGAAACATCGACACTTTGTATTTGTCAACTTCTAGCATGTTAGTATCACAGAGAGACTCTATCAAATGAGTTGTGTATGGGGCTCCAAGTCCATGGTCTGTCACCGTTCACCTGACATCTTTGATAAGAGCATATGAGAGATCTTCCCACCGTGGGTCTTGATCTGGCAGATACACCACAGGGAAAGCACACAGTCCATCTGCATCCCCCACCCGTCTCACTTCTCCCTTTACGGCTGCCCATTTATCGTAAGGATCTGGGAGATACAAATCAGGCTCCTTTTCTGGATCTACAGGCTCCGGGTCAAAAGGACATCCCAGGTCAGCATCAGAATTATCAGGCGGCCGAACCACAGGAGAAGCAAGAGCAGACTGATTTTTTGATCTCACGACAGAGTCCGGCAAAGAGGGCTGTGGTGAGAGAGCCAAAGGTGCCTCTTCTGCCCCCTGTGCTTGTGAGCCGACATGAACTTTCAAAGTTTCAGAAATAGTTTGCCAAGAGCTCAGTAAAGTGGCAGCAACTTCATCATTTTTTGTAGCACAGTCCCACAAATTAACACCAAATTTGTTCCAAATCTCTAGGGTATAAATATTAGATGGATTGACTTTTGTTGCCTAGAGAAAGATACGTTTCAATTCTTCCTTATCAACTTTTTTCCCATACTGCTTAAGAATCATAGCAAAAAGTTCTAGAAAATTTCCCTGCTCTTTTGTTAAAGCAGACCCCATAATTCTCAGTCGCTTACCCCCGTCCTACGAGAGGCAATCCATACAGTTTGAATTTGCTTCCTTTCAGTATACACCTTTGCTTACATTCAGCAAGCAGCTCAGCTGAGCCATGCCACCGAATCGACAGCTAGTCGGTTTTCATGCTCCACATGGTGGGCACCATTTGTGGCATTTCACAACACGGACTCAAGTTGATGCAGAGACTCAAATCCTCGTTTTTTACCACCAAGCCTTTTTTATCCCCTTGTTTGGTACTTTCCCAACCTGCACATATATGCAACATTCAATCTCATTGGCCACTGTGAAACTCCAGGTAAACAGTCCCATCACAATGTTGCAGACCCTCTCACAACCCTGACATCCTCTGGCCTCCAACTGAGATTCTTGCCACAACTACATCCTGGCCCATCCTCCCACGGCTTACTTGTTTACCTTCCCTGTCCTTCAATGTTCCAACTCATTGCCCCAGGGCTTGTCAAGCATCAAGGCCTCAGAGCTCACTTCCAGACTCTTTTTCATGCAAATCTTATCACCTTCACTCCCCACAAGCAGAGGGCACAGGAGTTGAATGGGCATTGAGATTAAAGGATTTGCTATATCAGGTCTGAGTCCCAGTGATGCAGCAGTATTGGGAAGGCAATCGCTACCAATAGCTCTTCTTCTGCCACTAGCACAAGGTTTTCAGCTCAACACAAGGCACAAGCACGTTTAAATCATCTTTGCATTTAAAGGTACAAAACCCTGTTTTGCAGAAGCCCTGCTTTGTAGGAGATGGATCGGTTATTTATACAATGAAAATGAAACATTTGCTCAGGTGTTTCACTGAAGCAATGCCCAAAACTCAGTGGGGGGGAAAAAAAAAGTCAAAACCATTCAAGCAGAAGTAGATAAGTGTATAAGCCTAAAATATATTTAGAATAGCTGTGGTACAGTATCACACTTAAAGTCCGGATGATGCTTGGACATCTAAGCCTGCCAATCATAGGGATTTTTTCCTGACTCAGAAGGGCCACCAGCTTCTCTGGGGCTCAGAAGGGTGATCTCCTTAGGTTAGCATTTTGATACCTGGCTTGCTGAAGGCACAGGCATGTCAAATTTTTTGGTATGGCCAGAATGAAGTATCTGTAACTAGATTTAAAACTCAAGTACCACTTACTATTCTCAGTAACAGTCTTCTACCATTTTAAGTCTCTTAAAATTTGCATTGTTGAAGTGAAGATGTGTGGAGGACCACTTATGATAATTTAGTTTTACATGCAGTCATGTGGTAAGAGCTAGCTTTGTGTTTTCCTTCCTGACATCTTAGAGACACCATCTGGATTCAGTGTTTTTTAGCACCTCATTTACTCATTGGGATAGAATTGCAGTTAGAAGACTGCTTTCAAATGAATCATTTTTTATTGCTAATATTTAGCAGAAGGAACACTGTTTTGTGGTTTTATCCTTGAATGGATTAGTATGGAATAATAAAGCAGGTTCTGGTAAAATGAGCACGGATCATCCATGTGATGTGAGGAATAGTAACTGACTAAGGAAAGAGTTAAGAGTTTTCTTCAAACTATGTGTTGTCTTAACTTAGAATAGGGAACAGGTATGTTCTTGTTCTTGCCAGTTAAACTATAACCCAGAATAGAATAGGTAGCCGAAGCACATTGTTTAAAATCAGAGACCTTTTTCCCTCAAGAAGATGAATGTCTGACAGGAATTTGTTTCAACTAGTTTCTGTAAGACTTGAGGTTGCCAGCTGCAGAAACTGTGCCAAGGGTGAACAGTGTACCATGAGGAAGACTGCTTACTTCATCTTGAAGACCGCTGCCCATGACCATCGGAGGACAGTGTGCAAGCGCCGAAAGGGAGGAGACTTATGATAATGAGTACCTAAACTAATTGTAATATCCCTGCCGAACTCTCGGGGACCTAATGAATATGTATGTTTGTGTATAATAAATATCCAGCTTGTTGAGCTCTTGGCGTGTGAGTTAAGAGGAGCAATCCTCCTCGCACCCGGCGCTGCAATAAACATACCTGCTTTATAACTCTTTGTGAGTTATGAAATTGTATTCCGTAAATCACATGAAATTTGATTTTCAGTGTAAGAATTTCAGACACGTTGATTTTTAGAAACTGCCGATGGGTGGGCATTGATTACAGGACAGAATTATCTAGGACAGCTGAATGCAACAGTTAAAGCTACATAAACTCCCAGACTATGTAAAAGTAAGAAAATCATATGTTGAGATTCTGAATGCACAGAGGTTACATGGTTTTTAAGCGGGAGCAAATGGTACTTCACAACAACAAAAACTCAGCAGGAGTTTTTGACTTCAAACTGCACAAGAACTGTTGTGGCTGGAGGTGATTCTACAACTCCCTTTGTTAACTCAAAGACACAAATAACTTGATGTCCAAAAGCATCTAACTTGTGTGTTGGAATGCTCCCCATTTGCCTGCTCACTTGAGCACAACTTTAGAAGCCTGAGGATGTGCTATTTTCTGCAAAACCAGGTTCTGGTCTGGTGGTTCATGGCTGCCAGGTGAAAATAAAAGTACCTTGGACCACTACCCCGGGTGAGTGTCAGGTCTGCAGCAAAAAAAATAGGAGAGCAAAAGAAGTCCTACCTGATTCTATGTGAGGTGCACCTGAAGCAACATGGACAACTGCTTGAGGGACACCTGGGTTTGCCATTGATCTATTGACCTCAGGTAAGATGCCTCCCCTCTCTTTCCTTCGATTCATAAACCAGAGATAATTGCTCAAGGCCACCTTTGTCACACGCTTTCAGATCTTTTGATGAAAGGAGCTTCACAGAAACAAATAATAATCTCATTCACTGAGAATTTCATATGATGGCAGAGTTATTTTTCAGGTTATTGCAAATGGACCCAGGAGGTCTGGAACCACAAAGCCCAGTATATGCTCTAGGTTAGTCCAGCTCTTTAAATGAAAGTTGTCCTGCAGAACAGATGTTTTGTAAGTCTCTCTCCTAAAGGATTCTGAATGTCTGATACATTATCTTCTTATACCGATAGTCTCTGTTCTTGGTTGGTTGCCTCCCTCCCACGCACAATCTTGCAGCGACTCAGTCTTTGAACTCTTGGTTCCTGTCAAATAAGGCTGACATTGACCTACAGGATCAGAAGTCTCTTTTGAGGGTGGGGTGGGTGGACCGAAAGTCTTGTGTAGCATGACTGTGTAGGTCTCATATCTTTAGAAACCAGGGCAAAAGTCACGCCTGCCTTCATTCAGTTTGCTTTGAAAGCCAGAGAATGGACTTGCCAAAACCGTATCTCCAAACTCCAAGTTATCTTTATCCTCAGTAAAAGGGATGCAACGCTAGCCAGAAAGTGAAAGAATAAATCTTACAACACAAATGGGACTGCTTGGTGCAGGAATATAGCAGGCGAGATACCAGTTAAAATCCATCCCTGCATAATCTGATTCAGTACAATTGCTTGCTACAAAGCAAATTGGTGAAAGTTTCTGGTTTCTGGTTCTATACAGTGTTGAGCTATCCAGAGAAGACAGAAGAACATATGATTAGCCTTATAAAGGGCCACAGCTTGTTTTCCATATCAAGTCTTTGCACCAAGAAAGGGGTAAGGTAGATATTTGGGGTGGGGAGAGTGAACCTTTCTAATGCAGAGGTTGAATGGATTGTACAGGGAATAGGTGAAGTCTCTGTCATGACATGGTTTTTAAAACAGGGTTAGGCAGATACTTGTCAGAAGTGGTGTAAGAATACCAGATGACTACAAGGCCTCCTGAGCTCCACTTGTACCATCTTTTTGATGATTCTTCTACAAGGTGCTGGTGGCCTTGTGAAACACACGTGTGAATTATGTGCAGTAGTAAGCGGTTAAGGTTCCTCTAGCTAAAGACAGACAAAGCTGAAAGTTTGACTAGTGTAAAACAAACAAGCTTATAGAAGTAAACACTCCCAAATGAGTTATTCAGTCCTCAGAGGAGGGAGAACCGAACAAAGCCTTCGAATATAGCCCCAACTTGCTAATAGCAAGAGGACTCAGAAACACCTTCAGCAGCAACATGAACACAATATAAAATGCTAGCATAGTAAAGACCATGTAACACTACTGACTTGCTAAAGGCTACAGAGATTTTTACGTCATCCAGGCAGCTTAAAAGCAGAAAGAGGTTTCCCGTCCTTGGCTTCGGTCATGGATGTGATATGATACGCGATGATGAGATGTCATCCATATCCTGTCCACAGTTAGAGAAAGATAAGGTGTCCAGCAGGGAAATGAGCTTGTTTGTCAACAAACTTGAATGATATAACATGGCAAGTGCTGTTGCACCTAAGGTCCAGATACCAGAGCTCTGCTGATACACCCAGTCCTTATTTAACCTGTCCTGAAGTCAGGTGCTTGTTCAGCCACATAATAATTTCATGAGATAAAGCTCAGAAACTGGTTACAGTATCTTTGAGCACTGCCCAGTGGTACTGGATCTAGCAGCAGGATACGTGCAGAGTGCTGAACTTCAGCAACACAGCATTCCACTGTTGCTCTTTGTCTCCCCAGTGATGCTACTGTATACTTTTCCACTTTTTTAACAGACAGTTATGGATAAATATCTGAACTGAAAGTTTTTCACAAAGATTTTGCTTGAAAAGAAAGCCTTTAACTGAGCATTATTACATATCCTACAGAAAACAAAATTCATTAAAAGGTCTTTATCTGAAAACAGATAGACATTAAAATTGGCTAATGATGCTTTATTACATTTTCAGCTTTGCTTTCTCGTTAAATTTACTGAGCAAAACCTCTTTTTTTTTCAGTCACTACAAGTACTAGGCTTGCACAGAGTTGTATGGGGAAATACTAACTTGTCAGATTAAATTTACTGAATCAGGAGGGAAAAGAAATCCCGGGAAATCCACAACTGGCAATGCTTGCAGTCTGCCTTGAACTCACGGAGTATGACACAGCTGTCTTAAAGTATTGTTGACAGAGCTGCTGTACTCATTAACCTCTGATGAAACAAGTTGTCACTTTGTTCACATCAAATGCTCCTTGATGCCAGTGCTCAGAGACTGTTGCTAGTGCAGACATCAGCTATTGCTGAAAACATTCTTTCTCTTCCAGTGTTACACTGCCCATGAGGTTTTATAGGTGCTGATCATTATCAAGCTGCAGATGAAGCCTGAAGCCAAGTGTTTAATTTCTTCAGCTTTAATCGGTTGTTTTTATTAAAAATATTTATTTTCAAGTGTACTTTAGGTATATTTAAACTCCTGAAAATGTTAAAACCTTTATGTGCTACAGCTTGCTTTCATGAACTCAAGGATATATTTGAGTGATCCCAACATCTTTTTTTGAGGTGACTGGAAGTCTTAAAGAAATATTTCCAGCATTTAAAAGACCACATAGTAGAAATACATTGTAGTGGAAAGAGGGTTGTGAAGTATTCTGGCCAACATTTTGACTACCCAGTGGAGTAGCCTGAATTAGACCTGACTTCTAATTCCTCATCTAGCTGTTTATCAGTATTGCCTTTTCTTATTAACATTAGGAGCTGATCTTGCTGTTCTATGTAAAGCAAATATCATGTCACTTAGCAAGAAAATACTGAATGAATATCTCTAACCTGGGAACAGTGTATGCCACAAAGTCTTATTTTTGATTAGTTTTTGCAGGATAACTACATTAATTTTGGTATGAGAAAAATGAAAGGGAAGACAAGAAGGAAAAGGAAGAATTTTGGGCCAAATACCTATATTTTCAGTGCTGAAACCCTGTGAAATAAAAGATGCATGTTCTCACAATTGCTTTTGTTTGTTATTTTAGTGAATAAGCCAATGTTTACAGATGACCTGTAATGACATTCTTTATACTTCTCAGCATTAGGGGACTTGGCAGTTTCTGTATTTGATTTCTTTCAGAACCCTCCCAATTAGGATTGCAGTCATTACAACTGTCATGCAATTGTAACATCTTGGGAAACAGTTGAAGATAAGAGTGGGGATTCTTCTAATTTGCAGTCGTGCAGAGGAGGAATGTCTGATCAGAGACTGGTGCTGGAATTCCAGCTAAAGACCATGTCATGCCTCAGGGGATGCTGAACTTTCAAAGCTTTGCTGAGTAAAACAGCTTTAGATGAAGTGGTCTTTAAGAAAAACATCTGAAGGCAGGTAAAATCACCTTGAAAACAAGGTGGTTGAAGCAAGCAAGTTGTTGAAGGCAGAGGAGTGATTTCAGACTTTTGCAGTGAGAGGAGGCAGCAGAAGTAAATGTGTAAGTAGATGAGATACAGGCAGAAGTATTTTCATAGGAAATGTAGGAAATATTCCTTTGCTTGACACTGAAGTTCATCTGTCCCTTATTGAGTGATGAAAGTCTGGGAGATTGAGCATCCCCACTAGACCAGCTTTACAAGATGTAAAATTCACAGAATAGCAAACTTACATGAAACATGACCGTGCCACTATACAGCAACACAATGGAAAGTGCATCTGAGAACTCTCATGGAATACGATCAAGCATAGCTGATAGCTGAGTCCTTGAAAGGCAGTAGTAAATACACTCATTTAAAGACTTTCACCTGTTGCTTTAAATCATTCATACCCCATGGCATGTCTGGCAGCACTGTGACCCCTGGCAGGGTGAGGAATATCAAAGAGGTAAGTGAGCAGATCAAGTCTCAGGTAGGCGTTGCACCCTTGTGATGGATAAAAGAAGTGTCAGTAATTTATAAACCAGGTGGAATTAGGAAATTGTAAGCCTGAAGTGAGTAACCCAACAAATACTAGGACGGCACTATCTGTTCACGTAGAATCACATTGAAAATATGTGGGTTATCTCTTACTACCTTTGTAAAAGCTTTTCTTCGCTACTTTAAGTTTTTTTAAAGATGTTTCAATCCAAGAAGGATTTGGAGTCTCTAACATTGCCTGTAACCACAAATGAAAATAAGATTCTGAGTTTAGTTTTTATCAATCAGGTTAATTTTCTTGAGATGCACCACCATGCCATCTAACATCTCTGCTCCCTGCTGCCAGGCTGCTTATAACTAAGTAGTTACTGTCAGGCACCATTTCCTTCTGAAATGGCTGTTTTCTCTGGAAATATATACGTGCTACTTCCCTTCTGTAAATGTTCTTCATTTGCTTTTAGATACGACATGCACAGATTGGTTTTAAAACAGTAGAAATTGCTCCCTGGAAATGAACTGTATTTAAAATGGAAGACAAGCCTGTTTACAATCAGAGCCAACAAGTCTGCAAACATACACTCTGGGTATCTAGTGTCAGACCAATTTCAGTAATGTTTGTTTGACTATGTACTGTATAATCTGTTGTTATTGAACTGAAAAAAGTCTGTTATGAATGTTTGTCGCTTCTAATGACTGAATCCTAACATAAAAATACCTTTTGAAGAAGAATAAAAGCACTTTCACAAATTCTCTGCAGAGAAAACAGTTTGTAGGCAATTCTTCTGAGCTAAGGGAAAACTTTAAGAGTTAAACAGATTCATGATAATGCTGAGGACATGAGTCTGATGCTGACCTTAGATCTTTCAGTATAGTCTTAGACATTACTGACTTTGGAGAACATTCTGTATGTATCTTTATGAAGAGCACAAATAAATCTGTTTTCACTACAATAATTGTGATTACAGAACCATACCCAAGCCCCCACTGGGATAGCTATCTACCCTCTATGCTTATACATATTTACATCCCATCTGCCTTATATTAATTGACAAACCCCTTGTTGCGGTACTTTGAGCAATTCATGCATGAGTGTCCTCAGGGTTAAAGTTCTGTTGAGCAGGGAGCTGTTGGTGTTGGGGGTGTATTTTCAGTATTTCAGTTTTTAAAGTTGGCAATTGTTCATTTTTAGGGTTAACTTTAGTTGGTTGGTGTTTACTTTTCTGGTAGTAAAGCATTTCAGGGAGGAAAAGAAAGAAAAAGTTGTCATCTCCTTTGAGTGGCCAGAACCTGCCTCTGTTTAAATTCTTTTGAAAAGTGATTTCAGTGAGTCAGAACTGCTTTCTCTACTGTTTCTATGTACTTTCTCCTGGGTTTTGATCTGCTATGTGTCACAAGAGTTCCGATTTTATAGCGACCTTGAGTAAAGTATGTTTCTAAGACAAAAAGCATCCTGATGGTTGCACTGAAATGCAACACTGTATAGTTGCACTGACAGGAGGAAGCTGGATGAATGCCAGTGACATGTGGGCCTGGAGGAGATGTGGTCATCTCTGCCTGGGAGAGAGCAACGGCATTTTCTGGCAATGCATCATGTTCACATTCAGCTCCAGAGACAGTCAATTATGGCAGTCAACACTTATTTGGGTCACTGTGGCCAGATGCTCATCTGATAGGAAGTGACAATGTGTTCTGTAAAATTGTAAGTAAAAAAAGAAAAATACAACCCAACATCTCCTCAAAATGCTACTGCTGCACAGTCATTCGGGTAAAAGCTTCATACCACTCCTTTGGAAGATGACCTTCAGTGGCAGAGGAGACAATGTCTTGTTTCATACTTGTGGATATATACCGTTTTCAATCAGCATGACTTAGTTTTTTCCCATGCTAATACAAGTCAAAACCTCTTCCTCCCTGAAAGAATTTCCTTACTCACCTCAGTTATTCTAGTCTGGCTTGATATAAAGAAGTCTTCACAGTGAGTAATGGTGTATCAGAGTGTTCAATGATATCTTTGTCAGTGGATGCTGTAGGTGCAGTTCCAGTAAACCTCTGGTTTATGTGTATGAAGGTTGAAAGGTTGCTCTGCTGTCCTAACAAAGAGAAACATGATCTTTAAGCAAACACAGTGCTCAATATGATAAGTTAGCTTTTACTGTTTTTCCCTCAGCAAAAGATAAAGTAAATTGCTCCTTTGTCCTACTTCAACCGCCGCTGCCATAGGTGTCAAAGAGGACAAGGAGGACTTGGAGTTAGGCAGGCACAAAGATATAAGAGTAAGGGTAGAAATATGGGCAGCTTTAAACTAGAGGTTCCCCTAAAGTTATCCCAATTTACACTCTACCTAAAACTTAAAGTGTCTGACTATGGGCAGTAGACATTTTAAACAGTTCAGTTGTGATACTGTAACACAAGTTTCAAGTGCACGCTGGGTTGCGCTGCTTTCCATACTGTAGACAGAGCTGTTGGAAGCTGCCTGGGAGCTGGGAATTTTGTCTGCCAAAACTGTGTTTTAAATGTCATCCTGTAATTTTTCATCATCTCTTTTCACATCAGTGCTGATACTTGGAAAAGGAGTCATTTTCCTATATAATCATGCAAATGCCAGTGCCCAAACGTCAACACGGCAAGTTTTCTTTCTGCCATGCTCTGAACATTTTTGCATCAGCTGCTCTCAAGCATCAGCAAGTTTCATGGCTTAATGGTTTGGTGTCCACAGACCCAAAGTCTGGCAGGAATAGAGAGGTTAATTGCTTTCTATTAAGGTGAAGTCCTGGCTCACAGAGACTTTTCCTGGTGACTTCAGCACAGCTTGGATTTCACCCTTCGAAAGCCGGTGACTGTGCAACAAAAGAAATTGTCCTGACAATTGGTGAACCTTTGATGTCAGTTGCTGTTGTACTACTTAGTGCTGTATGCTAGCTTAACGGTGTCTGGTAGCTGTGTGTTAATCCTACCCACCCATCCTGTTACTAATAAGCAATGTATTATTTTATTTACTGACAAGTTTAATCTCTAACTGTACTACACTATGTTACTGGACAGTTCTGTCTGTTGTTGTAGGAACTTCATATTTTAGTTTGGAAACTTGGCTAGTGACAGTCTAACCACAAAGGCTAGAGATAGGAATAGCAACATATAGCACTGTAGAGAATGGCTTAATGAAATTGCAGCAAATCACAGAAATCCTACATAACTCATGTATGCAAGGAAGGTTTATATTTTAAGGCTGTCATTGGTCCTGTGTATCTCAAGGATACCATGATGGCTTTTTAAGCAGCCAGTGCATAGGGTTATATTCCCCCTTGACCTTGAGGCTCTTGACCTCATGGTTAATGACTTTGTTCAAAGTTATAAAGAAAAGACAATTCAAGTAAATAGTCTAATTTCCTTTAAAGAAGTTGATTTCTAACAGTAATCATATGCAGAACAGCTTTCAGCAGTGGCTCTCGGTTAAACTTAAAATTCAGTAAAAGTATCCACTGAAGGCTACTGGAAAGTTTTCAAGAGTAGGGAGTGAATATAAAACTAAGGACTGTCTCAAGGACCAGGCTCACATTAAATAGTTTTCCTCCCAGAATACAAACAGCTGAAGGTTTCCGGATAAGCCAAGACAGATACCTTTCTTCTGATTTCTTTTTTTCTTTGCTGTCAAAATCTGATGGTTTTTTTTCAGTTTATCTCATAAATGCCGTCATAAAAACGTCACCTTAGACTATAGTCAGAACAGTCTGTTTCTCTCTGTTGCATGTATTTGGTTTGTATCTAGCTCCAAGTGCTGCCCGGCTTTTTCCATTTTATTTTTTCTTTTGTTATTTGTAGTATATAGAGACAATCAAGGTACAGTGTTCTTTCATTAAAGTTTTTCTTTTCATAGCAGGAGGCTGGAATGGGACTAATATGAGACGCAAAGTGTGTTTCACCAGTGCCAGGGGGGAAAAAAGGCGTACAAAGTTAAAGCTTTCAAGTTAAAGAACACAAAGTTTGATGTTCAAAAACCAAATAACATTCTACCATTTGCTGACTTTACATACCTAGGACCAATCTCCAAAATTAGATATTTTCTTGAGTAAAAACATAGAGGAAGCATCCACAGATGTCCTTTAATGCCCTCTGTTATTACCTTACTTATCTTCTTCCTTGCTCTTCCTACTCCTACTGACAAGTAATCGTAGCCCACTAGTCCTGACCCTTAAAATCTGCTACATTATAATTAACTTTCAGTGTCTCATGACTCTGATTTTTATGTATTAGATGCATGCCTTGTTATCCGCTCAGTACAGCATAAGACACCGATTTGATGAAGAATAAAATCCACTGCTTGGGAAGAGAGCTTTAATAGTCCATAAGACAAATAAACTCTTAAGTGACAATAAAGACTTGAAAAATACTTAAGTGACATTAAAGTTATGTTGATATTCAGAAATTTAATCTGTCAAATGCTTAAAACCCCCCATGCTTTGCAAATAAATTCATAGACTTGCACTAAGTCTCCACTGATTTAGATTGTAAGGACTTTCTTCTGGTTTAATTTAATGGATTTTAAAAGAAATTGCAAATCACCTAAACCATTGTCATTTTTATCTTGGGCTGTGAGTCAGCTGCAGGAAGTCCTTCCATGATCCATTTGTAAGGTGAGGATTTTCAACAGAAAAATAAGGAGCGTTTTTACAAACCCAAACAATTTGAACTCAGTAAAGTTCCTTTCAAGAGAGAAGCTGAATGATTCAGGGGATAAAGGAGCGTTCTCAAACTTGGAATCCAGTTCATCATGTTCAACACTGAATTTACTTAGAGATTCAAGATCAAAACTCCTCTAATGAGCAGAGAGGGCAGAACCTTAACATTTCTTAAGACACACTTTTCAAAATCAAAGTTTTTTTTCCAAAGAAGCTTATTATTATTTTCCCAGGTTTTGATGACAACAGAAGAGATTTGGATGTTTAATATCATGTTTCCATGAGAAATAACACCTGCAGAACAGCAGATATCACTTCTTCAGATGAAAAAGGTGCACTTTTGCTAAACAGACTTTTGGCTTTATTAGCAGGTTGTCAGGAAAATTAAGTGAAACCAACAGTGTGTTGCCAAAGTGCAAGAGTCTTGGAATTAGAAACTTCTCTCCTAGAAATCTGTATTTCAAGCTGTCAGTCCTGCAGTTTTTCATGGTTTTGATTAAAGGGAAAAGAACAGGGCCTAAATTTCAGAAAAGCTCAGCTAGTTCACTGGTCAACTTGTAGGAAAAGGTGAGGGTATCCATTTATTGCAAAATACTGATGTATCTTGTCAAATTCACCCTTCCTAAAGGGCTTGAGAAGGCCTCTTGAGAAGCCTTGATCCAGCTGTGGATGCTGAAAATTGAAGCTTTCTTTGGTAGAGTCAATGAGTATCTTGAGGGTTGGCTGGGAAGAAGGGCCATCAAGTTTATCACTTTATATCAAAGTCAGCCAGGAAGTGAGAGGATGCTCTTTTGGGCCCACAGGAGCAGCTAGCAGCCATCAAAGGACAGCAGAGCCTGGGGAGACCAATGTGGGCCAAGCCTAATTCTCATTGAAAATGGAATTGTTACTTCTTTTGGGAAAGCAAGAACAACTCTGGTTGGTCACTGCAGACGTGAAACGGTAAAGGAGAAACTGTGAGCCCTGAGTGGCTGGGAGGTGGTGAAAGGTGTGTTGGAGGGAGGTGGATTAAGGCAGAGCACTGGATGCTGTGGGATGAAATAGGGAGCCAGAGATAGCCATCAGAAAAAGGAGGGAGCTGCCCACATGGTCTGTCAGCAAGGTTAATAACTCATGGATTCACTGTCTGCTTAGGGAAATCCAGGGCTTGAACTGAAGGGAAATGGCATCGCTGGAAATTGCACTATTACAAATCTCAACCAAAGGGATGGGAAGTTCTCCTTTCTGCTGTCTTCCAGTAGCCAGTCTCCTTGCCCCATAGGATCACAGAATAGTTAAGGTTGGAAAGGACCTTAAGATCATCTAGTTCCAACCCCTCTGCCATGGGCAGGTACATCTCACACTAAACCATGCCATCAAGACTCCGTCCAACCTGGCCTTGAACACTGTCAGGAATGGGGGACTCACAGCTTCCTTAGGAAACCTCTTCCATCTCATTCTTCTTTGGGGTCCTCGTTGCAGCCACCTATCCCCACTGCAAACTGCCTAGTGAAAGGCAGAGACTTGCCCAGGACCCAGATATTTAATGTATTTGAGATCTCTCTGTCTTAAGCCAGTATATCCTCCTGAGGAAGGAAAATGAAGTGAGTCTCCTGCTTGTTTGTATCTCTGTGACTGAGATCACTTACCATAAATGCTTCAGACAGTTGTTTCTCTTCAAAAGAAAGGTGAACACCCATGAGCTAGCTTCTTCAATTTAAATTGAGCTCTATCTAAAAGAATCATGGCACTTGTAAGCATGATTAGTACTTAAATCTGCTGTTGTTCAGACAGCAAACAATGTACATAACAACCGCTTAGTTACTGGTGAAAAATAGAGTTCTGTGTTGTTGGTTTGTCTTTTTAGCTGTAACCTTGTTTAAAATCAGAGCAGCACACATGGTGCTAAAGTACAGGGATTGTCTTGAAAATTTTAGGGATAAATAACAGCTCTGCTGAATTCTTTACTTTGGGAGTAAAATGGCCAAAGGAGAATGTAGAAGAAACATTTTGTGTGTGACATAAAGCCTTTGTCTCTGAATCTAAAATTAAAATGGGAACCACTAAATAGTGAATGTGCTGCAGTGATATTGAGTCTTTTTCCTTTTCTGCTTTTATGAAATCACAAGATGACTACTATTGCTTTTTATCTTTTGCCATTGCAAGCTTTTGCCAAAGTGCTGGAGGTGTAATGTAATCCCCATAATTACATGTTTTGAGATAGATCATTCCTTGTCTGTTGATATGTATTAAAACTGACTTAGAATGCTAGAAGGCATTCCAGGCATAATGGTAAACTAATTAGCAATTAATACTGTGCTGCAATTTAAAAGTAATTTTTCTGTTATACTTTGCCATTAAAATACAAATATTTGAGTAAGCTACAAATGATTTCACGGAGTTTTCTCTCATTAATGTGATAAATTCTTTGTTCCTTTACAAACAGAAGACAAGTGTCATGGAATAGCAATTAAAGAAAAAACCTAGTACGGGAGCAGCACTGTGTGTAACCTCACTCATTTTGCAGAAGTCATTACTCGCAGACAATCAGTTACTCGCAGTGGCTATTGCCACTTATCTGTGGCAATAGTTGAGAATAAGGGTAGGATAGGATCTTGATTCAAATTTTAATTGCCACTGTAAAAGCTCTGCATGAATAAATCACCATAAGTTTGTTTTAACTCTCTGTTAAGCTGTTGGAATCCTGGAATGGCTAGACAGACCATGAAACAATACTTCATAGATTTATCCTTATACAGATCTATTCTGGCACCTTTTGTTTTTCTAATGATAGGTTAATGTGTTTAGTTTACATCAGCTGCCAACTACAATTAATTCTCTGAACTGTATCCAAACTGAATAGGTCTAAACTAAGATACAAGACTATTTTTTTCCATTTACTTTGGTAGGCTTTGGGTCAAATCCCCATTGAACCTTCAAAGACAAATTGGAAATCTTGTGTAATCGTACCTTCCTGAATCCCTTAAGCTGATTCCAGGCCCAGGGCTGGTTTATGTACAGTTTTCTGATAATTCTGAACACAAAGTAGGCCTGGCAAGATTCTTTGAATTTATTAATGTATCCATGAGATACTTGTTGATTTCTGAGAACCTAGAGAGTGAAATCTAATGCTATTATACTCAAATGACAGAAATATTCAGGTTTATGGGCATGTATGGTAACTGACTTTCAGTGCTGATTGTCATTGCACATCTAGTCTGTTTTATTAGTAGAGGTGATCCAACAGGCAGGAGAAAGGCAAGAGCTTTGCGATAAAGCCTTTAGAAATGTATATTTTCTCCATGCTTTGTTTGCCGATATGACTTGGAAGACTGGCAGAAACAGATTTCTTTCAAAGCTCTGGTTGTCAGCTCAAGTTATAAGTGCCTGTTTGTAAAATACTATTGGTTAAAAAGCTTAAGTGTTCAAATAGAAAACTTGCATAGAAAGCATCTTTTTCATAAGTCCACTCCTGCTTAACAAAATGGTTTCTTATCAGAGAACAATTCTGTCCTTGTAACATTGGCTTGATGCTTGTTTAAAACCTTGGGTGGAGTCCCTGCACGCCAGCCAACTCTCTATTGACCCCCAAAAGACTTGCTTACAAATGGAGTCCCTCTCTAAGCGGGTCCCAGGAACTCTGCTTGGTGTCTGGACACATCTGGAGTAAACCAAAGGAAAGGAGTGAAGTGGGAGAATGCACAGGTGTTGTCTTCAGAGGTTTGTAATGAATGAACTTTGGCTTTCTTATTAAAACAGAGACCTGTGTTATTCCTTCCTGACGTCATGCAAGAGATTCCAAAGGAAAGACAAAACTGTTCACATTTAAATCTTTTCCACATTTCATTCTAAGCTTGAAAACAGTCCAAATTTTAGGAGGAAGGGGAAAAAGACTACAGATGTACATAGTTTTTTTACTTGGAAGTTTGCCAGTTTGAGGAGTCCCCTCATAAACATGAAAAACACACCTCTCTGAAGTAAAGAGTAGTTTTTGTTCCTCCCATTCCTACTTAGCAGAAAGGAAAAACATGGAGAACATGAAACCGCACCACCAAACAATAAAGGATTAACTCATAAACGTGCAACTTTCCCATCTCCCTTGGCCATACTACAGAGCCCAGGGCCCTGGGGACTGCAGCACCACTCATTGTTTGAGGGGGCAAGCTTCTGGAGGAACAAGTAGTCTCATTGCCATGTTCATTCTTTCACTGCTGCAGTGTCAGAAGTGCTGTGACTGGCTGCAAAGGAGCCCTAGTGCTGCTCCACAAGCTAAGAAAGTTCCTGCACAGGAAGTTCTCTCTGCCTCCAGCCTAGTGACCAGCTTTTAGGGCAGGGGCTACGTGTAATTTAGATGACACATCAGCAGAAGTCAATTTCTCCACTGTACTGGCTTGGAAATCAGAAAGCATGGCTCCGTTTTCTTCCGTTTCTTAGCTCCTGTGTGTGCTGGAATCAAATTCCATCTTGGGCTTTATCTGTCTTACTCATGTTTTAAAAGCTCAGATCTCAGAGGTGTTTTGGCATTGTTAGGCAATCCTAGGTGCTTAAGGATGCTGGAGTTCCTAGAGGCAAGGATCTTACTAGCATCTTACTGAAGGCTGTCTGCATGGCACAAAGCAGAGATGTGTAGATAAAGTGAGCTTGCTCCCAGGGAGCCTGCTTAAAGGCCAGAAGCTGCTTGTCTGTTAGTGAATCCTGCAAGTGCATACTGTTTCTCAGTGTGGCTGGTTAGGACAAACTGTGTGACAAAACCATGCCCACCCCTCCTGCAATCAGCATGAGTGTACTTTGCAGTGCTGCACAGTGCCACACAGACCTTCCAGTAACCCAGTGAGTCCCTTATCAAGTCTAATGGGTGGTTCTATTATACAAGTAATGAAAAAATAAAATCTCAGTATAATACACTTGCAGTGAGACTCTAGAAACTCTATTGTGGGACAACAGGTAACAACATCCTTTCCATTCAAGTTCTTAAAGTTAATTAAGAACTGCCAAAAATTGAATTGACTCAAACAGTGTAACATGGCTCCAATTTCTAACCTGGATTTAAACTTTTGTCTTCAATTAAGTTATTTAATCTGCTTCATTAAAAACAATACAGGAAAATAAAAAGCAGGTGTTTCCTTCATTGAGCACCTATTGTTATGCTTTCTTTTCTATTTTGAGGTGTAGTCACAGCATTTTAAATCACGAATCAAGACCTCCTCCTTCTTTTCAGGAAAGCTGAAAGCACACTAGGAGCCTGGAATGAAGTTGATTTTTCTAGGGGTTACTCTCAGAGTAGATAAAGCTCTTCTACAAATGGGTGAGGGAAAAGAAAGGCAGTTCCAAACCTTTATTTATCATCAGTGTGTCTTGGTGGTACTCATAATTTCCTGTGGCTACTACGACTAATTAAAAAAAAAAATGAAGTAAAGGAGCAGAAGCAGAGCACAGCAATAGGATACCAAATAAACATGAACTCCTTTGACAAAGTTATGGAGTAAACAGCACAGAACTGTGCAAAATGTAAGGCAAGCTGTTGCATCACTTGGCTGAATAGTGATTTGTTTCCCAGTTCAGCTAAGATGGCAAACATCTATTTGCATTCCCCTTAAATGCTGTGTTAATCTTTTGTGAAGGTCAGTGGTTAACCACAGGCTGCAAAACCAAACGCTTATGAATTTGAGCCAATCAAAAAAACAGCCAATGCAAATTGGTTTGAAATCATTCAGAGTCTGAAATTATATGTTTATGTTATAATAGCCATCATAATCAAAACTTTAGGTACCTTACGATGAAAGAAATAAGCAGATAGATCCTGTGTATGCATTTGAAGCACAAGAGCTCAAGGCTTGTCTTGTCAGTCTCAATACTGGGATCAGTATGGAGTGTCCTGTCACTAAGTGAGGGAATGGCCTTTTTTGAATGTTCCAGAGCTTCCAGAGCTCTTGCTTCAGGAAGTGTTTTCTGAGAATTCTTACAAGCTGAGGAGTTCTTAGTCATGCCAAACATTTTATTAGGATGACTTTTTAGGTTGAGTTTCCACTAGAAATGGGTAAATCTAATAGAGGTCAGTGGTTTCATTCATTTTTGTAAAGGCTTATCAAGCCTTACCCAAAATCCTGTGAGATGGAAACCTTCTGAGATCAAGTACTTGGAAAACTGTTGCTTAAGCTGGAGGAAATAGGCTGTGATCACTTTGTTGCAAACTGATGTGATAGCTGTCTCTTTGCTATTCAAGCAAAAACCTGCCACAAGGTTTACTGAATGCTGCACTAAATGTTGATCTCAGTTCCATGATATAATTAACTCAGCTGATTTCAACTGCAGCATGGCAAAACTGGGACCATCAATTCTTTGTATAGGCTGTACAACTGGCAGCATTGCAGAGGTCTTTAGGGACAGTGAGTAGCACTTGTAACCGATGAAATTCCACTTGCCTCACTAACATCACAGTCATGGTATTAAAATGGTGGTTTTCTCAGCCTGCTGTGGTTTGAAATACTAGCTTTACTTTCACAGCAGTTGACCTTGATCATGCAAGATAATAAGTGGCAGCACCATGGAAAAGTCCCAGAATACAATTCTCTTTAAAAGAAACAAAACAAAACCTGATCAACTGATAATCTTAGAAGATATTTAATCTAGTGGGAGAGAGGATGGCTTAAAGAGCAATGTTTAAAAACTTCTATCCATATGCTAATCCTTATAGTTTTCAAGTACAAATATGACCTCAAAACATTAAATTCCCAAATAACTTTATCCCTACCCCTTGCAATGCCTTATGTTATAAGAAATGAGCTTCACCTATTAATACTGAATGTGGTTGGGCCATGAGGCTTCCATTCTTCCAGACTAGATTCATACATGCACACATCTTTAGCACAGCACATACATGCATAAGCACCAGGAAGCCTGTGCAAATGCCATGTTTCCATTCCACTCCTTTTTAAAGCACATGCCACGCTTGTGAAAGCTGCTGGGAAAGAAAAGTAATACAGTTCTAAGGTCTTATCTTTCAATTTATAATGGCAGTCCAAACACTTTTTCCCCACCTTGTCCCATTAATATGGGTGAATGAAAACGGGAACTCTTCTACAATTGATAGCCTCATTCTTATGCCTGCACCATCATCAGCTCACAGTACCAGCGCGTGAGTGATATTCTTTGGAGAAGGAGAAATGGGATTGCTTGCTTCATCCTTCTCCTTGTGTGTGCACAAACAACTGACAAGCCAGCACACTGTGGCTCTTATTTAGCAAGGCTTCCTAAGTGTATATTGAACCAGCCCATGGTTCAATATTTCTCACCATTCTGGTGAGGCTGTTCAGAGCATGCTTAACTGTAATCAGATGTTAAAATTCAAAAGGATTTAAACATCTGCTTCTCATTAAGTGCATGCTTAAGAGACTTGCTGAATCAGGACCTTAACCATTAGGAAATAAACAGAGACCACCAACTCATTTCACATATACTCTTGAAAAGTGTTTGAATAGATAGTAATGACTTTCAGTCAGTACTGACCCAGGTTGGCTTTGAACTGCTGATCTAGAGGTGAAAAGCTTGTATCCTATTACCAATCGCTGGGGCAAAGCCAGTCTTACTTGGTTTTTAAATATTAATAAATTAAGTCAAAATGTAGCCCCATTGATTGTCTTTTCTCTGTATTTTTCCTGTGTCAGCATCAGTAACTGATGCTGCTGTAGAAAACCTTTGGAAAGCAGTGCTGCCCACACTTCTCTGGTTTAAATCACTCTGTAAACTGAGTCTCAATAACTGAAACGTTTGGTTAGTCTCTAAAAATATTTAGAAGTGGACCTTTCCACAATTGTTGATAGTAACTGTCCATCAAGGAAAAGGTCCTGATGTGTAGTCTAATGAATTATTTAGGGATCTATTCTCCTTGTGATATGCAGACATAATTTTCACTGACACTAATAGGAGATTCATATGCATGCCAGAAGCAGGGAAAATCCTTGGAGAGTATTTAGACAATATTCCTTGGAAGATTGGAATGGCGGGAAGGGCAGGGAGGAAAGTCATTGATACAAATATGTCATTTTTCTACAGAGGATATGTGTGTTTTTATTTTAAAAAGACAGTGGGGACTATTAACTAACAAATATTTAAAGTTCTGTTTGCATCTCTAAAGACAGAAGTTAAATGAGGGCCACACACAGACCTCCAGTGGAAAGTGGAGGCATTCTAATATTGAAGAAAAACAAATGCTCCTGGTAAGTGTTGCTTTAAAAACTTTGGGTTTAGTCTTGGACGTTTGACTTTTGAGAATCTTCATTTCATATGAAAGAAGACTTATTGAACCGTTACTATTATCTGAAAGCTGGGGGTTTCTTTATTGTTGGATATTGGTGTATCTTCGATCCAGAGATTCAGATGTTGGGTGCCTCTGGTCAGATATTGTGAAGGCCCATTTCTGGTAGGATTTGCTCAGCTGCTGGGTGCTCAGTTGCTATGTACAGTGGTATCCCATGCACATAGGACCTATGTTGAGCTGGAACAGGTCAACAGACAAGGAGCATCTGGAGTCTAGACCATGGCATGACCACAAATGCAGATTTGCAAATGCAGAAAAAGTCTATGGCAAGAGATGCAGATGTTTTCATTTCTCAGTCTTTTTGAGCCATCCCTCCAGTAGTGCTGAATCAGAGGATTTTCAGTCTGCTTTGGTATAAGTGTCTGTCAAAAATGATGGTGGCATTAAGATGCTACAATGCCATTGGTAAATGCTTCTGGCAAATAGCAGTAAGTAATCGCAACCCTGAGAAAGTTATCATGGTCTTTTCCCGCCTCTGCACACCTGGCAGTAGGGCAACATGGGACTGCTCACCCTGAGCTTCTCCTGGGTTTCCTGGCTTTGCAAGGAGTCTGGCCCTTGCTGACTATAGGGATTGTGTGTAATGTGATGAGGCATGCAACTTCCAGACAGAAAAAACAGCTCAGAGTGGGGAGTGTTTCTTTACTATAAACGCTTTCCACCAGTTCTGGAAAACTGCAAAACAATGTTCATGCTAAGTTACTGGAAAGCAAGGCCTGGTAGAAATTGTGTCCTGATACAAAAAATAAATCACAGCAAAACTTTAGCAGAAAAAAAATAATGGAAAAAGACAAGCCAAATTTCCAGTTAAATATAAATGGGATTGGGAAAACAAATCAAAGATTGAATCAACAATTCACAAAAGGCTATCTTGAAAGTGTATTATCTTATCTTGGCAGCATGTCATTTGCGGTGGGAAAATTACCAAACCTGGAGCCCAGGATAAGGACTCACCTATGGGCATGCAAATCTTTCTAGGAATTCAAGTTTTCTAGCCTGTAATGACTGTGTTTTACTTTAGCCTAATTCATTTCCCAAAACCATTTAAAAATTGATAAATCCTTCTCCCAGCTATTCTGGCATGTATTATGTACTGCTGAAGATATTTACTGCTTTCTTCAGTGTTGGAATTTTCAGGTTGACATAAAATAACATGAAAAAAATGTCATTGCTTTAATAATGGTCTTTTTAATAAAGACTAAGAAAGCTTTTTCTGAGATGTTAGTTTGGTTGTGCTGGATCACTAGATTCAATTCTGGGTTGTGACTTATATTTACTGTAACTGACATGTCTTTTCACTATAGTTCAGAGAAACTGGTTTGTTTGTTTTGTGACAAACAAAGAAAATACTCCTCTTTCCCAAAGCTAAAAAAAATTTTACATGGTTCTTTGTATAAGCAAGTGTTTATTCACATGCATTGTCTCCTACTGGTTTCAGTCTCTGCTCTATGAAACCAAATATTGCAGAGTAACTAAATTGGAGACTCAAGCATTTCAGCTTGCTGTGTAGTTATGCCCTGCCCTTTTCCTGGGACTCACGGCTCCATACCAGAGCAATAGGAAAGGAGGAAATGATGAGATTTCTAAGGGTCTGAGGGAGCATTTTAACTGGACTGCACTGTTTGGTGGCTCTAAAACTCCTTCTTCAGGTGGAGATACAATAGTGTAAGACAGACATTAGCCCAGTCGTTTTCACTTCATTAATAGAAGACATACATTTAACTGTCAGTGAAGGCAAGGGAGGTCAGTTGTAACCAAAATGGGTTCTTTCTTCAGGGCTTAAGGTCAACATCAACCTAGGTCAGCTGCGGCACCACCTACTTGCATGAGAATGATGCCCTTTAACTAAGTGAAAAAGCATTATATTATAAAGAAATAGGGAAAAGGGAGGGGGCTAATTAATTTCAGTCAGTCCTGATCAAACATATCTGTGTATCATTGCAAGCTGTCTTGTCAGAGAGATGCTCCACTGCCAGATCTGCTGCTCTCCAGCTCTCATGCCCTCCTTGGCAAGGTGGCACACTGGGAAAGTGCTGGTGGCAGAAGGAAGGTGGGCAAACCTGCAAGAGCGTGGCATCCTTTTCTGTTATGCTAAGCTGCTGCCAGGGGACAGGAGCCACAGTTTCTGCTTCCTCTGGGCAGCCTTTGCAGAGGGGATGTGAACATAGATCAGTGGAATTGGTCTGCGAGGGCTTTTTCAGGATGAAGGATTTACTCAAACCTGCTTTCTAGCTGGGGTTTTCAATGCTTTGGTCCATGTTCCCTTCACAAAGATATATGCTGGGAATTAAAGGATCTTGAGTTAACCTCCCCGGCTTATTTAAAATGCACTATTTGTAAAATACACATCAAAAGTGTCATGAACTCTCTTTCACTCTGGGTGGCATGAAGGGTGGAGGAATGTTATAAACAAAGTAATACAGGGTAAATTGTAACCTACAAGGCAACCTTTTTTCCTATAGAAGGCAGCTGAGCCAAAAACGCGCTCCCTAGCTGCAGAACGTTGCTACGGAGGATACGGTCTTCTTATTATCATGGCTTTATTGTTATGCTGCTTCAAATCAGTATCTTGTACCCTTCTGGGAAACAGGTTGGACATAAATACACTTTATATGCCGCTGAGGTTTGCTAAGCACTGCTGTATGCTTCAGTGAGAGGAAGTTGCAGGTGGCTCGCAGGTTAGCAAGTATGCTGCATTTAATACTGCTCAGCTTCTGCAGTGTAGCCCTTGGGGCTAGGAATTCGCTAACATCTATTTACCTTATGGTGGTTCCCTTAAATACCAGCCACTGGTTGTGCTTTCCTACACTTGTCAAATAACAGATTTGGAACAAATTGTGTAGAATTACAAGTGGCACAAATGCAATGCATAATTATGTCCCTAACTACCAGAAGACAATGATAATTATGTTTTCATTTTAAATCATACAGTGGAGATTGCTACATTTCTTATAGTTCTAGTGTTGCTATGACCACAATAACACTGTAGGCTTCTAGTTCAGAAATGTGGTTTAACCATTTTTTTCTTTCCCCTCCCCATCCCTGAGAAAATTATAGCGCAAGTAGCAGAAGGCAAGTAAACACCTTACTTTACACATTGGCACTTAAATTACAACAGGACACAGAGCAACAATCGCACATCCTGCAAAACGTATTTGTATAGTTGAATCAAAGTCTATGTAAGATGAAGGAGGCTTTAAACTAAAGGGTGGGGAATTAGTCCCATAACTATATCAGAACTTGTGTTTAAACATCCTAAGTAGTCCATGTGCTAAAAAAGTACTTCTTGCCATAATTTCAAATGGTAATGTTTGCATATTGAATACTCAGCAGTATTTTAGGGAAAGAATGGGTACGATGTGGTAACTGCAGCTGTGAGAGGGAAGGATATGAGCTGTCAGTTGATCCAGCTAGTCCTTATGTCAAATATGTCAAACTGTGCTGCCTCTCGCCCTTTACACATGTCACTCAGTCACTCAGTTGCTGTTTATTTGTTCCAATTTTGGGCAGAGCTTTGGGACCTTCATCCCACCTGCTCCTTTTCTCAGTGCATCAGATGTGCTGTTGCATCTGTGGCCTTGTCATTTGTTCCTGCTTATTAAGTGCCTCTCTCAAGTTGTGGGCACAGTTTTTCTAGCCAAGAAGTAACCAGTGATAGCAGAGACATATGGGATTGGGCTTGTGTGCTTTTCAGCTTCATCAAAATGTTTAGCTGAAACACTTTCTGTGGCCTCATGTTAACACAGCCCTGTGTTAACATGTTTGAATGACGGCAAGGGTGCAATTGTCAGAATACAGAATATTTTTGTTCCACACCAAATGGCTGGCAAAATTATTCTGACTGCAGTGAAAGAAATTCAATAAGGAATGGAAATGATCTTCTCATTGAAGGACTGAAAGGGAATGATCATGGGGGTGGGGGGAGCCCCCAGCTCAAAGTATGGAACATTTCTCCCCCAAGGCTCACAATGTGCTCAGAAGTTAATATTGAGCAATGAAGGTTGTAAGATATTGCTAATAACAATGCTGTTTGAGGACCTCAACAGCAATCTTGTACAGGAGATTATCAAGACTTATGTTTTCCCATAAGATCACCACCTCTGTTGCCTTGTGGATTACTGTTTTGTCACTCTACATAATTCTTTTTGAACTACATAATTTTTTGGTAGTTTTTCAATTCATCTCCCCTGTTCCAGGCTTGAATCTTTCCCTGTGATGGAAATAGGTCTTCTGTTTACTCTGAAACTCCATTTTGGCAGGAATGTTACACAGCCTCATGTAATTCTTTGTAACTCTATAAAGTCACATTTTAATAAGTAAATGCACCTGCTCCTTTGTCATCAGTGGGTGATGAACACCTGCATTAGGAGAGCACTTAATTCTTTCAAGATATTCTTGAATAGGCTCCTGAAGAGAAGTATCTCCTACATCTCAAGACATGCAAAAACAATAGTTCCTCAGAGTCAAAGGCACTGTATTTTGAAATTTAAACATGTTTTGCTTACACGGGTCTTAGGAAAAATCCTTTCTTTCTTTCAGCTGTGAAATCCCTCTTTCAATTGTTCAAATAACCTGTTTGAAAGAAATTATTCCAGCAGAACCATTACAATTAATTCTATTATGTAAACCTGTAGTTTCAGATTTTCATTAAACTGACAAATGGTTTCTGAGAGTCATTTTTTAAATTACAAAATACATCTTAGCTGTTTTAAAAAGGCCTGTCATCACACACTATCCTGTAACATAGGGCTCTATTAATGAGGTGAAATTTAGTCCTCAGCCAGGGTTTTTAGAGGGGCTATACTAGGTGCTGATGTCCAAGCCTAGTTTTAAATTACTTAGGATCAAGGGAGTTGATTGGTATACAAGATTTTTGGGAAAAAAAGCTTCCATCTTTATCAAAGCACTATGAAAATATTACTGTTTGGAACAAAAAAAAACCACAAATGGGGCATAAATTGCAAGGTGACATTAATGACATTAGAAAATAGGTTTTGTGGTTTAGAAAATAGGTCTTTTCTGGCAGTCCTAAGCACATCTTCCCCCTCCAATGAAGCTTCTGATTTGCCCAGGCCAGTTCTAAGGTAAACTTAGTACCATGGGCCTTAGTAGAACCTCCCAGAAGCAGCAGAGATGCCTGTTATAAAAGCAAGCGTGAGAATTTAGCAGAATGGTCTCCTAAAGAAATCAGTAATCAGGTCATTTCAAAAGAACAACTCAACAAAACTCTGGATAAAATGACAGATTATTTATAACATTGGTTTAAAGTATTTATGCTGATAATTATGAATAACAGACAAACAGTATTAAGTAAAGGATAGCAAACATCTAGCCAGTCATTAAAAGAATGGGTTTTTTCTAATCCTCTTACAAAGATGTTGTTTTTATTCAAAGTCCCTTTCTGCATAAAGCAGCCACACCACATTTTTTAAGACAATGAAGAGCTGAGATCCACAGTCTAGGAGGTTCCTCCAGTGCATTGATGCTAACTTCTTAATGCAAATGGTGGACAAACCAACTAGGAGAGGAGCGCTGCTGGATCTAGTACTCATGAACAAGGAGGGTCTGGTTGAAGTGGTGGTGGTCAATGGCAACCTTGGCTGAAGTGACTATGAGATGGTGGAGTTTAGGATCCTGTGTGGGAGGAATAGAATACCTAGCAAGGCCACAATTCTGGATTTCCGAAGGGCCAACTTTGGACTCTTCAATCAATTGCTAAGAGAAATCTCATGGGAAAGGGTACTAGGTGGTAAAGGGGCTCAAGATAGTTGGTCAGCATTCAAGGAACACTTCTTCCAAGCTCAGAATCAGAGCGTCCCAATGGGTAGGAAATCAAGTAAGGGAGCCAGGAGACCAGCATGGTTAAACAAGGAACTGCTGGGCAAACTCATGTGGAAAAAGAGAATCTATGGATTATGGAAGGAGGGGCTGGCCACTTGGGAGGAATATAGGACAGTTGTTAGAGGATGTAGGGAGGCAATTAGGACAGCTAAGGCCTCCTTGGAACTTAATCTTGCTAGTCAGGTTAAGGACAATAAAAAGGGCTTTTTCAAATACATAGCGGATAAAACTAACAAAAGAGGCAATATAGGCCCACTGATGAACGAGGTGGGTGCCCTGGAGACAGAGGATATAAAGAAGGCAGAGGTGCTGAATGCCTTCTTTGCCTCTGTCTTTACTCCTGCAGACTCTCCCTGGGGGCCCCAGATTCCTATAGCCCTGGAAGGAGTCAGGATAAAGGAGGAGTTTGCTTTGGTAGATGAGGATTTGGTTAGGGATCAGTTAAGCAATCTGGACATCTATAAATCGATGGGTCCAGATGGAATACACCCACGGGTGCTGAGGGAGCTGGTGGAGATCATTGCTAGGCCTCTCTCTATCATCTTTAGTAAGTTGTGGGAAACAGGAGAGGTGCCTGAGGATTGGAGGATGGCAAATGTTACGCCAGCCTATAAGAAGGGCAAGAAGGAGGACCCGGGTAATTATAGACCGGTCAGCCTTACCTCCATCCCTGGAAAGTTGATGGAACAACTTATTCTTGACACCATCTCTAGACATATCAAGGATGAGGGGGTCATTAAGAGTAGCCAACATGGTTTTACCAAGGGGAAGTCATGTTTGACCAACCTTATAGCCTTCTATGAGGAAGTAACTAGGTGGATGGATGATGGTAGAGTGGTAGATGTGGTTTTTCTTGATTTCAGTAAGGCATTTGATACTCTCTCCCACAGCATCCTCATAGATAAGCTAAGGAAGCGTGGGTTTGATGATCAGGTAGTGAGGTGGATCAAGAACTGGTTGAAAGGAAGAAGGCAGAGAGTTGTGGTCAATGGGGCAGAATCTAGCTGGAGGTTTGTGACTAGTGGAGTCCCTCAGTGGTCGGTGCTGGGACCAGTGCTGTTTAATATTTTCATCAACGACCTGGATGAGGGAACTGAATGTACCTTCAGCAAGTTCGCTGATGACACTAAGCTGGGAGGAGTGGCTGACACACCAGAAGGCTGTGTTGCCATTCAGCGAGACCTGGACAGGCTGGAGAGTTGGGTGGGGAGAAACTTGATGAAATTCAACAAGGGCAAGTGTAGAGTCTTGCATCTGGGGAGGAACAACACCATGTACCAGTACAGGTTGAGGGTTGACCTGCTGGAAAGTAGTGAAGGGGAAAGGGACCTGGTGGATGGGAGGATGACCATGAGCCAGCAATGTGCCCTTGTGGCCAAGAAGGCCAATGGCATCCTAGGGTGCATTAGAAAGGGTGTGGTTAGTAGGTCAAGAGAAGTTCTCCTCCCCGTCTACTCTGCCTTGGTGAGGCCGCATGTGGAATATTGTGTCCAGTTCCGGGCCCCTCAGTTCAAGAAGGACAGGGAATTGCTTGAAAGAGTCCAACGCAGAGCCACAAAGATGATTAGGGGAGTGGAACATCTCCCTTATGAGGAGAGGCTGAGGAAGCTGGGTCTCTTTAGCTTGGAGAAGAGGAGACTGAGGGGTGACCTCATCAATGTTTACAAATATGTAAAGGGTGAGTGTCAGGATGATGGAGCTAGGCTTTTCTCAGTGATGTCCAGTGATAGGACAAGGGCTAATGGGTGTAAACTGGAGCATAAGAGGTTCCATGTGAACATCAGGAAAAAACTTCTTTACTGTGAGAGTGACAGAGCACTGGAACAGGTTGCTCAGGGGGGTTGTGGAGTCTCCTACGTTGGAGATATTCAAGGCCTGGCTGGACAAGTTCCTGTGTGATGTACTCTAGGTTACCCTGCTCTTGCAGGGGGTTTGGACTAGATGATTTTTGAGGTCCCTTCCAACCCTTGGGATTCTGTGTGAATAGACCAGGCCCTCAGAACTGCTTTAAATAGACAGCTACCGCTGAGAGACAAGCATTTAAATTAATCTAGGGACTTGGGTTCAGGAGATGAATAAAGAGAGTTTAGTTCACACTGTATTGCATAGTAAATAATTGCTTAGCCAAATTAATTTGGCATACCAGAAACTTATTAATGTTTTATTGGCTGGAAGTTTCCATATTCTCTATCACACATGGTTTATCTCAAGGGTAAAAAATTCTGAGAAACGCTTTTTATTAGTCTAAACTGATAGGTTTTATTTCATTCAGAGCCACATTTATAGGCAACATCTGGTCTTTACATTTAATCTCCTTTTTGTTAACCAATGTGTGATCCTGGGAAAGAGGGTGTGTGATTGTTTCTATCAGCCTCACAAGTAACTTTGAATCTACAAAATGAAGTCAAGTTTCTGGTTTTATTTCTTAGGTAGCTATGAATCCCACTTAAACCAAACCTTGTGGCCTGCTTGTATTATTCTGATCATTAGTAAGTACGCTTAATTGCAGTTGTCTTACTTTGACTCCTTTTGACCCCTTGTAGGATATGTGAGACAGTAAGGCCCAGTAGAAGATCCTTCAATACTAATCTAAAATCTTACTCAATTAGACCTCCTTGGAAGACATTGTTTAATGAGTTGGAAGGACCTCAAATTCTAATTCTAGCTTATCAAACAAAATAACTCCTTAAGCTGCATAATTAACTTTCCCCTTGGCAACTTCTTCCACGCTTGCCTTCATGTCGCCCTATTCAAAGTCTCTGTCCAAAATGCCTTTATCACTCTGTTTATTACTCAAATCTAAAGGGAGAAGTCTCTTCTTTAAGGCCTAAAACCTGATCATACCAACCAGGACTAGTGAAGTAACTGGGTGGATGGCACCGTACTTTTATTCTCCTCTTCTTGCTGTTGCAAATATAGGTGACTAGGTGGTGGTATGGTCTGCTGTTCTGAGAAATGCTCCTGGTAAAGGTTATGAGGGTGTTTGTACACCTGCCAGCCAGTAGTGCTTTTCCTTCTTGTGTACAGGCAATTAAACAAACTTATTCTCATTTCAGAGAAAGGACTTGAAGCCTGGAGAGGACAAGACCAATGTTTTCAAAACTGCTGCCGTATTGTACCGGTGTTTTGATACGATCCTAACCCTTGGTATTCAGAGGTGATGTGGACTGCTCAAAATCACCTCTGCTACAAAAAAAAGTGTTCTAAGCCAAATAAACAGGCGATAGGGCAATATATAAGAAAGTTCTTTTTAAGTTGCATGGGATTCTGCTCTTCTGTAACATATAGCCCATATATATGTAAACTAATGGCGGACGTTGCTGGATCCTCATCAAGAGAAATGGAATTCGGCAAGGACATGGCAACTGAAGTGAGGCTTAATTGACAACAATTAGTACAATTATAATTGTAAACATACCACCCACCACTCATTTTATTCAACGTTTTTGTGGTAAAAAGAAGGTGAGTCAATTTTTAACTCAAGAATTTCTTTCCTCCCTAAAATTAGTATCCTGTAGCGAACTATGGAGTAAACAAGACCCTGTTAGTGTGAGGAATAGGAGAAAAAGTTGGTTCTTTCTGATTTTACACACCGCAATCACTTAGGACTCTTGTGAGCTAAATCCTCTCCCGTAGCATTTTACATCTTCAGGAAAAGTGAAGGCAAAAGGATTTTTTTTTTTTTTTAAATCTGAATAAAGCTAATTTATGCCACATAACAGCACATAACAGAGGGCTGTGGCTCTAAATGCTAAATTGCTCTGACAGATACCTTATAGATACATATTTTTTCTCTGTAACTGACTGCCTTTTGACCCTGAGATCAACACAATAATATATTAATGCTCCTGCTTCCTTGGCTTATTTCCAAAATTAGCTTTTTTATTAAAATAAAAGCTATTCCTAGCTATACTATTTTTTCCTTTCTCCTCTTTCTTTTACTCGGGTACTAGCTAATGCAATAATGATTCAGGAGATAATTTAGGACTAGGTTAGTGATGCTAAGTTTCCCACTCCAAATCTGGCTCTAGCCTTTGTGGACTAAGTTACAGTACATCACCAATTGCATGACGTAGCACAAGTTCAGGCTATGAATAGCATGATTTAAGGTCTCTTGCACCCTCTGTAATTACTTTTATTAACATATGACCTGGTGCTTAATTAGGAAGTCATTTTGAATCAGCACATACAGTAGTTTCATATAAGATACTCTTCCGAGAGTCCCTTAGAAACCAATCCTGTGGCCATATTTAATTGGCTCTTCATTGGCAGTTAGCTCTGAGGAGGCTGTGGAGATACTTGTAGTGCATAAAGTGCAATAACCTTTGAAAAACCAGTGTATACTTTCTCATGAAGTACTAACTTTGGTGTCATAATTATGATCATCTACCCAGTGGCAGACAGCAGAGAGAAGTCAGGCTCCAGCTGTGTCTGCAAAATGGTGCTGATAGGTACTTACCACCTGCACAGGAATGAAGTTTGGAATGGAACAGACCTTGCTCCAAGGTCCTGAAGGTTCCTCAGTGACCTGCTGTTGTTCAAAAAAGATGCAAATATTAACAAAGTGAATGACTAAATTAATTGCCTAAAGCCCTTAAAACCTTGCAGATTCCAGCAGTGTTAGCAATGCTCAGCATCCTCAGGCAGCTCCATTTTCTTGTCTCATGAATTTAACTCTCAGAGGTGTGAAGTTCTGTTTTAATTTTCAGTTTAAATCTGAGAGTGATTTCTCTTAAAATGCTGTAATTCCTACAATAAAATGTTCTATTCAGGGTGGGAAAAAACTAAAATTCACTCTCTGAACTGCCGACACTAAGTCTCATAGGACTTTGTGATCCTCTGGTAATGCTGTTCTATGAAAGCATCTGGAGTCTCAGGGGATTACTGAAGTGGTTTGGGATTCATCAGAAACGTCCACCTAGCTCAAGTATAGTTTATATGGCACTAGCTTTCAAACATGGTGCTATCTAGTTACACAGACGGTCAGATGTTCTGGAAACCCAAGAACAGATCCACTCCTATGTTCTGGAAACTCAAGAACAGATTCACTCTTATCACCTAGCCTTGGCGTGCCGTGGGGAAAAGTCTTCACTTTGGTAATTTGGATGTCTTCACTCAGACAGAGATCAGAAAACTGGATTTTGCCAAATGCTGGAATTAAAATCACAGAGTGATTGAAGCCAAGTTTCTCTAAAATAAGGAGGCCTGCCAGAAAGAGATGACTTGGAAAACTAGGCTGTAAGCACGTGGTGTCCTTTGGTTCTGTTCTGGGGTTTTTTGTTTTCTTTCTTTGATTCTTTCTTTTTCCAATGAAAATGGCACAGATTGTTTAGATAATGCATATATAATACATATTAACTTCTTAGTCTTACATATAAAATTAGTGTGGTATTGTAGGAATGTTTTCACACAATTTTCATCGTTGTCAGTATCCATCAAAAAAACTGTTTCTTTTAGTTTTGAAGTAATAAGTACAATGTGTATATGACATCCTGGTCCTCCATCTAAACTCAGCATGTGTGTGTGGTTGCCATGTATTAGAGATGCTGCTTTGTGAGTAGAGCCTCATGTACGGCAACATCTTAAGTCCCTGAAAAGTTCAGCAAGTCAGTTGTCAATTTGTATGTTGTGTCTTGATTTAGTCACTGATTTGAGAGAGATGTTTCTAGGCCAGTATTCAGGGTACTAAGTTCTGTTCAAGCAGTTGAGGCTGTGGCTTTAGATCTTTAAGGTCTAGTGAAATATCCTAAAGAACAACTTAACTAGACCTGCTATGGTGTCCAGGCCAGTAACTTCATTCCTGAATCTACAGGTACGTTTAGTTGGGGAGGAAATGAAGAAATCGTTTCAGATTTGGAATACATTTGCACTCAGGTGCAAAAGATAATTGAAAACAAAAAGAACTACATGCAAATGGTTCTGCTCACAAAAACTCATGCACACATTGCTTAGTGAGTGTCAAGTGGATTTCTGCATCACAACTTTGTTCACCTGTGTGATTTCTGTCTCATTTTTCAGTTTGTTTCACTTCGTATCTTTTCTTGCCAAGAGGTCACCATTATAAGCCTGACCTGAATACTAGAGTTATGAAGAAGAAAAAAGTTACCCTGATGGAGAACAAATAGTGACAAAGTCTTTATTCTCCTGTCCACACTATCAGCTGAGAAGGGACTGCTATCAGCAGTAACTGAGCCTTGAATCACATGTTTTCAGTGCTGCAGGAAGGAGATGGTCTTGAGTTACAAAGCTGAATCTCACATCAATTAAAGTCTGTGTGCACAGCAGCTGCATTCAGAAGGGTGGAAGAGATTTAATCTTCACCTTTCACCTTGGGTTAAAATACAAGGTTACCAATGCAGACTGTTATTAAAAATGGATTGTTTCTGCCAGCTTAATGTTAAAAGTTTGCAGTTATTATGAAAGCACTTTATCATTTGCTCCCTTTGTTAACGAAACTTGTTGTTAAAGAGCAAGGAAGTAATAAAACAGTTGAAAGGAATAAATAAATGTTTATGCCACACTTCCAAAGTCTGTAGCAGTTTTACTCTTTCTTCTTGATAAAAATTATTATTAGAGAATTATTCTGTATCTCATCTTATTGGTGAGTAGATGAATTATTGTGATTGAGTATAAAGAGGCTCCCAGGACTGAACACTGAAGGTGTACTTAGCTTTAATGGATATACAGTGGGTGCAAGATTTTATTTTAGTATAAATAATAACTTAAGAAACAAACCCTATGCAAAACACTAAATCCTTAGCTACATCTTGAAAATCATATGTCTAAATTCAGGTCACCCCTGAAATCTCTGTGCATCTTCCATTGTTTTTCAGGAGAAGCTGAATAAAGGCTGAAGGGAAAAATCTTGCTGATCTGTGTTCCCAGGATGCGCTAAAGACAAACAAGGTATAATTGATCACATTGGTATCTCAGTGTCTCTTAAATATTGCCTGATTTGAGCTTGAGGCCAAATATCTTCAAATAAGCAAATTCCTATAGTCTTTGTGTCTGAGACTAAGAGAAAAATACAACCATTTTTTTGTGGTTTTATACAACCCATTTTCCAAAGGCTTTTTTTGTTTTGTTTTCTGGTGGTTTTTTTTTTTTTTTTTTTTTGAGAACTATGTAACTGTAAGAATATCTATGATTTCTAAACATGGGGTCAAAACCTGCATTTCTTATGGGTAAAGGTCTGCTGCTGCTGAAGTCAATAGAATCTTTGTCATTGACTTGGAAGAGTATGAATGAACTGCCTGTAAATAAGGGAAACTCTTGCTATCATTAATTTATGGAAATGTTGTCATTGCAGTTTTACATCATTAACCTCAGGTAAAGTAAAGCTGTCATAACGGAATAGAATAAGCAAGCTTTGTTGATATTAACTCTTACACTTGAAGGGTAATGTTTGGAATGACAACTCAGCCAAGAAAGTCGAATTTAGTGAAGAAATTTTCACCTAACACAGAAGTCAAACGTGCAGTTGGTTGTGTCTGTGCTGGGTTCAGCAGCACCCAAATGGCAACTGTGTCCTTTTGAAAACATGCTTCTGACTACACGTTAGTCCTCTGTACAGAGAGTGTATATATCATGACACGTGTCCATTGTTTGAGTTAGAATATGACTTTTTAATATATTCCAGATATATTAAGCAACAACTGAAGAAGTATGAGAAGCGTGCTCTAGCTTTTGTTCTCACACACATGTGTTTTATTTATAATGTGGAAACTGCAGTCATCACAATAGTTACACTCTGACATTTAGCTTTTTTATTAAAAGCGATACCTTAGTTAAAATTGCAGCCCTATTTTTAATTAATGTTTTGTTTAAGCAATTATCCTAATCTATTTAGGGTTTAAATGATAAAGTGACTCTGATCATCACTTGCATGTTAAAAAAAGGTTCTACTCTTCTCCTCAGTGGTTCCAGGTCTGGAATAAGCCACAGAGGGCTTAGATCCCTTGTGTCATATGGTGACATTCATTCAGAAAAGATAAAAACCTTCTTGTATATATAGTGTCTAAATGAAGGTTAAAAAAATGAATTAAATGTAAGCCTCAAAACACATAACATATAAAACCTTACAGGTTTTAAAGCGCTAGATATATCTTTAGCTAATCAAAAGGGACTGTGTAGTCCTTGTTGCTGATGTCAATACTCAGTACAAGGTAGACGGAACAAGCTTTCTCAATCCACTATTGATGCGATGAGAGGGAGATTGTGTAGTTACTGTGTAGTAGTCTCTCTCCATTGTCTACAAGGGACAGATTTGAAAATCTAGTGCAGAGAAGAAAAAAGAAAGGGAAAAAGAAAAAACATAAAGGAGAACATGGAAGGAGATGGGCAAAAGAGAAAGGAGAGGACGCAAGAGATCACCTTGCGGGTTATAAACAACACAAAAAAGCAGTCACATCTTTTCCTAAACTCCACTTTCTGCCTGTGCAGTGCTGTTTCATTCAGAAGGGGAAGCCCCATCATGAAGATGAGCAGTCTCAATTTTGTAGCAACCTCCACTCAGAAGGCCTCCTGAACACCTGGCTTTGGTGCAGCTCTGCAGTACGCCTCTCTCCATGTGCTTCTTCTTGGCTTCGCACAGACAGCAGGATCACTTGCCTGCAGCCTTTTATAGGGCTGTTTGCCAAGTCACCTGAACTAACATTGGCAGCACAGAATATAAACACATTGCTGTGTACCCACCTTATTAAACACAGACTTGGCCTTCTGAGGGCCATGTTATCCAGAGGTGCCTCACCTTCATTTGCTTGGGTACCAGTATCCTACAGAAAGGTACTGCATGAATGCAGTCAGGGCAAAACCAACCACAGCCTCAGCTGGGTGCTGTACCGTTAGAGGACAGAGATGTTCCTCCCATTTTGATCCTCTCTGGAGTTAAGGACAGGTGGCCAGGTTTTCCTTTGTTTGTGTATGAAGTATGTTAAGTGCAAGACTTTGGAAGTCTTTATCTAAGCTGATAGTGCTGTGAAAAGTTCACCTCTAAACTCTGAAAAGCTTTATGTGTAGCATTTGAAAATAACTGTTGCTACCTGCTAAATTACTACTCTAGGAAGCCAAAGGTATAGCATACCAGAATGTCCAAACTAGAGGCAGAAATGTGTATAACTGATGCCTTTCTGGGTATGAGAGGGATTTTCTTGGTATTTGTTTGGTTTTAAGTGTCTCGACACCTGTGGTTAATGTTTGTGTGCTTCTGGTAAGGGGCTTGATAAAAACTGGACTAATTGGAATATTTCCTTCATTACAATTTTTATACAAATATGCTGGTTTTGATTAGACTTTTACCAGGACTTTTCTGATCAAGGACAGAATTTCTGCCAAAAATAGAGAGGCTGACAGAGATTTCAGTAGTCCTTTATTAAACAATGTTCCCTGGGAGGAGGGAGATTCAGGCAAGTCTTTAGTCCAAATGAGACAGATGAGAGCTCTGACCACCAGGTTTTTAACAGGGACTGCTTTGGTCTCTCCTGAGTTTTTGCATTTTGCATAAAAAGTTGACGAGGCCTTCTACAAGCAGCTGAGAGCAGCCTCACAGTCACAGGACGTGGTCGTCGTGGGGGATTTTAATTTCCCTGATGTTTGCTGGAAGGACTACTCAGCAACCCAGCCACAGTCCAGGAGGTTCCTCCAGTGTATGGATGATAACTTCCTCATCCAAATGGTGGATCAGCCAACCAGGAGAGGAGCGCTGCTGGATCTCATCCTCACTAACAAGGAGGGTCTGGTCGAAGCAGTAAAGGTTGAGGGCTGCCTTGGTTGCAGCGACCACGAGATGGTGGAATTCAGGATCTTGTGTGGTAGGACCAGTACAATAGCAAGTAGAATTGCAACCCTGGACTTTAGCAGGGCAAACTTTGGCCTTTTCAAGCAATTGCTAGGGGAAGTCCCATGGGCAAGGCTGCTTGAAGGTAAAGGGGCCCAAGATAGTTGGTTGACATTCAAGAATTGCTTATTCCAAGCTCAAGAGCAGAGCATCCCGACACGTAGGAAGTCAAGGAAGAGGGCCAGGAGACCTGCGTGGCTGAATAAGGAACTGCTGGGTATGCTCAAGTGGAAGAGCAGAGTTTATAGGTCATGGAAGGAGGGGCTGGCCACTCAGGAGGAATATAAGGCTGCTGCTAGAGGATGTAGGAAGGCAGCTAGGATGGCTAAGGCCTCCTTAGAATTAAATCTGGCCAGAGGGGTCAAGGACAACAGAAAGAGCTTTTTCAAATACATAGCTGATAAAACTAACACCAGAGGCAAGGTTGGCCCACTGGTGAATGGGATGGGTGCCCTGGTGACAGAAGATACAGAGATGGCAGAGTTATTGAATGCCTTCTTTGTCTCAGTCTACTCTGCCGGAGGCAGTCCTGAAGAGCCCTGTACTCCTGAGACCTCAGATGAAGTCAGGTCACTGGAGCGGTTTGCCTTAGTCCATGAGGAATGGGTTAGGGACCAGTTGAGCAATCTGGACATCCATAAATCCATGGGTCCAGATGGGATGCACCCGCGGGTGCTGAGGGAACTGGCGGAAGTCATTGCTAGACCACTCTCCATCATCTTTACCAAGTCTTGGGAAACGGGAGAGGTGCCTGAGGACTGGAGGAAAGCAAATGTCACTCCAGTCTTCAAAAAGGGCAAGAAGGAGGACCCGGGTAACTATAGACCGGTCAGCCTCACCTCCATCCCTGGGAAAGTGATGGAACACCTTATCCTTGGTGCCATCTTAAGGCATGTCAAGGATAAGAGGGTTATGAGGGGCAGTCAACATGGCTTTACCAAGGGGAAGTCATGCTTGACCAACCTCATAGCCTTTTATGAGGAAATAACATTGTGGATGGATGATAGCAGAGCGGTGGATGTGGTCTACCTTGACTTCAGCAAAGCATTTGACACAGTCTCCCACAGCATCCTCATAGCTAAATTGAGGAAGTGTGGCCTGGATGATCAGGTAGTGAGATGGACTGTGAACTGGCTGAAGGACAGAAGCCAGAGAGTTGTAGTCTATGGGGCGGAGTCCAGTTGGAGGCCTGTATCTAGTGGAGTGCCTCAAGGGTCAGTATTGGGATCAGTATTATTTAATATATTCATCAATGATTTAGATGAGGGAATTGAGTGTACTGTCAGCAAGTTTGCTGATGACACTAAGCTGGGAGGAGTGGCTGACACGCCAGAAGGCTGTGCTGCCATCCAGCGAGACCTGGACAGGCTGGAGAGTTGGGCAGGGAGAAACTTGATGAAATATAACAAGGGAAAGTGTAGAGTCCTGCATCTGGGCAGGAACAACCCCAGGTTCCAGTATAGGTTGGGGAACGACCTGTTAGAGAGTAGTGTAGGGGAGAGGGACCTGGGGGTCCTAGTGGACAGCAGGATGACCATGAGCCAACACTGTGCCCTTGTGGCCAAGAAGGCCAATGGCATCCTGGGGTGTATTAGAAGGGGGGTGGTCAGTAGGTCGAGAGAGGTCCTCCTTCCCCTCTACTCTGCCCTGGTGAGACCGCATCTGGAATATTGTGTCCAGTTCTGGGCCCCTCAGTTCAAGAAGGACAGGGACCTGCTGGAGAGAGTCCAGCGCAGGGCGACAAAGATGATTAAGGGAGTGGAGCATCTCCCTTATGAGGAAAGGCTGAGGGAGCTGGGTCTCTATAGTTTGGAGAAGAGGAGACTGCGGGGGGACCTTATTAGTGTATATAAATATATAAAGGGGGAGTGTCATGAGGATGGAGCCAGGCTCTTCTCAATGGCAAACAATGATAAGACAAGGGGTAATGGGTATAAACTGGAACACAAGAGGTTCCACTTAAACTTGAGAAGAAACTTCTTCTCAGTGAGGGTGACAGAACACTGGAACAGGGTGCCCAGGGAGGTTGTGGAGTCTCCTTCTCTGGAGACATTCAAAACCCGCCTGGACACATTCCTGTGTAACCTTATCTAGGTGTTCCTGCTCTGGCAGGGGGATTGGACTAGATGATCTTTTGAGGTCCCTTCCAATCTCTAACATACTGTGATACTGTGATACTGTGATACTTAAAAAGGCCTCGATTTTCATCCCAACAGGGAACAAGAAAAGGTTTGCTTGAAAGCTGAAAAGCTTCTCGTGGTACAGAAACCCCATTTCATATCCATATGTAATCTAGAATTAAGTTTGTCAGTGAAGGCTGAATTTTGTCTTTCAACTCTAAAAGAGCCCATGAAAATACTGCTGAACAAAAAGAACATAAAAAAGGCTTAAATACCACGTTTTGATAGAAGGTAAAATGACATTCTGATGTAGTGTATCAGACCAAATCCAGGGTTAATTGAACAGAGAGACTTATAGTGCAATAAAGGGACAATTTCAAAGCTCTGAAATTTGGTTTGACTTTTTACTTAACCCTTATCTGAACTTCTTCGCTGGATTTCCAATCTCATTATCTGATCCTTGGAATTTTGCTTTCACAGAAGTATGGCACAACAAATATTTCTTAGCAAAGAACATACACATCCAGTGGATTTCTCTGGAGACAGCTTTTAATATGACGAAAACCTCAGATGTATCTTAGTTGATTCTTGGTTAGTAACAGATCAGCAGAGACACAAGTGACGTTCAGCCTCTCCCCAAGTCCCAGAGAAGTGTGTGCCAACCATATTCCTTGTCACACCTGCAAGGCAGCTTTGGGGTCTCTCATCTTTCATACAATGGATGGGAGCTCAGTTGCCTGGCTGCACTTGGATGCAGAGCCCTGGAGTGCAAGATTGCTGTAGCATTGTAAAAGATGGTGTAATTGGGGCATTTTCAGAGCATGTTCATGGAATCGTAGCATCACAGACTGGTTTGGGTTGGAAAGGACCTTAGAGCACATCCAGTTCCAACCCCCTGCCATGGGCAGGGACACCTCACACTAGACGAGGTTGCTCCAAGCCCTGTCCAACCTGGCAACCTGTTGACAAATTCTGATAAGCCCAAATGCCTCCCTCTGCTGATCCTTAATGAACACAATATGAAGAGATGTACCAGGATGGAAAGTAAGTTCGATGTATGTTAACATAGATCTATTGCCATGAGAATGTAAGAAAAGTATGGAATAATTATTAAAAGAGCCATAAGAACACATCACATACTGAATGTCCTACAGGCTCAGCAAGGAGCAATGGGGCTTCGAGTGACCTGAGATGGCTTAGTTGTTATCTGCCTTTTGCTCTGATTTTATTCATGGAAAACTTGTTTTCCTCTCTGAGCACCACAAATAACCAGTCACCTAAAACATTAAATAATGAAATTCAAATGTACTGAGTTAATCACTGGAAAAGTGCCTCATCTGAAAACTCCACGGGGGATCATATTTCAGAACACAAGTGTCTTTGTGCAGTATGCATTTCCTCTTTGGTTCACAGGTTTGCTCTTGCAGAGATTTAGAGTAATATTGAATTACTGCCTGAAGCCATGCCTGACTATATTTTTCATTAATTAGCTTCCATGGCTTTGGGACAGATTAACTGATACATATATGAATCAAGGTTACTAGTGTAGTAACCTTTATTGTGCACTTAGAATAACTGATAGGCATGTAATCTCAGAATCTGCAAAAAACCCTTTTTTCTTTCTTCTTATAACACTACTTTGCTGTTGCTATCTGAGTTGCCTGTCCACACTGTTGCATTGTCTTTGCTAAAAGATGCTAGTAAACCAACAAACCAGCAGCTAGAACAGACTTCTACAATGGTCCAAAAGGAACATTGGTATGGCATTCTAAAACATGGATTTGTTTCTTTTTTTCATACGTTAATGTGAGAGATGGTTGAAACTACGGAATAATGCCTTGTGTTATCTTTTCTGGGCAACAGATGTTGCAGAGTCTTAAGAAATGCAAATCAAACCTGTTTCAATGTTGGGTTTTTTGTTGATGTGGGGTGTCCCCGTTCCTTGTCCCCTACTTTGTCTCATTGTCATTCTGAAGTTCTGTCTGAACTGGTCATTCTAGAAGGGCAACCACACTATCTTAAAAAAAACCAGAAACAAACACAAAAAAGCCTAGTTTTTGTTGCAGCTGGGGTTTATATTTCTTTAACCTGCCCTTCAGCAAACTGTCTGTTGCAAGATATTTGACCAATGTAACTCCTTCCTCTATGTACATAGATGACTTAGATTTTAAAGATGTTTCAGTTCAGTGAGAAGCACTGCAGATACTCATTCTGTGTATGGCGACTTCTTATATTTTTTGCTTTAATTGTTTCTTGTGGGTATTTTTACTGCATAGTCTATCTAGAGATCTTGTTCAATAGTATTATTGAACATTGCTGGGGTTGCTTTATAATTCCAAAAGCTTTTCTTTAGGTCACTATTGCAGGTGAAAAGAATCACTTGACAACAGCCTGAAGAAATTAAATAAAGCCAGATACCAGTGTTACAAAACATATATACACAGCATGAACTGAACTGATTTGATTGCATCCTTGTTTCTAAGGCATTTTGCATTGATGTACATAATAAATTATCAATAATACATGATGAGACCACTATAGCACCATTATAGCAGGTCCCATTCACTGGATTGCATCTGAATTTGTTATCTATCCCTCTATCAGTTCCCCCCGTAACCTCAATTTCAGTACCCACAATATCTTTATTATGGAGCTGCTCTCACATGTGCAGTATCTTTTTTACTATTACTACCTGCAAGTGTAGATGAAAGGATGGTATGGAAGATAATGAATATGAAAAGCAGTTTAGGTGATGCTAGTGGAAGAGGGGGGAGTTGCAGAACATTTTATTCTTCTGATAAAGCAGTACTTGAGTACTGTACAAATACGCAATCATGTAAATATAGACACGAAGCAGAAGATTGTAGGGCAAGATTCTTGGATTTGAATTTTCAAGGGTGGGTTTCAAGGATGGGATTTTTTTAATACATTTGCTACTGATCTATTCTAAATTGATTTTGAGCTACAAGCCGTGAGAGCTTAGATGTAAACCTAAAGTTTGCTTCAATATTTCTCCTCTTTTCCCACTTAATCTTTTTTTCCTGTTACTCCCATATAGTCTAAATAAAGTTTTTATAAGGTTGGCTGAACAAGGGAGGACACTACTTGGTTAAAACCACTAAAAACCCAGTCTTAATAAGTAAATCTATGGATGAAAAGTGTACTGGAAGAATACATAAAGCCAATTACACTTTCAAAGCTTTAAATATGAATGAGAACTATGGAGAGGGTAGAACAATTAGAGCCTTTTTGATTTGTTAATCTTCTTTGACAGTGATAGGAATTTCCTTCAGTAGAAAATATTTAGAGAATTACCAACAAGGCTATGTATGCCCTCAAAATATGGGAGTAGCATTCAAAGTCTACATTTCCTTAGGGTGAAGAGAGCCTTAGTCTGCATGCCCAAGCAAGCCAGTCAGCTTTATAACAACCTCTGTCCTCCTGAGCCTGAGCACTCCTATTGCAAGACATCCATATAATTTATGCCGACAGAACTGCAGCTCCTCAGAGTATTTTTTCTTCCATCTGTTCAGCTTGAATGGAGAACATTTGTTAAATGGTGTTTGGAAGGATGTTGGCAGTAAAATGCATGCCCACCCTGATGTTAGGCTAGCTAACTGTGCTTTCTAGGCACAAAGCTGACATTGTTAGATGGCATAGAGCTTGAACAAGTACAAATATGAGTGAGCACATTTTCTTTTCTTATAAACTTGAGTATTATTTCCGATTGTTCCTCTGAAAAGGGCTAAGATAACTAACTACCCACTTTGAATAATTGGAAGTAGCTGAAGTCCAGCTGTCAATTGTATGAAGTTAGATGAAGTCCAGCCTTTGCAGCCTGACACTTTTTCAGATTCAAGAAGCCAGAGCTATGTGAACATTGAAAGTAATTATGTGTCCTTCTCCTTCTTTTCTCCTTCCTCTCCCCCCCCTTTTTTCCCCTCCTTTCTTTCTAATGTTAGTTGTACAGAAAAGAGTCAACTTGAGTTTCAGAGAGTCTGCCAAAAAGCCTGTGGCATTCCCTGGGGAATTGAATTTTACATTCTTCAGCAAACAAAGTCTGTGTCCAGACAGGCAAGAGGAAAATATGATTTTTCTTTTTTAATCTTATATCAATGTCTAAGCCTGATGGACCTCTGATTTTTTATTGTCAAGTGTGAGGAACATCTTGTGTTGATGCTAGTATGTGCTTTTTAAAGCTTCAGTTGTTATCTTTAAGCAGCTTTTAAAATGTAGAAAAGTTGTTTTTCTTTTCTGTGCTAAAACAATGCTCTTAACTTATCCAAAAACTCCACTGTTATTGTGCTTACTGGACTATGCAGCAGTGAAAAAACATTATTGAATGCAGCAAATGTTTAGTTGATTTCAAAGAGCTCCAAAACTATAAATCATCTACTTTTCAGCCTTCTCTTTTTCCTTGATACCAGAGAATGACATGAAATCAGTCAGCTAGGAGATAGTATCATAAATGTCTGATTTTTTTTCAACTAGATAGTATCATAAATGTCTGATTTTTTTTCAACTATAATAAATAAGGAATTTTATATTTCTGACAGTGTCTTTACATAGCTATATCTCTATATATCTATAAATATGTATATACACATTTTCCTCTCCCTGTGTTACTCTAGCTCTGAATTTCCCTAACAGATAACAAAGACTTTAGAAAGATAAAAAAGGGGGGGGGGGGGAAGTAATTTTAACCATTTCTCATATAGACAGGAGCAGAAATGTGTGTTCAGAAAGGGCGATGCACTAGGTGACTTTCAGAACTGAAGCTTTTTACTATCTCCATTGATGTATACCCCATCTCCAGCTAAATCACAGCCAATGGATACAATTAGATCGCTAAGACCACTCTTTGTCATTTACAGGGTATATATAAATCTTGTAATCCTCTTCAGACTCTCACAGGGGAACTTCACATCTAAGAAAACAATCGTATTGCCAAATTATTCCTTACAGCTTTCCAGAATTTTTCTTTATTTACTTGGTTTCATTTTACTTCCTTTAACTTGAGTTCTGCTTGATACACAGTTGAAAAGCAATTATCTTTCTTTCAAAGAAATGATGCACACCCAAGGAAATGCACAAAACTACAGCTTGTGCATCTACTTTAGCTACCAGCATGTAAAGTGTGGTTCAGTAGTCCTTTAGCAACTGAAGGCCAACGAGTGGCTTGTTTAGCCTGGCATTATTTAAAACTGTGAAAGGACTGCACTGAGCCATGTGGTTGGCAGAGTTTTTTGGAATGGGGGCAATTCTGGGCACCTCCTTTCTTCCATGAGATTTATTCAGAAAATTACTCTGTTTTGCTCAGCATAGGTTTTTGTTTTACACTCTTCACTGTCCCGTCTGAACAGCTTTGTCCTGTCCTTGAACATGTGAGTGTCTGTTCTGGAATGAATGGGTGTTCACACACTTGCTTTGTATTTATGTTGGAGAATAAAAAGGTTAAAGAAATGTGCCTTATGCTGGAGCTAAAGGCAGTTTGCTTATGAAGCAAACTCCCTGAAGAAGCTTTGTTTCTTGCAGGTTGCTAGAAGGTGGTCAGGAAAAACATTGCACCAACTGCAAACCTCTTGGGGTCTCAAAGCTCTTGAGGCAGGGTATGTATGCATGTCTTTGGGGGCAGGGTGGAATAAAAACTACTGGCTGGGTTTATCACAGGAACAAAAGGAAAGAAATTACTGTAGAGCTCAAATGAGCTTCCTGAAAAGAGGTGTGATTTGTCACAGAATCTGGCCTTTGTTACTGAACTAACTTTTCTTTGTTTTGGTCATCTGGGATGTTTCCTGTGTTTAAACCTTCCTGGGTCCTTTCCTGTACTCTGCTGGAAACCTTGTGATTTTAACCTGCTACACTCAGCAGAACATATTCAGTACACGTTAGGAGAGGAAAGAACGTGCCCTACCTCATTACTACCATTTTAAATATCCCAAATAAAAGTGGACTTCCATAATTTTAGCATGAGTGTGTTTCAGCCTCAGGGACCAATTATGCTGGGTGAGTTTTTAATGTTTGGGCTTCTCTTTTCCTAAAGTGATGCTTGTTTGTTTCACACAGCAAGATCCAGCCAATTAGGCAGTGCTTGCCACCCTCACAGTGTGACAGATAGTACAGTTCTGCAGTTTTGCCTGTGATGCAAATCATGATTGAGAAGGATCATAGTAGGTAAATACTGAGATGGATCACAATAAACTAAATATCAAATCTACTAGAACTGTAGATGTTTAAAAAGCATTTAATCACTAAATTTTGTCCTACTCATACTGTTTGCCATTTTGGAAGTAGTTAAGGAGGAGCTGGCTAAGCAGATGCCAAGCCATTCTGTGTGCATCTGAGGACTCCAGCTTGGTTCTGCATGGCCCTGCTGAACCTTTATCACCTGGGTTTGGTTCTCCTCTGATTTTCTAACCTGAAGACAGTGCTGCAGAAACCAAGTGATTTAATCCATCATTTTTCTTCCCTCTGAGCCTTGCAGATTTCATTACACTGTAGAGGGCACTGTGTAGTTGGAGTTCATCCTCCATTTAATGTGTAAACTGTTTCTTGTAGGCGTAGAGATTCTAGGGCACTCTTCAAACTTATAACTTTAGCTCTACTTGATGCTCATGCCTAATTAAGGTAGTTATGTTTTACTTCAGCTCTTGCTTTGGTTTCTAATGGATGTTTTCTACTCTTTGCCTCCTCTGCTGCTGTGCATTGTTAAATAGTTGCACTGTTCCATCCCAGATACGATTGTATTTTAGGGTTCAGTCAGTAGATTGCTATACTAAGTATTTATTTAAATGCTTTGTGGATCTTTCTGTATAAAAAAGGCTCCATTGAGACTCAGAGGATATTATTATTCATAATGTGGTGACTAGTTTCACACATAGCTGAAGCAAAATAAATCATCACTGTTTTTAACGAACCAGTAAGTAGACTTCAGCGTATTTGTAGACCACAGCATATTTGTGGTCAATAGAGAAAGATTCTTTTATAGCTATTAATACACTGCCAAGGTGCTTTAGCTAAGATTTTTGCCCTAAGGGAGGTGGGCTTCCACTACCACATATTCATGTTTCTCTGCTAAGTCCATTTCCTGATCCTTACTGTTACAGAGTAGATTGTTATATCAGTCTAGTCCTGAAAAGAGAAACTGGTTACTGAAAGAATTGATACAGATGAATATGATCAAGCTGTAATTTTTAGTTCTGAGCAGTCTTACACAAGACAACTTATATGTCAGCATTTCTATTATGCACACCAGCATAAAGCCTGAAGGTTTAAAGGTCTGATATCAAGCATCACACTCATCCTTTAGTTGTTTACGCCTCCAGTTCTGTACAGTTAAACTGGAGTTCAAACATTGTTTTTTAATTGGTCTATTTATTACACAGTCAAGGGAATTTTATTGTTTGGGGATGTTGTCATCTTCTCACTTAGCACCTGTACAATGGTACCTGACCTCCCTGGAACCTGGGGCAAAATGTAGTGATTTCTTATGCTGAGAATCTTGCTGAACAGACATTGATGGAGCCAGTGGTTCTTCAGTGCTTCTTCCCACCACTTTAATATGTGACAGTTAATATGAACTGTTCAGCTTGCATAGCCCAACTGAAAGTCCCACCAGAAATACTGAATGCTTTGCTAGTCAAAAAGCAGTAAGTTTGAACACATCAATATGCTGTTAAATGTAGTTTATAATAGGAATGGCAAGAAGAAAAGATCCAAACTAATATATAAAGAGAAGAGTCATGAGTGGTACGAGAAGAAGGAAAGGAATCTAAAATAGGAAAACTGTGCTCCACAGCATATAATTATGTAAACCAAAAGTAGAACCCTTACATTAAAGTCTTATATTTTACTTAAACATGTTTCTTGACATTCCATTTACAAAAGGCCTGATTCTAATCTCAAACCAGTGTAAAAAGGAACAGCTTCACTGAATGCAGTGCAAGCTTGAAGAATTTATGGGAGGGAAAACTTGTGTGAAATAAGTAGGGTCATCCTTACAAACCTATCTAAATCTTCATGTAGCTCTCCAGATGAACTTCTAGCGTTGAATATCTGCAAACATGAAAAATGCTAATAGTTTATTGAAGACATTTCTCAGTTTCTGGTCTATTTATAAATAAACTTAGATTATATTTGTAAGGCATACAGACTGCACCCTCTGAGTTTACTTTCCTCTCCAGCTCTGTGTTTTCATGTGAAACAATGGTTTCTGCTATCTCTAAACCATGGTAATGCATCAGTGTCTGACATTTTACAAGATATTAAATTCTTCATGGCTGTTTGTCTGAGGTATCCTGTATTCTGCCAATGCTCCAAGCTGGCCAGATATAATCAAGTTCACAAATAATGTGACTGAGTCACCATCGTCACAATGACTCCCCCTGACCAGTGTACATCAGCTCTTTTTAGGACAGTTGTGTCTTACAAAAAGGTTTGGAAGAGCAGATTTTCTATCTTGATAAGTGCACTAGGTGCTTGAAAAAAAATCTCCTGCTGTATCTGTCCTCTACAAGCAGGTATGTTCCTGACGCTAATGGTGCTGACAAGTCTCTGGGGAAATAGAAATAGGTATTAGCAGTTTAAAACCAAAATTCAGCTGAAGAAATCAGATCACAACAGATTTAATTTCCTGTCATCAGTGGCAAACATCCATCCTTCATACATTGTAAAGTAAAGCTTACAGAATATTTTCCTAAAGTTTCCTGTGATTTTGTCTGTGTCTATGTATATTGTGCCCACCATCTTATTCAGCACCTTAGGGGTTTTTCTTTTCAACATTGGTGATAAATATTGTTAAAATGGTCTTGCTTTGGTAATGGTTAATAACACAGTTCCTGCTGAAGGAATTGTTTTGGTTGCTGTGGATCAAAAATTATAAATAGCAATAACAAGAGCAGATAACAATCATATTTTACTGTGGGAAAATGTTCATCTTTTTTGCTGTTTCAATACTGACTTCATGTAAATGCAATTAGCTCTGTGATACAAAAATGAGAGAGTTTCATGGGTCATGGTTTTTGGATATAATCAGACTGAAACTCCAGTTTGTGGCCTCATCTATCATGCTTCTCTCTCCTTGCTTCTAGATAAAATGGAAACTTTCTGAGCTTGTGTAGGAGCTGATGTACTCTTCAGCTGGACAAGAAGGCTGGTGTTTCAGGGAAAGCCCTGAAGTTTTCTCTGAGGACTTGGATCTGAACCTGCTGCAGGATCTCTGCTGTAGGACAAGCATTTTACACAGCCTTGTCTGTGAGATGAAGGTGTTGCTTTTCAGCTTCACAAACATTCTCTGGGTGCAAGGTGTTTGTAGATGTTAAGTGTTCAGGTTCTGTGATGGTCTGTTGAATATTTAGCAGGACTTGCCTGCTTCAAGGTGTTAAAATCTTACAAATATACATTAATTCTTTCAGGGGAAAAAAAGTACTGAAGGTCTCTGGGTTGTTATGACAGTTATGAAACTTGCTTGCAAGAAATGAGAGTGCCTTATGAGGGCTATTTAGTGGACCAGGAAAACTTCTGAAGTTTGCAGAACTCATTCCTGTGTGCAGGAGTTCAGTTCTTCCTCACAGAGCAGGGCTTTCTACTGCAGTGATGCTGAATGTCACCTTTCTCCTCTCCTCCCCTGAAGAGGCTGAGCATGCCAGCCTCTAGGCCTTTGCTAGTGCCTTCCACTTTAAGATGTGAAAAGCAGTGTCGGCCACCGAGGCAATCTTGTTTTGTCAATAGAAGCAGGGTGAGAGGCTGCATTAGGGCGTAACAAACCTGCCCTTTCTGTTCATAGGTACCAGGCTGCTCAAGCTAGCGACAGATATTTCAGCTGGCATTTTTGTCTAGGCCAAACTTTTCTTAAGAAGTAAAGCTTGCTTATGAAACATTCACTAAAAGCAGGTGTTGCAGACATCCCATTAGTAACCTTTGACTTACCTTCCCCTTTGAAACTCTTCATCCCAAAGGACTGACATTTCAAAGCCCTGTTTTTTAGTGTGTGCTCCTCCAAGTTTGCATATTGTAAACATTTTTCTTCTCTGCTCTGATGGAACAGAGCCAAAAATCTGCACAATGGGAGAACTAGATGTTAATGAGCAGAGATTGTGGGAAAATGTGTACCCGGCTGCCCTGCCTGACCTACCTGATAATGCTACATTTAGCACATTCTTTTCCATTAATGTATCAAGCCTTGAAATGGTAGCAAACAAGACATATTTTGAAGGTCTGTTTTAAAGAAAATTGCTTTCCTACAACAGTGGAAATAAAACATGATTTATTGTACAGTTGGCAGATGGACAGCTGGCCCTGGAAATAGTTATGTGCAAACAGTGATGTGAAGTTATATATTCTTCATGTTTTCAGTAACATTGCTTTATGTGAAGGTTTAAATTATATAAATCACAAGTGTTACATATAGGCTTATATTGAATCAGAGAAGTTTACCATCACTCTGTGGCATGTAGGTGGTGATGAGAAAAAAAAAATGGCTATTGGGGCTGTTAGGACAAAAAATATTCTAGCACTTTGGCATCTTCTAAGTAGATTTTTTTCACTATGGCTGTGTTCACAACCCCTTTTTTAATGTGTTTATGTCAGCGGAGTTTTGTTTGTACAAAATGCTCCTGAAAAATTAATCTTAGCTCCTCTGAGCCAAGTTTCATTCAATCATAAAACAAAATTTATGTCTCGACCATATGAAAATCATTAGGAGCAAAAGGATGCTGAGAACATAAACAGCACCATGTGACTTTAAGACACCCAATTGCACAGCTTGAACCTATCAAGTGGTGAACATATTAAAATACTACAGAGAACACTTACAGTCAGCATTTGCTGTGAAATGAGTAGGGAGAAATTTGTTTGCATAAAACTTCTGACTAACGAAGAGGAGTACTGAAGGAATTAGTAACAAAACACTGCAGATAATTTTTGATCAGAGAAAGGGATTAAATCCATTAAATAAGCTATTTCTTACAAACTTTTTCCACAGCTATTTTTTAATTATACTTTTATATGTCCAACTTTGCTCTAAAAGTGTAATATGTGTAGTAAATATTGAATACAAATGTGAACTCTTTACAAATGACATTCCAGATCCTTATTAGGAAGTGCTTATTTCTTCACAGTCAAAGATTCCTAAAGAGCTTTTCTATGGCGAAAGAGATTTCCACTCATTACCTTGAAAACAACACTCACCTCCACTGTGGAGTGGATATGGGCTCTGAGCCATATTTTGCAAAGGACAAAACAAATTCTTTAGCAGAACATCTGCTAGATAAGAGCAGCATTCCTTAGAATAGGTTTTCTGATGAAAGAGCTGCCTTGATTCCAAAAGAACTTATATGCTAAACCAACTACTACCAGTGCTAGTTCTGTTCCATGCTTTCAGGAACAATTTTAAACCCCAGCTAACACCAAAACTGTGGAGATGGTTAACATGTTTTGGGGCTATTCAAATCAACTTAAACTTTGCATAATAAAAGATAATTCAGAATTATCAATCCCATTTTCAGGAATCTATAAAATGGCATGAGACATGCATGTGACTAGCTGATAGGCTGTCTCTATGCCAATTATACCTCTGTACCCTCAGAGCTGCTCAGAGCAGCTAAAGGGTGATAGCTGTTCCGCACGTCCTGAAGTCTGTATGTTAAGGGAGTTGTTTACATCTGTTTTCTCACACTGTCACACCACTAGTAAGGCCTTGCAACAATGGACTGTTGCACTGTCATGCAAGAGCACAGCACGGCGCTGAGGAAGGAAACATGACAAAGGGGACTGAGTACAAATCTATCGTGTATTTACAAGAGCCCTTGCTAATGCTAGGATAACCTCTGAGGCAAAGACCTTCCAGGGTTGGAAGGCTCTAAGACTGAACCCTGGGTTCAGTAGAGTACTTAGATGGCCTTGCTGTTTATTCTGGGGAAATCTTAATGATTCAGGCAGGATCTATTACCAAGCTGGGTACTTTCAGTTCCCATTTTTCACTCTCCATCTTAGAGTTATATAATCAGAGAATAGTTAGGGTTGGAAAGGACTTTAAGATCATCTAGTTCCAACCCCCCTGCCATGGGCAGGGACATCTAAACCATGTCACCCAAGGCTCTGTCCAACACGGCCTTCAACACCACCAGGGATGGAGGATTCACAGCTTCCTTGGGTAACCCATTCCACTGTTTCACCACCCTCACAGTAAAGAATTTCTTCCTTATATCCAATCTAAACTTCCCCTGTTAACCAGTTACCCCTTCTCCTGTCACTACAGTCCTTAATGAATAGTCCCTCCCCAGCATCCTTGCAGGCCCCCTTCAGATACTGGAAGGCTGCTATAAGGTCTCCACGCAGCCTCCTCTTCTCCAGGCTGAACAGCCCCAACTTTCTCAGCCTATCTTCATACGGGAGGTGCTCCAGTCCCCTGATCATCCTCGTGGCCCTCCTCTGCACTTGTTCCAACAGTTCCATGTCCTTTTTATGCTGAGCACACCAAAACTGCACACAGTACTCCAAGTGAGGTCTCACAACAGTAGAGCAGAGAGGCAGGATCACCCCCTTCGATCTGCTGGTCACACTCCTTTTGATGCAGCCCAGGATACGGTTGGCTTTCTGGGCTGTGAGTGCACACTGCTGGCTCATGTTCATTTTGTCATCGACCAACACCCCCAAGTCCTTCTCCGCAGGGTTGCAGTGGAATTTCACAACACGGACTCAAGTTAATGCAGACTCACGTCCTTGTTTACTGTTACAAATCCCTTTTTATCCCCTTGTTAGGTACTTTCCAACCTGCACATACATACCACGTTCAACCTCATTGGCCCCTGTGAAACCCTCCAGGTAAATAGACCAATCACAATGTTGCAGACCCTCTCACAACCCGCACATCCTCTAGCCTCCATCTGCGATTCCCGCCACAACTACACCTGGACTCTTCGACCATCCCTGTCCTTCAACAGCCCAGCTCATCGCTCCAGGGCTTGTTAAGAACTATGGCCTCAGAGCTCGCTCCCAAACTGTTCGCCTTCACTCCCCACATCTCCCCCTTTTTGTTTTCTATGTACACTATCAACACCTGCTTAAGGGCTGGATTAATAAGAAACCATCTAAGCTAATAAAAACTAATAAAACAAACATTCTTAATACAATTCTTTCACTCGTAGCAAATAAACAGTTAAAGAACAGTTAACATTCTGCACTAACTATTGGTTTCAAGCTATACAATGAAAATACAGATACATATCAATTTTTACAGATCTTAACAAATCAATTTCTTGCAGCTGTGTTATTATACCCCCCAGCCATCTCACGTTTTCGCAGGATTTGAGGTTGCCATTGCTTCCAACAGCAGTCTGAAAGGACTACCTGAAGCACGGATCAGGGATGTTGCAGAGAGGCTGCCTGCTCTAGTGAGTCCCACGGACTATTACTCACTTCTAGTGATCCATGTGGGTGCTAGTGATGTTGATAGCAGTAGCCTGGAGAACATAAAGAAGGACTACAGAGCCCTGGGAGAGGTGGTTAAGGACTCTGGAGCTCAGATTGTCTTTTCATCAATTCTCCAGGATACAGGAGAGGACCCTAAAAAAGCTAGGAGGATTGGCCAGGTTAATAAATGGTTAGAAGGGTGGTGTCATAGTCAGGGGTTTGGGTGTTTTGAATAAGGGACCCAAGTTTGTAGGCCAGGTCTACTGGGGGCTGGTGGAGCTGATCTGGCAAAGAAGAGGAAGAGAGGCTTTGGTAGGAGGCTTGCCAGGCTGGTCAAGGTTTCTTTAAACTAGATGTGTTGGGGGAGGGGGGCATCGTTCCATCCCAACACACCCAGTCAGTTGCCAGCACCTACAACAAATGCTTGGAGCGATGCAGACATATTCCAGCCACTCCAGCCAATGAGCCGGCTTCATTTGGAGCTCAGCTCAAATGCCTCTATACAAACGCCCTTAGCATTGGAAACAAACAAGAGGAATTAGAGATGTGCGCATGACTACAGGGTATGATATCGTAGGCATCACAGAAACATGGTGGGATGGCTCCTACGACTGGAGTGTTGGGATGGAAGGTTACAGACTCTTTAGAAAAGACAGGCCTGGCAGGCGGGGAGGGGGAGTTGCTATTTATGTTAGGGCTAGGCTGGAGAGTATGCAACTCTGTCTGGGGACAGGTGAGCAGTTAACAGAGAGTTTGTGGGTCAGGGTTAAAGGGAGAACACCTATGGGGGACATTACTGTGCGGATCTGTTACAGACCGCCTGATCAAGAGGAATCTGTGGATGAAGTGCTCTATAGGCAGATAGGAACAGCCTCATGCTCACAGGCCCTTGTTCTCATGGGGGACTTCAAACACCTTGACATCTGTTGGAGTGAAGGTACGGCCCGGCACAAGCAATCCAGGAGGTTCCTCGGTTGTGTGGAAGACAACTTCCTTCTGCAAGTAATAGAGGAGCCGACAAGGAGAGGTGCCATGCTTGACCTCATGCTCACCAACAGGGAAGGGCTCGTTGCAAATGTGACGCTCCAGGGCAGCCTTGGTTGCAGCGACCATGAGATGGTTGAATTCGAGATCCTCAGGACAGTGAGAAGAGCGTGCAGCAAGCTCACTGCCCTGGACTTCAAGAGAGCAGACTTATTATAATCACATCTGTTGAACCCCTATTCTGTTCTGTTATAGAGAGCACACTTTGGCCTCTTCAGGAACCTGCTTAGTAAGGTTCCATGGGATACAGCCCTAGAGGGCAGGGGGGCCCCAGGCTGTTGGTTCTTATTCAAGGATCACCTGCTACAAGTTCAGGAGTGTTGTGTCCCGACAAGAAGGAAGTGCAGCAGGAGGGCCAGGAGACCTCCTTGGATGGATAAGGAGCTGCTCAGGAAAATTCAATGGAAAAAAGAGGCTTATAGAAGGTGAAAGAAAGGACAGGCAGCCTGGGAAGAATACAGGGATGTTGTCCTGGAAGCTAGGGACATCAACATCTTTGTCGGTGACATGGACAGTGGGATTGAGTGCATCCTCAGCAAGTTTGCTGATGACACCAAGCTGTGTGGTTAAGTTGATACACCGGAGGGAAGGGATGCCATCCAGAGGGACCTTGACATGCTTGTGAGGTGGGCTGATGCCAACCTGATGAAGTTTAACCATGCCAAGTGCAAGGTCCTACACCTGGGTCGGAGCAATCCCACGCACAGCTACAGGTTGGGCAAAGAAGAGATTCAGAGCAGCCCTGCAGAGAAAGACTTGGGGGTGTTGGTCGATGACAAAATGAACATGAGCCAGCAGTGTGCGCTCGCAGCCCAGAGAGCCAACCGTATCCTGGGCTGCATCAAAAGGAGTGTGACCAGCAGATCGAAGGGGGTGATCCTGCCTCTCTGCCCTACTGTTGTGAGACCTCACTTGGAGTACTGTGTGCAGTTTTGGTGTGCTCAGCATAAAAAGGACATGGAACTGTTGGAACAAGTGCAGAAGAGGGCCACGAGGATGATCAGGGGACTGGAGCACCTCCCGTGTGAAGATAGGCTGAGAAAGTTGGGGCTGTTCAGCCTGGAGAAGAGGAGGCTGCGTGGAGACCTCATAGCAGCCTTCCAGTATCTGAAGGGGGCCTGCAAGGATGCTGGGGAGGGACTCTTCATTAAGGACTGTAGTGACAGGACAAGGGGTAACGGGTTAAAACTTAAACAGGGGAAGTTTAGATTGGATATAAGGAAGAAATTCTTTACTGTGAGGGTTGTGAGGCACTGGAATGTGTTGCTCAGGGAGGTTGTGAATGCTCCATCCTTGGCGGTGTTGAAGGCCAGGTTGGATGAGGCCTTGGGTGACATGGTTTAGTGTGACGTGTCCCTGCCCATGGCAGGGGGGTTGGAACTAGATGATCTTAAGGTCCTTTCCAACCCTAACTATTCTATGATTCTAATTTGGAATACTGCTGTTGAGACTGCTTGGATCACTTGCCATTTCACTTTTGGGGGTATTTGTTCTGATTCTGCAGCAATTAAAATGTCATCCATATAATGATAGATTAAAACATTCTCAAAGCACTCTCGTGGGCTCAAAACTGCTGCTACGAATTGATGACATAGTGTAGGACTGTTTTTCATACCCTGTGGCAACACTTTCCAACGATATCTTTTATGTGGCTCTGCAGCGTTGATAGAAGGCACAGAAAAGTCAAATCGTGGTGCATCTTGTGGAGCAAGAGGTATCATGAAAAAACAGTTTTTTAAATCAATAACTATAAGAGTCCATGTTTGTAGTAACATTGCTGGCGAGGGGAGCCCAGGTTGCAAAGCTCCCATATCTTCAATGACCTCATTTATCTTTCTTAGGTCATTTAAAAGCCTCCAAACATTATTTTTCTTTTGAATCACAGAGACAGGTGTGTTCCATGGGCTGGTCATGGGGACTACGTGACCAGCTTTCAGCTGTTCATCCACCAATTTGTGTAATTGCAGCAGTTTTTCTTTTGGGAGGGGTCACTGATTTACCACACAGGCTCATCTGATTTCCAGGTTAAAGGTGGGACCTGCTGCAAAATAGTGGCCCCTAGGAAAAAATCTGTACTTAAATGTATTCCCCATTGGCTTAAACAGTCTCTGCCCCCTAAGGTAGGAGATCCAGATAACGCAAAAGGCCTAATCGAGGCAGATCTCCCTTCTGGTCTAAAAATAGCAACAAGCTCTCTGCTCTGCTTCGGAGAGGTTTGACCACCAATCCCCGCAAATGAGGCATGAGTGTCCATTAAAGGCCAATGATCGGGCCATTGTGATGCAGAAATGACTGTAACATCTGCTCCACCAACTATTCCTTGCAAAGTAATTTTTGTACCCTGTGATTTAAAGTACAGGACAACTGGGGTCTGTTCAAAGTTAATTGTTGAGTCCAATAAATTTCATATATCCCTGTAGAGTTAACACATTCTGAGCCCTGCACAGTGTGGACAGCATCCAGTAACTGGAGTGAAAAATATATTAATTGTGCAATTTGGCTTCCTGCTGGTATAGTACATGGTGGCATTGAAGTCCACGCCATTATTTTAATTTTTCCTTCAAAGTCAGCATCTATGACCCCTGGCAGCACAAAAAGACCCCTTATTGCTGTAGAGGATAGTCCAATTAACAGTGCTGCCTTTCCATGCCCGAATGGGCCATATGTGCCTGTTGGAATAAGCACAACTAATGTGTCTTGAATTATTGTCTCTCCCGAGGTGGCCAGATCTACTCCAGCACCACTGCTTGTGCTGGCACACAAACTGCGGCAGCTCCCTGAGGGGGCCATTTGGAGGATAATTTGTTGTCATGGCATGGCCCCTCGCCGTGCTCCACCACACATTTCCCGGTGAAGTTAAAAGCTGGCCATTCCGATCAAATTTTGATCTGCAATGACTTACATAATTATGTCCTTTACGACAGAGCAAGCAAATTCCAGGTGCTCCCCTTTTATTATTTGTTTTTATTTTTGGACATTCTTTTTTCAAGTGGCCGTACTGATTGCATGAAGAGCACTGCTGTGACTTAGTCGACAATGCCACTAATGCTTCCGCAATCAGAGACAGGTTGTGTTGTCTAGACCTGATATTCATACAAGCATTTAACATATCATCTATGCTTGGATCTCGTAATGGCTGCAATACTTTCTGACAGTCAGGGTTAGCATTCTCAATAGCAAGTTGTTTAAAAATATATTAACGTGCTTTCTCATTATCAGTTTGTTTCTCCAGAGCCTCATTAAGTCAGTCTAAAAACTTCATAAACGGCTCTTTTGCCTCTTGTTTTATTCGGACTAAAGGCTGTCTCTTTTTACCAGCATCAGGGACAGTTTTCAAAGCTCTCAGTGCCAGTTTAACTTTCTGCAAGCCTGCCTGGTAAATCCTAGCTTGTGCAGCACTGGTGCCAAAATCAGCCTAACCCAGAAATATATCAATAGTAACCGCTCGCCGTGAATTACGCACCCTCAATGCTAAATTTTCAGTAGCCTTGGTGCCTGCGAGCTGCCTCATTTTCGATTCCCACATAGTATATTGCATGTCCGTCACTATCAAACAAAACAACATTTTGAAGTCATTTGGGATAAATACATCAGTATTGCAGATAGACTGTATCAAATGAGTTGTATATGGGGCCCCGAGTCCATGGTCCAACACCGTTCTCCTGATATCTCTGATCCCCTACCCATCTCGCTTCTCCCTTTACAGCTGCTCATTTGTCATAAGGATCTGGGGGATATAAATCAGGCTCCTTTTCAGGATCCACAGGCCCCAGGTCTAAAGGACCATCCAGGTCATCATCAGAATTATCAGATGGCAGAATCACAGGAGCAACAACAGCAGACTGATTTTTTAATCTCACGGCAGAGTCCAGCAAAGAGTGGGGTGGTGAGGGAGCCAAAGGTACCGCTTCTGCCTCCTGTGCTTGTGAGCCAAACTGAAGTTTTAAAGTTTTAAACTGGGCACCAGCTCAATAAATTGGTGGCAACTTTATCATTGTTTGTAGCACAGTCCCACAAATTAGCAGCAATCTTATCTCAAATCTCCGGGGTATAAATATTAGTGGAATCAATTGACGGATCAACTTCTGATGCCCAGAGAAGGATACTTTTCAATTCTTCTTTATCAACTTTTTTCCCATACTGCTTAAGAATCATAGCAAAAACTTCTAGAACATTTCCCTGCTCCTTTGTTAAAGCAGACCCCATAGTTCTCAGCCACTTTCCCTTGTCCTGCAAGAGGCAATCGGTGTGGTCTGAATTTGCTTCCTTTCAGCGTACACCTTCGTTTGCTTTCAGCAAGCAGTTCGGCTGAGCCACGCCACCGGATCGACAATTAATCGCTTTTCGTGCTCCATGTGGTGGGCACCATTGTGGCATGTCACGACACTGACTCAAGTTAGTGAAAACTCAAATCCTCCTTTATTGTTATAAAGCCCATTTAATCCCCTTGTTCGGTACTTTCCAACCTGCACGTACATACCATGTTCAACGTCATTGGCCCCTGTGAAACCCTCTAGGTAAATAGACCAATCACAATGCTGCAGACCCTCTCACAACCCCCACATTCTCTAGCCTCCCATCTGAGATTCCCACCACAGCTACCCCTGAGCCCATCCTCTCGACCTTCCCTATCCTTCAACAGCCCAGCTCATCGCCCCAGGGCTTGTTAAGCACTAAGGCCTCAGAGCTCACTACCAAACTGTTTGCCTTCACTCCCCACAGATTGCTCTGAATCTCTTCTCTGCCCAACCTGTAGCTGTGCCTGGGATTGCTCTGACCCAGATGTAGGACCTTGCACTTGGCATGGTTAAACTTCATCAGGTTGGCATCAGCCCACCTCACAAGCATGTCAAGGTCCCTGTGGATGGCATCCCTTCACTCTGGTGTATCAACTGAAACACACAGCTTGGTGTCATCAGCAAATTTGCTGAGGATGCACTCAATCCCACTGTCCATGTCACCGACAAAGATGCTGAACAAGACTGGTCCCAACACTGATCCCTGAGGGACACCACTCGTTACTGGTCTCCAGGTGGACATTGAGCCATTGACCACAACTCTTTGCATGCGTCCATCCAGCCAGTTCTTTATCCACCGAGTGGTCCACCCATCAAGCTGATGTCTCCCCAGTTTAGAGACAAGGATGTCACGCGGAACAATGTTGAACTCTTTGCACAAGTCCAGGTAGATGACATCAACTGCTCTACCCCTGTCCATCAGTTCCATAGCCTCATCATAGAAGGCCACTAAATTGGTCAGGCAGGATTTCCCTTTAGTGAAGCCATGCTGGCTGTCACCAACCACCTCCTTGTTTTTCATGTGCCTTAGCATGCCTTCCAGGAGAATCTGCTCCAAGGTTTTGCCAGGCACAGAGGTGAGACTGACTGGTCTGTAGTCCCCTGGGTCATCCATTTTCCCCTTCTTGAAAATGGGGGTTATATTTCCCTTTTTGCAGTCATCAGGAACTTCACCTGACTGCCATGATTTTTCAAATGTGATGGCCAGTGGCTTAGCAACTTCATTTGACAGCTCCTTCAGGACCCATGGATGGATTTCATCAGGTCCCATGGACTTGTGAATGTTCAGGTTCTTAAGATGGTCTCGAACCAAATCCTCTCCTACAGAGGGCCTAGGGTCTTCATTCTCACAGTCCCTGTGTCTGCCTTCCAAGACTTGGGTGGGGCAGTCAGAGCCTTTGCCAGTGAAGACCAAGGCAAAGATGTCATTAAGAACCTCAGCCTTCTCCAAATCCCGGGTAGCCAGTTCTCCTGATATCTTCTGGAGAGGGCCCACGTTGTCCCTAGTCTGTCTTTTATTTGCAGTGTGCCTACAGGATCCCTTCCTGCTATCTTTCACATCCCTAGCCAAGTTCAATTCTAACTGGGCCTTAGCCTTCCTCACCTGGTCCCTAGCTTCCAGGACAACATCCCTGTATTCTTCCCAGGCTGCCTGTCCTTTCTTTCACCTTCTATAAGCCTCTTTTTTCCATTGAATTTTCCTGAGCAGCTCCTTATCCATCCAAGGAGGTCTCCTGGCCCTCCTGCTGCACTTCCTTCTAGTCGGGACACAACACTCCTGAACTTGTAGCAGGTGATCCTTGAATAAGAACCAACAGCCTGGGGCCCCCCTGCCCTCTAGGGCTGTATCCCATGAAACCTTACTAAGCAGGTTCCTGAAGAGGCCAAAGTCTGCTCTCTTGAAGTCCAGGGCAGTGAGCTTGCTGCACGCTCTTCTCACTGTCCTGAGGATCTTGAATTCAACCATCTCATGGTCGCTGCAACCAAGGCTGCCCTGGAGCGTCACATTTGCAACGAGCCCTTCCCTGTTGGTGAGCATGAGGTCAAGCATGGCACCTCTCCTTGTCGGCTCCTCTATTACTTGCAGAAGGAAGTTGTCTTCCACACAACCGAGGAACCTCCTGGATTGCTTGTGCCGGCCGTACTGTCGTTCCAACAGATGTCAGGGTGTTTGAAGTCCCCCATGTGAACAAGGGCCTGCTTGAGTGAGGCTGTTCCTATTTGTCAATAGAGCACTTAATGCCTTATAGAGCATCTTCCATGCCTGTTGCTACAGTTCCAGGTTTCTGATGTCCCTTACTGCTTGGTACAGTGACTACAGAACATCTATGCATTGTCAAATATTTCTGCATGATGATTAAAACAAAACTTTGATAAGTTTGTGGCAAACATCAACTTGATGACTGTGACTAGGGAAGCACTGTGCTTTCTCAGTTGAGCTTTGGCTCATCTGCATTCCTCATGGAGCTGTAACTTCGTCACATGCCTTCTGTTTGTTTGTTTCCCTCTTTATTGTACTCAAGGGATGTTGCAGTCTGTGTTTGGGAACTGCCCCAACTGAAAGAGTCAGAGAGCTACGATGTAGCTGGAAACAGGAAAGCAGGAACACAGGGAAAGAAGAGGGTTTGGGAAAGTTGCTTATTCTTTTTGTTTTTCTTCAGTTCCTGTCAGATGCTGACTACAGTGTGGTTTGGATTTTAGTTGCTCAGCTGAAATGATAGAATTTGTAGATAGAATTTGTATGGAGGAGGTAATCTCTTTTGATGATTATGCCCCCACATCTGATGAGTATACCCAGCCCACCTCCTTGCTGGTCCTGGGATTCTCTTCCTGCACTTTTCTCCAGCTTTGCTTTCAAAGCCCTGTGAAAAGTATTTTCATAATTGTTCTTTCTTCATAAATCTGTTCCTTTAGCTTCACTGTCTGAAAATCTTGTATTCTGTATGTGAATGCCATAAGAGATACCCCCTAGCCTCTCCAATACACATTAGATTTGGCTTCTTCCAGTCAGTGCTAACTTCCTCTTGAGTGGTTATCATCATTCAGACTAAATGTTTTAGGGGGCTTGGATCATATCTCAGAACTGGGTCATTCCTGGACTGATTTTATTGGGCAATAGAAGATATTCATCCTATCCTGATTTCCCACAGCCTTCAGACCTGGAAGAGTTAAGAAAGTTTTTAGCAGTGGTGTCCCAACAACACGTCTATGCTCCTCTAAAGAGGTTAAATGGAGAGTTATCTTATGTTGAATATATATCAAGTTGCTATTGCTAAAACTTTCAGGATTCCTTTAGCAAGTATGAGTCTTATTCAGAAAAATATCACTATTAAGAAGAGCATTTGACCACAACATAAAATATAATTGTGGATGGGAATTGACAAGCATGTATTTAGGTTTTTTTCAATATAGGTTGATCTCACATCATATTTTTATTTCTTATTCTGTTCAACATCTTTAGTAGTGACAGGGACAGCTTCCAGTATCTGAAGGGGGTTACAAGGATGCTGGAGAGGGACTCTTCGTCAGGGACTGTAGCTACAGGACAAGGGATGATGGGTTCAAACTGTAGCAGGGGAAGTTCAGGTTGGATATAAGGAAGAAGTTCTTCCCTGTGAGGGTGGTGAGGCACCGGAATGGGTTGCCCAAGGAAGTTATGAATGCTCCATCCCTGGCAGTGTTGAAGGCCAGGTTGGACAAAGCCTTGGGTGACATGGTTTAGTGTGAGGTGTCCCTGTCCATGGCAGAGGGTTGGAACTCGGTGATTTTAAGGTTCTTTCTAACCCAAACCTGCTGATAAAAGGTGTCATCTTAACGACATTTTCAATTGATACTTCTAAAACATCTGCATGATTCGTTGCTGATATCTTGCCGCCCCTGGATTATTAATGAAGTTCCTCAGATCCCTTTTTTAAAAAATAGTGCCAGTGTTCCCATTTTATAAATGATGGGCTGAATTAGAGAGTAACTTTCGCGCTTTTGCAAGAGAAAAATTGGTCTTACAGATTCCAGTCATCCTTACTTTCCTCATCACAGGCTGTTCTTGAAAATGGAGAAGATAATCTCTTTTGATTTTCAGAGAGTGAATGCAACTCTGCTCTCATGTTAAGAAATTTAAGCTTTTGAAAATCCGCTTGCTGCCAAAAGACTTTTTTTCAAGACCTTTAACTATGGGTGACCCTCTGTTTAAAGTCTTGTCTAGCTGTGTTTTATAAATATCTCTTAACTGATAAATGAATTATTTCCTTTAATTAAGCTGTCCATATTGCTATGCAGAGTTTGCAAATGCAGTTTTGCTGTAAGCTGATGAGTTTGCCAAATCAGTTCTGTTGTGTTTTTGTGTTTGGTTCTTACGCCGTGTATATTTTGAACTGTCTGGCATGATTTTGACCCAATTTGATGAAGTTTTGTCAGCCATTGTTACAATATACCAGAAACCATACTAGAAAATCAGATCTTGCCATATTTAATCTAACAAAACAGCTTTGTTGCTGATCTTGTCTGGCTGTCTAACAGATGGGCTAGCATCCCATGGGAAGACAGCCACTTCCTTGCATAACAAACAAAGAAGAAGTTGTCTGCAAGCCATTAATGTATTGTAAAGTTAGATGCAATGTCTTGATATTGTCAGAATGGGTTCCTCAAGAACATTTCTTTGACATTCTGTGCTGTCAGATACAAGACAGCATTAAATTAAAATGAAAACTTTAAAAAGCTTCCATCTGTTTAACTGTTCCCAACAAAATTACATCAGTAAAAATATCCTCCATTTTATAAATATTGATAACCAGCTAATAGACAGTAAAAGATTAAGTAGGGTATTTGATGGGGCAATATCATTCAGCCCATGTGCCACATTCCCAACGTGCTGTGGGGATTCCTGTCTCCTTTTTCCCTTTTACAAATAAGGATGTCAGTTCTAACTCTTTTCTTTCTTGAATTTCAAGCTGCTTATTGTATGGTAGAAGCTTATGGAAATCCTGGCTGGTCATTAGAATTGCAGAACTGGGTTTGGTTTCTTTTATGGAACACCAAAGTAAAAATAAGCTCCACAAAAATAAATGTGTTTTTCTCTAAGAAGGATATTTTACCTACCAAAAAAAAAAAAAAAAAAAAAAAAAAAGGAAAAAGCTAATCAAATTCCAGCTGTATAATGCTGTTTAAGCCTGAATGACATGGAGCTGATCAGCAAACTCAGCAGTGTGCTACTTACCTAGTTGCCCTGACAGGTCTTAAGACCACCTTCCCACTAAAATTCCACGTTTAAGTTAGAGGCAGAAATAAATCCAGTGATCTGAGAATCAAAAAAGATCACCCAATCTGGATAGATTGAGGTGACAATTCCTTTTTTATCTGTCTTAAAGCTAAGAAGGGCTTAAAGCTAGAGTGAAAGCCTTGCTAAAAACGCTTAAAGAACTATTGTAAACTCAAAGACTGACAAAATCCAAAGAAAATTACAACTATCATTGCAGACTATTTTTGTTTGACTTTTATCATAGTTTTACAACTTGTGTTTCTGTTTCTAGAACATGTTATCAGTAGAGAAAACTTCAGGAGAAGCTATACCGAAATTGGTGTGAGCCCCATGTCACAGTTCATCTTCTCTGCTATGCAGTGACTAAAATGGGTTTAATGTCAAAAATATCTGGGAAATAAGAGAGAACTTTTTCAGAAACATATCTGAGTTTTTATATTCAAAATATGTGAATGAATAAGTGGTTTATTACAGATCTCCTGAAGTGTTTTGACTTTTTTGACTGGTAACTGTATGTATACAGTAATCTTTCCATCTGGCCTCTTCTTTGTAGTTCACTTCTATTCATTGTTATGAAAGTCATTAATGAAAGTATTAAAGGCACTCTGCTCTGGACTAATGTTTTGTTCTGTTTTAGATGCATGTCTAATAACCTTCCTGTCCTTCAGTTGTTTTTTGTTTTACGATCAGTTGTCATTTGGTTTGTTATACCCATTGAAATGTTGCTACTTATATTCATCATTTCTTCCTTTGGAAACATATCCAGTGATTTCCTGAAAGCCAGATAATTTTCTCTTTATACAGTAGTATGTATTGTCTAGTGTATGGAATACTTCTGGCACACCTCAGATGTGTTTTACTCTGTTTTATTTTTATCTTGAATGGTCCTTACTTTAACCTTACTATTTCTTCCTAGATTCCTTATGTTATTGCATAACAACCCAGGATGGGACCTGTGATTCCTCAAACCACTCTTTTCCTATTCTGAAATAAAGGGACTACATTTGTTATTTTCTAGTCATGTAGTACAAATACAGTGGTATGAGACATTCAACATTTTTATATGGAAATTTCTTGGCATTTCCTGACTTTGAGCTCTTTTTCATTCCTATACCAGCATTCATATTAATTACATTTTTTGTGTGCTATTTTTCAACATCAGGAGAAAATTAGCTGCTCTCAACAGCATTAACAAGAGCTTTGTTATATGTTAAAATATATATTATATTAATAATATATATTAAAATATATGTTATATAAATATGTTTCATTAGGTTTTCAAGTGCTTTGTTAACTTTAAACAAAGGGGGGATTTTCACAGTCGCACATAGGATTTAGATATCAAATATCTCTCCTCTGCCTTTCACCTTTAGAAAGACTTCCTATGACAGTGTTTGTGATTTCTGAAATATTATTTCTCAGGAGGTGAAGGGTAATATAAGGAACAGATACTTCTGACTCTTTTCAACACCTGCAAGCTCTCTAGCACCTCTGGCCTTTTTCTTCAGGGCTAGAGCTGTGTGAAGCTTCACACGTAGAATGGAGCTGGATGATTCTAGCATCTAATCAGGTCAAAGGCTAAATTCCTCTAGTGTGCAACGTTACCCTAGGCTGAATTATAGCCCTGTAAGCTGAATGGTTAGATCTTTAACTTGTCAATTGATTTTGTGCAATAGATAGAAAATCACCACATCACACAGCTGTCAGTTTTGTACCACTACTGACATCTTTTGCCCACACCTTGCAATCTGAATTGCAGGATGTGTTTCTATGCTGTGTTGCAATACCTCTTTGCTTTTCAAATTGCAAGAGAACATGTGATGACACAAAGCATCGTACAGCCTTGGCTGAACAGGCTGATCCACTGCCGACATGAAGCAGTGTAGCTGCCTAATTGTGTGCTCTGTGAATCTGGCCCTGAATATGGCAGTCACACTGAAGTGGTAACCACTGGTCTGAACTAGAATGTGTAAGCTGGTATGCTTGAATTAAGTTGTATAAACTGGTTATGGCTATGCCTCTGCTGTGAGAGTTACAAGCTCTGGTCATGCAAACTTTGGTTCTTAGAAGAACAAGCTTTGCAGATAAGTAAGCACGTGGGTACAAGTTTTAAACAACCTCTGTGTAAAGTTTTACTTTGTGCTAAGTGCCTGAAGTGCTAGATGCCCATTTGTCACATACTTTCTAAAGTTGGACTACTGATACTATTTTGTTTGTGATGTATTTAAAGTATTGAAACCTTTCCTTAAGATTTATGTGTCCTTCCAAAGGGCACCCAATGAATGCTTGGCATGCTTTCATTCTGGCTGCACAGTTTAGCAAAAGCTATGGATAACTGGATCCACACTTGGAACATGCAGCTCTCCCCCCTTCCCAGATGAGATTCTTAACAGCACCTTTTAGTTTGGCAGTCGATCACTTCTATGAAGACACGATTGCCTTTGCCAGGCTTCTGGGATCTCTGCAAAGCTTTTCTCAACCGCAAATAATTTCTTCATTCAGCATATCACTTGACATCTTTGGTGTTATAAATTAGCTCAGGAGAGTGGACACATTTCACCTCCTCACCAACAGCTCACTTCTCATGTGTTCTGAAGTTATTGTTGCTTTAGGGGACAGTGCAGTTTTACTCTCCTACTGCACTATCAAGAGAAAAAAGTAACTTTCATCAAAACACCTGCTTTTCTTTAGAAAGAATAATGGGGAAATATCTTTTTAAAAGCCTTTATTTATCTACTGTCTTAATTTACAAAAAGCCCCTGATTACTCAGATCCCCAGAGATTTGGTAAAAAAAGCATAGCAGACCAAAGCAAAAGAAAAGGGAAAATACAGTACTGTCTTTCTCTTGCCACACAGGAACAAAACCATGGCAGTGTGCCCTCAAGTTACCTGACCTTTATTCTCTCCTGGAGTCAAAATCCAGAAGCAAGTGGTGTCCACTAAGAAAAAAATAAACACTTCGGGTCTGTGAGCTCCAGCCTTGAGAGTCTTTACTGGCCAACACCTGCAAGTTAGAAGCCAACTGAGACACACTGAATGTTACTTCACTTTATAGGCTTCAGTCTCCTCATCCAGAAACTCTCCCTCAAGTTCAACACAGAGATGGCGAAGTGTGTTGGGAGATGCCCAGGATATTCATGAAGGCTTTGACCTGTCATGATTTCACCCTTCTTCATCATTTTCCCTTCTCTGACAAACTTGGGGAAAGGTGTCACAAAGCTTTATTATTCTTCTTAGCTATGACTTTCACAAGGGCTTAAGAGTGCTAAGCATCTAAATCTTACTTGAATTCCTAATTCTCTCATTTTTAAGGATCCTCTTGTCAATTCTTCTTTTTCCACAGGTTTTAAGGTGGCAATCTGCAGACATACTGTGACTGTGCTGCATAGTGTTGCTACAGTTTCTGGACATGTCACATCCTTCTATTCTTCTAGCATGAGTGACACAGGGCCAGAAATTTTAAGTAACAGATCACTTTCTGTGGGCCAACAAGTAAGGAGCACAAGCACTCCAAGTATGCATGTGACAGACTTGAAAGGATTAAATTTGTTGTGATCTTCAATTACGCCTTTATAGTATCGGGGCCTTAAGAGCTCAGTCACAGGCTATTATGGATGGAGCGCATAAACACACAGAAGAAAAAATAGTTCTTGGCACCTAATGGTTTAGCACTGGGTCATCTCGCTTACAGTTTATGATTGTGATCTAAAATATGCAGAGTGGTGTAGTCTAATTTGTTCCTAGTCTAACTCTCTAAGACCAGGTACCTGGCTATAGCTGTGACTCCTATGCCTACAGCTGATGCTGAGAACTTCAAGCAGAACTTTGTGTCTGTCCAGTTTTGGCCTTGGCAAGTGGCCTGTGGCCCATGAGCTGCACATGCATCTCCACAGCTGACTTCACATGGCTTTCAGCATCTTCTTAAAACACCTCCTCACTGAGGATGGATTATTGCATCTGTTACTGCTTTGCCTTCTGCGCTGTGTGCATCCTGCTTTTGGCTGAAATAAAGAAGGCAGCATCACCTTCAAATTTGATTTTTTTCTCTCCAGTTCAGTTCAGATTTGGGAAGTATCTCTGAGTCATGGGAATAAGAAAATCTGGTAAGAAATTAATCTTAACTAAAGGTGTGTTTGCCTTATGCGTTGTTTTGCTTGATTAGTTGAGTTTATTTTGTTTTTTCTCCTCATGGCAATGTGTAAATTCTAGTTAAAACTGCCTGTTCCCAGTATACACAAGATTCAGATGCTGATCTCAGGTCAGGGTGATTTGGAGCAAGGACTGAGGCTTGGTTCTTCCTGTCATAGGTAAATATGCTAATCTGGAGACTACTGAAAATTGTGTGGGCAAGTTTTCGCATAGGTCTCTGTTGAAGATGCTAAACTTTGTAAAAGAATAATTATTGCACGAGCAGAAGAGGCAGATGCACAGAACTTTTTTGAATGTAGTGTGAATGGGTTTCATAGGGCCAGGTTCAGTGTCTTTCAAGAGGAGTAGGGGCCTCTCCTTTTCAATGCCCTAAGTACAAAGCTTCCTCACTATCAACAGTTGAGTGAGGGCAGAGAGTGAAATAAAAGAACCCCAAAATATCTTCATTCGGAATCCTTTCCAGATACAGTGAAGAGCCAGAAAATATGCTATAAATAATAGCATATTGGCATTGGAATGAAAGAGTTGTGGGAAGGGCAAGTATTCACGACTTACTGAAAATCTTCTAGCTAAGCAGAAATGTGTTTCCAACTTGCCCAGATACTACACTACAGTATAGAGTACATATACAGTAAATTTCACATGTAAACTGTATCTCTTAATCATGTTGGAAAACAATGAGGTGGTTGGTGACAGCCAGCATGGCTTCACTAAGGGGAAATCCTGCCTGACCAATTTGGTGGCCTTCTATGATGGGGCTACGAAACTGATGGACAGGGGCAGAGCAGTTGACATCATCTACCTGGACTTGTGCAAAGCGTTCGACTCTGTTCCACACAACATCCTTGTCTCCAAATTGGAGAGACATCAATTTGATGGATGGACCACTCGGTGGATAAAGAACTGGCTGGATGGCCGCACGCAAAGAGTTGTGGTCAATGGCTCAATGTGCGGCTGGAGACCGGTAACAAGTGGTGTCCCTCAGAGATCTGTGTTGGGACCAGTATTGTTCAACATCTTTGTCGGTGACATGGACAGTGGGATTGAGTGCATCCTCAGCAAGTTTGCTGATGACACCAAGCTGTGTGGTTAAGTTGATACACCGGAGGGAAGGGATGCCATCCACAGGGACCTTGACACCTTGGGCTGATGCCAACCTGATGAAGTTTAACCATGCCAAGTGCAAGGTCCTACATCTGGGTTGGAGCAAACCCAGGCACAGCTACAGGTTGGGAAAAGAAGAGATTCAGAGCAGCCCTGCAGAGAAGGACTTTGGGGGTGTTGGTCGATGAGAAAATGAACATGAGCAGGCACTCACAGACCAGAAAGTCAACAGTATCCTGGGCTGCATCAAAAGCAGTGTGACCAGCAGGTCGAAGGAGATAATCCCACCCCTCTACTCTGCTCTTGTGAGACTTCACTTGGAGTACTGTGTGCAGTTTTGGTGTCCAACGTAAAAAGGACATGGAACAAGTCCAGAGGAGGGTCACGAGGATGATCAGGGGAGTGGAGCACCTCCCGTGTGAAGATAGGCTGAGAAAGTTGGGGCTGTTCAGCCTGGAGAAGAGGAGGCTGCGTGGAGACCTCATAGCAGCCTTCCAGTATCTGAAGGGGGCCTGCAAGGATGCTGGGGAGGGACTCTTCATCAGGCACTGTAGTGATAGGACAAAGGGTAATGGGTTAAAACTTAAAGAGGGAAAGTTTAGATTGGATATAAGGAAGAAATTCTTTACTGTGAGGGTGGTGAGGCACTGGAATGGGTTGCTCAGGGAGGTTGTGAACGTTCCATCCTTGGCAGTGTTGAAGGCCAGGTTGGATGAGGCCTTGGGTGACATGGTTTAGTGTGACGTGTCCCTGCCCATGGCAGGGGGGTTGGAACTTGATGATCTTGGGGTCCTTTCCAACCTTAACTATTTTATGATTCTATGATTCTATGTACTTAAACACCATTTTATGGGCAGTAGAGCATACTTAGATATACTTTCCATAATGGCAACTTTTATATGAATTAAAATGTGAACTAGTTCAAGACATAATTGCACACTGAAATGAGAAAGCAACTGTAGAAGCAGAATCTCATGTTTATAATTCATATGCAATTTTACAGGTACAACAGCTTTTTCTACTTTTCTTGTAACCAAATATATTTTGTTCCATTTGCACTGCATTGTCCTACTAGGACAGTGTCTCATAGTTAGTGTAACCCTTTACAAACAAATAAACTAGGCTGTACAGTGAACTGCAAAATCAGTCATGTCTGGTGAAACTAATGTAGCTGATGAAATACTGTATTTAAAAGGACAAAAGTCTGAGGCCTTTTATTCTGAGGAAAAACATTCTTCACAAGTAACTCCATGGACTGCAGTGTGACTGTGAGCGGTAAGAAATATGAAAGTCTGATGAAATATGGGGAAACAAAACCCCAGCAAAACAACAAATATCCCTCCCCCCAAACCAAACCACACCTTTTAATTTAATTTTGTTTTTTAACTCCTTGAAAATGTTATTTGAACATTGACTCCAAGTTTCTCGTGAGGTGTGAGGGGAGTCCAGAGGCCAGATCTCAGAAATATTAGAGAAATCCTTTGTGCTTCTGCTGGCAGAGGGAAGCCTGTGCTTTTAGGGAGGGTTCTTGAATTTTGGATACATTTTTGTTCAGGTATCATCTGAATTTGCTCTGCCTTCACTGGATTTGGACTTGCCTCAGGATGGCCCAGTACATTACAGAATTACTACATTCTGAAAAACAGCAATTCTCAAGAGCAAACACATAATATCATACATAAAGCACACCTTATGTTTAATTCATTTCTTACTGACATAAGATGTAATTTAGTTGTCTAAAATGGAGTCATTCATGATTTACATCAGAAACAGGCCCACTGAGGTTATTTTTAACACACAAAACCAAATTACATTTAATTTTTTCACATTCACTCCCCAGTGTTGCTGTATATATCCTCTGTGGCATTATTAAGTGGAGCTTTTCAATCAGATGAAGTATGTTACTTACTGTGGCTAAATTGTAATGAAGGAAGAAATGGCTGTTTGCCAGTGAATGGTGTGTAGCTTGTAGAAGCATGTAATTACATAAATCAGAAACATATGCAGAAGATGTTTTCTCTTTACATTTAACTGGTGTTGCCTGGAGCTATAGCTGCTTGCAATTCGATTTAATTACCATAATTATTTTAAATGTGTATATCTGGGCAATCTTTGAGCTTTATAAGAATGTTATTCATACCTTATCAGTAAAAATCTAAAAGGTCCCATTCTTTCCCCAGAGGGAAAGAGGGGTTGCTGTAACCAGGTTTCTCCAGATTTCAGGCATAGGGTGCCTAGGAAGTTTAGATCTTTATTTTGAATTACAGGTTTCTACAAAACCTGAACCTCTGAAACTAATCAGATCTCGAAATCTCAGTAGATGGTGTAATTTTCTGGTAGGGAAATTAAGCATTGTGCATTGTTTGTGAAAAGAAAGTAGCTGGAGAGGTTCTGATTAGCTGCTTTTATGTTTTAATTTGCTGACTATGTAAGTGTTGTTTGGCCGAACAGACTGACAAGGGTCTAGGAAAGGTATTGACTGTCTTAAAATGGATACTTCCTATGGGAAATGTCAGAACAACCTGACAGACTAGCTGGCATTTTCCAGTTAATTTTGTCAAGCAGTCAAATGTGATAGAGTGGGGCATTTTTTAAAGTCTCTTTTGCACTAGTGTAAACCTGATTCAAATAACTGGTGGTAATGAAGGTGCCCCAGAAGTACCACAGGATAACACAGGTTTTTGGTTCTTCTCTCATTTATGTCAGTTTTATATTGACTTGATGCCATCCAATTTTGGTTGAGTTACTTGTGGCTCAGAACAACACAAATGAGAAAAGACAAGAATCCTGGTGTATAGAATGACTGGCCAATGTAGACATGCCTCAGTTTGCCCTGACTAATGTAAATTGGTGAGTATAGAATTCCTCCAGTTGAATACATTGCAAGTGGTAAGACCCTTGGGAATAAGAAATCTGATAGCTAAATAACCTTAGAAAACCAAGTACTATGAACCATAAGCAACTGTTGCATATACCTGATGAAGAATACTTATGAGTACAGATACGGAATCCTTATACACTGAAAGAGCAAGAAAGGCAGATTTTGTGAGAAAAGGGTAGTATAATTTATGAGTTCAACTTTGCATTTTAATAACATATGAATTTGGACAAACAAGTCCTTCCTATGTTACCAAAATCAGCTGGTCAGACACGGTAAAGTGTGTAAAGATAGTGAAGTGGAAAGGGTTTCCATGTTCCAATAAAATAAAAAATAGTCATTATTTTCAGTTTTAGAAGTCCAGTTCTAGAAATAAGATAAATGTCAATAAATACACAATGGAGAATCAGACTGAGGAGACACAGTCCTTTCCCATTATTTGGCGTCAGGAAATAGGATGATAGTTTGTATCTTGTCTTTTTTGTCAGCCACTCTAGTTAACTTTGCAAGTGATGCCTCCTTAAAGAGCTTTTGTAAGTCATGAGATCATTTTTGTTTGGTTATAATGTGACATGCCAGCTATAGATCATATGTGCAGTTTTGTGACATGGCTTAATCTTTCCTTCCACCACCCAAGAGGCAACATACACAAAGCATTATTGTCAGAGATCAGTTACTATAATCTAAGAAAGACAAGCCTCTGGAATGCCAGGGAACAATGCTCTTTCCCCATCAGAGAATGGTTTGTTTAATAACCACAAATTATTTCAGGTAATTTGGCACCAATTTAAATGCACCCACAAGAATGTCCTCAACAACAACAAAAAGAAGTAATAAAATAACCACTCCTACTACCAACCCTGTCAGGAAGAGCTGAAGGCAGAGTTTCCATTCATTAAATTATGATTAGCCTTGCTAATACCTTGTCTATCAAATATCATAATGTGCTACAGGCACACCAAAGGGAAACATATATGCAATGTTTTGAAAAGGAAGCTGATGGAAAGTAATACTTTTCCCACGCATTATAATGACAATAAAATCCTTCAGGTAAAGGTGTACTCTAAACCAGTCATAAAAAATGCAGATTATGAACAGCTGATGTGAAAATCCAGCCAAGGTATTGTCAGTTAATGCCTTTCATTGAAGCAAAGAGCATGAGGACAAATGCAATATTCACTAACTTTGAGGAGCAATTAATCTGGATTTGCAGTTAGATTTTGTTATGTTTTTTCACGTCACGTATTTCCAAATCACTGTGTATGATGTCCAAATGTAATCATCAGAGTCTTTCAACCCAAATTGAAAGACTCCAGTGGTTACATTAACCTACTATTTCTGTACCATTGGCATCTATACAGAGGGTGATATATGTCCAGTCAGTAGGTTACAAAGCGTTTTTCTGAATAGCAGGAGAATGTGGGCATGGGAAATCGCCCTAGTTTTGTCTATAGGAAGAATATATCTTGGCAATTTCAAATAGTGAAGCCAAACAAACTTTTGGAAGACTCGTTTTAAAAGGTGATACCTAAGAGAGATGGTGGTAAATTCTGTTCAAGTGTTTGGGTTCCAGCATCATGGAGAAACTTACTTCTGGCCTCTATGAAATGCATTTTCCTGCAGCTGACCAAAGGTAGTGCCACAGAAATAAGAGTTCATTTTAAAAAGGACTATGCACTTCTCCTCTTGAAAGCCATGTTCACTGTGGCTTTTTTTTTTACAGTGTGATTTTCCTCTTCCATGGAGCAGAGAAAATCCTACAGGCTAAGTTTTGATAGAAGGTCCCTGTCTAAATATAAGAAAGGAATATCAAGCAAATTCAGTCAGCATGATTATTTCCTGAAAATCTGGGCATTATTTTGTTTGTACCTGATCAAGGTTTCCCTAAGATAAAATGAAAACACTGATTTCCAGTCAGAAGGAGACCATGGTCTGTCTAATAGGTTCTCTGCTCTCAGGCTACTCACTGTCCATGTCTCCAGCTTTGTTTCAGATGGCTTTTTTGGCTCTGATTGTTACATGTCCCCAAAAGCACATCTCTCTATGTATTACCTTTATCTTTGAGTGTGCTGCAGGCAATTTGATCTGTTGGGTTTTTTTTTTAAATCCTATTCTTTATCATTGTATCTTTTCAGTCAGGTGTAGTAGTGATTAGCTACATAAATACTACTACAATTAAACAGAAATTCTCATATCTTTAAATGAGAAGAATTTTGTACTATGTACCACTTGGAACAGTTTCAGCCTGAATTTCATTTGTTTTCCAAAGGATTTCTTTTATGGTATCAAATTGTTGCATGATTGGTGGGAGGGAGAGAGGATTCAAAATAGATAGGTTCTGCATGTGAATAATAATCAGATGACATCTGTGAGATGAAACATTACAGTATGGATTACCTAACTTCATTAGACTTTGAAGTCCACCAGATTGTTATAAAGTTTGCAAAACATTTGGTCATCTGTTAGGAATACATGCTGAATTCCCCATCTTAAAGCTATACCCTTACAATGAGTGGCTGTAGTACTTGAGACTTGAAGTGAAAGGGGCTGGATGTGATTACAAATTGAACTGTAATGTAATCTGGACTTTTCCAGTCAAGTTTTCCAGTGAAAGTTGAGGTTGGCTAACGATTTCTTTCCTATGCACTGCCCTAAGGATCTGTTCTGTTTCTCCAGGGCACCTTGGCGAGAGACTTGCAGCTATTTAAACCCCTAATTAATGCCAGGTATTTCACTTTACTTTTATTTTTAAAATATGAAAAAAAAAAATAAAATTACCAAACCAAAGAAAAATACCAAATATTTTCCATTTACCATTCATTACAGATGTCAGACAGCCATAAATATAGAAATGGCCAGCTGCAGGTGTAACCTAGTTCTGTTGTGTAATGCACACTCTGTTCCTATAACATTACTAAAAATGGTCTGTCTGTCTAATAAATAGCACCACCATTCTGTAGTAAAAGGTGAAAATTCATGTGAATGCTGCTGATGAGTTAGCTATATTAACAAGCCAATCATGTAGTATTAGCAGTTATAATGGGGAACAACATAAACTTTAAAGAGCTTCTCCAAAAGCTTTCACTCCTTTTAATGTTGAGAATTTAAAATCACTACCATCCAGTAACTTTATTTCTTTAAATTTAGGAGGAAAAACATGTAGGAATTTTTAAAATGAAGTCACTGACATTTGCATCTCAAAAAAAAAAAAAATAAAATAAATAAAAAAATTGGGTCCAATCTGCATGTATTGCTGTTACCTCAAATACACTGCTGGTAAAGTTCTGTTGCTTCCATCAAAGGTTTTGGCCTGTGTATGATAACCTTTGATAGCTAACTGATAGAGAACTGATAACACCTTACTGATAGCAAAACCTTTCCCACAGTCAGAGCAAGACCAGAATGCAATCTAAAATGGCAGTGTATAAAGGGACACAATAGAGAAAGAAAAGACTAATTGATGTCTTCTACTTAGGCACAGAGCTGTTTAACCAACAGCTCATCTGGCCCGATGTCCTCTCACTGATGTTGCATGGTAATTTGAGAAGCCTTTAACACCAGACCATGTAACTTATGTTTCCTTCCAGACTGTATCAGCCGTTGAGTTTCTGAAGATTTCTCTTGACCATTACAGGTAATAACCAGTAATGGATCTACTGTCTCCAAATGTCAAGTCTATCACTGAATCCACTCTGGTCTCTACAACAACTAAAGTCAGTGAGTACCACAATTTAATTGTGTGCTGTGTGACATGCAACATGCTAAGAGCACAGCCTTTGCTGGGATGGTCCTTAGGTCCTGGTTGTATGTCCTCAAAGAATTACTGTTTTGTGCAGTCCTGGAACAACTTCCTCTCTAGCCTGCACATCTGGGGTGAGAACCACATGCAGGCTGGCCCAAGGTGATAAGTAGGATGATGGGAATCTGCCTGATTAGTATCATATCTTGTAAGATGTTTACATTTGAGTCAAATGTACTAATTCCCCCTCTCTGTCTTCCTCCCATTCTTTTATTTTTATTCTTGGCTACAGAAAAATTGCTAAAGAAAAATGTACCTTGGAAGACAGGTTGTTATGCTTGGCAATGTTTTAAGCTGTTGCTGTGCCTCAACACCATATTTGATCTGAACTTGTTTATATGAGATAAGTAGATAAAAAAAAAAAATTGGAAATATTTTTATTTCATGTATCTGTTGGTAACATACATCAGAGTGAAAAAAAATTAAAAGACAAATATCTATCAACTAGAAAAGCAAGTCTGATCTCAAACCTAGTCCTGGGAGTGCCTGTGGAGAACTTCACAATGATGTTGGTTTCCTAACCTGCCTAAACAAAAGCATATGGAAGAACTGATAATCACTTTATTCTGTCCTATACTTCTAAAATTACTTCAGTGAAAATTTTCTCGAAGTCAATTGCCTATGAATTTGTATTATAACTGCATATTTAATTGCAGTCTATCAAATATTGAAACTGAACACATGCTGTGGTGAAGAGGGGAAGGAGGAAGGAATTGAATTATTACATATTTGTAAACTAATGTTAAATTCTGATCTCAGCCAAGTAAATGTCAAAGCTGGGAGTTCAGTGGGAGCTGGATAAACCCTAAATATGTATTTTTATCACTTCCACTTGTGACCAAGAAGTGAACAGTCGAGTTTAAAAACTTCTTGTCTCCAGTATCTCTGCAGCTTTGAAACGCCATGGTTTGGTTGGGAGTGCTGCTGCCCAAGACCAAGGTTCTTTCCATGTGTGGAGCCAAAAGACATGGAAAAGAGATGGAAATAGGCACCTAGCAAGTTAGTCATCATCTTCCCCCGTTCACATGGGGTTTGATTTTTACAGGGTTTAAACAAATAGAGAAGTGGTGGTAATTTTTCATGATAAGAGCAGCAGCACAACACCTGCTATGGAAAGCAACGTAATGCAGAGCAGAATTTGCTGTTTGCAGGTTTAACAGTTAATTTAGGAAATGGCTGTGATTTTACAAGCCAGTTCTACTAAACCAGACAAAACTGCCCCTGGTGGTCTCTGCTTTGAGTAGCATTTTAAAGCTATTGGATTTCCATGGTTACTTTAATCATGCTCTGCCAGTGAAACCCAGCTAGAGTGTTTTAAGGAGGTATCATCTGGGAAAGAAAGGGCAGGTCCCACAAGGAAACAGGCTTGGAAGTGCCCCAGAGGGGCAAGAACCTATAGGAGCTGTGGCTTTTTGCATTGTCTTCTCTGATGACTGAAGTGAACTAGAAGTCTTTCAAAAAAGCAGGTTGCAGGGAAGTGGCTTGTCATTTTTGCAGGGCTAATACCACCCTAAGTTAAAATATGGGATTCCATCCCTGCTCGAAACACAAGTATCTGTGAAAAGTTATTCAGGAGAACAGCACAGATCCAAAATAGCTTGGCATTTTGAAAAAGGGAGAATGAAAGCATATAAAAAATGCTTTAGTGATTTTATGCCTTCTCTTGCATTCTGGATTTGTAGCAGTCACAAAAACAATTGTCCTGGTTTAGCAGTAGCAGTCATTTTTTCTACTGGTGCAGTGCTGTGTTTTGACTTTTGGCCTGGGAATAATACTGATAAAGCCGATGTTTTCAGTTGCTGGTCAGAATATTTACCCTGACCAAGGACTTTGTGAGTCTCATGCTCTGCCACGGAGGAGGAGAAGCCGGGAGGAAGCAGGGACAGGACACCTGACCCAAACTAGTCAAAGAGGTATTCCATACCACAGCACGTCATGCCCAGGATGTAGAACTGAGAGTTCCCGGAAGGGCTGGATCACTGCTGGGGTGGGGACGAGGTACCGGTTGGTGAGCGGTTGTATTCTCTTCCTTGTTATTTCCTTTATCATTATTACTATTAGTGGTGGCAGTAGTGATTTGTGTTATACCTTAGTTACTAAACTGTTCTTATCTCAACCCGTGGGAGTTGCATTCTTTTGATTCTCCTCCCCGTCCCTCCAGGAGCGGAGGGAAGAAAGGTGGGGGGGGAAGTAGACTGCATGGTTCTAATTTACGGCCTGGGCTTAAACCATGACAACAATCTACTGTTGTATTAGGAGGAAAATAGCGAGAAACTATAGATAAGTTAATTCATAATTTCTGTGAAGTGTCCTAAATCTAGTTCCACTTTAGATAACGCTATTCCACAAATGGTGCTTCCAAATTCAGTTTTCAGTTATAGTTGAAGTGATAGGAAACACACCCCATCACCATTGTTCTATCTGTACAAATTAGAAGATGCTTTTAGGATCCTTTAAGAAATAGCTGCTAACTGCTCCAAAATAAAAGGTGAAAATAAACACCAGAATTGTTATGTTAGGCAGATCTGTGTTAGACAGATATCTACGTTAATAGTAAGGCTAAATGGGAAAGAGGGCCATTTAAAAAGATAGGAAAAAGAAAAGGACTGAGAGAAAGGGGAAAAAAGGGTCAGAAAGGTAGCAACAAAAAGAGATGGAAAAATAATTACAGGCAGAAGTGAAAGAGAAAATAAAAGTATATAAACCCAAATAAAAACAGGAGATGGAAGGAGATCTAAAGACAAGAAACAGGAAAATGTGAGAAAGAAACAAGAGAGAGTGGTATTTAATTAACACGTTGCTACCTTACAACAGAGGGAAGTAAACAGAGGCCAGTCATGCTGTTTAGGGCTCCAGGATGGAAAGAGAGGGACAATATCTTTTTTTTACCCATTTTTTTAAACAATGTTTAAGGCTTTTTACCCAAGGATGGATTTAGTGAGGGTCAAGAGAAAACATTTAAAACATGTATGTCTGAAAGTTAAATGCAGATCCTAGGAGCAGCCCCTGCTGAGAAGGGAACCCATCAAGCGCAGCAGGTCCAGTATATGCACTGACAACCCTAAAATGTTCTGCAATTCTAACTTTCCTTTTCAGCACCTCTACTGTTTACACTTATTATGGTGTATTTCACAGGACAAATGGCCAGCAGGGGTTGTCAGGTCTTATGCTCTTTGTATGGCTGCAGCGGGTTATAAACAATCCAAATACTTCATACTCTGGCTCTTCTGGGGAGCCCATCTCTGTAGTGACACAGTGCATCAATCTAAGCCAGAAAGCAAGCTATCAGATGTAGGCAGCCACCACAAAACACACTATTTTTCTTCTATTTTTAAGCTAAATTTAAAGTTCAGCTTTTATCATCCATTGATTTTGAAAGCCTTTTACTAGTTCTTTTGTTGTTGTTTTTCAAGAAGACTCAGAAGACTTGGGCTTAAGAGCCACTGGATCCAATTTGTAGTAGCCAATAGAAGCATCAACACCAGCATCACAAAGCTCAGCCCTTGTAACAGTAGGTGAAGTCTCCTGAGAATCTGTAGGAGACTGAAACGTTTTCTTCCTTGGGCCAAGAGGAAGCCTCCATCCGCAGCAGCTAGAGTATTGCTAACGTGCAACACAAACATAATAAAGGTGTGAAGTCTAAAAGTGGGAAACACCTACCACAGCTCCGACAGCCAAAGCGAACAGGAAAGAGCTCAGTGGTTATGGCTTCAAATGACTTGTCCCTCAGTCCTTTTCATATTTTACTGGCATCCTCACAGACACTGGCCCATGTACAGACCAAACCCCACATGGGTTTTACAACTAACCTAGAAATAAACCCCAAAGTTTTGTGGATCAGAGGCTGCTTCCTGGCCCTGGATTCTGTACTACCTTAGCATGGTTTGCTTTTCTTGTGCTTTTTTTCTGTTGGGTTGATTTGGGAGGGGGAGTTGGGTTTTATTTCATCGTTTCCTATTCTTTTGTCTAACTTTTCTATAATACAGAAAAAAAGTTGGAACATCACTTTTGTTTTACTCTATTTTATGAACCTCTGAGAGAAGCTATAAAAATGAGTACCTTTTTTGTCTTCTCATTTTAATGCTAAAAAAGAAAGCAACCAGAATTAATGTGGGCAATGATGTGATTTTTCCAGCAGCATCAAAGTCATCCGGAGGAGTATTAGACTGCTTCTTGATTAAATAGATCAAATTTACTTAGATTGATTATTTTCTGAGAAAATCTTGACAACATTTGACAACATCTTGAGAACATTATCTTTGCCAGTCTCAATGTTTCTACTTCTTTACTACATTTACATCGAGTAAAAAATAAACAAGAAGTTGAAGCTAAGGCTAGAATAGTAGAAAGATGATGTCAGTGGATTTGTCTACTTGTATAAAAATCTACTTGGCAACCATGTACAAAACATGTAAAATCTATGCATGTGCTTGTTGTCACTGAGGATTGAATGCATTCAGAAGACAAAAGTAGTTTTTCACAGGGGGACTGACAATGCAGCATCAAACCACTGTCTTCTGTCCCTGTCTGTTCATATCTGCAGACACATGTATGGATGTTTCTTGCTTCTCACAGGTACTATTAGAGCCCCTTGCTACAGTGCAACTGGTTTGTCTCAAAATGATTTCTGCAATATGATTCGGGTGCTGGGTACCTCAATTTTTACAACTCCCATTTAACTCCAGGCTCAAAGACGACTGAACACAGAAGCCTCTGAAAAGAAGTCAGCATGTTTACCTCATTAGATTTATTTCACTGATGAAAATGGCACCCAGAGTGTACTTTGGTGCAGGTTTGGAAGTAGGAAATTTTCTTCAACTTGATTTTACTTGGCTAAACTAAAATTAATCATGCAGATTTCCATCACTTCGAGCTTCATGTGGAGCTGTAAAAATCATGCTTTGCTTTCAAAGATCCTTGTTCTCAGCCACAAACCTTGTTTTTGGATATATGTTGGGGTCTCAAACCAGCAAGTACTGACCTCCATACGGCTGATGCAGAAGATACATGGGGTCTCAAACCAGCAAGTACTGAGCTCCATACGGCTGATGCAGAAAAGCATCCATATAGATGTTTGATTTCAGGTCCTGGTGAGGGCCAGCTCCTCAAACTGTAAAGCTCATCAGTGCAGCTTCACTGACAGGATTCATGGCCCATTCGGCTATTTTGGGACAGGTTAGGAATGAGCACTGGTTTATTATGTGAACAAAGGTCAGAAATTTGCCTGCTTGCTCAAACCAGCAAAATATGGTTTTAATCCATGAAAACACACCAAAACACCCTTCTTGGAATAAAAAAAGGTATGTTGTGTTTTCTTGACCACCGTTTTCCCTGGTGGCAAGTTTCTCATTCGGAACTATATCCATGGCTTTGTTTATAGGACTTTACAGAAGGATCTGCATGGTTTAGCGAGGGGAGGGAATACTCCCATATGCAAAACCACAAAACCCATTAAAACATATGAGGCTCTGCTGGTTCCCCTCCCCAGCTGCTACGAAGTTTATTTGGAGTCTGCAGCCTGGAAAAAGAGCTCATCTGCACCCTGTGTGTGGGAATTCACTTCCAACATAGATGCAGGAGTGTGGGTCCAGCAGACCCTCCCCTAACCCCCCTTCAGGTCCCCCTCCACACTGACTTAATTGGAGCCAGAGCAGACATGACATTCCCTCCCTCCCTGGCATTACCATGGGGTTAAGCAGCATTGCAAACCTTGTGTGGGCCCCCCTGCATGGCGCGAGCTTCACCCGCAGAGCAAACCAGGCATCACGCTGGATGGTGGGGCGTGAGGGGGGCATCAAAGAAGATGATGCTGCATCTTCTGGGACTGAGCTTCTTCCCTTTTCAGCTGCAGAGCTCACTGGGAGTGTTGTGAAGTAAGCACCTCAGGAGTAAAACCATCAAAGGGCAACACTCAAACTGAGGCAGCGAAATGATAGGGTAGTGCTTAGATTAGAGCTCACTTCAATGTTGTCTTTTGCACAGGGGGAAAAAGTGAGTTCTTTTTATACTCTGAGCCTGCCTGGAAGATGTTGGGAAGGGCTGTCCTGCAGTGGTGGAAGCACAGGCATCTTCTGTTTTAAACATTCCTTAAGGGACAAGTATGAGGGTAATTAAAATGAGAGATTAACATTATCAAATTTAACTGCAACCAGAAGCATTTGTGAAGGGGTTCATCCTGAGAAGACAAATGTTAAGGTTTTGGGGAGCTCTTTACTATTGCACAGGTGTGAGAATAATCATTAAAATAGGCAGTAATTCTGTGGCTTAAGTGAATAAATAAACTAATGAAGGGCAACACTTTAAAACAAATGATTGCATAGGAAGTATATGCAGGGCAAATGTCAGCAGGAAACCTCATTCTACCTTCAGAAGCTTTTAGGCATTTTTGCAGTTTTATAAATATTCACTTGCATGTGTATCTCTCCATGGTTCAGCTGAGTTTCTGTCCCCAAGGCCACCTCTGCCCAAAAGCCAAAGTCACATTTAAAGTAAGCAGTGACCTCTGGATCAAAAATAACAAAGTCATATGCTGATGAACAGGAGAGAATGATGGTCACACTTTATGGCTTTAAGCCGAAGGTTTGCTCTGGTAAAACTAACTTCCTTAAGGTTTCCCTTTTTTTAACATGAGATTACTTTGTTCCTTTTTGTATCAATTAATTTTTCTTACAAGAAAACGTTCATTTTTGTCCAGTGATTTCTTTTGGTAAAATTCATAGTATGAAGAATCAAGTTAAATTTAGCAAAAGCACTTTGCTTTCCATAAATAAACACAGAGGTACTGAGGTCCAGCTCATGGCTGTGGCACTGCTGCCCTGGTCCCATGTTCCACATTTTGCCCACAGCATTTTACTGGGAGGGGTAAGCCCCTCTTCCAATGCTGTCTCAGCATTCCAGTATTCTAAAGAGAATCCATTCAAAGACATCCATTTAAAACTCACGGATCTCGCCCTTTGGATATGATGGGGACATTGGCAGCTGTTACAGGCTGGTGACTGCAGAGAGGAGCGAGGCTTTCTCATGTGCTAGTGGGATAACTTGGGAATGCACCTTGTTCCTCCTCTCCCTGCAGCTTGGTGGCTTCCTTATCACACTTGGCTCCTCCATCCTGCCTCACCAGTTTTCCTCACCACCTTAAAGGAAATATATGAAGTTTTGATTAAGAGAGTTGTAATTCTCAAGAACAGATTAAAAGATGATGCTTTACCTCAGAGACAGGGAGTTTTTCCTGTAAACAGCCATCTGTAGTATCTGTCCCCACTGCAGTAACAAACCAAGGTCTAGTCATCCATGGGTTCTTCAGAAGGGAAAACCCTTATTCACTTTGGTATTAGCCACTACCTTATTAATTTCTTGTCCATTGCTGTTAGCATTGAATCAAACTTTGTTTCTGAGGCTGAGAGAAAAGATAGTTTCAGTATTGGCTCAAGCCACTGACACAAACATTTATTTACTCAAGCAGCACCTAAAAATTTTAATAGGAGTTTGATTCACATTCATGTACAAGAATTCATATGATCCTTTTATCAAGACAAGTAAAGCCTTAAAATACTGCATTGAAAATACTGTAGGAAAAAGTTGCCTTGTGGTATTTACAAAAAGTTTTGGTCAGTGCAAAAATTCCAGGGAAGGTGACTTCCTCTTGTAATTTTACCAGTATATGAAAAAATTAAGAACTAAAAGTGAAAGAAACAACTTAAATCTTTTTTCTTTTAGTGCACAGTGGTCCAAAACTAAGTAATTTGTCTTGCTCTTTGCTATAGAAGAAAGTGCTACCAAGGTCTGGCATTAACCCCAAGCAGCTAACTTGTGTGACAGCTACAGATTTGTATTTCTAGGATTCCATCTCAAGTAAATGCTTCTGAAGCCTATGCACTTTTTGTAGTGATGATGGTGTCAAAATGGCTCCTTTGCTTCTGCTGTATGTATCTTGGAGCTGGATTTTAGTATGGAGCTTATGGAAGCTTGTTATCATGATAAATGTCCAGCTTTCATTAAATCCACACCTGAAGTAAATGAATCCTGAATTTCTCATTTGAAAGTATTTTTGCTTTTCATGGATACATGCCAACTAGATTCTAGAGACATTGTGATAACCTTAACCATACCATGGCTAGACTAAACCTCAAAGATCTTGTTCTTAGGGACACTGCTCCTCGAAGTGGCACCACTGACATTTTTAGCTGCTGTAGGTATTTATAAGGTGATTTCAACAGTATATAAGTGTCACCAAACTGGATTATATTGTTGTGTTCCAAGCATTTGTTTGCTCAATCTGAGTTTTGTTTTGTCTCACTTATTTTCTTTTTTTCTTTTATCTTTTCATTTTTCTATAGGAACCTACCCTGAAGGAACATAGAAGCAGTGTTTGCCAACTACAATAGAAAATCTTCTGCAGCTCAGAGGTATGTATTATTATGAATTGAACTTTCAGCTCTTAACTAATATCGTGTGTTTAGCCTGTTTACTCACTAAAATTGTTGGAGGAGTATCTATGCATTTCCCACATTGTTTCCAGTGTGCTGCTTTGTTTGTTGGTGATTTATTAGTGATACTTGTGATTTATTACTGTCACTTTATTAGATTATGTGCAAACTGGTAACAAAACACTATGTGGAAGATGTCTTGTTAGTCATAAAGCAGTCAAGAAGCCATGAAAATCAGTTAAGCTTGAACCTATTGAACAAAAGAACATAGTGCTGTCTATTGGTCAGTGGCCTTTAGATATGTAATGAATAGTAGTACTTTGGACCCTGTCAGATAGTGTTTTTCTTTGGATCTGATAAATTACACTCTTTTGTATCAGTGGTTCATAAAACACTCTTGTACTGTTATTTCTTTTGGCTCTAGTACTGTGGTCAACTTACATGGCCAAAGCATATAAATGTTGTTAGAAAACCTGATATTTTCTTTTCCAACACAGTTTCAGCCACTGAGTTAACACTGATCTAACTTTCATATATGGCAGAAGATTGAGGGCTGGCCTACAAACAGTTTGCCGAATGTATTTATGTCCTATATGCATGATATACACAATTTCTTATATAAGAATACCATACAGAGTTGGACTGTAGCTGTATAATTTCTTTATTAAGAATTTCTTATTGTATTCTGAATTTCTTATTGAACAGGCAAAAAACGTGTAAGATTAAGTTCTGACTTGTTATTGGCTTGAAGGGTACTTTGTTTCTATTTACAGTATCAGGACTTGATTTCTTCCTGCTTCGTAGTTTGGACATTCACACAAAACCAGAGCTGGGTTTGTAGGTAAGAAGTTACTATTTTAATTGAATAAAGTTGAAGGCAAAGCCTGCAGTGCAGCAGGCCCCAAGTCTTACATCTGTTTCATTCTCTGAATGATATACCTGTTTCAGAGGGACGCATGTTTGCTAGGCCATTCCTCCAGGTTGGAGAGTTGCTTTCTCCTCCCCTCCTCTCCTCTCCCTTGTAAGAAAAATATCCAGAAGAATGAGCCCAGGAGTGTATTTTATTAACAGGATTAAGGGCAATAAACTTCCAGCAGCAACTTTTTCTCTGGATGTTTTCTCATGCCCCCTTAAGTGTTTGCTCTAGTTACCTCTGTTTGAATTAGTTCCTCCTAAATGTGCCTGATTTAGGCAATAGTAGCCATAACCTCTAGGAACTGCTTGGCAGTACAAAAGAACAGTGATATTTGAATATCAGCAGTGCCCTGGCACGTCAAATAAGTAAAAGGTTATGTTTCACTCAAATTGAAGATTTTTTTTTTTTTTTTTTTTTTTTTTGCGTTTGCTGTTGCAGGCAAAATCCAGTCCCACTTTCAGCTAACACTGAGAGCAGGAGCAATGTCTGGTAAAATCTTTGATCCAGTGTTTTCTGCCTTTCAAGCACACAAGTACTGAGTCCTCTACTCCTCCTAAGGACAGCACTTTGAAGGCTGAGATCTGAATTATAAAAAGAAAAGAATGTAAATGGGAATGCCATAGTATGCAGTCAGTTTTCTCAGACTGGCAAGCCCAGGGGACAAGGGAAATGAAGCATTTATGAGCCTTTACTTGAAGGTATTCTTTTCTGGTTTTCAGGCTCTTTGGAACATCTGTTTTATGATTGATCCTGGAGACCCCAGTTGTACCAGTCCTTTCCTTCCAGCAAAAAATCTCAGTGGGTTAACCATAAGTGACAATTTCAGCATAAGAATAAAACCTATTTGGTAAGGTGGATGTTGGTTTAGCTGCTGATTTCAGTACAGTAGGCCTGCAATTAGTATTTTGACACTTTTAGTGTTTTCAGTTACTTCTGTATGAAATAATGTAACTAATCATCATCTTAAGCTGATTCAAAAGCTCTCTTGGCAACACTGTAACACAATGGCTACCTAAACAGTAAATGAAAACATAGCTAAAATGAGTCAAAGCTTAGGAACATCTGCAGTACATTAAGAAAGGTTTTGGAGCTCTAACACATAACCCAAGTGCTCAGCATCCTTGCAAATGTCTTTTACTGCACCTGGTTTTGCTCTGGCCTTTCTCAGAGTTGGCTTAAAGGGCAAGTTGTCTCTGATGACTAAATTGACCCAATGGAATAGATATAGGAGGAAGAAGTAAGATTACCATTTCAAATTACTATTTTCTATATAAATTTGTATGTAAGATGAGTCTAGGTCAATATCTAGCTCTTTTAATACATGTTTCTTATTTTACAAAGGCAGCTATAATTAAGTTATAGAATTACAGAAGTCTGGCTGAAAAGGAAATTTCTAGCTATAAAATGTTTAAAGGTTAAAGCAAATAATTTCTTGTGACTTTGTAGCAATCCTGATAAAAACTTTTCTCTGCCAGTTGTCATTATAAAAAAGCAAGCCAAATCAAAATCCCTGCACTTTGAATTTCATTCCATCAGTTGAATCTAGATACCTTCATTTTCCAGTGCACAATACTGAAATATTGTCAACACCCAGATAAGTAAAATAATGACACACCCCCCTCCCCAATAATGTTTTGATGAAAAAGGGGAGATTCATAGTATAATTTGCCACAGAAACAGATAAACCAGGCTGAAAGACATTTTAATCAGAAAAGTGTTCCATTAGTTTGCTTGCAGTCTTCAAGATACTGCCTTATTTTCTTTCTGCCTGTATCTGTAATCATCTATCTTTACCTACCCAGAGGAATCTCATCTCAGAGACAATTTCAGAGAAACTCTGTTTATGCAGTCCCTCTCATTTATATGTGGCGTATTGTTCTACCTGTTCACATCCTGTTTAAAGACTCAGTTCATCCATGCTGCCCAGAGACAGTAAGTGGCAGTAAAAAGGGGTGGGTATTATCCTGTCCCTATTGAGTAAAATCATATTCTGTGACCTGTTCTTCAGGAAATAATACCCAAAGAAACCAAAGAAAAAAAGGAGGGGTGGGGAAGGAGGGGAAAAAAAAAAAAAAAAAAAGAAGAAGAAAACAAAGGGTTTCCCTTCTCTCTTTTTTTTTTTTTTTCCATTAAATTGTGTCTTTTCATATCCTCACTTGGCTTCCACCCCCCCAGGTTTAAAAGTATTTAGCTGGTGGTATATCTGTCATTACCTGCTCAGTGTTACTTAGAAGGTTTACTAAAACTGAAACTCAAAAGGTTTCATATATGTGGACAGGGCTGCCACTGCTAGTGGTATTTACAGGACCTACCACATTGCTGGTACTTGACTAATAGTAGATAAGAGCAATAATGACAAAAGAAATTGTTGATCTGAACACTGCTCTATGCCCTGTATAGCATGGACAGTAAGAGCTTCTACAGTAGCAATTGTGTAGTTGTAAGATATCAGTAACAGTTGAGTAAATTTATTGTTTCAGTGAAAAAGGATACTTACAGACACAGCTTAAAAGGAAGATTTATTAATCAGCATAAGCTGGTGTGGCACAAAAGTGGTATTTTCTATTAATGCACAAACTTAATTATAGACGTAGCAAACAAGTGTGTTTGTTGTGTATTGAATGACCTACTGAATGAAAGTAAAATGCAACAAAACCTGGAATGGTATTTCCTGAGAACCAGAAAGATGCACTTCATGGGTTTTAGTAGGTGTCTTTTCTTACTTCTTGAACAGGGGCCTGATTAAAGCCTAATCATTGGCACCTAACAGTCCTTCCCTGGGATTAGACAAAGCAAGCCTCTCCTCTCCTCCTGTCCCTCTTACTCCTTGTGCCTTGTGCATACTGCTCTTTACTGAGGGACCTGTCTCAGAGATCAGAGATGAACAAGGTGTGAAGATGAATCCTGGGAAGGATTTTGGTAGGCCATCAGTGCATGAACATTTATTTAAGTAATAAGAATAACCACAACTTTGTTATTATTGTTTAATTGCAATAATATTGCCGAGTGAAAGTAGAATGTTAACCTCCACCTCACCAGCACTAGAGAAAGGCTTTTACCATTGCTGCAGTGGAAATCTGTCAGCACCAACTCAATTTGGCTGAAAAAAAAGGGTAAAAGCATGAATGGGGATGATTTCCTTAAGCAATTTAGCACACTGCTGATCACAGAAGCTTAAAAATAAAGCCAATCCATATTCAAATAGGTAACAAGCCCACCAATGTAAAATAGGATTTTCTTTGTGTAACACTGACAAATAATTTCATCCATGAAACACTTACCAGAGAGATGAAACTATAAAGGATCTCTTGAATATTTGAATCCAGACCTTGTTATTATGTTACTACATGAGTAAAAAAATATTAGTAATATAATTTGTATATATTCTCTTAGTTTCATTTTAAGATTAGCATTAGTTGTGTTGTCCTCTGTTCCTTCAGCTTTACTGATGGTTAGACACAACCATATCATTAAATGGTGGTCACATTGAACATTTTAAATGTATTTTTATGTGTTTTGAACACAGGAAAAGAAATCCAAACACAATGTAACCATGACACAAAGTAACTATTATGTCCATTAGAGAAGACAGTTATGTTATTGACATTGGAAAAGAGGATGAAATCTTCCCACATCCAGGCCAGTGTTTTGGGTAAAAACATTTTTATTGAGAAGTAAAAGTAGGATTGAGCTTTGTTTGGTTGAGATTTTTTTTTTTTTCTTTTTCCCCAATTATAAAGTTCCAAAAAGGAGTCCAAATGAGTGCTAGAAATTATTTCATAAGACAAATGTAGGTTGTATATTACAAAACAACTAAACTAAACTAACCAGAAAGCCCTGGGATTAAGCAGATGAAAAGCCCATTCTAGATGGAAAACAGCCAAGAGTCAAAGCTGCCCAGAGTCCAAAATGCTCTGTCAAAATTAGGTTATATTACTGTAGTCTTGAAAAGGAGGTTTGGAAAAGGGGCACAGTTAATACAGCAGTTAAACTGTGTTTGACAGGCTAAATGGAATAAATTTCCTAGATCCAAATGGCTGCACAGAGCTCCTGTAATGGGTATTTTGCTCAAAGGATAATGAGAAATGAAGAGGGAAAATTATTTCATTTGTCCAGACTATAATCAGTCACTTCCAGGAAAAGATGTCTTTCATGATTTTCCAGCAGCAATAGGAGTTGTTAAATATGTTAGCTAGTTGCACAAATTGCTTTGTGAAGGAAAACCATGAAAAGTTATTAGAGAAACAAGAGGCACAGAATTAATCTGTAAATTTCTAACTATTAGTCATTCTGCTGCCTTTGTGCCTTTTTTCTTTATTGTCTCTAAACTTCTAATAGCCTTAAAAGCATGAAAGTAATAGAAAGGATGGAGAAGTATCAAAAGAAAAGGGATTGTTCACCTGGCAGCATGTAGAGCCCAAAAGCTGTAAAGGCTTTTCCCGAAACTTCAAGATTATGAAAGTTTACTGAGTTTTGCCAGATTATTTGTTTCTGATGGAAATTCCCTACTGGTACTGCTGGTTTCTGGACAGTGATAGAAACGATTACGTAAAGTGATGGTAGGCATATGATTAAAAAGTACTCTGCACAGCTATACTATCCAAGATTTTCTGAGTGCCTAAATCTGTGTTGTCCAATCTAGTAATGAGAATATTATCACTCCCAAATTTAAACAGCAGGAAAGTTAAAACACAGGCAAGCCAGTCTTGTTCCTATTGAAGTCAACACTATAGTGCCTGGAGTCTATCTTTGGTATATAGGATGCGAGACTGAACCCAGGATAGTAAGGATGTGATTTTGCATGCCTGTGTGCACTTAAAATAAAAGGGTAGAGAACTTCTTTATTTTTATGTGTGCTGCATGCTCTCAAAGCCACTCAGGAAGCACAAAAATGGACTCAGTGTTTCTATCTTTCCTAAACTCTCCAGGGGCTTGGAGAGGGAAAAAAGTTGAGCCCAAACCAATGTCCCCATGTCCATGAGCCAAGTAAAGAGAAGTTAGCGGGTGCGCTAATTATTAGCTTCCGGGAATTTCCTACAGGCAATATTATGTCTAAATGCAAACCCCTGGAAGGACCCCTGCACAGACTCATATCAGGTAAAGTTATAATTGAAGGAGCAATGGATGGATGGAGGTCTGTGGTCCTGAATATGACTTCTCAGTGCTTTCTTGCTTTGCAGATGTCAGATAAGCCATCTCTTGTCATATCATTTTCCTTTCAGTGCCACCTGAATCAGTCCAGTATCTTGAAAAAGGCTGGGTTCTTTAAAATAATGTCAGTTCTGAAGCAGATAGCTCTAAAGTGTAGGTTTAGGCATTATGTATCTGCATGTCAATTTTATGGACATAATCCTTCAGTTTTAATAGGGCTTTTTAATTTCACTTAAAAAAGAAGCCAGTTGCGTTCTTCCAACACCATTTAATTCCCATCTCTGTGTGCACCTTCACTTTGTTTCTTGTAACAAAGAAGGCTTTTAAAGTTGATAAATGGCTGCAAAGATTTTGCTTTTACTTTGTTGCTCTTTTATTTATTTAAGCAAGAGCAGTTCTTTTAGTTCTGACCTCAGCCTTGTCAAATAGACTGTGTTCGTCAAACTGCTCCTGCTCCCATTAACTCCTAGCTGTTTCAATTGTCACGTCTGATAAATGGCTCAAATGCTGCTAGCATCATTAAAAGCAGGGATACTGAGGGAAATATTGTTATACTGAGTACAAATGCACACCATAAATAGGAATATTCCAAGCAAAGAAAATCTTTTATTGCATAAAGGAAATTGCAAGTGGTTTAAATTAATCTCTTTTAATGCCATCTTTCATATGTGGAGGAGACAAGAAAAAGCCCCTCAGGTTTCATGGTTGGTATTATTTCTTTATGGTTAAAGAACATTAATAGCATTATAACCTTATTTATAGAGAGTTCATGCGTACAGCGCTTGGGTCTGCTTGAGGGAACAGGTCTGCTTAGTGTGAATCAAAGCGGCAGAACCACAGTGCTCCAGAAGTCCAGAGGGTCTGTCCCTTCCTAAAACAGAGCCTGTTGTTGCTGTAAGTTAGGGCTTCCTCTGCATAAAGTCATGCAGCACAATTATCATGCATTATTTCCTCTCCTAGACGGGTGGGAGAAGCAGCTCCAGGGTGTGCGTCCTGGCCCGCATCCAGTGCTGCCCTTGGCTCTGCCCGCCTGAGCAGTAACCACACCTGAGCTTTCTCTAATGACCCAAATGGAAAAGCTTCACGAGTTTGGGCTTGCCAGGGACTGGCAGGACTCGGTTCTCCAGTTGTGCTTGAGTTAACATTTCAGTTTATGTTTTCTGGTGCTCTCTTCTGCCCTTTGCTGTACTTACAGTGCAGTGTTATTGTTAGTGTTGTGTTGTTGGTTTGGATTATGGGGTTTTTTAACTGTTGAAGTCCAGCTAAAGGCCAAAGGATTTCTGTTTGGTTAATTTTTTACATTTTTGAGGCAGATAAAATGATTCAGATGAATATTTATACAGATACATTTCAATATGAAAAGTTAGATGCTTCTGGACTGGTGGCATTGCTGCGCTTATCAGGCTTAAGACAGTTACTGGGGTGTTCTTTTATGATTTTGCTTAAACTGTAATTCTAACTATATGTGTATATATGTGTAGGCTGGTTCTGATATTCCTGGTTGTATTCATCATGAATAAGTACACTGTTGCAGTTTATTTTTCCTGGACTGTGATACAAACCATTACAATGAGAATAGCAGGCAAACCATTAAGGCAACTCTGTAATAATGGCATCAGAAGTAGGCCCTCAAAGTTTATTTTTTCCCAAGCTACAGCAGCACATCGTGGTTTTTCCTTACTAGTAGATAGAAGGGATTTATTAATCTCTCTCTTTTATGAAACACAGAGAAAGCAAAAAAACTTCCAGCTGTGTCAGAAACTCAGCCAGCTTTAGTGTGTCTAACTCTGCCTGGTTACTTGAGTGCAAAGGCAGAAACTGTCTCTCTGCTATTACAGCTAACTCAAACTTTAATTTTGAAATGCTAGTTACTGAGCTCGAGGCATCATACCTGAAGTTAATGATTTGCACCACAGTTAAAGCATAAAACTTTAAAGATTTTGTGAGAAGCATTGGATTCACTTAAGACTTTTTCCCTTTCTTAGATGCCATAAGCAGCAGAACACAGAGGTGGGCTGTGGGTTGCCAGCAAGTTACTTCTGCCAGCTCTGCAGAAGTGACTGCGCTTAGTATATTCAAACTACTTCTCTCACTTCACGCGCCCACGGGGTGATTGATAGTGTTTGTTGTTTCCTCCCAGGTGGAAAGGTACTCCACTTTGTGTGTGCTATATTACTCAGGTGTGTATGTATTTAGATTGCAGTGATCTGGAAATTAACAATACAAAGGTAATGAAGACTTTCCGTTTAGGCAAACCATAAAATAGTATTTCTGTATATAATCATGACCATGTGTTTCAGTCCTGGCATGCATCAGGTAACTGATGCTTGGTACCTAGGACCATAAATATATATTTGGTTTCCTAAACAGTTTCTTTAAATCAATGGAGTTCACACTTCCTTTGTTATTGACTGAGTGGTAATACTGTTAGGGAGCAAAATACTTCCCTTAGAACAAGTGGCTTTTTTCAGCCTCCAATGTATTCCTTTTTGTGTCTGTATCAGAATTAAATATTAATCAAAATAAAGTAGGAAAGCTGCCATAATTTCCTGGTGAAACTCACTGCATTTTTAATCACAACTTGTTGGTGTCACTGGATTTCTGTTACTCTTAGGAGTACTAAAACCTGCAGAATATGAATTGATTTGGTTAACCACATTCGAAATGAGTCTATAGGAACAGCTTTTGTACTTAATATTGCTTCTATGGGACAGGATTATAACCATCAGGGTAGCTGCATCTTGGAATTAAATGTAAGTATGTACTATACACAGGTAGGTACCAAGCCTCAAATCCACACGTGCTCTCTAACTAAAATCCATGAGACCAGCATTTAGGGAGAAAATAGACTTGGAGATCTGCAAACTCAATTGGTCTCTAATGAATTATGATCTTACATAGAAAGGTGGGATTGGAGATGTCAGTATCTGCACACTTGTTAAATCAGTGAAATGAAGAATTTGGCTTGTAGTTCAGCAAGGTTCAAGCAAAACATAACAAAAATCTTGTTTGCTGTGCTCCCTTGTTCAGCATATAAATGATGCTTCAGGAATCTTGAAGTGAGTGCTGCAGGCTTTGCCTGGAAAGCATCAGAGGCAGAAAAAGAATTTTCAGCAGAACTCAAGAACCAAGGGTTAAAAATGGCATAAATTAATTAATGGTTGACCCATGGGCAGCTAAACTAGGGAGGCCTCATTTCCTATGGGTTTCTGTTTCTTCAGCCTCCCTGTCTGCTTTCCAACCCTCCCTCACCACCAGCCATCCCTGTCCTTTATTCCTCCAGCACCTGGCAGGTAGGACCCTTTGTGTGGCCAGGGCAGAGCTGCTGCATATGTGCTCACGGGCTGTCCCCATTTTGCACAGGGTTTGGAAGAATTTGACATTCATTGAGACCTCTGCCCTTGTGTAACATGGAGGATAAAGACCAAACAGATGACAGGCACACATTCATACAACACAGTTATGTTGTAACCTCATTTTCCTAAGGAACTGTATGGTTTTGAGTATCTGATATTTTTGGAGATTGGATATTTTGCTTATTTTTAAAAGCAAATAAAATGATGCATAGAAACAATCACAGGAAGGTGGCACCATGCTTTCGCTGAGTAAATAATCACAAAGCCATTCTGGATTGCCATAACCCACAACATACATATCCTAAACCTACTCCTATACCCCTTGGATTAGGCTGCACCTCAGACATTGAGAACTCAAAAAAGCAGAAGCCTGTAGCCAATAAGCCTGCCTTCCCTGTATGGTAGTGTCTAGGACTGCAGCATTTATGCCATCTAGACATACTAGCATTTGATAGAGAATTAAAATTTAAAGGAATGAATCCTACTTGACAAAACAAAGGATACCAGTTTCTCCCTGGGAATGATGCGGTTGATTTCAGTAGGATTGCAACTTTTTAATGTATTCCAGCATTTCGGAGCTGGGGGGTTCCCTTTAATAATATACGTCAGATTCCCTTTATAATGACTAACTAAAATTATAGGACCAACTCGACATAGCTGTGATACCCTCAGTATCCTGCAGCATAGCTGGCAGAGCAAGTACACACTTAATTTTCTTCACTTTGTTTTGCTTGCTTGCTTGTCACTTCAATTTGCCCCTGAGTGTTTGCCTTGCTCTCTTCCCACCCAGAAAGAATACTAGGGCTGGATAGTAAATGAGGGACAAAAATAGTATTAACATAAATAACACTGAGGTTTTGTGCATATGCCTTTTAAGAGAGTAACTTTGGAAAAAAAACATGTTGTGTAATTTGAAATTTTCTAGCTTTTATTAAACAAAATGACAATTATATCTTTGCATTTGTATTCAGATCAATGAAGCCAGAAGTGGGAGGTTTTCTCCATTTTGAAACTCATAAAGATGTGACTGAAAAGAATGATTTTCCCTTGCATTAAAATCTTAAATCATCATCAGAACATTCTTTTGTAGCAGAGATAATGTGCTTATCTCCTGTTCTCTATTTTACTCTCATCTCGCACGCATAACACAAGAAGCTTTAATCACATATTAATAATTTACAGATATTAACCTGGACCTAAATTATGTTCTTTTCTTTCACTTTGTCATATCTGGACTAAGAAAAGCACTTCTAGCAGTGGCAAAAATATTGGCATTGTCCCACAGCACCCAGAAATCAAAGGAAAGTGTAGCCAGGGCAATTGGTAAATTAAGGTTTTAGTCACATTGCGTGAACTCCAGCTCTCACCAAAGGGAGAGAAGCTGGAATTCCCTCCTGTTATATCTCTGTGCTATAAAATAGGATGTTGCTTTGTTGTTATGAAAGTTCTGAATTTATTACCTAATGCTACTTTCTGCTTGTCCTTTTGCTTGTTTTCCTCTATAATTGTGGGAATTTTCAGCCCACACAGCTTGACTCAGCATTTTTGTCTGGAAGCATATTGGGAACAGCTTTCTTCTGAGGTACCTGGCACTTACTGCTTCAGCTTGAGCATGCTAGAAATTCAGAAGACTTCAAAGGTGGGAGCTACTGCACTCAGATAAACTATAGTTTTAGAGGTGAGTAATCAGCTGATTACAAGACTATTTCAGTTGGCTTCCCTGTGATTCTGTTTTGCTGCTGTGTTGTTTTTCTTTACTCTTTCTAAATACTCTGTTATGGATCAGCTCCTACAAATTATTTAGAGGTGTCCTTCAGACTAGGCCTTTGACAAGCTTTAAATTTAGTTCTTATGGGTTTCACTGGGTTATCAGGTCACTGCTTATTGTGAATCTAAGTCACTGAGACTTGAGTGATTCAGAGAACCTGACTGACTCACAAAAGCTGAGAGTATTCAAGTTGCTATGGTCTGGCCATAACTGTCCTAAGAAGGAGTTAAATATCACAAAGAGCTGGGAATCCCCATGTCAGAGTTCTGCACCAGGGTTATTAGATTCCAAGTCATCACAAATGCTTGTTTTTCCCAAAAACACATACACCCTTCTGACCTCTCTGATTTTCTGGTATAAACGAAGAATCTTTTAATGATAATCAGAGTCAAGTATCAGTTCCAGAAAGCCATCACTATGCATTATAGGCACTTATGCACATTAGAAAACAAAACAAAGCAAGCAATCTACCATTTTCCAGGATTAATTCTATGAAACATTGTATGGGTGGTTCATAAGTGGACAGAATGTTGCACTAATATGTGACTGCATGGCAATTAAGCTTAATTAGGGAAGGGTTTGAAAAAGACAGATGAAAGTAAGTTATGGGAATGAAAGCAACTGTGCTTTTGGGGACCACATTCTGCTACGCTGGTTACCCTTATATGCCCTTAATGCTTGGCTCTTTGGTTTAGTTTAGCATTGCCTCTGTTCTACATGGAGTAACAGAGGTAACAGTGAATGTGGATGTTTATGTGTGTGTGCTCTGGGGAAATTTCTGCACAATTTGAAATTTTCAGTGCTTTCACTGAGTATCTGATTCTGATTCCAGGGATTTTCCCTGATGGGAAGAGCCTGGTAGGAAGACCTGGAGTAGTTGCCAGGCTTCCATGCTGCATGGTTCAGGGGCATGCCATCAGTCTCTTTCAGAGCAAAGGACTTCACGGTTTCTGTGCTCAGAGTCAGACTGTTTCAGTGCTAGGTATCTATTCCCTCTCCAAGAGAAGTTTAAAGAAAACCAAATTTAACATGTTGAAATCCTCAATAAAACCAAATTGCTTTTTTCTGCTCTGGCCTAGTTGGCTATTACTGCAGGCACCATTCTCTGGTATGCTGTGTTATACTGGGTTTTATACAATTATGGAAAATAATTAAGTAGAAAAGCAGGGAAAAACATGCTTTGCAAGCAGCAGTCAGCCTTTGTTAGCTTGGATAGTGTTTGGCATTGCTTTCCTCCAGGACACTGGGATGCTTTTTTTTCCTCTCATGAGCTTTTTACGTCCAAGATGAAATACGTATTCTGTGGACAGTTTATTTAGGAAAACACCAGTTTCACATGAGGAGTTCTCAGGGAATTTATATGTGGAAATCATGTATGGGTACAGGGAAACGCCACTTAAAAAGAATGACTACATGGTTAGCAGCTGTGATTTATGTGCATTCCTTTTTAATCAAGAAATGTGTGTTCAGACCAATCTTTTCTTTTTTCATTGCAGCTCAGCAAGGTGCCCTTGACTGCAGTTGTTTCACCTTCCCATTCTCTTTGTTTTTGAAAACAAGAAAGCTAAACCTAGCACTTTGTGTTTTCAGTTACAAAGGTTATTCATATGTGAAGGTGAAGCACACCTTTCTCTACTGAAGAAAGCTGAAGTAAGTGTTGATAAAAGTATCACACATAAAAGACCATGTCAAAAATGAAAACAGGGAGACGGATTCCTGAGCTCTGTGTGTTCGATCTATGTTTACCTGCACATACACAGATGTAAAATGCACAAATGATGTGTGTGAATGTTTCCTACAGGTCAGATTTTGTGGAAATCAAATTACAAATTTTATCCCTAGAAAGGATTCTCTCACAAAGCCTCTAGGTGAGAATCTCATTTTTATTTAGCACAAAGTGCTGTTTCTGAAGAGCTCCCTTAGCTGGGCAGCCTTGCTCAGATCCTCTACTTGCTTCCACATGTGTAGCTGGAAAGTGATTGTTCAGCTAAAGAGTTGCAGGACCGTGAAATAATGAGAAGCTCCAGGGTATGCCTGGATCTGTGGTAACATAACACTTGCAAGGGGAGCTGGCACAGTCTCCTTGGCAGAGTTGTTACAAGCCCTCCATAGACTCATTCTTTCATGGAAATTATTAGATATTGGTGAAAGGCTGAAGTGGTTATGAAGGAGTAGGTGAAGAAGCCATTTCCCCACTAAGATCTTAAAACCAGTGTTTATTCCTGTTAGGTGACCAAAACATCACTCATCTGTCATTTTGACGATAGCCACCTTCTTTTCATCTCTTTGACTGCCTGAAATGCTCTGCCCCACACCTCTTTTCAACATGCTGTAAGTGTTGATCCAGCAGGTTTCCTGGGATCTGCTGGCACCTTCTGGAGCAGGCAAACCTCTGGGAGTCACTGAGATGGACTCCAGAGGGAATTCTCTGAGTTGAATCGATTAGTCAGGCCAAAAGCTGGCATGTAGCTTTTGACCAGTTAATGACAGGGAGAATGCACCTGGATTGGTACTGGCTACTTAACAAGAATCTACATGGCATCAGGATGTGGCCTTCTATGATTTGATATTTTTTAAGGTATATTTGATGCCAGGATGTTGCAATGTTACCTGTTGGAACATCCCGGGAAAAGTAAGTTTTTCAGCTCAGAGTTTGAGAGACCTGTGACAGCAGCTGGAGCTATTCTCTCTGCCCTTCCCCCAACACCACAAGCCTTCACAAGGCATTAGAGCCAGAGAAATTGAGGCATATGAAAGGAACCTGCTGAAAAAATACACTAGAGGATCAAACAAGTCCATTATTTCCAGTGTTCTAGTAGATGCATTTCAGTCCCTATTTCTGCAAGAGATGTTTGTTATTTACTGGTGAAGGAATATTGCTGGTATATTTTTCCTCCTTCTACCCTACCCTACCATTCCACTTTCCCCACCTCCTTCCCTCTCTTGTGGCTTTCCCGTGTAAGTGGCCACAGGAACCCCCTGCTTGGGATCCAGGAGCACTGCATCACCGCTGGCCCAAGGTGAACCTCAGCAACAAACACCTTGATCTCAATTTCCCAGCACCCTGCCCTGCCAGCAGCAGGAGGAAACTTCAGTATATGTTAATAATGTGTGGAGGGTGGCCAAAATGTTTTGTGAGCGTTCTGGTTTGAAAGGGTAATGAAGCTGCCTCTTTCTCAGTGAGCTGGCACAGGAGCAGGCTAAACCACTGGGGAGCATGTTTCAAAGGAGAAGTACAGAGCACAAACTCCCTGGGTTTTGCACTTCCACTGGGGGCTGAGCTTTGCCTCTTTCCACCTTTTTCCAGGCTGACTGCTCTCTGTCACACAAAGGAGTCGTGGATGGGAGAGGGTGAGTGGCTGTTTCTGTGGATTAGCTTCAGACTGAGAGTTACACTGGGAAGCATTTCTTAGTTTATACCAAAATAGTGAATTTTTTAACATGTAAAGTAAACCCAGAAAGTTATTCCTATAAATCTGGTTTAAAATCTACCTATTTATGAACTCGGAGCAAAAGAAACATCCACAATGCTACAAGCACAGCCAGATTCTTTGGGCTTGTTTCAAAAATCTTATTCTTTTTGTCATTTCTCTCTGACCTCCTCCCTGCTAGTCCCAGGATGAAAAGCGAGCCAAAGCTTTGCTGAGAAATGGGCTGAGCCACTGCCGACCTTTGCAAATCCAACTTCTTCAAAGTGAGAGCTAATCGACATGTTCCCACACTGTGTATTGCTGAGACTTACGATGCAATTCAAGGAATTAATTCACTGTGATGCAATCTCATTTTGAATCCAGTTCTCTTGCTATGTATCAGAGGGTGAGGGAAGCAGAGTGTCGTACAAGTTATGAAGAACAGTCACACACAGGTTTCACAAACCATGTAAGTCTGTCTTTGACGGATTTTGTACTTTGGAGGGGTTCTTCCCTTACAATTTAAAATGCATTAGCTTCTCCCCGCTTCTATTTTCCTCCCCCTCTAAGAGAGAGAGACATTTTCCAGTGATTTAAAAGGAAACTAAGCCCATAAGAGTTTGTACTGAATAATCTGCAAATAAAGAAAAAAAAAAATGGTTGTCTGAGGGTATTATCTGAGGGGTAAGTGAGGTGCCTGTCTGGAGAGATCGATGTGCACAGGATAGGTGAATGGAAAGTGATTCAAGGAGAGCTTTAAAATTGATATCTAAAATTCAGATTCTCTCTCTCACTTATGGGATCTGGCATGAATGCTGCTCCTGTTTTACAGTGGTAAGAACAGTCCAGTCTGTGTTTTGCAGTCTCTGCTAGGTACCAAAAGAATGCCTGAAGGATCCACGCAGGAAAAGCGTGTTGGCATTCCTAACCTAAATCCTATACTCTTGTTTTAACATTTGCATGCAGACTGGCCTCTTTGCTCTGTTTTCCAGAAGGAGCTGTACTTTGTTTGTGCAGCTGACCCCAAAGCAGGGTAGCCTGATGCACCAAACAGGAGCGAGTAGCAATGCACTGCAGCCTGCTTATGTGTCTCGAGAGGTGCCTGTTTGAGTTATGCTGCTGCTTTTTGTCTAGGGCAAAAGGGACAGAAGAGGTCTCTTGTTCCTCATTTAATTACTGTGGGGCATGTATCACAGGTAGCACATCTCAAAGCCCTTTCATCAGTGCCGAAGAGAGGAGCTGTGTCATTCCCACTGAAGGGTTGGGTTTGGTGTGCCTTGCTGGGGAGCCATGGGAAACCATGGCATGGCAAACAGCAGCTAAGCTGCTCCATGCTTGGTGCCTTTCCACAGCCCTCCAAGCATGCGGTGTACCTGCCCAGTGTGGTTATACAGTAGAACCAGAAATATTGCAAACTATTTATTTATTTCACTGTTGTCTTCATTGCACAAGTGTCATTCCATTAGAGCTGACGTAATGGAGAATCAGGCCCTTGGGCTAATGGGCTAAACTATGCGCTGGCTGTGTAAGCTGAAGACTTTCAATGCTCTCATTTTCTAGTTGTCCCTAGCAGAGCAAATGAAAATATATCATTGTTCTCAAGACTGCTGAATAAAGCAAGTCCTTTTTTAAATTTTAGTTCCTTCATCATGAATAGTAAGTTTAATCCATTCATGGCTGGTTTATGAAAAAGCCTGCTAACTAACCAGATCTGGAGAGCTCACTTTCTCAGCAAGTATTGCAGTAAGAGAATTGTTTGTGTTTTCATTGCTTTCTCAGTATTTTTGTTATTCTCTTTCCCAGGATGTGATTAAATTCTCTAGTCTTCTGGACATCAAAGATTTTGGAGAAGAGATTGTATGAACTGGATAGGTAACAGCTGTTACAGATGGATTTGCTGGTGGAAAGGGGAGAGGGCTAATTTGTTTTTATGTGCTTCCTCCCGCTGCTGGCACCTTTCACTGTGGCACACTGTTCCTATCCTGTGACAAGTAATGGCTTTGCACAGAAGGAGTCCTTGTCTACAGGCTTACACCTGCCTTTGGGTTTCAGTGTTGTTTATAAGTAACTTTTCCAAATGCCTTCATCATAGCTCTTTCACCTGCTCTTCCAGTAGTTTAATTGAGTTAATAACACTGATTGACAGATTTTAATTTCTGACTTTTTAAAGTCAAAATGTTTTGTTTACTCCACTTCTGGATATTTTGGGACACTTTAAAATGGATTTATTTCTGTGAAATGAATTCCTCAAAAAAGGCTACACAGGTCTGAAACAGAGTTTCAGCCTGAATAAAATGCAGTGTTTCTGCTGTGAGCTGCCATTTAACATGGGAATGAAGATTTGCATAAATTTTCTGTATTTCCTCATCTGGTGCAAAGTTCCTTGAGCTCCTCTTTTAGACTACTCACTGTTTAGGAAAGATCTTGGAAGAGAAATGGTGATTTGTAGTGTTGCAAAATATTAGCTGGTAAAACAGATTGTGCATAATGATATGATTTTACTATGCCAACAATATCTGCTCTTATTCAGCTAAGAGTAAAGAGACCTACAGTTTTAATCAGATTCAAAGAAAGTTACGCTACTACTTCTTTTTCTTACTTTAGGTTTGTACATACTTTCACATATGCATGTTGTGAGTTTAAGCACTTAGCCTCATGTTCTCCAAGCTTCAGCAAAAGACAACATTTTCAATATATAATGTCTGAAAAAGATGTCCTATGCTGTATAAATATTATAAGACATCTAGTCTAATCCAAAAATTCAAGGGTGACTGGTATGTTCTCAATCTAGTCTTCCTGAGGTAGTCTAGATTAATATTTTCTCCTTCCCTGCTTTGAGCAATATCAGAATCCATTACTGTTGCAGCGAGGAGACTCTGGCTTTACCCAGTCTGTGAGGATCTATCCTCAGACCTTTGCAAAAGCACTCAGAATCTTACAGAGTTTGAACCTTTTCTGCAGGCTGGCCTGGGGGCACTGGGCACCTCTTCTGGGAGAACACTAGGGGAGGAGATAGTCTGTGTCAAAGGCTGCTTGGGCTGCTGTCGGAAAAATGAATCCTGGCTAGAGACTGAAAGAATGGGAGCCATGTCCAAAAAACTATCCCTAATGGGATTTGGAGTTTTGTTTGTTGTTGGGTTATTTTCTTACATCTCTTTTGTTTGCTCCCTGACTTATGCTCTGTATATTTCAAACAAATAGCCCCAGAAAGGGAGGAATTCCCTTTAAAAAATAGCTACTGAGCTCTTGTACAAAGCACAGAATATTGTTTTCTGCACAACCAGTGGAGAAGTGAGAACAGCTCTGTCAATGTCAAGACAAAATTCTTCATCTTTATTGAGCATTTATAGACTGTGCAGTAAAGATCAGACTACAAAGCCAAAGGCAAAACTGCAGAGGAAGTTCAATGCTAGGTGGGCAGTTTGCTGCAGGAGCAGAGAAGTAAGCCTTACCCATTGCTCCTCTTGTAGTGGGCATTTGCCATTCAACTGGCACTGTAAACACACTAAAGAGGTTTTATCACAAAGAAGAGTCTGGAAAGGCATCAGTTTGCTCAACTGAAGGAGCTGGCAGGATTTAAACACCATAAACAAAACCACTACAATGATGGTTTTCCCTTAGGTTCATTTTGTATGACTATAGTCTAAAGCCAAAACCATTTCAATAACTTGCAAAGCTGAAAGCTTATCAGTTTATCAAAATGGGCTCCAGCTCACTGAGGGATTGCAAGAAATATGCCCTTCTCCTTTAGGATGCTGTTAATAGGTTTTCTTTGCTTACTAACTTATTAAAACTTTTATTTGATTTGAAGGGTAGTAGCTAATTGAGGAAGATCCTTGGTTTTAATTCAATGAAAACAAGTTTGCTGTGTACAGTTCATGCAAATAGGGAGAGAAAAAGGTGTCTGACTAATCATGAAAGTTATGGTGAGATCTAGATTGCAGGGTCTGCTTTACACATAGCCTATTCCATATGCCAAGTAAGGACTCATGCAGGTGAATGTCACCCTAACAGCCTACTTACACTGAAAAATTACTCCTGTTATCTTGAGTTCCTCAGGTCACGTGCTAACACACACAGAATTAAGCACACTTAGTGCTTGTACATCGGCAAAGGCTGGTGTAAGTCACAACCTTTTAATGGTGTGTTACAGGACAACCAGAAGAGGAACCTAAGAATCAGCAGGAGCATGTGCAAGTGATCACTCCAAAAGATTAACAACCTATGAACACAACAGGTACTTCAGCTGCAGTAGCTCACAGACTACTGTAGTTTTTAAAGTGTCTCCTTCTCTGGGGACATCTAAAACCCACCTGGACACAATCCTGTGCAACCTGGTGTAGGTGAACCTGCTTTAGCATGGAGGTTGGACTAGATGATCTTGAGAGGTCCCTTTCAAACCCAAGAATTCTGTGATTCTGATTCTCTAAGCATTTCCCACAAAAGAATACTTATTTGTGGTGACTTTAAAATGTTATAACACTGTTCTGAAGCAGTACAGAAATGGTGATGTTTAATGTGTATAATGAACAGGGAATTAAAGTTCTATGTCTCAATAACTCCACCATGAACATGTGTAATATTTTTCCTCTCACATAGTTGCACCTTCATAAAACCTGTGAAACTGTAGCTTGCAGAGAAAGGATAAAAGTATAGGGCAAATTTATCTAACCAGAGATGTATTGCTTATAGGAATAAATAATCTATGGATTGTGTACTTGGTCATAGGCACTTGGACAGGCACTTTTCAAATGAGTTTAATTATGTTTCAATGTTTACAGCTTGTGTCTTTCTTTGAGTATTACATCCAGAGATAATTTTAGATCACAACCTGCTTGTAGGCTTAGGTGTGGGGAATGTTTGAAAGAAAATGAAAATTTGATTAGTTATCATAGCTTGTAACTCCAAAGCATTCAAGCTTGAATTTCTTGGTATTTGCTTTTTGTGTTAAAGAATTTATTCTTTCTATGAATTTCTGTCTGTAGTTTTGCCATTTCTGTTCCTGTAAATACATATATTCTCATGTAGTTTAGGAAAGAATGATAGCATTACAGGGATTTTGGACAGATTTTGAGCTTTGCTATGTTGCTAGAACATCTCAGAATTTCCAGAGGTCTCAGATGGGTTGTTCCAGATTTACAGTTGTGTAACTGCACAGAATTGAATCCATTTACATTTGTTTCAGAGCTAACGCTTTAGTCATCCAGGTCCCTGAACTGGTTATCCAGTCCAGTTCTTCAGTAGTGTTGCACTCACAACTTTTATGGATCTCATGTAAAATTAGATGATGGTAAAAAGGTATAAACCCAGCTTTTCAAGATGGAAACTGCTGATATTTTATATTCATTTCTAGATATATTATGACACTAGTGCCCTTTGGGAAAGTTCTGATTTACAAAATATGACCTTATGGTGTGTTTTATCTTATTGGCTTCTTGCCATATTGCCAGAATGCAGCGTATTCAAACAGAGGCAACCAAAATGTAGGCTTCATAAGCCTATGCATGCAGAGAAAGAGTGCAAAGCTGGTTTTCATTTTCTAGAAACAGATCATGGTTACAGTATACCTCCAACTGAATGTCTTTTTATTAATGGTTTTGTGGTTTTGATTTTGATTGGGGTTTTTTGTTTAATGTTTTTGAGGCATATGTATCATATGCTCACAGGAAAAGTCCAAGTTTTTGAAGTTTTCTTAGAGTGAATGTAATGCTTTTGAAAGCTTTACTGGAAACCATCATTCTCTGTCTGCTAACAAATACAGCACCTCCAACCCTTTCTGCAGTCTTTGTGAAAGATCCCTTAAGAAAGAGACCCCTGAGTGCCTGGCTCAGGAGGTATTATTCTTGAGAAGAAAAGATGGACTCTTTGCTCCTATGCTAAGTTTCTAAGACTATCAAAAAAATTCTGTGTGAGAAAGGCCAACTTAAGAAATAATATCCTGAAGAAGATATTAACTTATGAAAGCATATTTTATTACTAACCTTTATGAACAGCTGTTAGTTTTCAAACTTCTGTGTAGTTCAGCTGAACTGTCAATTCCCTGCCCTCAGTAATTTAAACCCTATATTTTCTATAGAACTATCCTGCATTATGCAAAATGTTATTAGCAGAAGAGGAGAAAAAAGGGATTCTGATCAGAAATCAGAACTGCCTCAGTAAAAGCCTGGTTCAAATATGCAATGAATGGGGGTTAAATTGCCAGGGGCAATCTGTGGGCAGTTCTTGGGAGATCACTTACAATAATCTGGATTTTCAGGAAAAGCTGTGAAGATCAGCCACTCAGCAACGCTGGTTCTTACCTTGAGAATCAACATATTTTTCTCCTTGCTATCTTTTCATCTCCTTTCACCTAGCTATATTTATAAAATTATAAATTGGCAATAGATGGATATAGATACAGTCATTTCACTTTTTTGCTCTCTTTTTATTCATATTTTATTTCTGTTGAAGAAATGCAAATATTATATTCACTTCTCAGATGATTTTTCATACAAACAGGATTTGAATGGCTAAAAGTTAAAAAGCTGATTTTGCCAAACCTCTGGTGGTGTGGACTCTTCTTGTTTATTTGTATTTAGGCTCCTGTGATAATATTCTGGTAAGATCTGAGACGGGATTTCATTTCCAAGAAGTAGATTGGACATCACTGGAAGTGGAATACTCAGTACGACTTCTCAGGTGATAAGACAGGGATAAGATAACTCAGTGAAACAGCAAGATGTATTCAGCAGTTTTGCAGAAAGGATTATCTTTCTGAGAGTGTTCAACCCAGATAGAACCAGGAAGTTTAATCATTGTTTAGAAATTCATGCCCTCCTGAAACCTGGTCACTGTCTAGGTCAGGAGTTACACGAGGCTAGGCAAGGTTCACATCCTGATGGTTCACCATCCATAGGTGAAAAAGCTGATATGAAGCTGATAAGAGCACCTGATATGCAGCTAGTATACAGTTCATTTATTCTGAACTTTGCTAAGTACTGCATTTTTAAAATCTTCCTCTTTTTCAGCCTGAACAGTATTTCTCTGGCAACACCTTTTATGTGCCTTTAGAGCTGTGCCCAACAACTAGTTTTGCTCTTGTTTCTGGAGCATTGTCTACAATTTCTGCCAAGGTATTGGCATACATTAAGAACTATGCATTTGTTGAAATCGAGGCTTATTTCAATTTTGTAGGCTTATTCAATAATCATCAATTAAGCATGATTCAGATGCTCGTACAGGAGATGGATTACTTTATGTAACAGCTTCGAGTCTTAGTCTTACCAAGGTGAGTCTGCAGTAATTCTTTTAAGTAGAGCTGACTCCACAGTTTGCCTCTCTGTTAATTTGACTACAGTGATGGAGCTGTTATGCATATTAGACAAGTTAGACCAGCAATGTGGTATCTGGTCCTACATTAGCTTAGCAGGAAGAGGGTGAATTTGGCAGCTTGAAGACCCTCTTACTTTCACTCAGAAAATCATTTGAAAAAAAGCATGTCAGTTCCTCTCTGTTTTGACAGAGATGGTTAACCTCCAAACAGCTTCCTTTATTAATAATTTCTCTGTTAGAATGTAATGCGTGTTTAGTACTTAGAAAATGTGTATTTCACGAACTTCCTTGCTGACTGAGAAGCTTTGGTTACTTTTTTCTTTCAAAACAGATACATATCCTTACCTTCCCAGATGGACAAAGCCAATGAAGAATAATCATTCTTATAATCTTTCTGAAATATCAAAATTCTCATGGCAGAACATACCAAACCATCCAGTGAGAAAGCAGGCCATGTGAATAGCCTTTCTGAATTCCTAATTGTTTGCTCTGGCAGTTCCCAGTGAAGAAGCCTGTTGTCTTTGGAAAGCTATGTTTGTTTTGTATTTGAACAGTATGTGTCTTTAATTTTCAGCCCTAGCCACAGGGATAAGTATCACAAACGTCCGCTTGAAGGCCTTTTGCTCTTAGGAACCCAATATATACTTGGCAGCCTCTTTAACAGTGGGACTGAGGGGAGAATCAAAGTTGACTCATTGCCTTATACCCCCTCAGGGAGAAGAGAGAATAAAAAGGGCAATTGCTGCTTCCTTCTGTTGCCTGAAGCAAGTCTTTCCTGTTTTGCAGAGAATAAACTAATGCCATATTCTGAAACAGTCTGCCCTCTATAAGAACAAATTATTCCATCTAGTACCATACAGCAATTCTGGAGCTTGGCTTCCTTGTGTACCCGTGTGGTCCTGAGTGGAGTTCAGAAATACATAACCCCACACATAAGAAGAAACAGACACATCTTCCATTCGAGACTCAGCTTCGACAGAATCTACTGTCATGTTCTTCAGCTCAATGTGCAGTAAACTCTAATGAAATTGAATTTGTAGAGTGCTGTGTACTCTTTCAGATGGAGAGACTGCAGAGCATGTTTATTGTGCCCAAGCTGTTAACATATTCTAATCTCCTATTGTAGGATTAGGACTACTACAAGTGATCATCACCGTATAACTTTCAGTGAAGGTATGTTCATTACTCTGCCTGTGGATATAACGTCCCAAATATTCCCCTTCATATGCCTCATGAAATGAAATAGTCATTAGTGACTTGGTAACATCATAATATATAGGGGAAGCCCAAGCCCAAAGGTATGCATTTGATCAAAATTAAGCAGGATGCCAGATGAGCTTTGATTCATTTTAGAAATGTTGCTAGCAGAGCTCCAAGCTCTCATCAAGTGATGCCAAGATATTTGCTCATGTCTCCATCGCCCCTTATCTCAAGTGATGCAACTGCCAGAAATAATTTTCCTTAATACAAAAACTTCACACATTTTGCACAGTGCTTTTTCCTGTATAAATCTCATCAGTATATGTTTCCCTTCATTTGTGTTCGACACTGTCCCGCGTGATATTCTTATACAAAATTGGAGAGACATCAGCTTGATAGATGGACCACTCGGTGGAGAAAGAACTGGCTGGATGGCTGCACGCAAAGAGTTGTGGTCAATGGCTCAATGTCCACCTCGAGACCGGTAATGAGTGGATTTTCTCAGGGATCGGTGTTGGGACCGATATTGTTCAACATCTTTGTCGGTGACATGGACAGTGGGATTGAGTGCGCCCTCAGCAAGTTTGCTGATGACACCAAGCTGTGTGGTTCGGTTGGTACGCCGGAGGGAAGGAATGCCATCCACAGGGACCTCGACACACTTGTGAGGTGGGCTGATGCCAACCTGATGAAGTTTAACCATGCCAAGTGCAAGGTCCTACACCTGGGTCGGAGCAATCCCAGGCACGGCTACAGGTTGGGCAGAGAAGAGATTCAGAGCAGCCCTGCAGAGAAAGACTTGGGGGTGTTGGTTGATGAGAAAATGAACATGAGCCAGCTTCAGTGTGCGCTCGCAGCCCAGAGAGCCAACCGTATCCTGGGCTGCATCAAAAGCAGTGTGACCAGCAGATCTAAGGAGGTGATCCTGCTCCTCTACTCTGTTCTCGTGAGACCTCACTTGGAGTATTGTGTGCAGTTCTGGTGTCCTCAACATCAAAAGGACATGGAACTGTTGGAACAAGTCCAGAATAGGGCCACGAGGATGATCAGGGGACTGGAGCACCTCCCGTATGAAGATAGGCTGAGAAAGTTGGGGCTGTTCAGCCTGGAGAAGAGGAGGCTGCGTGGAGACTTCATAGCAGCCTTCCAGTATCTGAAGGGGGCCTATAAGGATGCTGGGGAGGGACTCTTCATCAGGCACTGTAGTGATAGGACAAAGGGTAATGGGTTAAAACTTAAAGAGGGAAAGTTTAGATTGGATATAAGGAAGAAATTCTTTACTGTGAGGGTGGTGAGGCACTGGAATGGGTTGCTCAGGGAGGTTGTGAACGTTCCATCCTTGGCAGTGTTCAAGGCCAGGTTGGACAGAGCCTTGGGTGACATGGTTTAGTGTGACATGTCTCTGCCCATGGCAGGGGGGTTGGAGCTAGATGATCTTATGGTCCTCTCTAACCCTAACTATTCTACAATTCCCATTTGAAAATAGAATTCAGCTCCTGTATTTTAGATCTGAAAAGCAAATTCCTTGAAGACAGCATTTTCATCTTGCTAAGAAACCTGTTCTTTGTAATTTACAGTCAGTTCAGCTCAGCACAAGAATCTTCTAAAAGAAGGTGGTAATTACCAACTGAGAGAGTCCATAATTTTTTTTTTCTTTCTAAGTGTTCGGGTTTTGGCGTTAGTCCTGAACTTCAGTGCTTTTCTAGGGAGTACCCCTTTGAGTTCATGAGGGATTTGTTGAACTACTCAAATACAAAAGAAAATTTTAGCTGAGGAAGAAGCTTTCAAAGAGGAATGAATGTATTCGCTTAGCATGAATCTGAACTTCGTCTTGCAAAACACTGCACAGCCTTTCAGTGATATAGAGCCTGGAATCAGCTGTTGTCTCACAGCTGAAAATAATAGAGCTGTAAATGGTTATAACTGTTCCTGATTTGAAACGTAAGTTGGTATGATTTTTAGATGCTTCATTTAAATATACTTATATATTTATAATTAATATTATATAATTTTATTAATATATGTATTTAATTACCCATTACATATTAATATATGTATTTAATAATCATTTAATCAAGATGTATTTAATCTGTGTCGAACACAGAGAATATATCCTTGATCTGTAAGCAAGATCCACTCTTTATAGTTTCAGGGGTGTATGCCTGGACCTACATGTTTAATTAACACTTTGGGTTTGCTTTGTGACAAGTTTCTTAAGTTATAAGTGCTTTAGGTTTCATCAGCGTATGGCTCTATTAGCGTCTTATATATGTATTTCCAGCAATTTATTGACATGCAAGGACCAAAGCTCCTAAGTCAGGATTGTGTATTTTATATGGAAGAGTGAGATTGAATTGTGGCAGAAGGTAAAGTCCAGTTGTTCCTTCTTCCTTGTTCCTTCTTTTAGCTCTGCTTCACACTGAGGTATGGAAACTGTCTTGCACAAGATCATGCAGACACTCCGTACTTGAGCAAGGGCTGAAGCAAGCAAAAAAAAAAAAAAACCCAAGTGTGATGCTAAGAGCAAAACACAGCAGAAAAGATTTTGAGAGGATCTCTAAAAAGTTTAAATTGGTAAAACATGTATGTGGGTGGGACAGAAAGAATAAAGTGTAATTAAGTTACTGAAGCCTCAGCAGGACTCTAGCATTGTTCAGTGTGTACTACAGTTGGCTTTTAAGAAATTTTAAGACTACCCACATCCTTAGAAAGGGGACTTTTTTTGAATAAGTGCACGAAGTTTGTGCTTTCTTGGGCTGTGCATCATTCTGCTGCAGGGTACTGAGTGTATTACAGGAATGGGCGAATGCAAATATCCCACCTTTCACGAACTGATGACATAGATGGGTGATGCACAGCTGAAAACTAGGAGGGAACTTCACCATCCTGCACTAAAAAGGGCACTGGATGCATCCTCTTTTCCAAACTGGGCTGGGAGCCAGGCTCCTGTCTCTGCCTTGGTGGGGATAGCCCCCTGTGGAAGTCCCTGCCTGCACACTAATACCAGGAGAAGGGTGGATGAATGAGAGGGGTAGCTTTTCCTTCTCCTCCTTTGAAGTAGTGAGGAGCAGAGCAAAGAGTGCCAAATGAAGAAAAGTATTACTATAGCTACTAGAACAGAATTTCTGATTGCTCTACAATGTGGACACTTTCGGTCTGATGGCCCCATGCCATGAGTGACCCATACACTGCCCTCTTCTCCCCCAGCCAAACCCTGCCTGCCCTTCTCTTTTCCTGGAACTTCCCAAGGGTGACCCTGAGTGACAACCACAGCAAAGGACAACAAGCTGCTCCTATGTTGCACCTGAGGCTCACAGAAGAAAACAAGACTGTGAACTTCATAAAGTGGCCCAAGGCCACTGGGAATCTGTCCTGCCCCTTGTCCAGGCGTGTGTCCTCCCCAAGACATCCCTACATGAATGCTCTGTCATGACAGCAGACTCCCTCAGTGGCAAGTTAGTGTGGTGTTATGGCTGAGAAAGTCATGTAAGGCAGCTATAATGGTGAAATTATGAAGAGCAATGGGGATTTGAGCTGTTACCTCTCTCATAAATGCACATTCGTACATGCAGAAAAAGCACAGCATTGACTGAAAATATTGTGATCTTCAGTGAAGGAAAAACCTAAAGATGTTAGCCACAAGTGTCGTGTCTTTATGTATGGTTTATCTAAACCCAAAAAGTCTGACCTTCTTTAAACCAGCATTTAAGCAATATTTCCTTTCTGTTTCTGCTCACACAAAGTGGTTTGTGTCCAAGTGCTCTCTGGCCGGTTCTGAAATTGCAATAATGATTTTGATTGTTTATAGTTTTGTCTGAACATTTCTACCTGAAATAGTGTGTCAATAGGCAACTGCTGTGCCCATATAGAGTCCACTGTTCTTCTGTCTTGTCTCTGACTGTTCGCAAGTATTATACTGTCCTGGGTTCAGCAGTAGCAGTCATTTTTCTCCTCAGTAGCTGGTGCAGTGATGTGATTTTGACTTTCAGCTTGGGAACAATGTTGACAACACCGATGGTTTTAGTTGTTGCTAAGTAATGTTTACTCCGATCAAGGGCTTTCTGAGTCTCATGCTCTGCCAGGGAGGAGGTGAAGCTGGGAGGAAGTAGAGACATGTCCTGTGTTCAGCAGCAGCAGTCACTTTTTCTCCTTAGTAGCTGGTGCAGCGCTGTGTTTTTGACTTTGGCCTGGGAACAGCGCTGATAAAACCAATGTTTTCAGTTGCTGGTCAGAATGTTTACCCTGACCAAGGACTTTGTGAGTCTCATGCTCTGCCAGGGAGGAGGGGAAGCCAGGAGGAAGCAGGGACACGACACCTGACCCAAACTAGCCAAAGAGGTATTCCATACCACAGCATGTCATGCCCAGGATGTAACTGATAGTTACCCGGAAGGGCTAGTTCACTGCTGGGTGGGGGTGAGTTATCTGTCGACAGGTCGTGAGGTGTTGTATTCTCTTCCCTTGTTATTTCCCTTATTATTATTATTGGTGGTAGCAGTAGTGATTCGTGTTATACTTTAGTTACAAAACTGTTCTTATCTCAACCCGTGGGAGTTACATTCTTTGGATTCTCCTCCCCATCTCCCCGGGAGTGGGGGGAGGAAATGGGGGAGTGAGTGAACGAGCTGGTTGGGTTTAAACCATGACAAGACAGGGCACCTGACCCAAACTAGGGGTATTCCATACCACAGCACATCAATCTCAGTATATAAACCGGGGGGAGTTACCCGAAAGGGGTAAATCGCTGCTCCGGTTGCGCTGGGTATCGGTCAGCGGGTGGTGAGCGATTGTAATCTCTTCCCTTGTTGTTTCCCTTATCATTATTATTATTGGTGGTAGCAGTAGTGATTTGTGTTATACCTTAGTTACTGGACTGTTTTTATCTCAACCCATGGGAGTTACATTCTTTCCATTCTCCTCCCCATCCCTCTGGGAATGGGGGGAGGAAGAATGGGGGGAGTGAGTGAGTGGCTGCGTGGTTCTGAGTTACTGGCTGGGCTTACACCACAACATATATGTAAGTTTTGGGAGAAAGAGGACCATGTTATCACCTTGCTGACCAAGAAAATAATAGTTTTCAAGGAAATTATTCTGACAGATGTGTAGGGAAGTCAGAGTTGGGTCAGTTTTTTCCCGGGGAAGAATTAACATACTGTCCCATGTAAGGGGAGAGGCCAGAGCTGTATTCCAGCAGCTCAGTGGATGTGAGGCGTTCAGACTGCAAGGGAAAAGCAGTTGGACCCAGCTGTGGGGAACAGGGTCATCTGTGCAGGACACTGCATGAGCAGCATGCTCCAGGACTTCAGTATTTGCTTACACAATGTCACAGAGGAGATCTAATTCAGGCGTTTGAGCTGCAAAGTCTGTGCACCACACAACTTGCTTTGCTCATTGAGATCCACGTGCATGTTAATGGCTTGCACATCCTTTAGGTGATTTGGAATGGACAACAGAGGAAAGGGAAGTCAGATTAAAAGAAAGGTATGAAAAATGGAGTATAGACAGTAAAAAGAAACCCTGGAACCAGAATTAAAGAGCATAGTGCAGTATATAGCAATGTAAATAGTAATACAACTAATTAGGCTGTCTGGTTCAGTGAAAGAACACCGCTTTGTTTTTAAAATAATAAATTCCAGCAAATATTTTAGTGTTTTGAGAGCAGCTGATCATGATGATAAAACAAAATAGTGATGTATATGGATTGCCTGCTGCTTTACTTTCCACATTGTGGAAAAAAGAAACAAAATGGTTAAAGGACAACAAAGAGGAAACTTCATCGTGGAAAGAAAAATACCCACAGAATGTAAAGGATTTTTTCTTCAGAAAGTACCTTTTCTTTAAGTGTAGGTGTTTTTCTTTTCAAAAGATATCAGAGAAAACAGATCTCATTCTCTTATTTAGTTGGGACTCATATGGATTCAAAGACATTGAGGCCAACAGTCTGTTATGATCACTGGTCATCTGACTCATATATATCAGCTTGTACAATTTCCCCCTGTAATTGTTTCACCAAGCTTATACCAACATACTGCTAATTAAAAGGTTGTGATCTGATAGTGTTTTCACTTATGCTGAGTCCCAATGACTTTAAAAGAACTGATCACATCCACATTAGGGATGCAAAATATCACATGAATCTTACAATGTATTGGTACTAAAAGCATGATAAAACTACCATTATCACACATTCTGGGTAAGGAATCAGCAAGGATTTGGGCCTTGTTTTGTAGCTGTAGGCTAGGTGCATAATGCAGATTTACTAACAATGGCTATGATTGCACAAACATGCAACAAGGAGCATTAAGATAGATTTTGCTCTAGAAAGTCAGCTAAGGTCCTGAGAGGAAAACATGGTAGCTAGTGAATTCTGTGACCCATGGTAGTTCACTGAAACATCATTTGGCACTCCCAAGAATCATGGAATCAGCTAGGTTGGAAAAGACCTTTAATATCATCAAGTCCAACCATTACTCCCAGGAAATGTGACTGGAAGAATAAGTAATTCCTAAAAGACTCCTCAAGAACAGTACAAAGCTACAAGCCAGACTAACTGTTTTAGAAGACTAATGACTGAGCCCATCTATTGTTGTGTCGGCTGCAGCTTGTCTTTTATTCTCATCAACTTAACATCCTCAGATTTCTTGTAAATAATTTACTAGACATTGAAAATGTACCATGGTGGAGGAAAGAACACCACAGTATGTGGGTTTTTTTTTCTGAACAACTATTATCCTTCAGCTTCCAGAAAGCTAAAAATATCTTCTCTTTTGCAACATTACTCCATGCAATAAAAATCCCAATACTCACTGGTAAAGCAGGTTCCCTTGACAGAGCTGTAGTCTGATTTGTTTCGCAGATAGAGCTACGAAACAGTTAAGCACTGTATCCCACACACTAACGTGAGTTTCAACAACACAGTTCATGGATGTTTTAGAAGGCACAGAGAATACTGGGAGCGGAAACAACAGAAGTTTTCAATGGAGGTAAATAGCATTCACATTTCAGTAAGCTCCAAAAATGCATTTTCCGACAGAGGTGCTTCTGCCAGCACCATTTCTGCTGGCCTTTTGGGGGATTTTCATTAGGCGTATGAACTTCTTGCCATAATAATAAAGGTCAGGCACTATTGTGCCTCTTTTATGATACTGACTAGCACAAGTCATGTATACAAACCCAGGAAATAGTTATTTATGTGGAATACATAGTTAAATAGTGGACTACAAATCATTTAAAGATGCCTATGATATGAAACATATCACAATTTCATGGATAAGTGGAAACATCATGCAACTTACTGAGACTTTAAAGCACTAACAAATGTGAGCTATACAGCAGATTTGAGCTGGACCTTTTCACCCCTTCTAATATATGCTATGGCTATTTAATATTCCTCACTGAGTAGTAATGCTGGCATACAAGTCAGCAATATGTTATGCACAGGAGCCATGAACCTGGGGAGAACATAAACTAAACTGATTTTCAATTCTGGTACATTACAAAAAGGACTATTATTGTGAGGTTAGAGATATCAAAGTTGGTGACCTGCTATAATGAAGTATTCCCTGCCACATAGTCAAGCATGAAAAGTAACTGGGAGGTGGTATCAACTTTTAGAGGCTTAGCTGTTGTTGGGTTTTTTTTTCCCCTCCCAAATTAAATATTCTTTTGCACACTATTTATTTATTTAAAATAGTATTTTTTGTTTGTGAAGCATTATAAAAGGTGGAAGGTTGCTCCTGTGAAGTTTGCAGTCAATGGGGACTTGAGGTCACATCTTAATGCTTAGGTTACTTGCATAAGGCACTGATGAAAAGCAAACTGCTACCTCCTGGCTAGGAATGACATTAAAGTATAGCAGCATGTGACCAGCTTTAGAGCTTAAAATCCTGAAAGGACACAAACAATGTCCCCTTTGAAGAACTTTCCTGACTTTACAGTTCCTACCAAGCTTTAAAACAGCGTGAAATGCTCTATGTCTAAGCAGCAATTATGAGAGTTGTTACTTCTTAGCTGCAACATTTAGATCTGACAAACGACCACTAAGTGTGAACAGGTCTGTCAGCTTATCTGCCAGAAAAATGGAGTTAGCATTTAGTCTAGGGAATGGGGTGTTAGTACTGGGAATCCCATATGCTAGGTGTTCATTATGGCTCCACATTCCAGCTTACTGCACAGCTGGCTTTGACCAAGTTATTCCTGGTTTACTCTGGCATAGCTTTCTGTGAGCTGGCACAGCATCACTCACCAAGAACAAGGCTGCAGAGGGCACTCCTATATAGGAATAAATTGCAGTCTCCAGGCTTATTTACTTTTAACCTCCATGATTTATTGTTATTTTTTCTTCTTTAATAATTAATGACATTATTACTACACTAAAAGGAAAATCTTATTATTATTGACAATTGGTTTTGTTATGATTATTTAATTTCACCCCTGCCTTCCCCCCGAAGTTTATACAATTACAATATCTGTCAGTGCTCATACCATGTTCGGGTCATCAGGCTCAGCAGTTAAACTGACACAGAAAGGCGACCTATTTATATACCGTCCCTAGGCATAACTTGAGCAAAGCAGCACAGGGAGTGCACGGCTGAAGATGGAGAGGGGCTTTTGCCATGTGCCTGGGAAGTCAGAGAAAAGCTGTCTGAGGCAGGCCATCCATGGATCATCATGAATTCCACCTTCCCCTTCCTCTCATCCCATCTCCAGAAAGGTTTCTTGGGAGCATGACTTTGATCCTGATTTCACCTGTGACAGTGAGGAAGGATGCAGCCTCTCAAATGAGATCCTGAGTCTCATGAGGACGTTTTCTGCCCCTTGAACTGCTCTTCAGGAGATGCGCCTGGAAGAGCAGGCTACAGATAAACATGGTCAGAGATGTGCAGTTTGGTGGCACAGCTGAGGCAGAGTGATGGACTGGGGTTTCTCTGAATAGCAGGCAGCTGGCTTCAGGCTGCCACAATGCAAACTACTCTCTAGAGCTGTTACATTAGGCCATTAAAACCCTGAGATAGCCTCAGCGTAGACAGAAACAGTGTAAGTTACAGCTACTTTAGCCTTCCCCTCCTTTCTCCCCACCATTTTTATGTCTTAGAGGTAAAGCCCATAGTGGCATCACCCGGCATCTCAGCCTTAAGGCTGAATAATTTAAAGCCAACAGAATTAGTTTTGGACATTCAGCTGGAGCTTATCCTACATTGCAGTTTAAATGTGCTTCCAATCTTTAGCTTTGTTTAATGATAACAAGTCCGTACTAGCTTTGGTTTCTGCAGGGGATACAGCTCATGTACCATCTAGCTGACAACAGAAGGGTCATTTCGTTTCCTGTGGGTAGTGGAAAGTGATCTGCCTTTTCACACTTACATCCGGAAACTTGTCACAGAGAAAGTACAAGATCTGGCTAATGCTGTGCTAAAGAGCTGACTGAGCAAGGATAGTGGGACCTGGCTGTCAGAGCAGCAGATGGACTTCCACAGCTGAGCTCTGAATCATGGTTATTTTCAAACCAAAGACCTCACATTTCAAGAGAGAAATTTGCTCAGTGAAATGCATGCATTTCATAATGCATTATCATATGCTGTATATCTCATATGGTGGTTAAGAAGTGAAGGAGTGTGGAAAGGACCTTATTCGGGGACCTGTAGCCAGAAAGATTCAATTGAATAGGGTTTCCCAGTGTTCCAAACTGTTATCTCACTAGATAAAAGCACTGTGCTTTATGATTAAGCTAATTGTGCTGGACAAGCCAGTCTGCAGGCCTCGAAGCCTAGATTTTCAAATGTGCTGAGCACTGGCAGCTGAAATCAAAGTCAGTGAGGACATTTAAAGTGTAATTAAATGCAAAGTTCTCTAGAAATCCAGGCCAGAGGCTGTCTGGAAAGCAGGAGCAGAGATGCAGCCTTGCCTTACCAGAGTGCTGTAAACATTGTGGCACAGCTACTTACATCAGTGAGAAGTTTTAGTGCAAAGTCTGTGAGAAAAACCTCTTATTTTTTCAGAACAGGATTTGACTATAAATGTGAAAATAAGGCCTTGAGCCGCAGACTGGACAGTGAAGGAGAAACAAACACATATGGCTTGCCAATTTGTAGGCTAAATGAATGATGGATCGTGCCCACTCCCTCCCAAACTAGGTTAAAATTCATAACAGGTATAATATATATAATATATAATATAACAGGTATACCACATAGACTGAATTAGTGCTGTGCAGCATATCTGATTCTAGCATTCCCGAGAGCATTCCCCTTAAAGGGAGTGTGTGGTATTTGTAAAAATATATGTAATAGATTTGTAAATATAGGTAATATGCATAAACAATCTGCATGTGAGTAAGAAATCCTTATAGACAGTCCAGTGAAGGGAGATGAAGATGATTAAGTGACAAGTGCAGCTGACATGTGAGGAGAGTCTGTGAGAAGTGGGACAGTCTAGTGTGGATAAGGGGAGAGTCCTCATGGTGGGAATCTCATCAGTGTGTAGAAATACCCAAAGCGGAGTGTAAAGAGACAGAGTCAAGCTCTTCTCAGTGGTGTCCACTGAAAGCACAAGAGGCAATGGACCCTAACTGAAAGACAAGAGATTCCACTAGGAAAAGTGTAAGAAAAAACATTTTTACTACGAGCCGCCTGGTGAGATTGTGGAGTCTCTACCCCTAGAGATACAAAAAGCTCAGCTATGCAAGATCCTGAGTGACATGCTCCCATTAGCTGTTTTTAGCAGGAGGTAGGACTGGGCGATCTCTAGTGGTGCCTTCCAACCGCAACCATTTTGTGATACATGAAGCAGTATTTTTTTCCATGTTGTCCTTTATTCATTTCCTTGCACTGTTGGCAGAACAGAGCAGTTTGTGTCCTTTTCTGGTTTTGGGTTTCTGCTTTTTTCCCCCTCGTTTTTCAACTCCAGCTTTTGTGGATGCTGCTTTCTAATTTTACAGTCAATTGTGGCTGGAGCTTCAGAGCAGCATCACTGAGTGTCCCACTGAGAAATAAAAATTAGACAAAATGCAGCATAGAATGCAGCAGAAACTGAAATGGAAATGTTCTCTCTAATGTCACTACAGTAGAAACAAGATCTATTTCAGTGTACTTTTTCAACTGAATAGGGAAAACACTGGTAATTCATGAGGACTAACTTGCCCATAACTACCTATAAACTGAAGGTGTGACCAAGAATGAGAGGTGACATCCTAATAAAAACAATGAGGTAAAATTATTATACAAGAACAGAAATTTGTAATTTAAATCATTTGAGGGAGTGGTTCTAAGGAAATAAAAGTGCCAAAGTTGAATACCCATAATAATTAGCATTAGCAGTAACTATTGCCCTGCAGCCTGCTGTAAGAGCTGAGACAGTTTTGTCATGTTTTAAATGCTGTGACACAGTGGTTGATGTGCTTCTTTTCCTATTTGTTAGAGGAAAATTGTATTCTGTTGCCTTGACATTTCCTGCCTTTCCATGAACAATTGTGACTGACCCAGTCACTTTACAGGAATCTTTTGATAGGTTTTCAAATTAGTGTTTAACCATCTAGTGACTGCCATGACATAAAATCAGCAGTGTACCTTGCCAGTGCAATGGGAACCATTTCCAATACTGCTGCATATAAAGCATGGAAATGTAGTATGCCATTTAAATGATTAACCCACTTACTGTTAGTAGGCTGGGAAGTAATTACAGAGTGATTCATAAGTTTGTTATTGTAATAGCTTCTCCCATTTGTATTGTGGTAACATGCAGAAGTTGTTCAGCACAACTGCAAAAACACTGTTGAACCCTATAAATACTTCCCAGGCAATCAGAGACAACACTACTGTGTCACATTGCACATGCTAAGTATGGAAGATCCTCAAACCAAATAGATTTCCTTTTTCTTTCACAATATCTGCTTCCCTCCCTTCCCCCCCCCCCCCCCCCCCCCGCTTCTCTTCCTCTATTTTTTTACCTGCTTACTGTAGTTAGCATTCAGTGATATATCTTCCTGGTTTTGTAAGACTCTGGAAAATACACCTGACTGGTATATTTATATCATATAAGTATGTTATGAGTGCTATTAGATCATCTCTTTACTCATTCAAAATTCTAAGTAGAATGTATCTCATGTAACTTATCTGCCCAGTTTCAGCAATAACTCGAGCTGAGTTTTTTTAATAGTGATGCTCAGGCTGATTTTCAGGCTCCTTGTCCTCCCTATTTTGTTTTACTCCTCAAGCTACTGAAAAGGGGTGTAAAATATAACTTTATTTCTTCTAAAACCTAGCTTCAGTATATCTGCACCTAAGTTTAGTCTACTTCTGTGTTTGGATATCTTTTATTCAGGAATAGGGAATAGAAGGATTCTATTATAGAATCATAGAATCATAAAATAGGGTTGGAAAGGACCTTAAGATCATCTAGTTCCAACTCCCCTGCCAGGACACCTCACACTAAACCATGCCACCCAAGGCCTCATCCAACCTGGCCTTGAACACCGCCAAGGATGGAGCACTCACAACTTCCCTGGGCAACCCATTCCAGTGTCCATGTCACCAACAAAGATGTTGAACAAGATCGGTCCCAACACCGATCACTGAGGGACACCACTCGTTACTGGTCTCCAGGTGGACATCGAGCCATTGACCACAACCCTTTGCGTGAGGCCATCCAGCCAGTTCTTTATCCACTGAGTGGTCCACCCATCAAATTCACGTCTCTTCAATTTAGAGACAAGGATGTCATGTGGGACAGTGTCGAACACTTTGAAGAAATCCAGGTAGATAATGTCAACTGCTCTGCCCTTGTCCATCAGTTCCATAGCCCCATCATAGAAGGCCACCAAATTGGTCAGGCAGTATTTCCCTTTAGTGAAGCCATGCTGGCTGTCACCAACCACCTCCTTGTTTTTCATGTGCCTTAGCATGCCTTCCAGGAGAATCTGCTCCAAGGTTTTGCCAGGCACAGAGGTGAGACTGACTGGTCTGTAATTCCCCGGGTCATCCATTTTTCCTTTCTTAAAAATGGGGGTTATATTTCCCTTTTTCCAGTCCTCGGGAACTTCACCTGACTACCAGGATTTTTCAAATGTGATGGCCAGTGGCTTAGCAACTTCATTTGCCAGCTCCTTCAGGACCCATGGATGGATTTCGTCAGGTCCCATGGACTTGTGTACGTTTAGATTTTTAAGATGGTCTCGAACCAGATCCTCTCCCACAGTGGGCCTAGGGTCTTCATTCTCACAGTCCCTGTGTCTGCCTTCCAAGACTTGGGTGGGGCAGTCAGAGCCTTTGCCAGTGAAGACCGAGGCAAAGAAGTCATTAAGAACCTCAGCCTTCTCCAAATCCAGGGTAGCCAGTTCTCCTGATATCTTACGGAGGGGGCCTACGTTGTCCCTAGTCTGTCTTTTATTCACTACGTACCTATAGAATCCCTTCCTGTTTTCCTTAACATCCTTAGCCAAGTTCAATTCTAACTGGGCCTTAGCTTTCCTAACCAGGTCCCTAACTTCCCAGACAACATCCCTGTATTCTTCCCAGGCCGCCTGTCCCTGCTTCCACCTTCTATAAGCCTCTTTTTTCCTTTTAATTTTCCTCAGCAGCCCCTTATCCATCCAAGGAGGTCTCCTGGCCCTCCCGCTGCACTTCCTTCTAGTCGGGACACAACACTCCTGAGCTTGTAGCAGGTGATCCTTGAATAAGAACCAATAGCCTGGGGCCCCCCTGCCCTCTAGGGCTGTATCCCATGGAACCTTACTAAGCAGGTTCCTGAAGAGGCCAAAGTGTGCTCTCTATAACAGAACAGAATAGGGGTTCAACAGATGTGATTATAATATTGTAACATCCCTTGAGAGTTTCTCACCTTGCTCTCTGAGGGGCCTGGGAAAAGTTAGTTATTATGTGTTTACTAGGATTTGCTCCACTCCTGCAATATGAGCGATGCTATTTAATAATAATAAATCTGATAATGAACCTGATGACTGGAATTCTTCCTGACATTATTATGCCACTTCTTATGTCTGTTGACCAGATTAGCATCTGTTGAATGAGATAAGAAGAGAAGGTATAAGCACAAGGGGTTTCTTAAGTGCCTTGGAGGTAGAGGCAAAATGGAACACTGCCAATGGAAAGGAAATAGGAAGAGATCCCTTAAGCCCCAACAAAAAGACTGAGAAGCTTGAACTAGTGTTTTCCTCCTTTGAAGAAATGTATTAATGACAAGTCTGCAAGACCTCACTTTTCCTGATGTCCTGATTATGGCAAAGATTGTTGGGCTTGGTTCAAGACTTTCTCAAATGAAGACTTGGAGGAATAACTAAGGTGTTTTGCCATGTTTTCCTTTCTGTGCCATGCATGACAACTCAAAACAGAACCAAAATAGTCAACTTAGAAACAGCAGTTAAAGGACCCAAAAGACAGTTTCCATAAAGCATGTTATTTTTATGCTCAGTTGAAGGTGTTTGAACTATTTATGAAATCCAGATAGAGAAATTAACATTTCTGACTAATCCTAGAACAAATTACAAGGAGTGAGATCGTGCTGGGTTGTATGACGTTTTCTTTTATACAAATATTTTCCATTCCATTTTGTGGGACATTTATAACTCAAAGGATTCATGAAAAAATAGAGGGCATTATTGTAACAGTATAGAGAGAAATAACACATATCAGAATGATAACTGCTTACCATGAAGTATGGATTAAAATGTAGTCAATGCCTTTGCTTGCTTCTAACTTTTGAACGAAGGCATAGTAATACCGTGGCCTTCATATAGTGGGGGCAAACTTGCATGCAATGCAAACTCTGTTCTAGTGCTTTTTAAATTCAACTGAGTTTTATTCAGAATATTAAACCAAAGAGATGGCACATAAATATATATGAATATATCTCAGTCAAAAATATTTATCCATCTAAGGGACACACAAAGGAGACTGTTTTCAACATAATCATTTGTACTGCAAACACATTGTACAAAATGGCTGAAAGAAGGACCTTGGGCACTGTGTAATCACATAATAAAAGGTAGTTCTTGCTCTGAATTTTGTGTTTAAAATGCATACATCAGATGCCCAAGGAGAGGGAGGAGGAACATCAGCCTGTGATGGGAAAGTTGGAGTTTTGGGGGATTGGTTTGGTTTTGTTGAACACTTCATTGCAAACAGATAGCAGATTTGGAAACTAGTTTGGTCTTTGGTGGAAACTGAAGCCTAAGAGTCCTCAAACGGAAAAGAGCTTTTCTGTCAGTAAGCTGGAGTGGGGATGTCGTTGCTGGAATCTGCCTCTCAGGGACACTGAGTGGGATGAGATACTGACTCCACCACTATCCCCCATCTCAGGGTAATGTTACCTTTCTGCTTCTCAGTTTCCCTGTCTGCCCCTAGGAACAACACGTTAAGTGCCTTCAAGTCTGCTGGTGGACAGCTTTACATAAGAGCTCCATTCAGTCAGAGGCAGGCCAGACCAACCCAGGCAGATCCAGCCTGTTATTTGTGAGTCCTTTACCCTAAATTAAAACTAAGGTTGATCCTGTCTTACTTTTTTTAATGCTCAACAGTTTAAGTTGAAAAGGTCACTCCTTTCTCTGGTAGTTCGAGTTCTGTGTTTTTAAATAGCTTCAGGATGTATCATGTCAGAAGACATCAGATATTACATTCCTCCACACTTTTTAAATCATTGCTTCTTTCTGTAAGAAAGTAAAATTTTGTTGGAAACCCACTCAAACCTGTTTTCTTTTTGAAAAAAAAAAAAAAGAGTCTTTTGTTTTACAAAACATTTCCTCACCCAGAGCTGATTGACATTTAACAGATCAGGTTTTAGACAAACAGGAGCTTTAATAGTGATTAATCACTCATTAAATTTGATCCAGAGAGTTGTGTTTGTTTGTTTTTTTTTTTTTTTATAAGAACCATTTCTCAATTATTTGCCTTTTTTGAAGACAATTAGACTTTTTTGAACAGAATGGAATAATGACATAACCTTCATTCTAGCGTCTCAAATGCTAAAATATAATACATTTGCTTAAGTCTGGGAGAAGGAAGGCAAACCAATTTATTATAGCCTGTTGATTCACACTCACATGCTGTGCAGTTCATGTGAAGGTCCCATTTACTTTTTCACATGAACTGCCACAGCATGGTTTAAATAGAGATTTCTCTAGCAGTAGTGTTAAGGTTCCTCATTAACATCATTTCTGGAGTCACTGGGCCAAGTTTATCCCTAGTGCAATTCCACTGATCTCAGTGGGGTTATCCTTGAGTTATTTTTGGTCCATTGTTTCTACAGAATCTCTTTGTTCTGTTTTGATCTCTTTAAGAATTCAGTTACTTTGAACATTTCTCCCATAGCAAGGCACCAGCTAAAAAGTTTGCAGCATTTATAAATAATTTCTCAGGTATTTCTACCTCTTCGTACACTACAATAACAGATTATAGCCAATAACATGATGTTAGTTATTATTTATATTTTATAATCTACACATATCTCCTGCTTTCCAGGAAAACCAATAAACATTCTAAAGTTTTCTCTTCTTGTTTATTTTTCTTTTTAATTACAAAACTTGATGCAACCACCAAAAATAACTTGAGACAGTCTGCAGAGGCATTTGGTGGTGTTGTTTTCTGCTCTATCACTTGCAATTTTTGGAAACAAAACCCAATCGAATAGAGATATTCCCAAGCTGATATATTCTCCCATAGAAAACTCTGAGCTTGTCTGATGTTCTATATCAATACTGACTATCTTCATTAGGCTGTTTGTTGAGTTTTGGTTTGTTTTTTTGGGTTTTTTTTTATTATTTCTTAGAAAAAATATGTTAAAATAACTGAGACACTAAATTTTGCACAAGTTGGATTTGCAGTTAGTAGCAGTTCTGTACATTGTGCATATACATGGGATTTACATGACTTACTTAGGTTTTTGTTAGGAGAATGAAAGGTCTGGCTAGGGAAGATAGCATACTAAAATGAAATTATCTGGTAAATGGAAAACACATTCTCAAATACCATCCTTTATTCCTTTCTCTATGTTACTGCAGTTTTGTGCATGGGTTTGGTGGCCTTATAAATTGATATTAATTTTCCCAGCAAACTATAAACTCAGCACATAAACTTCTTTATTTGCCTTTGCATTCAAAAACTCTGTCAGATATTACAAAGATAATACATAGAAACTAAATCTGTTTTTTACCAAATCCACAATCAGCAGAGGAAAGTGGCTTGGACGGGAACCCCAGGCTCCCTGAGCTCGTACTTATCTTGCTGTCAAGATCTTTTTGTTCTCCAAACTCTTGAAATAATTAAGTAAGTCCTAACGTGAGATTGCATTCTGCAGGGAACAGCCTACAGGCTCCAGAGGAATTAAACCACTACTTGTCAACTGCTGCTTGCAGAAATAACAATTGGGTCTGACGATAACAAATGAGGATAGAAAAGCTAGCATGGTAACTAACTCTGCTGCCAACATGGCCTTTTCTTTGCACACAGACACACACATTCAGGAAGGCCCTGCAAGAGAAGTGTCCCTCTGAGCTGCATTACTTATTCAGATACTTCCTCACAGATCAAGCTGTGATATATTTATTGCAAACCTTCCAGACCCTTTGGGTATGTTATTGACATTGAAGGCATAAATGATACAGCATCTAAGTAAGGATATGAAAAACTCTCATTTAAAGCTGCTCAGAAGCAAAGCTTGTGTTTGAATTGCACTCACAGGAGTGGTTCATGTTTGTAGGGATTTATATGTGTGACAGAATGGAAAAATGTAATTTAGTTTTATTTAACATTTCTCTCAAAATCCTAAAGACTGCTTTCAGATAAATTAGTAGCTGGTAAGTACACTGACTACGTAGGCAAACATTAACAGCAAAGCTTTAGTAACAGTCCCACACGTTGTATTATGTGTTAAGAAACTGAATGTTAGCTAGAAAACTGGGGTTATACCTGTACCCTTTTCAAAAGTGCAGTGGGATCATTTATCTACATTTATCTCCAGTGTTTACTGGAGCTCAGATAACGAGTTGAAGGTCTCCTCTGAAAGCTGGTGCCTTTAGGCAACACCTGGTATACCACTGAAGTGTTTGTACTATTAGTCCGCTTCAGTCTCAGTGTGTTAATTCATGTCTTCCTGGTACACAGATCACTGAGTGAATGGCAATCTGTTGAGCCATCTTTTAACTCTGATCTTTGCATGCAGAGTGATCCATGAACAGCATAATTCAGGAAATGAAGCAGTAATCTGTAGTGTCCAATTCTGCATCAGCTTTTTGAATTTCCTTATGTCAGCATCAGTTGATTTCACAGAGTATGTGAAGTCATGATTTTGGGTCACATAACAGCTGGTCTTGTGCAACACATCAGAGCTTCCTGAAGCACAAACATAAGAAACAGGACACACAGTGTATGCTGAGCATACCACTCTCGGGATGTATATCCCACAAAACGCAGCAGAGATTCAGAGAGTCAAGGTGCCATTTTGACATGTGCAGGGTGCTCCTGAGAGGCTGATAGCTCCTCTTCTCCCACTGAACCTCAGGGCTGTCATGTATGGCCCATGAGTAGACATTAAGAGCACATGGGACCTTTCACTAATAGAACTTTGCATGCATGTCCAGAGGGGTATTTCCAGTTGGTAGCCATCCTTGGAGCATTATGGCTTCGTCTATATTGTGCTCCTAAACCCTCAACTCTCCTCCTGAGAGTGAGGAAGCTGGGGAGGTCTTCATTGATGCTATCACTGTAGGCTTTCAGAGAGCTCCTGAGCACTATGGGACCTTCACATCCTCACTGTACTTTGGCACATGGGGAAGAGTGAGCTGAAAGACTTTTCGCAATCAGAGGTACTGATTTTTGTTGATGCTTAAGGTCTTCATCGCAAGGGCAAAACCCAGGCTTTAGTTAGGGGAGAGCTTACATGCAAACAGCTTTCTCACACTGGGAGTATAAGAAAATTCTATGATATTTTTTCACACCCTCTCTTAGCTCAGGAGCCTGCCCTCAGAGCCTTGGTTATGCCAGATTTATGAAGGGAGAAAAATACCAAAGACTTAGGGTCTCAAATTGCATAGATCTGGAAGCTGTGTTGTAACAAACCAATTCAGGGCACTGGTAAAATCTGCTTTCCAGCTAAATAAAATAGAATAAAATGAAATAAAAATACCTCATCAGATTTTGTGTTTAATATAATAAAAAAAAAAAAAAAACAAAAAACAAACCAAAGCCCTATTTGAAGACACATGCACAGCCATTTTAATAACAGTGTTAGTTGAAAGACACAGTTTCTGGGATGAAGTACTGGAAATTATTTTATTGTTTTCAATAAGAATGACTAACAGTGATGAGTAACTTCCTGGATAATAAGTGCATCAAGCAATGCACATTGTTCCTCAATCTGATAAACTGTTAACAGGGAACTTTCCTTCTCCAGGGTTGTTGCTCTGCCCTGGGCTTTTGTCTCTTCAGAACACGGCTGACCTGTGTAATCTAGAGTCAAACGCTGAACAGTTAGTACCACCAGAGCAGTGTTTTTAATGAGAAAAATAGTTAAATAAATGGAATGTCATTAAGACATACAACTGTTTTGGAGATTATGCCAGCAGTATAACAGAAAGTTACTTTAAAGTATTACTTGCTATACATTTATTTTCAATGCATACGAAATTATACAAACAAACCACTTTGACTAGCTGAAGAAATGGAGACTTTGCACACGCTGTTTCAAATCCCAGTAGTATTTCAGCCTCTTGGAGCTGTCTCTTGAGCTGTCAAAGAGGGATCTGGACAATGTCTCAGTGTCTCTGACTATTAAATCCTTAAATGACATGTGTAGATGCTCAAGGGAAGGGTCATTTGTGGACAAAAAAGTCCAACTAAAAAAAAAGGGGAATAAAGAAAAGATGAAGCAGATCAGTAGTTCGAACAGTGCTGGGAAACCCCTGCCCTCAGTTCACTAGGTTTGTTCCAAGATTCAGTGTTCACTTAAACATGGTATGAAAAAAAAGTGATGTGGCCAAATATGCCTGTCATATTTTGGTTTTGACAATGCTTTGTTGTGTGTCTGTTTAGTTCAATGCAGTCAATTTCATTTCCAGACCTGCCATACCATTCCTCCTGCAGCAGTCAGAAATCTAAAGACACATTAACCTAAAAAGAGGCTGTGTGTTTCTTGTTTTGTGTCTATAGTTAACTTTTACCATCCAGAAAGGATCATTTTTGAATGCAATTGGGCATATGTTAAGGCCTAGTTGTCTTCAGCATGATAGTAACTACACACATAGTAATCCTCTTCTGGGTCTTGCACCCATCCTCCTCATCTACCACTTCTTTCTTCTTAGCTGTAAATCTTCCATATAACAGCAGCTCATGCCAGAGTTACAATGTTATTAATGAATCAAACAAGGTTTAAATTCTAGTTCTTGCATTCTTCCCCAGGTAAAATGAAGATCAACCTTTAAGTGCTGTGGCTTAAGACCACAGTTCTGCAAAGCACTGATTCACCAGTACCGAACATTGGGAGCTGGGAGAATCACTGAAGAAAAGGGAAAGACATAAAAAAAGGGTTGAATATCAAAGTCCCTATACCTGCTGCTTTGGGTTGTTATTTGTTTCTCTGTTCTGAAGATGGGAGGCTTTTTGGTATTCACAGTAGAAGCACTACTAAAATTGTATTTCTTTTACTTTTTTAGCAAATGTTGAGAAACATTTTGTACCCATGGCAACACAGACAACAGGGCAGGACCTGCTGCAAGTCATTGCTGTCATTCTCAGTCAAAGTTCCCAGACAACACGGCAGAATCTGTTGAGAGTCATCACTTTCATTCTCAGTCAAAGTTCTTTATTTCTCAGCTTTGTGGCAGCCTTGATGTATCCTCCACGGTCACCACAATGATGATATGCCGGTTTCACCCAAGAAATTTAGCGCCTTTTTTGAGGCAGAACTGAAACTCTGGGTAAGCAGAATCTTCCCAACTATCCAGGGACAAGAGTCAAATTGCTCAAGCTGTTGGGGTTTACACAGCTGCAAGGAAGACCAGCTTTAGGGAAGGACAATTAAAGTTATTGTATGACAGGCTATTTCTTATTGCATTGTAATTAAATGCAACATCATCACCTGGAAGCAACACTGTAAACTAGATAGCATGGGATGAAAGAGACTAAGTTATTATTTTCAGCCTAGATAACTAATGTTCCCCAGGTATCAGATTCCCATGAGATGCCAAATAAAGTAATATGTTAATTGATGCTTATATCCTCTCTCTTTTTTCCAGGAAGTTCAAAATAGCTCTACAGGACAAAGTCAGATGGATGCAACTTTAACAATTGCTACGGACAAGGCAAAAGGACCTTAGATGATTGCAAAATATTGAAGGAACAGAGTTGTTTAGATTTCTTGCAGCCAGCATAGCATTAGGACTCTTACGGTATCTAGCGCTGAATGGTTTTGCATATCATGACATCTACACCTAAACCAACAGCGTTAATATTAGCAATACCAGCTGCTCTAATGTAATCTAATGCACATATAAAAACAAATTAAAGGATGAAAGGTGGCTCCCCCATCTTTCAACACTATAGAACTGTGCGAATAAAAAAGGCATAAAACCAATCTTTAGCAGCTTTTTACTGTGCACCCCTTGAGGGTACAATTAGTTCCCCGCTTTTGGGGGAGAGGGCAAAGAAAAACCTACCTATAGTTTTACTTGAACAAGTACATCCAAATTCTTTTCCTCCAGAAATATCCTTGCAGAAGAGAGTAGGGTGAAGGCTGCCTCAGGAATTGGGAAACCTCAGGAAAGAACATAAATGCGTTTTCTACATACTGAAATTGAATCACCTCAAACAATGTGACCAGCATGCATTGACAGGGCAAAGAACTGCAGACAGCTAAACTTCAACTTTTGTTCCTAACTTTAGACCAAATGGGGTCCTGCAGAAGGTACATCACAGCTTCCAATCCATATAAATACCTTGCTGCAGCAAAAGGCTTTCCATGTCCCGCTACAATTAGCAGAGGGTTTTACTTTAAATTGAATACAAATTTGATAAAGAACAAGAAAATACTTAGTTAGAGGTGAAATCCAAAGAAGGAACTCATAAATACCTCACTTCACTAGACTCCAGTTAGGTACTAAGCCTGTGTTGGGTGCATAATAGGCTTTTGCAGAACAAACTCTGACATAATGCCTGGAGAGGCACCAAAGCCAAGCAACAGGAAACGTTGAACACCGAATTCTAGACTTCCCTAGAGTTGTGTTGTATTCATACCCCTCACCTAGGCTGGGGTGACATATAAAGGAGAAAAACCAAGCAAAGAAAGAAACGTGTGAATAGGACTTCAAAGTAAGACTTACTTGGAAGGAGAATGCTAGAGGTCTGTCCTTGGATTAACATAAAATAGCAAGATATTAATCAGAGCAGGCTGAAATATTCACCTCTCCCCTTCCAGGCAAGTTCTGTAACCTCAAGGCCAACAGTTTAACAAGTATTTAATTATTTCATTCCAAATGGAAGAGTTTCAACAGAAAAATTGGGAGGCTCTTCCCACACCAGGTTGCCCCAGGGCACCTTTTGGAGACAGCTATTAAATTAGAATTCGTGGCACAAAGGGAAGAAAACCCCTGGTTGTTCAAGTCCCAAAGGGCTTATTTGACTACTGAGGTGTGAGGCAAAGGCAGAACAAAAAGCAAAATAAAAGGCAGTGTGCTGAGAACAGTCATAAATCCATGAATCTTCAGATATAAACTTTTCATGACACACACGGCTGACTGAAATATGGGGATCATCCTCCTGAAGGCTCCATTGAGACTTCTTGTGGAACAGAATTGTGAATAGAAATCAGTTTAGCTCTACTTCCTTCTGGGAGGAGCTGGGATTTTTGTTTGGTTGTTACTGCTTTTAAACCATTTCTGTTTGTAGCTGTTTTTAAACTCAGCCATCATTTTGTTTTCTTCTTAGAGCTTCATTTGTTATTGCAGATGGTCAGTATCAGATTAATGAGTGAGGTCATCATTGCCAGAATTTCTTTTCCCCTCCTGTCATTCTGTTGTCTTGTTTTTGACTTGCTATCTACAATATCCTCATGTTCTGCAGCCATCCTGCACAATTTGAAGAATAGCAAAGAAAGTCAGGATGAGGTTTCTAAGGCAGCTTTTGCAATCATCTCACAGAAAAAAGTCAGGATCTTTGCTTTGGAAACTACCCAGTGGAATTGTTTATATCCAGAATATTCCCAGAAAGTATTTGTCTTTAACTGGGTTTTAAAAACTTCTCCTGAAAGAAACTCCACAACCTTTCAGGAGCTTGCCAGAGTGACAGAGAGACTGGAAAGCGGGGATTCTTAGAGGAGTCTGATTTCAGAAGATACATGCTCAGGCTTCCATAGAAATCACAGGCTTCATTCTAGGCCCTGCTCAGCTCTCCAGTGGTTTTACAGAATCATTGGTTTAACAAACTACATGTATAAATGAATTTGCTGTTGACTTAGATTGCATGGGCTACAGGTGAAGAAAACACTCACAAGAGCAGTAAGTCACAAGCAGGTGAATTGAGGGTTTGGAGTTAGCAATCAGTTCATTCATCACATCACTGTGACTTCTTTCTACAGTTTCTGGCTTTTGCTGGGGCGTGATGGCAAGAGTGGGGCAAACTACCTCTTTATGACCCTTCTTGACAGTTTTTATTTTGATTTGATGGGAGTGTCACAAAAGTGTGTTTTGAGGAAGAGGCCAAAGAAAAATTCCCAGTTAAATGAGAAGCAGATGAAAATACCGAGAGCTGAGTAGTAATAGAAGGATAGAGGGTTATGTTTTTTACTGAGCACTGAAGAAGCATATTGAAGAAAACAGACCTTAACTGTAGTCTCCATGTGGCCTCTAATGTCATGGTAATCGTGTCACCATTGCTAACCACTGTTTACCCATACTACCAGCAGTAGTACTACAGATAACTTTATCCTCCAGCAATACAGCAGGCACCCAATGCATCAGGAGAGGAGAAGGTTAGAAGGAAAAGTACACAGTGAGTTTCCCTTAAGTCCATTGGGGATGCATGCCCAGGCCTCAGCACACTGGCCAATGAGGAAAGGAAGCTACTCAAAGAATAGGTGCCCTAATGGTTTTAGGTGAAAAAAGAGCGGGATGCTCTCAGATTGGAAAGCAGCAGCAGCTCCAGCATGATGAAAAGAGAAAAAGGACTGAGAATTGGGTGCTTTGTAAATGTTAAGAATTTAAAATCAGTAACTTACACAGAGTAAGTAACTGGGCATAGAGTAAGCATATGAAAAAGAGGGAAGGGGACTAGGAAGTCTCCCAAACAACAGGAGACTGAAGAAAGATAAAACAGTATTGTAGGCCAGTATTGTACAGTATTGTACACAGTATTGTGTGTGACAGTTGTACCAGGCCTTAAATAAAATAAAAGACCTCCATCTAATACAGAAATTGAAAAAAGGCATAGAAAGGGATTTCTAGAATGGTTGATTTGAATAATGAGGAAGGTAAAGATCACTGGGTATCAGTTTAAATGGTGCCTCTGGTACACACAGGATGATGAGGAAAGATGTCGCTGTGACAACACAGAGGTGTAGTGTTTTTGCATGAGCCATTTTTATCCTGGATTATTCCTTATTCAGATCTCAAAAATATCAGGGGAGTTCTCTCATCTACTCTTTGTTTCTCTCCGTAGAGCACTACAGCCAACAAAACAAGCTACTGTAAGTTGTAGGTACCGAGCCAAAGTTCTGTAGCTTTGCTTTGTTTTTTACATTGTTATGTGGCATCTTCCAGTTTATGTAAAGTACTAGAGACAGTTGCCCAGCTGGAAACTTGCTCTTCTCAGCTAAAATAAAACAGCTAATTGACTTGGTGTTAGCTTGAATGAGTGTCTGTGGATTTCAAGGGCTGGAGGATGGGGCATCTTGCCAGGCACAAACAACTTGCACAGGAAGAATATTATCTGTAAGAAGTAAATGCAAATTCTTTATTGTTGGTTATGGACTCATTTTTGGAGAAGAAAAGTCGCTAATGTTCAGAGCAGCATCTACTGCCTCTTTCATGGTATTGGAAGAGAGGTAGGGTAAATTCAATGTTTCTGTGTAATGTTCATTTTGATGAAGTTGGAGAAGTTGAGTCAACTGGAGTTTATTCATAGTAGTGAAAAAGTTTGCTTTCCCAGGGTCTAAACTTTCTGAAAAAGATCCAAGAATTTTAAATTATCAACAAGCGCTGTTAAAGAGCCTCATGTTCCTAATAGTCAAACCCAGGCTTTCCAGATAAAGCAGAATGTTGGGCAAAGGAAAACAACAAATTTCCTGACTGCTCTGTAAAATTGAAGCAGAAAAGCTATTTTGGGTTTCTGAACTGTTGTATGAACCAGACTGGAAAATTTCATTTTGTGTCTGACAAAGTTAGACCAAAGTCCCTGTGATCCAAATTTCTAAAACTTCAACTACTGGTTTTTTATATGTCAGAATTACATCAGAAGAAGATTTCTAAATGAAGAATTGTTTCCTGAACTCTTCACCACCCAAAAATAAAACAACAAAACACCTTTATCTGACTAATATTCACATTTTGCATTAACGATAAGGTAAAACAGACATGAACTTGTGAAATGCTTCAGGTCATGAGGCCTTACATGTATTCTCAAGGAAAAAACAAGTAAAAACAGCTAAAAGTGTTTTTTGAGTCTCCTGAAGAACACAGCCTGTCAGATCCAGTAGATCACTTGATCATGTATTTAATTTGAACCATGTGCAAAGGCCTGCTAACTTCATTAGCATTTGGAGTTAATCAGGAGCGATTCTTAAAGCTACCACTTCATACAAAAACTAAACTGGTGAACATGCATTTCAGATACATTAATTCCTTTTTCCTCCATGAAAAAAAAATAATCTAACTTCTTTGATATACTTGTAAGGATTTCTTTAGAAATGTTTCTTTAGAAAATCAAGCTGTGATTTTAAAGTGGAACCTTGTTTAAAAAAAAGGAGAAGGAAAAAAGTACTTTCACTAAGGCAATAGCTTGAATTCGTAATCCAAGGACCTGGCATTGTAAAAACTTTAAAATAATGTTTCTTGAGTGAGCTCAATGAATGATTCCCAGTGAGTTCTCTGAGGATGACTTGTTTTATTTGAAGCCTTTTTCATTTTAGAATTTCTTGTCCCTTCTAAACTGTGGAAATGACCTTTTCTTGAAATGTTTTTCAAAATAGCAGGGTTAAATACAGACCAGCAAGTTCCCGTCTCAGTCTTTCACATCTTTCCTGCTAGCTACAAGCACTAATTTCTTGTGTGTACAAAACACAAAGTCTGTTGCAATCTTTCTTGAGCAACATAAACCTTACTAAAACAGGCACTGAATATACTGACAGCACGAACATAAAAAAAAAAAAAAAGGAAATAATAGAAAGAAACCAATCATTTAACAGTAGCTTCGATATGAATTTAGGTACCCAAAGGGTAGAAAAGTAATTGTTTTTATGGTAAAATAAGTGACTTCAAGGATTTTATGTCTCAAAAATGAATGAGAAGAAATGTACATATAAAGGCACTCTCTTTTGTCATTGTTTAGCTTCATCTGCTTCTGACCCACATGGCATAACACTATATTCCAGGAAAAAGGCTGTTTTCTCTTTCCACTTGCTCTAATATTCCCAGACATATGTTGTTTCCAATGGTGCAATTTAAAAAAAAAAAAAAAAAAAAAAAAGAAAAGACGGGAGGAAACCCCCAATTACTCACATCTACAATTATCCAGGCAAGGAGCTAACAGTTAAACAAGAAATTCATCTCAGTTGTTCAGCATCAGACCCTTACCTTTAGGCTGCAGGGCTGTTTGTATGAGGGAAAAGGAAAACCTCCTGCACCCCTCTCAAAACACTGAGAGAAAAGCACTTGGTTTGACACATGCACTGCAAATTCCTCTGATCCACTGAACACTGCTCACTGTCAGACTGTGTCTCCTCTTAGGGCTCACCCCAGCCTTTTATTTAGGACTGCCTTGAGCATAGCAAGGAAGGAGCTCCTTTGGATCTTTCTTTGGTTTGGATAGATCGTGGCATGCTAACCTTAACTTTCTTGTTGAAAGGAGTTGGTGGCTGCTGCTGCTTGGAGGCTAATTGCCCTTTATTTCAGTTATAATGAAATTGGCATTACCCTGATTTCATTTACAGTCAGAAGGCCAGAAAAAGCTCTTTGAAAGTCTCAAAGAATAAAAAAATTGTTAAGTAGAAGCCTTCTCTACAGAAAAAAAAAAACAAACCCAACAAAATCCTAAAGAAAGAAACTGGCTAAAAGCCATAAGAACCTGAAATATCTTTATATTATATAGATATATAATATCTATATATATGGGGAGAGCGTTTTATTTGCCTTCTGAATTCTGCAGTTTAAAGGAGCATTCTGCATTTTATAACTTTTGCTTCAATCACAGACGCTAGAAATTTGCTTTGGCATTTTAAGACAAACTGAGATCTTGACCATTATGCATCCAAAACACTGTCACGCGACTCAGGTGAACTAGAACCAGAGTCACTTGCATGATAAATAACCCTTCCTCAGACAAATAGACTCCTAAGATCCACACTAGAGGAAAGACAGAAGGCTGTGTGAGCTGTGGTCTGACTGGTGAATTTGGACACAAGCAGTGTTACACAGGAGCTGATGAGAAGCTGTTTAGGAATTTGTAGCTTGAAAAACTAATTCATATGTCCCTTAACAAAAAGGGATTGAATTTATGAGAGGACAGAAAGAGAAACCCATATATCTGCTTTCAGGGAACATCGCATTCCTGGGCAGATTACTAAAACATGCTCAACTAGGATATTTAATTTTTAGTTTATTTTAGTGTTGTACTTGAACAGAAAGATCAAAGTACTGTCTCTGAAGATATTTGGTTTTCTAAAGCCTGCACTGACATGTGGCACACCTGGAATGAAGTTGCAGCTACATGTTCAAGTAGCCTCCCTGTTTATAGAGGTATTTCAGTATGCAATCCAGTGCTCAGGGAATTTTTCTTCATGGGCAAGGGGATTGGGGCGTGCGTCCTTGTGTGTAGATAAGTTTGAGTGCAAACATTTCTCCTTACCAAACAGGACAGATTGTGCTTAAAATAAGGCAGAACCATGCCTCCACAGCTGTAAAAGTTTAATTATTTCAGTTGAAAAAGAAAAAGAAATGAGTCCCCTCTGTTAGAGTTGCACAGCCATTTCTTATAGATGACCCCTGCTCAAACAAAGCAGAGTTGACATTTTACAAATCAAGTATCTTCCATCTGTTTTGTTTTTTTTTTTTTTCTCTTGGGTTGATTTTTGTGTTGGAACTTCTCTAAACACTATTTAACTTTAAAAATATTCTGACCAAACTGTACCATATGACATGCTATAAACACAAGATCTACAAGAGCTGCTTTTATTCTCTTCTGAAAGTCAGGCACTTTTATTTAGCAGGACAGGCTCACAGATGTTTTGGTGGATCTAATGCTAGGAAAAAAAAAGATCTGACAATGTGATCCATGGTAAATTCTAAATAGGATTTCTGTATGTACCACTAATATATGAACCCTTGAGTTCTCACATGGCACTGAGGTATTGCTGTGTTGATAGAAAGTAAAATCTGGTTTATAAATTGCACAGAACTGTGAACTAAATCAGTGGGTGTCCCCTACGGATGTAAAAAAAAAAAAAAAAAAAGAAGTATGAAGCAGTATCTAATCATAGAACAGAATTAAAACAAGGATCTATTTTCCATAAAGCCCCAAGGAATTTTTACAGTCTCATCAGTTTTTGTAATGTCAAACAGGGCATGTCTGTTGTGGTTAGCCAACATTAGCATGTCCTTTTTATAATCCCATCCATGCCTAAAGTAAAAGGGACCCCACATCAAAAATCTTCCAGATAATGCCTCTGCTGACTCTGCAGATGTGGGTCTGCTCACTTCTGAGGTGTTGCTATCCCCTTAACCTGCTTGTAGTGCAGCAGTACCAACAGCCAAACTGACTTTGTACAAACTGTGACCCAAGGTCCAATCTCACCTCCAGAAGTGGATGAGTGAGGGGGAAATTCACAGAGCCTTCTTTCCCCTTAGAAGACTTTTCTCAAGTGAGGACTTCTGCCGTGAACCTTGAGTCTTTTTTTTCCTGTGTGGCATGTGTGGGAGAGCTGTCAGCCCAGTCAGCAGCCTCCCCAGGTTACAACACAGGGATAAATAGCTGCAGAGCATTCTCTGCATTTACTTGAACCAACACTATTTACAGAGCCAAGAGAGTTTCTGAAAACAATAAGCCCCATGGAAAACCTTATTTTTCTGCCCCCTGTGAAATATTTCTGTAGTTGGTGCCTATCAGTCATACAGCTTCTGGAGAAGCTGAAAGGGGTGGCCAGGTAGGCAGTCTTAGTTGTTTGGGTTTGCGGTATTACAAAGATTTCATCAGGGATCCACAGTGACTATACTTATATTTTTAGAGAGGTGTAAAAACTGTGTCACATCATTACTGTTTTTTTCAGCTCTTTATTTTCATCACCTAAGAAGCTTCTAAGGTAAAGCAGCCATTTCCACTTTGATCCTAATCCTTCCTGCAAACTATTTGGGCTGTCATCACTATACCTTAACATTACTCATTCTACACCTTTCTGTTTTTCAGGGAATATAGGGTTATCATACATAAGAAATTCCAGTGGCCAGTTCCTTAGGAACCTCCATAGTCTCAGCTCTGTAATTAAAAGCAGAATAAATTTTCAGGAGTTCCACACTATGTTGGATATACAGCTCCTTTCAAAAACTGAACCACCAACTCTGCTCATGAGAAAACAACTCCTGACAACTTTGCCACACCAGATAAAAAGCAGTGTTAGCTTCTGTATTTTGGAAGCTCTGAAATACTGAGAATTAAGTCCTGGGATACTTTAGCCAGCAGAAATTTTTTTATTTCTACTGGAGCTGATACAGCACCAAATTTATCATCAGAAGATTTTTTTAAAGGAGAGGTTTTATTTTGTGATAGCGGTTGTATAAGGAAGCAGTAACAAATTTTCACCACTTGTAGTTTCATTTTCCCATGTGAATGAATGTGTTTCCCAATCAATGACAGATTATCCAGTTACCAAAGGTTTAAGCATAAATCAAACCATTCTAAAATCGGGACATCTCAGGACTAAAGTAACTTCACTGACTGATCATGAATTCCTCTTTTTAATACAGTAAAATGGGATTTGTTAAAGGAAAAGCTCCATTCACCAGTGCTCAGATAAAAAAAACCACATATTTTCTTATCCACAGCTAGTTAGATAAACACAATGAGATAAACCACATACTTGCACAATCTCTGGATTTTATGTAGTGGGTTTTCTAAACAGATCTATTAAAAAACTTAAGAAGTGAGAAAAGGAGTTGATCTGGAATAACTGATATCACCAACTGCTCTTTAAGAGAAAAAATTGTTTCCAGGGAAGTCTTAAAGTCTTTTTTGTTTGCTTTAGTGGAAAGTTCATGAATTAAAATTTATCTTCCTAAATCTGCTGGGGATGAAAAAACCTGATAAATCACAAAATTAATGAAACTGTCCTATTCATACTAGCACTTAATAAGGTCCAATGCAAACTAAGATAAAACATTTGGGGACTTGATACAAAATATATGCTTTGCAGAGTTGCTTTTTAAAGGTTCCTGCATACCATATACCAAACATAACCTTACCTATTAAATTCTGTCAGATAGTTCAAAACCTCTGTAAAGTATTAAGGGCTATAGATTCTTCAAAATGTTATTGATTCACATAATAAATGTCCAGTTCTATAAAATTCCTTTTTTAAAGGATTTTTTCCACTTCCAAATGCTGTGGGCTTAAGCCCTTATTAAACAGCCTCAGTAGTATTGACTACTTGCAACTTCACCTGAATTAACTGAAGAAGCAGGTAGAAAAGTTCCACATACATATGTGAGGCACAGATGCAAAATCCACTATTTTAATATATGTGTTATGATTAGTTAATAAGCTATTGATGTGTTTGCCTTTATAACTAGCTGTATTTCTGGAGTCACATAAAAATATTGCTGGCACTCACTGGGAATGATCATATTACTTGTGTCTTAAAGATTCAAGTTACAGAAAAATAAATACAAGTAAAACCACACTTCAGACCATCACTTAGTTGCTAGTTCCATGTTTCTCAGGAATGCAGTGGAAATAATTTAAGAGCTCTTTAGCCTATTTTAAGCCATTTGGTAGTGCTGGTTTGTGTCTCTGCAACTGGATAATGGATAACCAGTTTACCTCAAGTGGAAAATGCCAAACAATCGGAAGAAAATGAGAATCTGCTAAATTATAAGAAACTTAGGGTTTTTTTGCTATTGAGTCTCTCCAGGAGTTTCAGTTTCTCTATTGAAGGTATATACAGTTATCCTCTGTAGCAGCATGCTATAGGCAGACATAAAAGCACAAGATGTCAGCCATTGTTCAGGAAATTGTGTTACAGGGAATGTCTGAATTGTGCAGGTGACCATAGTACGAAAGTATTTGAACTAGCTAGTTAAGTTCCACAACTAGAAACAGTTTAGCAGTGACAGCAGAGAGCTCTACTAAAGCTAATTATACCATTTAAAAACTTGCAAGACCTTTGTCCCACTTCAAGGGAGATGTGCTGGAAGAACTCAACCAGAGGGAAGCAGCCTTCAATAAGTATAAATCTTTCTGCTTTGAAAAGGAGGTCTATGTTCACACAACTTCCTTATAGCTTATCGCTATGTATGATACTGTTTAATCCTGGGTGACTCCCAAAAAACATGATCCTGGTTGCATTAAAAATGACAGAAATTCTGTGAGTGGAAATTTGGAGCAAATGGAACCAATGGAGTGTCTTTTCCCTCCCTCACTCAAGCAGTCCCCTGTCATCATTTCTACTCACATATAAATTTAACTTAAATTCCCCTGATAACAGTGCTACAATGAAGATAGAACTGTCATCCTGCAGAATTCTTATCAGCACAGAAACAAAAATCTCGTGGGGTGAGGGGGAAGAAGTCAAAAGTATTTTTTATGTACCCTTGTTTCACTTTTGTGTATAAAGATTCGCTCTCTTTCAGGCAGAAATTATTTCCATGTATCTTTATATATCAGACCATGAGTGTGAATGATCTTTTATCATCTCAAGATGCTTTATCAGCTGCTGGATCCGCCATTCTTCAGTCCTTTCAACTACCAGTTATTGATCCCGCACCACATCAGTGGAATTTATGAGAGGAGAAGCAAAGAAAAGAATAATATCACGTCTTGAGGGAAAGAAGACAACATTTGCCTGAAAGGGGTGGCTTTATTTTTGAAATGGCAGCTGTTTGAAGCTGTTGACATATTGAGAGTGTTGGAAATTCTCCTAGGCCAGATGGATTAGTGATCTGGGTTCAGGTGAAGCTGTCAAAGGTGCTTCATAAATGCCATTTCCCACATAGCTATCACCACTACGTACTAATATATGTAACAGTTATTTCATAACATGTAATTGAATTATTTTGGATAAGTCCCACAGAGGTCAGGGGTATGTACTTTTCTATCATCTTCCTCCCATTTTGCTGCAGCAATCACAGTAATTTGAGACATTCCTACTAATGTTCCTAATTGAAATAGAATGTGCTGAAGGCAAGATATCTGGGGAGGGGTGGTAGAGAAATAGCTCTTTAAGTCAAGAATTCACTTTCAGTCTTTTTTCTCTCGGTTATTTCCCATGACCTGAATACATTGATCAGATTCATGGTCATGTTGTAAGGAATTTTGCAAGGACTAGAAATGAATCAACCAAAGAAGAACTGGAAAGGGGAAAACCAAGGAGTTTCATCTAATCATGGGAATTTCATACTTTTCACTTCTCATATTCTATTCTGCTGCATTTTATTTACATTATCATGCATGTTTCTAGCGGACAAGTAAATTTTAATTTTATTTAAAATGGAAATAATGGAAAATAGAAAAAGCCTTCTCTCTCCATGCATGCATAACATGAAATTTGTAATTTAGTCGAATGAATAAGTATAGAAATTGAAGACACATTTTTTTTTTGTTAGTTTGCTTGGACTGAACGGATACCTCTCAACTATCTTGTGTGGTCTAACTGCAAAGTCATGTTTTGTCCTATAGTGTCCTTCCACATCCCTGATGGTTCTTGAGGTACATATCAGAAGTACAGGTCAGACCCCCAACTTGCTCATTAGCCTCCACTTGTGCAAAATCATTGGATTCTCTGTCAAGGACTGTCCTTCCCTAAACAGACCGCAGAGTTCTTTTGGGGTATAGTTGCCTCTGCAAATTTAAACTTGTTAATGCTGAGTTTCTAGGAATAAAACTTAGTTGTTAAGACCTGTCTGTAAGTAAAGATAAAAGTTGAGAAAGCTTCTGACAGGAGTGCAATACCATAGATTAATTTATGATCCAGACTCCTCTCTGGTTTGATGCTGAACGCAGCAGTTAGTGTTTATTCACAAGTGATTAGTGAAGATTCCCCCTCTGGTCCTGAACTCTGGTCCTGAATTGGCAAAACAATTGTTTTTCGAGTAAGCTTTACACCCAGTGGGCTAGAAAGCAAAATGACAGCAGTCAAAGGTGTGTGGCACAACACAGAACAAATCAAAAAGTTGTTATACATCATTTCAAAGTCAAGCATCTATAATGTAGCAACGTTCTAGGAAGATCTTGTAAATCTGTTGTTGAACTGAGAGGAGTTGTATTTTCACACAGCTGTAATGAATAGGTTAGAAAACGTAATTTTATGTCTTAAATGAATTTGATTCTTTCTTTTTGTATGATTTTTACTATTTGAAAATAGTATAGAAAATCTTCTGTCTGTCATTCCAGGATTGTTTCAAACCATGTGCCAGCAGGAAGGCTGTAGTTTTCAGGAACATGTCCTCTCCTGCTTTTACTACACAGGTGACAAAAATCCTTAAAACTTCAGCCATTATTGTTCTGAATCATTTGAGTATAGCAAATAATCTGTGATGAAACAATTGCTAAAACAACTATTCACTTTGGTTCAAAACTGCAATAAACAGTTGACACATCATATCTCACATGATAGACAAGGCTGTTTTGGCAGAAGGTAGTAATATATCCTGTGGAAACTGAGCAACACTTAAACTGGTACAGATAACAGACTGCTTTAGGCTGAGAATAATTTTGGGAATAGGATATTTAAAGTAAGGTATATTAATTAGCCTCTGACTGTTAGTACAAACTATACTTAATTAAGCTGAATTAATCTAATTAAACCTCCAGCTGACAAGGGTTTCCAGTTGGCTGAAGTTTTGCAGGGCCCATTTTATATATGCCAGTAAACACTAACCTTTTCTTTGAGCAGCTGACCTCTAAAAAGATGCCCCATGTGATCATATCACATACAGTAGTCCAACCATAATCCTGACCGCTGAAAAGTCAAGAAGTTCCATCAGCTTTCAATGTTAGTAACACCTCAGGGAGATTTTTCTCTGTGTTACTCAAGCAAAACATAAAAAGGACATGGAACTGTTGGAACAAGTCCAGAAGAGGGCCACGAGGATGATCAGGGGACTGGAGCACCTCCCATATGAAGACAGGCTGAGAAAGTTGGGGCTGTTCAGCCTGGAGAAGAGAAGGCTGCGTGGAGACCTCATAGCAGCCTTTCAGCATCTGAAGGGGGCCTATAAGGATGCTGGGGATGGACTATTCATTAAGGACTGTAGTGACAGGACAAGGGGTAACGGGTTAAAACTTAAAGAGGGGAAGTTTAGATTGGATATAAGGAAGAAATTCTTTACTGTGAGGGTGGTGAGGCACTGGAAAGGGTTGCCCAGGGAGGTTGTGAATGCTCCATCCTTGGCAGTGTTCAAGGCCAGGTTGGATGAGGCCTTGGGTGGCATGGTTTAGTGTGAGGTGTCCCTGCCCATGGCAGGGGGGTTGGAACTAGATGATCTCAAGGTCCTTTCCAACCCTAACTATTCTATGATTCTAAAACCATGTTTGGTGAGCTTCCTCTTCTTTGTTTCTCTTTTATGAATCTTGAATTATTAACTGCATATACACTAAAGCTGAAGAAGTCCAAGAAGATATTCTGCACTTCAGACAGGATGCAACTTCTTCCATACAGAATGGTATTCTAAAAGCTCAATTCTATGCTATTTAGTGGAAATATTGTTCAGTTATGAAGAGCCAAATTTGCCCATGCATGTATACACATCCGTATAATACATACAGATATCTATATGCACGTATGCATATATACATCTGTATATATGTACATCTGTATACATCTGTATATATGTATATGCACGTATTTTATATTCTAGAAATCTGTGTGAAAGTCCATTCTAAGGAGCTGTTACGAAATTGGAATCACTGATTATTTTGTTTACCATCAACCCCTCAAAATTCTCCCAGTAAACAGAGATTTTAATTTATTTTTATGGTTAAACTCTCCAACCTCTCTTTTGGTCAAAAAGTGCCTGTGTTTCTTGTTGGAAAAGGCATGCTAATGGGACCAGTCACACCATGAAGCAGTGTTCTCAAGGCACAATGTTACTAGCTTGCCTAATTGCATGAAAAGGTATACTTTGTCTAAGCAGAGGTCTCAGGAATTTATGTATCTATCTCAAACACAAAAACATATCTGGGTAATGTAATGATATGTATGGCATGCTGGGCACTGAATTAAGTGCCAGAAACATGAGAGTGTTTTACTGGCTCTGTTTCTGATTTGTTGAGGTTTTTTTTATCTGAGGCAGGTCATCTTGCTCTTACATACCCTGACTTCCTAACCCATTTTTAATCTTCCTTGGTTGCTCAGGATGTCTTTCTTTCAGGGAAAAGATTATATTTAATTATTTCTTTGAATTGTACACAGCATTTTATATCACAGTGAGTACCTGTGAGCACTCTGATAACTACACTATAAAATCCTTACACAGTTGTTTCTTCTGTCTTTCATTTTAACCTTTAGTGTTGAATCACACTTGGTGTTGGCAGATGAAACTTGGGTGTTCTTGCATTTCCTTAATAAATAGCTCAAGAAAACTGCCTTCCAAATATGCAGCAGCTACAAGGTCTACATGATCTGCTTGGCAACCAGGCACATGGGAGCATGTTCAAAAGCTCTTAACAGGAATCAAGTACTAATTAAAAGAAAAGAGGAAAGCAATGAATGCTGCAAAGATTTTGCCCATACACTTGAGAAAGGACAGGTGAAGATCCATTTAAACTGTATTTTTCAGGGCTACTATAAGCAGAAAAAGGGAATATATATTTAGCCATCTTCTCAGGTGGGTGCTTAATAGTAATAGGCTTCATGTCTCTCAGCTCTGCTCCCAAGACTGTTTTAGCAGTTATGTAATATGCATACATATTAGAGAGGAGTGTCTGGCACCCCTGTTTTTTTCCCTCTTCTAACCAACTGCCTGAACCTTAAGCTTGAGTCAGGTTTCTTCTTGGCTGTACTTCTTCTGGCCCATTTCTGGCTGCACTTCAAGAGAAAGGGTGGAGAACAAGTTAACCAGAATACCTTATGGCCTGAGAACTTCATTAACACGTGAAAGTTTTGGGTTCAAGCACTCCCCTTGAAGAAAGCATAAAATTCATAATTGCTGGATGAGTTAGTGCAGTATTATGGAGAAGAAATGATACTGAAGCATCCAAATGCTTGCATGTTATAACATCTAACTTAATAGATGTTAAGGTGGAATTTTTATGGCACTCCACCCAAACTTGGACTACAACAGAGTACTATGCAGGATATAGTACAAGGTTGATACTCCAGAGCAGGCACTTTCAATCATGCAGGGCTAAGTGCAAAGAACATATGTAAATATATGTGTTAATCTTGTGCATGCATATAAAAAAATTTACTAATCATGCAAGACACTAAACCAATGATGGTTCATGATTGGTTATGATCATTTCAGAGGAGATAATAGTCTGGGAGGTTTTGCTGTAATTGTTCTAATATTTTTAAAGTAATGGAACAATGTTTCAGAGAGAGCAGAGATTTGGATAAGTTAAATGTTGAAATAATACGACTTCCTGATGACTGATTGTCTTTACCTTCAATCATTTCAGAAATATTCTACCTTTACAAAATGTACTAAGTTTATCACTACATGACCAACACAGTTTCATTCCTTCTACTGCTAGCTAAACCAAAGCAAAGTATTTGTACAAATGCAGTCACGTTTCCCCAGAATTATTTCCAGTCTACAGTCATTGTCAATATAGGATTTAAAGTTCTCTCACGATCACTTAGATATAATACTAAGGATCCAGGGTTTTTTTTGATATTTGAAAACCCAAGATATTAGAAAAACTGACAAAAAAGAACTTAGTTTTTCTGAACACAGGTGAGAGGTGTATCACCCTTACATGCACCACTGAGAAGAGCGTAGAATTAATATTTATAGCTATGTTGAAATTCGGTATCAGAACTCATTAAAATTTGAAATTGATTAAAACAACTGTTTAATTCAGTTTAAATCTCTTCCTTTTACATATTCCTTTATCAGTCCAGAATGCTGCAGGAAGTGTATGTTTGCCTAAATGATTTATAACATCAGGAAGCTGAGGTACTGTGGACGAGATTTGGGTAAGCATTCAAACTGCTGGACACTTAATCTGCGTAGGGATCTGATTCCAGTGTATGGTATAAATCTTCTGCCTTGTTTTCAGGCTGCAAGGATAAAGAGTCTGATTTCAAGAGAAAACTCTGTCTTTTCTTTGCATGGAGAATTATACAAACATAGTGGTGTTGACTCAGCACTGTGCCTTTCTGCAGCAGTGGTGTTATGGTTTAGAGAAGTGAGTCTTATTGAGGTGGCATCTGCTCTAAAAATCTTACTTGGACCATAGCAACTGAGATACTTGACCAGTCTAAACCTGTATCTACTGTCATATCAGCCCAAAAGCAAAAAACTCCTGTTCTGGAGAGGCCTAATCAAGAGAATCAGGCTGGTTGTTTCTAAATACATTCCCTCTGTGACCTGCCACACCTCCTAGTACTACAGAATGGAAAGCTGAGACATGTCCATTGGAAGCTCCTCCTTTATGCCACTGTTAGTTCAGTAAAGCTTTCAGTGCAACATGGTCTAAAGAAAGCTAATCCTGCTGAATAATCTAAAGAAAGGTAAAGAATACCATTTAATTTGAAGACTAATATAAATATTATATTTACTACATAGACTTCAGCCTGACAAGAAACTACTATCTAGAGGAAAGATATAACTTGGGGCAAAAATATTTTGATTTTCAAGTTATTTTAGTAAATGGATTGGTATAGTCTAGAATACTGTCATCTAAATCTAAGTATTTATAAACCTCAGATGATCCTGACATTCAGGGAGTCTAGTCCAGTGCTTTACTTTTTGTTGGTTTATGACTCAAGTACAGAATTGAACTTTTCCAAATGTATCCTGTGTGAAAGCAGAACTTAGTCCAGAAATTACTTGTTCCCTATTCTTTCCCGTATGAATTTGGTAAGTTGTTTAAAGTTTATTCCTGTGTTTGAGGCCCTCATTGGATCAAATGTCTTAAGTTTTCCAGTGCCCTGTCTGGTTTAGACCACAGACTCCCTGGACTGTGGGCTGCCTTTTTGGATAAATCTAAACACAACATGCCAGCACAACAGAATGTGATTATTTGTCTGGAGATCTTAACATAAAAGGATCTAATATAATACAAACATTAGGAGACATGATACCATGTCATATCATATCAAGAACTGGAGATAAACAGAGTCACCTATGCAGAGACCCTGTAATAAAGAGGGAGTATAGAAATGGACAGTAGTTTTAGGTTTTCAAGAGCTACAGATTTGTTCCTTCTCCTTAAACAGCCAGCAAGCAGAATAAATAGAACGAGGGCCATAAAGCACAAATGCTCTTTTTAATTGGAAAAAGTGGTAAATTAGCTGCCCCTTTAGGATCAAAGACGCTATTAAAAATGGAAGATATTATTATTGTTATGGTAAGGTTTTATTAGTAGCATTTACCAATAGCCCTTCTCACAGGGGAAATTGCTGTAAATACCCAGCTGACTTACAATCAACTATTTTGTTCATAACATCACATGGCTGGCCAAGCATTACCTTCTGATGCTGTTTTTATCTATTCTATTTTATGCTGTTGAACTTACTTAGAAACTATTTTTTCAAACAAGGATAATAATATGTGCTCTGGTATATGACTGAGGGAGCAGCATAGCTGCTAGTATTAGGGAAAATTTATACCTGCAAAATCTTGAGATTCCACTTACCCATTCCTCTCACTGTTCACTTTCAAGTCCTTTATAAACCTGAAACTCTGTCTCCAGAAAGTCTGAGATATAGTAACATGCTGCACCTCTTTCTCCCATCCCATCAGGAGGCTATATTTGGTAGATTTTGGTAGATGCCTCCAATTTCATGTTAGTCATTCTCAAAGCCAATGAGACAAATCAAGAGAAAACTGTTAGACAGTCTAGTCCCAGGCATAGGCTTAAATCAAGATAAAACAGTAGGTTAAAAATAAATTGCATTTTTGAACTTCAAATTTCCTTTATAGGAAAGACATACTTAATGTCATCAAGATGCTAATACCCAAATGTCTGAGGAAGAACCACTTCCTAAGGACTATCTGCACACTTCCCTTGATCTACTGTCTATGGTCCTTGTGATACAGACCAAAATGCTATTGATCTTTGCTGCCAGGGAGCACTATTAGCTCATGTCACCTTGCTACCAAGACCCTCAAGTCCTTTCCTGCAAAGGTGCTCCTCAGTCAGTCAGCCCCTAGCTGGTAGTGTTGCAGGAGTTCATTTGTTTCCAGATGCAGGACTTCACATTTGTTCTCACTAAGTTTCAGAAGGTTCCTGTTGGCCCATTTCTCCATTTGTCTAGGTCTGTCTGGATGGCAGCTTTTTCCCTAGATTTTATTGACTCATCCATTCAATTTGGTTTCATTTGCAAGCTCAGTGAGCATGCACACTTCTAGCAAGTCCTTGTTAAAGATGATAAACAGGTCAGGTCCAAGACAGACCTCTGATGTACCCATCATCAACCTCCAGGCAGGGTTGGTCTATTATCCACATCCTTCAATGCCTGATTTATTAGGCAATTTTTTTACTTATATAGTTATCCACTTAACAAGACCACATTTCCCTTGTTGTAGTGCTAAAGGATACTCTTATTTCCCTTTGGCATTCCTTTGACATCTTCATTTAAGCTTAACTCATTTTTGCACTGGAACTGCTTCATGAGTTTTCTGCTTAGACAAACTGGTCTCCTGACATCTATTCGCCTTCCTGTGTATTGGGGTGGACCATTCCTGTGCTTGGAGGATACTGTCATTAAGGATCTGCAAACTTTTCTATGTTCCTTTGCTCTTTGAAGTCTTCTCCCATGGGATCCTATCTACATAGTTTACAGAATAAACTTAAATCTGCTGTCTTGAAGTTCAGGGTTTGTAATCTGCTACTCTCCTTCCTCAGGATCTTGAACTCCTATTTCATGGTCACTGCATCCAAAGCTATAACTGATTATTACATACCAACTAGTTCTGCTTTGTTAGTGAATAGGAGATGCTGCTATGTGTCATCCTTGTTTGGCTCATATAATATCACACCTGCTTGCATCCTGCCTTATTGCTCTTCTGGCAGTTAAAAGGGAAACCAAAAGGCCCAAAAAAATCAGGGCCTGCAATACAGAGATTTCCTGAGTTGTTTAAACAACTACTACTACTACTGTTGTTTAAACAACTACATCTACTTCCTCATCTTAAGAAAGTAGTCTATAACAGTTCCACCACAGAGTCACCTATGCTGGACTCTTCTTTGACCCTGACCCATAAACTGTCAACGAGATTGTCATCCATCTCATAGAGGAGCTCTATGCATCCAAATTCCTACTTCACTTAAAGGGTGATATTGCCATTGTCTTCCCTGTCTCTTTGTGCTAAATATTGCGTATCCATCCACAACAACCTTTCAACCATATAAGCTGTCCACACCACATTTATCCCAGTGGTGGTGTAATCTGGTGACCACGAGCAGAGCCCTAGGTCCTCCTGCCTTTTTCCCTGGCTGTGGGCATTTGCATACACCCTTGGGGATGAGATCCTTTTGCCCTGTTTCATCACTCCTAAGGTCTGTCTTGTACACGTTGCCCTGATATCACCCTAATGAGCTAGCTCAACAGTAAAACTAGGTAAGGTGGCTAAAGGAAAGCTAAAATAGGTAGATCAAATACAGACTGATAGAGATACAGGCATATATGGATGTTACAGATTTAGATAGCTCTGTGTATGTTTTCCAAATGAACACCTGAAGACAAATTCAAAGGCTAACGTGGCTGAGTACCCTCTGAACATGCAGGTACTGTAGAATAGGCTGAGGACAGAAAGTGTAAAACTGCCAAGCAAAACACATAAGAGAAGACTGATAATTTCATGTATGGTTCCCAACTAGCAGATGTTTTTTGAATAACACTTACCTCTACAATCCCTAAAATGAATTCCCATTAGACAGTCTTGTTGATGTGACACAGAATCATACTGTAAATCATAAATATAAAACAGACCTCTTCATGGTAGTTTAGTTTTCCACTGAAGAAGATTTTTGTTATTTTCCCCTTTCATACCATGCAAACTCTACAAAGGCCACAGACAACTTTCTCCTTCCTAATTAAAAAGCTAAGTAATCCAATGTCATTAGCTATGACAGTTTTTCTATGGTTGAAAATATAACTAAGATCAGTATTAAAAATGCATGGTCATTGATGCTTTTAAATTATTGCATTTTTCTAAAAATAATCTATTAAAATAAATCCCTGAAATGTTGATACTGTGCATGGAACTACCTGGTTGGTCTGTATCTTCAGCTTAACCTTTAATCATGCATTTAAATTGTATGCACTTGCTTCTCTCACAAGCCCCTGCAGCTGATTTCAATTGGCTAAAGATAGTTATGCAAGACATGGCGTAGTAAGCATATTTTGCTTTATTAAGGGTTTTATCTTAAAATATTTTAAACGGTGTGCTTATCTTATCAGGCAAGAAGAGAATGCAGCTCCTGGCACACAAATCAAAAGTGTCAGTAACAAAAAGTTAGTGATCAACTAAATTTAGTTACTCTGCACTTGCAACAGAGTTTTGGGATTAAAATGGCAGAAGAAAGGATAGTAATAGGATGATCTTTTGAGGTGATACCCTCCCTCTGGTTTTATAAAATGCAGATACTGAGTACTCATCAGAATTAATAATATAGTGGCAGCTTTTTTTAGTTTTGACTGTATAACATGTCTTTTCTGCACTAAAATCACAAGATGATTAAAAATGAAAACTTTGCAGGCAGCGATATGGCTTGTAATCTTCTACTCACAGTACTGGATTTGCTAACTACTTCCCTTGCTTTATTTACAATGCTCTTCAAGGCTAAAGAAGTTAAAAGTATTTTGTCTTATATCTATCTGTCCTTACTATTCTCACAATGAAGTCACTAACCATGAAATTAAGTCTACAAGTCTAGTTCCCAAGCAGAGGGTGTGTGTGATATGAATAAGGCATTGCTCATAACTTAAACTGAGTCAAGTGCAGTGTCTATAGACATGACTGCAGAAAATGTGCAGTAAGAATAAGAAATTCTCACAGTGGCCCAGTTGGCTATCAATGGAACTAAAACTGTCATCAGACATGACAGATTCATGACTGCATTTCTGAGTTATTCCCATTCCCATAATCAATAACTGTAAACTGAACATTAAACATTATTGAAGCATTTATCCTCTTCATGAAAATGAACAGTATTCAGTCTTACCACAGCCTGGTATGAATGCCAAATGCTTTTAAGTTTTTCTACATCATTTGTAACTTATCCTCCACCCAAGTGATGTCTATCCCTGTTCAGTCTCATCATCTCAGCTACTGAAGACAGAGCAAAAAAATGCCTCGGTTTACCGAAAAAGTGGGTGCCAATGGCAAAGGGCTCAGTCACCTCTGATTTGCTACTGCTTTTGTGAACATTTGGACTACTGAAATGTTTTTATTCCACCTCAGTGGTGTTATCAGCTACACAGGAACCTTGCTCTAAGCAAATTTATCTTGATACATGAAAGTTAATAATTAACTAGTATTTATCCATGAAACATTCATGGATGTGTTGGAAGATCATGTTGAACAGTCTTGGGAGACATGGTCTAGTGTGAGGCATCCCTGTCCATGGCAGGGGGTTTGGAAATGGATGATCTTAAGGTCCTTTCCAACCCAAACCATTCTGTGATTCTATGATTCTGTATTTCAATTTGGTAAAAACACTATTATTTTCTTTAATTGCCAATCAATTGGTTTTGGTTTTACAAAAAAGAAAATTCAAAAATTCTGCAATCTATTTATTGTACATCTTAAATAGAAATGTAAGCTCTTGCACATAATTTTTCCTGTGTTTAAGCAAGGTGATCAAGGTGATTCATATAGCTCAGGTTACATCTTGTCAACGTACACTGTCTGCTGGCCGTAAGCACAGCCCAGTCAGATCCAGCAGACAAAAACGTCTTCAGCTTGACGTTTGCCTCATTCCAGATTTCATCCTCCCTTTGCATGAGCTAGCAGTATAACATTCCCTCATCCCTTTCACATTATTCATTTTGTACGAGAAATGGAAGACTTCAGACATGAAGCCCTGGAGCTACCTTCAGTGACACACGAAAAAACTATCATCATAAAGACAAGGAACTGAAAGTGTTTTGGGGTTTCTTTTATTTAATATGGAGTCACAGAGAGAAAGATTACAAGGGAATACTGCAGGTGATTACATCTATTGGTAGTAACAGATATTAATATTGAGGAGGGTTTTTTTTTCCAATAATGCAAAACATGAAGGAATTTACTTAGAATTAAAAAGCTTTCTCAAAATCTTCAAGATAGGGTGATATTGAAACTTTTCAGGGCCTATCCTACCATGGAACAACAGGGGTTTTGGAACAAAACGTATGTCATCTCATAAAACACTCAGGGCAGTTAGGTACCAATCCTGACCACTGTGCGTGATTAGAGTATAAATAGATAAAAATGGTAAGAGTAATAGTTAGAAGCCAATTCTGAAATTCTTCCCACTTTTGCTTTGTAAACTAGAACCTCTGGACATGCAGTGTAGAAGTGGGAAACAGCAAAGAAATATCGGTATCTTGCAATTAGTATCTTCTCTGTTTATCATAAGCAAATTATACAGAAATCCTTCGTTACTGCAGACTATATATGTTGTATCCTGATCTTGCTATTATTTCTTATTTTATTCAAAACAAGGAGGATTGCTTTGAATATTCATTTGCTGGAAACCATTCTAAAATGTCTATAGCTAATATTCATGCTGCCTAGCTGAGTTTCTTCACTTACTAATTGATGGAACACTTTCATATCTTTAAGTACCTTATCTTAAACAATCTTACCCTTTTTGGAAATGCCAATAAATTATGAATAGAAGTGGAGTCTGGTTTAACATTTATACCTGTGCTATAACCCTGAGATGATACTTGTGCTGTCTCCCTAGTGCTTTTTCATCTCCTAGTATCTTTTCAATTAGAAAGGACTATTAGGATTATATCATTATTACGCTTGCCATTCTCCATTTGCTGCACAACTTTTATACTATGTAGTCACACATAAGATCTTTGTCTTAGGTACAGCACTAGGAATATCCTAGTGGCAATAGTAATTCCTGAAGCTGCAAAGCATACACTCTGATTGAAGGCCAAAGACTTAAGTCAGAAAAAAGTATATTGTTGTTTGCCTACCAGTAACCGCAGTAACATTTTTTCTTTGATGACTTCTAAGTTTTCATTAACTTTAGCAATTATTTTTACACTAGAAGGTAGAAAAAAAATCACAAAACTGGTGCAAAAGTAAAATACTGTAAAATACGTGGAACTAGAAATTATTAAGAAAAACAAAATAGCCTTCTTCCCCAAATAGTGTCTGTATTTCCAGTTACAGAGCTTCAGCCTATTCTAAAGCTTTTTGTAACACAAAATTAAACACTTTTCAAGTAGCCTCTGCCTGACCCTAAGACAGATCCTTTCTAGCATGGATGTGTTACCTTTTCCATATGCAGCTTAAGGAGCTTTTAACAAACATTGTAATTATAAATCTATGTAAATGTGAGCTGGGATTACTAGTAATAACACAGTAAGACCTTAATTCATCTTCTTTTTTTATAGTCTTTTCACGGGAAAAGGAACTTAATAAGGTGTCTTATACAAAAACAAATGGGAAACAACGAAGTGATTGACTGCTGTTCCTTATCTGAAAATTGAGTTTCAAGTGCTAAGAAGATTGAAGCTTCGAAGAAAGGCTTAAGAATAAAGCTGAATTTTAATTCTCCTTCTATCTTCCATTTTGATCCCAAATTTCTGGTCTTTTAGATTATTTGAAATGAGAAAATCAAAGCCTGATATCACGCTAGTGGTTTGGATAACAAAATAATCCAAATATAATAGGGTAAAGAAAAGCATGGTGTCTGGGAAAATGTAGCTTAACTCAGCACATACTTTAGATATTTCTGTCTCCTGCTGGAACTTGGTGCATAAAAAGAGAGGAATCTTGAGCACTAAGACTGTTCCTTTATTTTAAAGAAAAAAAAAAAAGCTGTAGTAAAGAAGTTCATTCATATCTGGGCTGCCCTGAGGGAATAGAAACTGCCATTCTGTAATTGTAGTGTTTTTCCATTCTAGTTAGTAGGACATAAAATAAATAGATTCTAATAACATGAACTAACAGAGTTTTCCATACTTTTTTATAAGTTTTGAGCTTTTTTTCATATTGTTTTGGTTTCTATCAATTGATGAGACATCAGTCGACCTGTGGTGTTTATAAGTTCATACCATTTAAGCACAAGAAAGTACATATCCTTCAAACTACCTCATGTTGTATGTGTTCATGACCATGTAGATGTGAAGCCAGCATCCAGTCTCTGCAGAATATAATATTACAGGGCACCTAACAGATACATAGTGTTCCCAGCCCGTGTTGTGAACTTTGTGAAAAACAACCTTGAAAAACTGCTTCTTCCATTTCTGCCTCCTGGGAATTTTGCCATTAGCAGCTTTATGAATCTTTGACAAGGAAAAGCTGGTCCCTTAGTGATCTTGCTTTAATGTAAAAGAGAGAGAAAGATAGAGAGAGGGAGAGGCCTTATATATACACCTCTTCCTTATCTCCTCAGCTTTAAACAGGAATACATGTGGATGATGTGGAATAGACATGGTTGGAAATGAGGCATAAAACGAAAATGCATATCTAGTGTACAGAAAAGAGGGCCTATAACTCCTCTGTGTGTGTAGAAATCAAATTGACAATAAGTATCCAGCTTGAATAAAAGCCATCTTCCAGCAGAATGGCTGTTTAAATGTGGCTTAGCATTATTAATATTTCGTATTGCCCAGCAGTGATTTGGAAAAGGCTTTTCTACTACTAAAAATCAGTCCATAATTTTAATGAGACAGAAAAGCTGTTTTGGTGAATTCCAGGTGTGTTTTTTCTTGATTGCTGAACAGAAGAGAAAGTACAGTTTCTCTGCAGGTGAGCTGTCTTTTTCTTTCAATGAATTGCTCCTTCTCTTCCTTTCCCCTCCCTTATGACAAAAGACAGCATGCCTATCAATGCCTGCCAAAGGAGCAGGGAAAACGCTGCTGGGAATGGCAGATGCAAGGAGAACTACAAATGCACAGCACTCTCCAGATGTACGCCTAGCAATGGTGTTAGTATCATGACTCCAGTCAACCATTTCTTCCTATCACATCCTCCCCACACCTTCCTTTTTTCCCTCGTGTTGTTCTCAGGCCAGTGGCTGTGAGTAAACAGGATGTGGGAGCTGTACTGAATACTGAAATACATTCAAGTTCTGTACACCTCTGCACCTCTGGCTGCAGCGTGCGCCCTGCCTGGAACATCTGCTTCAGATAAATAGAGGGGAAGTTCAAGCTGTGCAGAACTTCACAGCCTGAAGTTCTTCAGCTGGTTTTCTCTTGTCAACCTTATTTTTTAACATTAAAAAAAATATGGAAAAAGCATTTTACTTCATGGTCTTACTTTACATGGTTGGCAGTGCAGTTCTGAAAAATTGCCTCTGGCCATCCAGCTCAAATGGATCATAGGGCTTTATAGCACATTCACACACAAAAGACTGAATACTAGCTTACAAACTGAAAGCCAAAGTCATAGAATCATAGAATAGTTAGGGTTGGAAAGGACCTTAAGATCATCTAGTTCCAACCCCCCTGCCATGGGCAGGGACACCTCACACTAAACCATGCCACCCAAGGCCTCATCCAACCTGGCCTTGAACACTGCCAAGGATGGAGCATTCACAACCTCCCTGGGCAACCCATTCCAGTGCCTCACCACCCTTACAGTAAAGAATTTCTTCCTTATATCCAATCTAAACTTCCCCTCTTTAAGTTTTAACCCGTTACCCCTTGTCCTGTCACTACAGTCCTTAATGAATAGTTCATCCCCAGCATCCCTATAGCCCCCTTCAGATACTGGAAGGCTGCTATGAGGTCTCCACGCAGCCTCCTCTTCTCCAGGCTGAACAGCCACAACTTTCTCAGCCAATCTTCATATGGGAGGTGCTCCAGTCCCCTGATCATCCCTGTGTCTCTCCTCTGGACTTGTTCCAACAGTTCCATGCCCTTTTTATGTTGAGAACACCAGAACTGCACACAATACTCCAAGTGAGGTCTCACGAGAACAGAGTAGAGGGGCAGGATCACCTTCAACATTCTGGTCATGCTCCTTTTGATGCAGCCCAGGATACAGTTGGCTTTCTGGGCTGCGAGCGCACACTGAAGCTGGCTCATGTTCATTTTCTCATCAACCAACACCCCCAAGTCCTTCTCTGCAGGGCTGCTCTGAATCTCTTCTCTGCCCAACCTGTAGCTGTGCCTGGGATTGCTCCGACCCAGGTGTAGGACCTTGCACTTGGCATGGTTAAACTTCATCAGGTTGGCATCAGCCCACCTCACAAGTGTGTCGAGGTCCCTCTGGATGGCATTCCTTCCCTCTGGCGTATCAACTGAACCACACAGTTTGGTGTCATCAGCAAACTTGCTGAGGGCACACTCAATCCCACTGTCCGTGTCATCAACAAAGATGTTGAACAAGACCGGTCCCAACACCGATCCCTGAGGGACACCACTCGTTACTGGTCTGGTGGATATCGAGCCATTGCTTAACTGAGTCGAGCCTGTGTACACATGAGAAAACTGATACAGAAGGGATTCTTTTAATGTGATCAGGCCTGGGTCTAGACTATAACAGGTCCTGTTTATCAGCTTTTGCTTAGGCTTAATACAAAGAGGCACTTTGTTACTGGATCTAGGATGGTCTAGAATTTCTTACTTTTCCAATTTTTACGGTGAGTTTCAGCCTTTCCTGGCTGTCTCAAATCCGGTTTTGAAAATGCATATTTGAAAGGAGTTGACATTCAGTGGGCCAAAAATGAAAAGCTACAGAAATGACAAAACAGTGTATTCTCATATTTTCCCTCATCACTCAAGTAGCAGCAATTGTAAATGCTGGCCTTTCTCACCAACTTGTCTGCAACCACCCCAGCAGCAGTAATGCAGAGCCCACTCTCTTAAGTTCACATGCAGCTCTCCAGAAAGTATTTACAGCCTCATAAACATGATTTCTCCTACTTCCAGTACAGAATACTCATTAGTCTCATAAATGACACACATCTTCCAGGCAGAAGGCAGGGCAATGTGTAGTGGCCACTGCTGCCAAGATTAACAGGACAATGTTGTTTTTCTAACACTTCTACATGGCACATCACAAAGAAATGCCAGATCAGGGTCAAGTTACACTAAGCTGCACTGTACGTTTTGGTCTTGTGATGTGACATAAACTTTTATTAAGAAATGAAAGAACTGTAATGTAAAGAAAGGCTTTTGAAAGATCTGCTAGGAGTAAATAATTGTTGAGCATGGGAAGAAACTAAGTGGTTGGTGTTACCCAGGTAGTAAGTGCTGACTCCAAGCAGTGCTTCATGGTTGTGCCCTAATGCATGGGACAGATGTCTCATGTCAGCATCAGGGGCCACCCCATGCCACTGAAGAGTGCCAGATGGGTTGGAGGGGACTCTGTTTCCCAGTTGTCTGTAGGAAACTGCAGTATAGACCCCATGCAGCCCATACTGTCCTCTGCCTCCCTGAGGTCTTGCACCTACTTTGGGTGACTGAAGTCCTACTCCATGCTTTTTGTTTGTCAACAGATTATGTCGAGGCACTCATCTGGGATCAGACAAAGCATTCATTGGGCATGGACAAACAGGAGAGAGAAAGCAAAACTGTGATGCTACCGGCATAACATGAGAATAAAAAGTTAAATGGGGACCCCGCATTCTAAAGGTATTCCTTTCCCACCCTTGCATAGTTTTTCCATCTTTGCTTTCAAAGCCAACTGTTTCAGACCCTCTGGTTTCTGAACAATATGACAGTGGCTCAGGAGGATTATTAGACAAGGGAACATGTAAAGGAGTCGGAGAAAAAGCAGATGAAATAGAAGAAAATAGCAGAACTAAGGTTGGGAAAAGTGAAGGAAAGGAGAAAAATCACAGAAAAAGAAGGGACAGGGCACATCATCCATAAACGCTAAAAAGTAAATAGTAAAGCCCTAAAACATTGTGAAAATTTTACACTGATTTCATGTAAACTAGAGGGGTAAATTGAGAGCCTAATGTAAATGATACTGGGAACTCCGAGCAGGCATAACTCCTATTGTGCAGTCCTGGATTCAGAAGGGCCACTCTTGTGCCTCAAATCATAGTTTTCATATTGTGCAATATAGAACATGTTTTCCTTTATTTTTTAAAACACTCTACGAACTTCATTGCTTATGGGAGATACTTTTTAAAGCAGGGCAAAAGATTGTGGCCCAGTCCTACAAGAGTACTGTGTAGCCAGTTCTGGAGATGCTGATGCTTATAGCAGCATCAATATCACTTGGCATGTGGAAGTTGAGACTAGAGTGCTTGGAAAAGCATCAATAAGTCACCCTGGACAGAAACAGACGCAAAATATAATTGCAAGATCAGAGCCAGTTAAGAATAACACGAAAAAAACCCTTGTACTAGTCGGGTAGTACTAAAATACACTTATTCTTCTGCGATTTCAAGTAGTAAGTGATCTCAATATTCCCCATGCACCCTGGGCCAGTGACAATAAGTATGGCTGGAAGGATATCAAAGAGAATGTTTTCTTCTTCTATTTTCACCTTCCATAATCCTTACAGTGGCAAATCCATATTTGGAAGCTTGCTAGTTATGCTTTTTTTAAAGTTGCTTCAACTTTTGCAAACACTACTCTCTTTCACATAAAAAAAGCCCAACAAACCCATAGTTCCTTCTTGTATTTTTAAATTTAGTTTGTTTTGCTCTTTGTATGCTAAACCAGAAGTGTTTATTTGCAACTGAGCATTCAAAAGGCCATTAAAAAGCTACCATGTGGCAGCATACTGCAACTCCACAGTACTGCAAGTCCACAGTACAACAGATAAGCTAACAGAAAACACTTCTGTTTTCTAAAGTTGCCATTTTATAGCTCCTTCCAGTTTCCCATTAAATCAAGTCATGTCTTTCAAACTTGCTGATACAAAATGCTGCTTTGCCAACACATGCACATGCTCACATTTCTTTTGAATATCTACAAGATTTCATTAAAATTACTATGGAAATGAGAATATGATTGAAAGCTCTCCAGCAACAGCTGTGTGTTATTGCACACAGTGGGTTTACCATTCAAACTTCTTCCTTACTTAGTTAGGTATATGATAGATCAGACATTCATTGAGTGCCTTTTCTTGAAGTTAACTGAATATATTGGGATGAAGTTCTGTGCACATTCACAGGATTTGGGATGTCACTAGGTTTTGCACTAGAAAAATCACATTTCTGCAGTAGTACTTGAGGAATTTTTGTTGTCACTATCTGTTTCTCAGAAGCAAACAATGACACAAGAATCAGAGGTCATAACCTGTGACAGAACGTATCATTCCACTGCACTTGAGGAATAGCTCACAAATCACAGACCAAATGAAATATGGAATAGAAAGAAACCATTGGTGTTTTGAGTAATACAGCTCTTAAGAGTTCTGATTTATTCATAAACCCAACCTTAACATCTTATGTGGCCTGCCTGCTGGGTGTTTGCAGACTAATTCATGACTGTCTGAAAAGGTCCTTTTCCTATTCAGAAGAGTTTTCACTTTTCCTTGTAAGGGGAGGAGGGGTAGCTTCTGAGGAAAGCATTGCAGTGCATGTACTGAGAGGCCACAGGGTTGCCATCTCCTGCTGGCCTTCATTGACCAGGCTCCATTCTGCCTGCTGCCTTGGATTAAGAAGAGTGCTTGTGAGGAGATCAGAAAAACACAGCACGCCAGGACTCCCGCATGCCCCATCACAACAAACGAGCTCATTCCCACCTGCACAGGCAGATCAAACAGGGTTCAGAAAACAACCTGGGATCCATATTAGCACTTGGTACCATGGCTGCCAGGGTGGTTTAATGGGCTGGGTGGGTTACTGTTTCTAGCACTTTCCAATTGACACTAGCTGGGATGGCTCTGCTCCGAGCAGCCACCTTCACTGTGGCCCCCACTGCATTGCCTTTCTGTGTAGAAAGCTTTGTTTTGGCTAGGGAAGGGTTTGTTGAGCTCGCTTGTGCTGGAGTCTTACACAGAGGCTTTTCCTTTGCCCGTGGCATGTGACCCTGCCAACTTAGAGCCTTGCATCCCCAATCAGAGAAACAACAACAGTTAAAAGGAGAAATAGTAAAGGTTAATTAACCTCAGGTCTTCCCTCAGCAAAGCAGGGCTGCCATGGCTAAGTAATAAAAAAAGCTTCTCAATGGTGCTGTGTCTGTCAGAGCCTCACTCTGTGATCCTTCATTCAAAATCATAGAAGCGGGAGGGGGAGGAGAGGCTGATTTGCTACTGTCCTTTTCTTGTGTGTGTGTTCCCAAGGCTGCCGAGCTCTGTCTTTCAAATCATCTCCACCAGTAAATCATTCAGCTCAGTCTGTCACTCCCGGCCATTTTGAGGAGACAAAAGCTATCCATTTAACTCCAACCATGGCTGATTCACACGGCAGGGAAAGCAAGTGCACAAAAGGAGGCTAGAGGGAAAGGTGGCAGTTGGGCTGGATTTCATGTAGACTGGTGCTGGTTTTCCCTCTTTTTCTTTTTTGACTTCTCTCCCCCCCCCGTCCCCCCTGTTATTTTAAATTAGCAGCACCTCTCATACTGGGATTGGTTTTTGAATACCACATTTTTCAACAGAGCTGTTCTGCTTGAGCAATTTGACCCCTGCCTGGCTTCAAAGGTTTGAAAGGCCAAGAAACACACATACCCACATCAGTATACATCTATTACCCTTTTCACCTGGACAGCTTTTTGGACCATCCTTGTTGCTTTAAACAAAACTAAAAAAAAGTGGTAACAAAGCATCCAATTAGTCACAGGGAACCAGAGCTATTCCAGGCAACCTGCTATTTGGGGAAATCTGCACTGCAATTATCAGGTTCATTTCACCTGATGTATTGCTCTAAACCATCAGTTAAAACTCTGCTCCCTTGAATCATAACCTCTGGCCCAAGTCTGCGCCTGAAATGGGCATCTCTTGTGTGCCAAGAAATCACCCTGCCCTGATATTTTAAAACTAAAACTGCTTTGGCATAGAAATCAGCTGTTAAGTTTACAACTTCTTTTCCATAATTGCCTTAGCCAAAGTTGAATTTTCACAGAACACCTTCCACCTCCAAATAACCCAAACTCTGAGAAACTAAACTGGCCATCAGTGAGCAACAAATTCACATGGTGCTGACAGTAAAATGAAATGCATAGAGGAATCAAGCAACATAGCAGATAAATTCACAATTTTTTCCTTTCGCCAACAAATTCCAGGATATCCCTAGTGAGCACAGACTCTGTAGTTTATATAGAAAATACATCTGCAAATAGCCAGGTTTGATTTCTAATGGTACTGTCATTAATCCATAGGAAAGTTCTTCAGTAATTACCAACCAAGTATAGCACTATGTTTTAGGAACCAAGCACTCAAGTTGACAAAGACTCACAAGAACAAATACACCACATCTGTGCTTTTCCAGGGATAGTTATGGTTTTTGTTATGCACGTGAGATCCAAGAAATAACAAAAGTACTTTTGTAATCTTTCTTTTGTAAACTTTTTGACATGCCTTTTAACAACAAGCAGTTCAGAATGTGGTTATTGCGTAGTGTATTAGTTAGACACGCTTACTCTCTTTTTGGGCATTTAGAATGCTTTAAAACCTCTTTTCGCTATGAATTGTGTGTCCAAATTGTGTGGTTTGGATATCAAATTCTCTCATAACCCTGTCATTAGAAAGAATCTATGTCTGCCTGAGTCACTTTTTTGAATCTATTGTTTTGGTTTTTTGTGTTCCCCTAACAGGTCTATCCTACACCTTTCCATAGCTAGCAGAGTAAAGCAGAGTTGGGCAAACATGTGTTGCATTACTGAGTTTGCAGTCTCACTGTAAGCTTTCTCACAGATTCCTCTTCAATGAGGGGCAGAGGGGTGGGGGAGAAAACATGCTTTTCCCTGAGACTGCAGAGTATGTGAATTCCCTTCTTTTTCAACCTATGGGGCAGCCTTCACAGACTTCAGCACAAATGGAAGAAATATCTGATTTCCCATTCCATCTGGATTCAGTTTCTTTCTTCCTCTTTGTATAGTTTCTTAGAGACATTGTGGAGCTCACTGGAGAGGCTGCTCACACACTAGGCATACTGCCAGAATTTCACTCCAGGAGGCTGCAACAGGAATCTTTAATTAGCTTGAACCAAAACACTGAATGGCAAAGAACAAAAGAGTGGGGGTGGAGAATGAGGGGAGGAAGGGAGGGAGCAGAAAATAATGTTTCCCATGTTAGAGTCTCCACTTTTGGTCATGGGATGACATGATCATAATGTTGTTCCTTATTTGTATTTACTACAGCACAGATGTACATTTACATGACATCTACAGGTCAACATTCCTAACTAACTCCTATCTTATTTGGTAAATTTTGCCTTTCTGCTCGTGGAACTAGTATCTGTGATTGCCCTTTGTACAATCAGCATTCTCTTGACTCTTCTATTAACAAACAGTTCAACTGCATATATCCACTACAGTTTACAAGATTCTAACTATGAGATTAGTCTCAAGCATCTTGAGCATCGCAAAAATACACTGTAATATTGCAACAGCGCATGGGAGTAGCAGACATCAGAAAAGATCCTCCTCTGCTCAGCATAGTACTAGCATGGTATGTCCCTGTTCTCTAAAGTTTACATTCTAAGCATAAACAGGAATTAGACACAGACAGATGAATAACATAACCACTTACTGAAACATTATTCATTGTTGTGAAATGTTTTAAAAACTGGATGGATAATGTTTCACACTCGTTTTGCAGAAATATACAAGATACAAAGCAGTAGAAAAACAGGCCTAAAATACTTTTCTTACTTGAGCTCAACGAACTGTGTTGAGCTGTTTCTTTGCTGTCCATTTCCTTGTTAAATATGTGTGCTGAATGATTACTTTAAATGCAAAACTAATGGTGATTTCATGCGTATTCATTCAAGTCAGTTTGTGATCAAGGCTCTGATACTGTTCTAGCTAATAAGGCTCAGTTGCTCAAATATTTGTGAAAACAAGCATAGAAAAGACTTGTACATGCTCCACATGAACTTATTTACACATTCAAGGGAATATTGAAGTGTGGATTGATTTGTCAGTTGGTGGTTTGGAGTGTATTATGTTTGCATCTTCTGGCTTAATGATATCCTAAAAGAAGCCAGTTTGTGGCATCTCTGATGTGAAGCTGTAGCTGGCAACAAGCAAGAGATTCACTTTAAAAGCACAGTCCTGATCCACACTGAAATGCTAATGTGGACGTACCCAAATTTCAAAGAATTATTTTGTCCTCAGGAGCATATATACTTTTTACAATCCTAAATTTCTAAAAAAATGAAATAATAATAAAAAAAATCCCTAATTTCCTAGTTTAAGCTGATGTTTGGTATTGCTGCCTAAACATTTATGGCAAAGAAATCATATTTTACTGGTCTGTAAAGCAATCCTTGCTTGTTAAGTATAGCATGAAAACCTGACTTAGAGGCTCCAGGATCCCCTCAAAACAGAAAAGTTTCCAAGGAGGTCCAAGGTTATGTCTTCCTCAGGTCACGATAGGAGTAGCTGCAAAAGAATTTAAGAACCTTTAACCTGAATGTGACATCTTTGGTAAGATCCTGCTCAGGTTTACAAGGAGCAAGGAGTAAAACAGTCACTGAATATGCCTTAGTGAGGTCTCTGGAATCTTTTTTGCAGCTACTTTCTCTGGAAGCCATAATACACATCGAGAGCAAACTTGGAGAAGTATCTCTAATATATATATATTTAAATATATATATACCCAAAGTTTTACATAGTTACATATAAAATTACATATATATATTTATAGATAAAACCTTTTTATGAGCCAGTTTGATTCACTTAACTTAAAATTAAAAATTATACATGGCCTGTATGAGGACTGCAGTTAGAGGAAGAATTCAGTTTATATAACAAAATTTCTATCTGCCAAAATACAAACTCTGTTCTGAGTTAGTCCAGTGAAACTACAAAATAACTCTATTGAATTCAAAGGCATTCAATTAGATTTAATGCCACAAGAAGAAGAATTTCTTTTCCAAGTTTTCTCTCTCTCTGTAAATATATTTATATAACATTTGTGTGTGTGCCTGTGTGTATGTATGGATAGACACACAGATGGATAGATATATACACAGACAGATCTCTGCTATGTTACCAAAACACACTGATGAATTAAGCATGTTTGTTGGAACATGTGAAGCATTTGCATGATCTGATTGTTGTCCTTCACCTAATCATTAGGATGCTGGCTCATTCTGGATTACATATGCATTTAAACATGCTACATGTATCTACACTGAAGGCAGCATAGTTATTTCTGGCCTTACTGTGGCAGATTAGCAACTTAAACCAGCCTCTCACAATATAGTCCAACTTAAAGATTTCTCTGAAATCTTCTGTTGCTTTTTAATTTTCTAAAAAATATCAGAATGAGTAAATGGTTTCAAATTCAATGTGACAGCAGAATAAAACCTTTCGAAATCCCTAATCAGCATTCATTCCTCATGTAATTAGTTCCACTGAAGACAGTAGAGATAGAGCTGAGGCAAAGTTAACTCACATTATTTTCAAGCGACAAATAATCTTGATCCTTTGTACTGGCTGATTTTTAACTGTCAAGTGTTCACAATTAGAAGTAAAATTATTGCTGTGTATATTAACAACCTTTCACTACAAAGGTGAATATGGGCTATTGTATTCCATTTTCTTTCACATCAGCTTTCTGTCAGAATTTAACAATTCCCTTTTCTAGTGAAAATAAGTCCATTTTGAATGTCAAATGGCTGTTAGAAATAGTGGATACATGTTGTCCCAGTAAAAACAAAGTTACCATCATTAGAAATGTAAAAGTCATAAAATCCCCCAAGTCAAAAATGATCATTTTATGGGAAGGCTTTCAGACTTTTTTGACTAGCTGACATATCCCCATGCTCAGTGAAGCTTTCATTCTACGGGAGCTTCTCACTGGTGTGCTAGTACTTCTTTCCAGTTTACTCTATGATTACAATTCCCACCAGTCTCCGGGCATTCCTAAATAAGGCCTAACAATTCTCTGCATTAAGATTCTGTCTTACATCAGACTTCAGCAATTTTCACTTAAAAAAAAATTGAGGATATCTGAGAACTCTCTTGGAGCAGAATTTAAATTAAATCTCCTTATTAATGATGTATGGATTTCTTTCATTGTTTAGGAGGCCTGTGAGCAGTTGAAAGAAACAAGAAGGCTTTTAGTAATGGGCACTAACAGCACCATTGTACTTGCATGGAGACTCTTCGCCATTCAGTGTCACAGGGTCAAAAACAACCCATGCTCCCACACCAAAGCAGTTTGTAGAAGGCCACACAGGCGTCACAACACTGATTCTTTAGAGCTTGGGTGAGTTTTTGTGAGTGATGTGTTAAGTTCAGCATTGAGAGGTAAAGGGGAAATTAATTTTTATTAGTGTTTGCACTCATTCAAACTTCCCAAGTTCATGTTTGATTTTCTGAATTGGAAATCTGATGGGAACAAGCTAAAGCATAAATTAGAATTATTATGAGACAACCTTCTTTTCTAATGCTTTTACTTCTGGTCATGCGGCTCATCTCTGTCAAGCACTGGGCATAGTGTTACTGCCTTGCAAATAATAGTGATAGAAATCATAAAGGTATACAAAGCAGAGGGAGGGGAGAAAGGAAATAGGACTACGAATAGAGTTTATTTGAGTTGATAAACCTTATGAAACATTGTATTTAATTGCTAAGAAAATCTTTGAGTCTTTCTATCTTGTCTTCTTCTCCTTTTCCTAGCCTTTGCAATGTATGACCTGATGGAAACTTCAAGTTGCAGATGGCAGCCAAAGAAGTCTCATGTACTTCAGAGAGAAGCTAACTGTACATCCCTGCATAATGAAAAAACAAACATCAAATTCTGCATTTTGCTGCATATTACCAGGCACAGGTTACAGATGTACATTGAGTATACATATATACATCCATATGTACAAGTCCTAAAGCATGAAATTGTTGTTGTGCTATTACAAAGCACATAATTTATAGGACTTTGTTGTGTCAGTGAAAACAATTTGATAACCTGAAAGCCCCAAATGTTCACAAAATATAAATATATCATAAAAACTTTTCATTTCAAAAAAAGTTTGCTATCCCATTCTCATTACTGCCAGGGAAACGTAATAAGGTGGGAGAAATAAAAAGCTTTTCATGTACACAATGCACATCAACATTCCTATTGCCCAAATCCATGTAGAACACAGCGCTTTTTTTCCTGAAGTTTACCTTCTCATGAGTGGGGAAATTTTATTTCTCTTCTGGAATTACAAGACTTTCTTTTCAGTTTTAATTATTACCCTACTGCAATCTTTGCCACACTTATTTGAGAGGGTATTTTTGTTTCCCGGAGGTTCAGAGGTATACTCTAAAACCAGTTTTGTTTGGCTTTCACACTGGAACCATGCAGACGGTGTTCAGAAGCATAGGGGCAAAGCTGGTAACTGAGGACTTCTATTTTGACTGAAGTTTTAAAGTAAAGAATGTTTAACTTATCTTTTGAGTGAAGTTAATGGTAAACCATAGAAGATCTGTTAGTGTTGTGTACAGTGATGTTCCTAGATTAGAAGCTAAATTTCCTCATGAAGGGGGCTACTGCAGGGGGCCATCTTGCTTCACTGAACTGGGACATCCAGTCTTTTGAGAGCACTCACACATTAGGTCATAAGATTACTCTCACTATAGCAACCCTCTCCATTACAATCCTTTTATTATTTCTTTTTTCTGTTTATTGTTGTGGTTTGGGTTTTGTTTTTAAAAGAAGACACTTTATAAATTAGCTCTGCCACTGCCTATTATCTTCCCCAACAATATTCCTAAACTTCCTTCACTATTGCAGCCAGTTTCAGTTCAGTTTTATTCATTGTTCAACCTCTGCACTTCAGTTTGTATGTAGTGTTGTTTTCTTTACAGAATTGAGCAAGGACAAGAATGTGGCTCACTCAATCCTGCAATATCACAAAATTCATGGCTCCTCTTGATCTCTTTGATACTCTGTGACTCTGAAAACCAGACTTTGACCCTATAGTCAAGAGATGGGGCAATGGTGAATGAAAAATAGATGCTCTCCAAAATAGTTCTCATCTATCTGATGAAACTGCTGTACTATTGAATGTGTTGAAGTAAAATTAATCAGCTGGCTGGCATCAGAGAAGAGAAAACTTGAAAATCAATGACCAGCTGTGTCTCCAAAGAAGAACACCTTAAGCAGCCGCATGACTGAAATCTGGTGAGGTGGAAAATATCTTCAAGAATACTTTGAAAGGCCAAAGTAAGCTGTGTAAGCCTGACCAGATGAAGGGAAACTTCAAGGCTCATGAATCCAGTATCCAAATTCAGCTGCCTGCTGAGTGTGGAAGACGAGCCTGCTCTGTGATCTTAAGCAAAGACATACTTGCAGTTTGTCAGTGACCATATCCATAAGGACAATGATCGGTACCTGTCTTGAATATACCTGTTCCTAATATTAGCGATATTTCAGCCTACAGAGATGCTCCATCTTTGGCAGTGTTCAAGGCCAGGTTGGACAGAGCCTTGGGCAACATAGTCTAGTATGAGGCATCCCTGCCCATGGCAGGTGGGCTGGAACTAGATGATCTTAAGATCCTTTCCAACCCAAACCATTTTATGATTCTATGATTCTATGATTCAGAGGTAGGCAACACAGTTTATATCCCTGTTTTTAATTTTGACATAGACTTAGATATACAAAAGACCTATAAGAACAAATTTATAGCAAAACACGTTAGATACAGTATGAGAAAAACATAGAGTGGTTATTACAAAAGGTGACTCCACTCTGAGTACCTAGCACAGTATAGTTTATCCAAATAAAGATTTCTCTTTTTTCCAAACTTTTGACAGATAGCTGGCAATAAAACACTGTTCGAGAAACTGTGTCAAAAGAACAAGTTAGACATGTTGGGAGCAGTGTTTGTTTTAGCTGAAATATATACTGAATGCCTAACCCACAAATGGAAAGCAAAAATTTAGATTATGTGATGCACCTAAGAAGAGGGTTTCTAGACTTCAATCACTACAGGAAGGGAGGGCCATTATTTTAGTGTTGAAGTTTACTTTTGTCCCTGAAGGGTTAAAAAAATTAGTTAGTCAACTACATATGAGCTGGGTTTAAGTTGCCGAACCTTGATCAAGTGTTGACAGAAGCTGGGAAAAAGAGAAGGAGGCTTTCTTGGCTTGAATCTTATGTTCAGTCAAAGCTATTTTGAAACTAAGTTGGAAATTTCCTTGCAACACCATATGTGATAACAAAAGAGACCTTATAGACAAAATATTTAACTTTCTGCTTCAGGAACCCAGAAGACTGTTCATATAGCTCAGCATAAAATGCAAAAGAAAGAAGAGAGTGTATCACAGTCTGCTAAACTGCATAATGCTAAGAATACTTGAGAATATTTAGTCATCCATCACTAATATGCAGTGTTACAGGCACCTTGGATAAAATTACTAATGTTATTCTTCATTACATTCGTTTATGTGATCTTTTGTTGTGATCTTCTGTCAAAGGACTAAAATGGCCCTTTTAGCAAGAGCAATATGCGTCCAGGATTATTAACTTGAGTGTCCTTTTCAGCCATAATTTTTAAGTGGCTTTGTATGGGCAGGGAGTATTTTCTTCACTACAGCTTTATCTCACTTTACATACTGATATGACTGATCGGGAAATCACTATTTCTTTTCTATAAGAACAGTGCGGCTGGCTCAGTAACTGGACTGCTATCAGCTAGCACAGTCTAGTGTACAAGGAGTATTTGTCACTTTGCAGAGTAGCTGCCATTGCACAGCCTTTCGCCTTCCCTATCCATACGGCAGCTCCATCAGTGCCTGATACAGGCCACAGATTTCAAATTATAGTAGAGCTGGCACTGGCAAATGCTTGTTGCTTCCATGTGGAGAACAGTTCAGTGATCTCAAACCATTTCCTAAAATAGAAGCCACACGGTGCAGAGGGATACCTAATTGGGCAGTCTAAGGCCAGAGCCTAGGATGTTTATGACTGTAGAATGATTTACCTATTAACAGTAGAGATAGTCCATGGCAGATGACACTACAAAGGCTGGAAAAGCAGTGCAAGAAAGCCTGCGCTAAAGCCTGTTTGGTACTGGTTCTGTGGCTGAAAAGAGGTGCCACTGTCAATGTTACATTCAGAAAAAGAAATGTTAAAGCTTCAGTTAATAAAAGCTGCTGATCTCCAAGACAGCTAACTCTGTCAAGCAATAAACCTGTAAGTCTTTTCCCCCAAGGGCTTCCTTTTTTGTCTCTAAAACCAAGGAAAGTGAAATGAAAACAAGAAATCCAGACTATATAGCTGAGCATTGTTACTAAGCCAGCTGTTGCTCCAATACTATTATTTTTGTAGCCCAGTCTATTCTAAAAAAAGGAAAAGCCTAAGTCTGCCTATAGACCTGTTGCTTTTGATAGCTAGACAGAATGCTATACACTAATATGATAATAGGTAAAATTTTAATTAATGATAATTTTAACCCTGTGAACCAAAACAGATATAATAAGGAATCTGAGCTGCCAACAACATATAGTGGCTGAAAAAACATTTACTATCTATTTACTTATACTAGTCAAAAAAGAATACTGTGAGTAGTTCGACTAAATCTATTGCTTAGGTACTCATTCATTAGGTGCTCGCTTACTTCTAACACTTCCAAAAGTGCAGCATGTTGTTTACCAAAGATTCCAGCTTCAGCAAAGATGCCCTCCAGCCCTGTGAACTCACAGCTATTCAGGCACTAGTGTTTTAATGAAAGCCAAGTAAATATCTAACAGGGGTAGGTTGAGGCAGTGGTGGTGGGGGGGAGGTTTGTATTAAAATGTAATACAGTACCAAACAGACTAAACAAGAGGAAAGTCTTCCCTCCCTGCTATCATTAACCAAGCACATAGAAATAATTGTTGGCCCAGAGACACATATCTGTAATTCCCATTGTGCCTCGAGAGCCAACATACCAGCCATACACACCCTTACAGAGTGCTCCAAGTACTGAAATGCAGATCTGAACACCAAGAGTCAGAATTTGCGCAGCCAGTATCCTCACAATAAGCAGCATTATCAATTAGAACAAGGCTCCTCAAACCATGTCAGCAGCCATGGAGCTTGCAGGAGTTCATCAGCATAGAAAAGACTTGTAGCTGAAGCAGCTTTCCTGTATCTAAAATAATTAGTTTACTAATCATGTTTGATGAAGCCTGAGGTTAATCCAGCATGTTAAAATAAGAAGAAGCTTGCTGAAACAAGTAAGAGCAACACAAGAAGTTCAATAAATTGTTGTTGATATTTTGATAGAAATTGTTTTTTTAAAGTGCTTGGATATTTCAGATGAAATTATGTGTTGCTTTTGACTAAATGGTCATAAAATGGCTGAAGCCTAAACCTATGCAGCTCCTATGAGCTGCATTGAGGAACTGAAGGGTCAAAGCTGTGTGCCACGTAGACATGTCAAGTTGCTTCTCTGTCAGTCAGTGTGCTGGACTGCTTGAGGTGACAAAAGCAAGTGAGTAGGTGAAAGGGAGGGAGGCAGAGATGTTCAGCTCCTGCCAGGGAGCATGCTGTCCAGTCTTGCTCTTTCTCCACCTCCATCCCCAATTGCATTTTCTGCCCCCACGTCATGACTCCATCAGTAACTCACAGATCAGATTGAGACTGTGGGAGGGGAGAAAGCTGAAGTCTCATAAGAGAAATGAGATGCAGGTTCAGCTGCCAGGAACTCAGTTACACGAATCAAAGCGTAAAATGCCACAGGTTTCAATTCTAGTCTTTTACTCAAGGCGAGCAAGACAGACTGTTATTACTGACTCAAATTCACACATTTACTAGACTGAGGTTAAATTTTGTTTTGCAAACATGAAAGATTACTGTTTGCATTTTAATCAGGTTCTGGAAAATGCTCTAATTTATATCCTTAGCACCAAAATCCATTGCTGCAGACAAGACCCGCTCAATTAAGAGAATTGCATGAAAATCAGCACTTCTGCACTCAACAGGGTCTTGAACTTGGATTCTACTTACACTGGTAAGATGGGTGATGCTTGGGACAATATAGCAACAACTACTGGAAACAGAAGATTCACACTCTGCCCCAGACTCCTATGTTCTTAATTAAGGAATAAAAAGAGATAGGATTACTGTGAATTCAGGCCTTTAGCTCTGCAGCTATTTTCCTGTTTTGGGATAAAGACAAAAGAATCATCAACAAAATGCCTTTGCTAAATTGGAATTAATGACTGAAGTAGGTTCATAGTGGGTGCATTTGAAAGGTGTCAGTTGAGGACTGAAAAATGATTTTTCACAGAAACAAAGAAACTAATTTCTAGGTTGATAGGGAAATAATAAACTCAAGAACTACAATTCCACTTTCACTGCTCCTTTTTTATATTCCACCCTTTCCAGAGAGAAATTAAAAACTGGAACAAATCAGTTAGCACTATATATAGTGTGTATATTATTTATATTACTATTATATTATTTATATTATTGTATATAGTATTCATAACAACCAGACATTTAAACTGACCATACTGAACTAGGTGCATGTGAAAATATAGAAACAGAAACACTGATGCTTTTTATCAAAAAGCAACACAGGAAATTAATAATGTAAGGCTTTACCATCCTATCTGATAAAAGAAGAAACAGATGTCACAATGAACTCTGCTGGTGACTTTATAGCATGAAGACTGTTTTCATCAACTAATAAGATGCAACCACTTCAAGCAAAAGCAGGGTACAACAGCTTGATTTCTCCCACATACGCTTCCGCTTTGCTGTTACTGCTGTTGCCTCATTGTCTGGATAATAAATGGGAGTTGTTTATACCTTAGAGCAGGGAAGCACCATCCCATGTAAGTTTTCTTGACATAAGGCTCTAAGGGATGGTTTTGCCACATCCTCCACAGCCCTTTCATTGGTGTGGCGCTACAATTTGAAAACAACAAAATAAAATGTGAACATAGTAGAAATATTGTTGCATTTCAACAGGATCTACAAAGTGAGTCACCAAACTGGGAGTATTTGGGGTTTTAACTATCAGAAAGGATTCCAGGATGAAAAAGTCCATGCTTTGAGCCTAAAGCTATAGTCATAGAAGAGTAAGATTGCATGCACTTGGGAACACGTTGCCAGCCTCTTTCCTCAGAAGCACCAAAACTCTCTCCTGTAGTAATGCACTAGTGCCCTTACAACTGATTTATTGTACTTTCTATGGTCTGCAAAAAGAGTGTATTGAACCTGCCAGGTTTAAGCCAGATTTAAAGAGACAGGTAAGCAACATTGCTAAGATTGAGCTCCAGTATTTGTGGTGGAATTTAAACAAAGGTTTAACAATTAAAGCCCTACTGATGGTAACACAATTTGGTTAGAAGTCACAGTTCAGGTTTTGATTTCTTCTTCATTTCCTACATTTCCTTCATTTTAATATTCTGCACTAGACCAATGAGTGGAGCTTGCATGTCTACTCTCACAACTCATCTGACAAAAGGAACAGCCCTGGAAAAGCACTTTTGGGTTTCTCCCCTCTGTCTCCTATGCGAAGGCAGCACAGCTAATCTGCAGATGTAAAAAAGCTCAACCTGAGCACAGTAATGCTGCACCTGACAGCAGGGAAGTGGAACACCTCCCCTAGAAAGCACCTAGGTGCAAAGAATTGTTTGCATTCCTTTCTCACCAGTTTTCTTCCTTTTTGTTTTTTTGTGCCAAAGATGTGAATACTAACCAGCAATTTCAGTTGTATGTTTTTTCTGGGCCTTTATTCAGAGACAACTGTTGAAATCTCTGCTGTCACTACACTTTCAAGGTGTTATGTCTTTTCTAGGCTCAGTCTTAATACCTGCATAGACTGCAAGTCATGCCAAAAGTATTTGGAGTCACTGTTTATTTCACCAGCTAACACAACCTTTCAAGGAGCAAGATGGGTTAAATAAACAATGTAACAAGCTACTAGCAATTTTTTTCCTTCAAGCTGCATAATAGTGCTCATTGACTCACACTACAAATCAAGCATACTAAAAAAAGAAAGAGGGGGGAAGAAGCAAACCATTAAAAAAGGCAAGTTTGTTCTTCAGAAAAGTAATTTCTCAAAAGACTATTGACATTGGTGAGGAAAGAAAATGTGTTTTTAAGGGGTTAAATAAATATTTTCTAGACTCATACTAAGTATCCATTAACTTCCCTCTGTGTAGTCCACTCTAATACCTATCCTTTAGTATCCTGTTACTAAAGTAAGAAAGAAAGAAAGAAAGACTTTCCCTTTAATTTACTTTGAACTCTGATGGTTGAAGACATGAAAAGAAAAACCTCTGCCTCTTTTGAGCTAACAATCAAAGGTACCTTTGCGGCTTCTTCACAAGGTGAACTAATCTGTGACAACTGTAGCTAATCTGATAAGTAGGCCCGCATATATGCTAATGTGCTAATATGAGGGGATTCAGAGCCTCCAATGGCCAGGAAAACCGCTGCTTCCTAAACAGACCCTCATATGTGATAGCCCTGGCAACATATGTGCATTTTGACACCTGCTTAACAGGGAGACAATGCGGTGGTCTTTGTTGAGTAATTCTCATGGTGGGAATTCCTACCTCACAGGCGACATTCTTTCAGATGGGATGCAGGGGCTGGTGGCCTGGACATGGCCCCAAGCTGGGCCTGCACCGACAGTACGGCTTGCCCAAAAGGTTATGTGTAATGAATGCCCCTCCACTTACTTCTTCAATGAGAGGCTGAAAACCTGGGTAATCCCTGCAGGTGTGAGTGCGAGGAAGGTAGAGAAAAAGGCAGAGAAAAAGAGGAAGGAGGGAGGACTCAGCTGAAACATGTTGGACCAGGTCTCTAGCCAGGCTAAAATCAGCTTGAAGACTACAGTGCTTTATCCAACAGAGCTTTAATTATGTTGACACCAGTTTGTAATACCGTGATGTGCTTTATCTTATGTATTGTCCTTGGAGGAGAATTCTAAGTGCTGTACTGAAAAGACTAAATTACATCTTCTTGCCCTCTTGATTGTTTTACTGCACCCACAGGAAAATTTATCTGAGAGAGGAGAGGCAACTTACTTTTAGTATAAAACATGCAATAAGGAAGAAAACTTCATGGACATTGAAACTTCAAGAGACAGGTTGTCAAGACACTTCAACATTGACCATGGTTGTGATGCCTCTTCCAGACACAAATGTGTTCTGAAGACTACGCTGGACTTTGGTCAGTTCCCAATGTTCCTTTGTGTTCCAGTGTCCCACAGCTTAATGCAAAATGCATATAAAATTGTGAGCCAAATACATATCTGAAGATACAGTCCACTCAGCTAAGACAGAAAAGTTTACTAACCACTTCTTGTGAGTGCAGAACAGACCAAGGTTTGCTAACCACTACTGTGAGTGTGCCTTTGTCTGATTGATGCTCAACACTTTTCCAGTATGGCTGGCAACAAAGCAGCATGGTTACCCTGAGTTTGACAAGAGCACACAGACAATGGGCACAAACTGAAATACAGCAAATCCTATTTAAACATAAGAAAAAGCTTTTTTATCATGAAGATGACCAAACACTGGAGCAGGTTGCTCAGAGACATTGTGGAGTCTCAACCCTTTTGAGATACTGAAAGCCCAACTGGACAATGCCTGGTGCAAGCTGCTTACATTGACCCTGCCTGGGCAGGGGGTTGGATGAGGTGATCTGCAGAGGGCTCTTCCAACCTCAGTCATTTTGTTCTTCCAAGAACTCAGTGTATTCCCCACCCACAAGCCTTCTCCAGAGTTATTTCATTTGACTGGCAACCCAGTGGCAATGACAAAGGGAAAGCAACACTGGTATTAGCTCTCTTATCTCGAACAATAGTCCTGTTTTATCGTGATAAAAAAAATTAAACTCAAGGAACATCTAAGCTGCAAACATGGCCTCAGAGTAGTGCTTATCCAGAGCCACTGTGATTCAAAGCAGTTTGGTCCAAGACACATGCTAGACCTGACCAAGCATTCTGATAAAAACAGGACTCCTGTTTTAAAACTGCAGTCTTTTTAACCTTCTTCCATTTCAAACACACTCCCACATCAGCCATAGAGAAGTAACAGAGCTGAAAAAAGTGAGATTCATCAAACGCTGGGGTACCTGTAAAACAGTATTATTCTAGCTACTTGACATGTCTGATTTTTCTCAGCTCTCTGAAAGTATTGGTGAGAAAGAATAACCATTGTACATGTTTCTAAATATGAAAATGGAGAAATCCTATTTACTCCTTTCCACTTGGTTGCATTCAGCAATGCTATTTTACCATTGACTTTTAGATGCATAACAATTGACCTCTACTGAATAGTGATGACATTTCCTCTCAGAGAAGGTCCTGAGGGAAGGAAGGTCCCGCATAAACAAACTTCCACTCAGTACAATAGAGTAGCCCATAAATATGACCATTTTTTCAGGGCATGGGTGAGGCCTACCCTCTTTTCCTGCTTATGCAGTCCACCACTTATTGCGGGCCTGGCTCCCTGTAATTTAAAAGGTTGCATAGCTTCTAGTTCATTTGTATTTTTCCCCACACAGTGCAGGTGTACCCCATTTTCCTGTTGCTGTGGAACACAACCACAGTTTCCAACAGTGTTACATAAATGACCATCTGTGGTAAAAACAAAAAAAATTGCTGATGCACAAGATTGCAGTGTGAGAATTTTAGCCAGGCAGCAGAATTTACACTATTAATAGTTTTGACACTTCCTGATTATAAAGGCAAAACGCAGTGTTCCCTATGTTTTAGCACACTGGAGCTATGTGACAGACAGCTACTGTTGCTGTGTGCAGGGAAGAATCTCCAGGGAAAAGTTAAATAAATCCTAGTTGCCTATGTCTGGCTTTCCTTAAGCTTTTCAGGGTAGTAAAGGCAAACCAAACTAAGGAAAAGATATTATATGATCACATGAGTGGTATCTTGCATGGAATTATAGAGGAATAATAACATTTCATCAGCCTTTGCTGCCTTCCAGATTCAACAGTGCTGGAAACACTGCAATTCATCAGACAGTACTCTGCAACTAGCACGACAGTTGTCATAGTAGATGGTAGCAGTAGTAAATTGCCAGTGCTCATATGGATGGGGATAAGAGAAAATAAAAGATCTTCAGTGACTTGCACAGACACTTGGTGCTGTTCCAAGTACTAGAGGGTCACAAAGATAGGCTTTTCTATTGATCACCCCAAGACTGACACTTGCTGCCTCGTCCCCTTCAAAATACTGCTATAGCAATCTTTCTTTTTTCCTGCTTCTGACTCCTCCTCCTGTGGTCACTCATCTCGCACAGTGAGTCTCAGTTCCTTTCTGAAGAGTCACCTTGCCCAGATAGTCCCTAACTGCTGGCTTTATATCAGATTTCACTTTCCCCACCTTCCCCATTTCTTAAGTTCTCCTGGTTCAGATCAATGTTCCCCTCAATCCACTTTGCTATTCTGAAAACTAGAAGCCACAGTGACACAAACAAAACCTTGCCAGGATGTCTGATTAAGAGCGAAACAGTATGCATTTTCCTAGGTTTTTTTCTTCCTTTATTTTAGCAAATGTTGAACTGTTACGTTTGAAATTTGCAGGAAAAAAAAAAAAAAAAGGTGCAGGTTGACATATCATGTACCATTTCATTCCAAATGAGTAAAATTTGTGAAGTCTTAAACACCAGGATCAGATACGTTTGGGCAACCTAATAACTTGTGCCAATAGACACACAGAGATGTAGACACATACTGCCTTCTGATAATCACACCTGAAGTGCACTCACAAAATGAGCATATTCATGCACCAACAAGCAGAAGTGTGTACAAAACAAAACTATGACTATTGCATGTAGCTGCATGTACTGAGGCATCAGCTTTCTCAAATGTGCACTTTGCACATACACTTGGTTTTCTGCTCTTACAAAACATTTTGGAAGTGTCTGTGCTCATTTGAAAGTGTAACATGTGTCTTTTTAGCTGTAGCACTTGAGAGCCTATCAAACAGTTTTCAACCCTTTGACAGAAAATGATTCTATTTTTACTTTCTACAGATGATTTCTATGAACAGCAGAATGCGATTTCGTTCATTCATAAATAGCAGCAATGGGTAGACGTACCTTTAGAATAGATTAATAAACAGTACAACGAGGAGAGCAATTTGCTTGAGAGATCTACAGAAAATTACTAAAGACAATGAATTTTTCTTTACCTGTGACATTCAAATTTAATTTCATGTGAATTTCTTTCTCTTTTCTCTGATGTTTTTTGCCTGTGGACAGGAAACTTTTGTTTTGTCAGCCAAGGAAAAGAATGTGAATGAAAGGTAAGTCATTCACATAAACAAACATGTTGACACAGAAAAGACAAGCAGTGTGAGCTTCTCAATGTTTTAAGCACATCTCCTTTTTGTGAAGGTAAGCCAGATTTTTTCCCAATTTTATAGAAGTGATTTTGTGAGTTTCTCTAATTTTCTCAAAGCCACTGTGAACTGCTTGTCATAACCTTAAGAGACCCTGAGAAATCAAAGCACCTACAAAACTTCTGCTTTGGGATTAGTTTAAGTAAACTCAATCATCCCCAGTGTGCATTTCTGGAAAAAAACAATGAATATAAATGTCACATTCAGCCATTCTCTTTCAGTTCACAACACACGTTTTTCTGCCAAAGGACTACACACAGTATATAATCCTTAGCTCCTTCAGGATTTTAATCTGCCATGAAGCATATGGTAAAAAGGTAAGTGTTCTGTGGAATCATTAACTTGCCTAAAGTAATATGGATGTTCTTTATTTCTTTCTTGAAAGACAAAGGGCATCTGAAAGTAGTTAACAGCTCAAACTCTATAGTTTGCTGAGGCAGCAAAAAATGAACCTGGAAATGTCCCTGTAGGGCTGAGTTTTATGGTAATTAGTCAATTCCCAGGGCAGTACTTGTATCAGCAAGAGTATGTTATTGTTCTGTTTCGTAAGTACCAAGAATGTAAGAGCATGATATATAAATACATTTATTTATCAGCACCAAAAGCATCAGGGGCATTGTGTTATATCAAAGCTACAGTGGACAGAAAAATTGCAGTAACCCCAATTCTGATCTCACTCCACTGAGAGAACAGAATTGCCCCTTTAAAGTAATGCCAGTCATTGTAAAAGGGATTGCTTTCAGAATATCAAAAGTCTTAGGTCAAACTTTACCATGTAAAAGCCCATTCAGCGGCATTCATGAAGAACGCGGCTTTTAGAAGTATTGGCTCAACCAGCTCCTGGTGCTGAGGAAAGGCAACTCAAAACTGACAGAAAGTAGTCCAGGAGAAAAGTAGCTGAGGATTTGCTGCCTTCTAAGGGAGCTGTGAAGCGGCTCAGCCTGGAAGACATGGCATTGCTGTTCATCCCTATTCTCCCAGCCCAGATGGGAGGCTGTAAAGCAGTTAAACAAAGGTCAGATAAGCTCTGGAGAAGCAAATGCCTGGTATTGCAGCAGCCTGTTTGTGCTTCCTCATCCAGATTTGGTGTGGCTGGCTCCTAGAAACATGCTGATGTATGGGATTTGATACACACAGAAAAGAAGCTGCAGAAAATAGCATGAACTCTATAATTCTGTCCATTGCAATACTGTTAGCTCCCTCCCCTCTGCTGCTGTGATCAGCTCACATGCTGAAGAAGGCTAGGGAAAATGAAGAGGTAAAATGAGAAACTACAAAAATAGTGTTCTGGAGTAAACTCAGCTGTAAACAGAGAGACTTCACTGAAAACAAGTGATTTTTGGGTAACAGCTAACAGAGGCCTCCCTTCTGAACCTTTGGACTGTTAATGTGTCCAGAACCACTTTCCAGCACTGAGGATGAGTGGTATTAGCATGGTCTGGACTCACACAACCAGCCCTCTTTGTACCCAAACCTGGTTGCCACATCCGTGCTATTTCTTGGTCCTTAGGTCCGCAATAATCACCCAGGAAATTTTTGGTCCTTAACTGGTAGAAGCTGGTCAGCACAGGCCAAAACTGGAGCATACAAAGAGCAAAGAAGGAAACAGACTATGAGGCAGTGCACAAACCTGTTAGTTTGCCATAATAAACAGACCCTTTGGAGAACAATAATGAGAGATGTTTCAGCCCATCCCAAGCATTATGCCCAGGGACTATTCCAGAAAGGGCCTGATTCAAAGTACATCAAAATCGTTTGCAGTTTTTCCAGTGGTTTGAATGGGCTTTGCAACCTAGTCTTCAACATTTGACAACAATCAGCATTTTCCCTAGAACATACCATTCAAATGCACAGAAATCTAAATAAAAAAATTCATAATTTGGAAATCCTCATCTAGATCTGTTTCTGATTTAAGAAAAAAATTAGATTCATTCTTATTTTGCTCAAGCGAGCCCATACATCTCTGGTTTAAATAACAGAAAGCAGGAAAATATTTTTGAGGTGACATTTTCAGTGATGAGTTCCAAATTTTTTCTTTGGGGGTTGGAACATGAAAGAATAGAGTGGGATTTTGTTAAAGCTAAAATGACAGTTAACCTAGTTTGACTGTTAATTGTACTGATTGCTTTTCAGTTGGAGACTTTCCAACATATGTACTTTCAGCTTGGGTGCAATATTTAAAGGTTTGTTATAAAAAGCTTTTATCCGGAGCTTATTACACAGCACAAACCACAGCTGTGTAGTCTGACTTGTATTTTTTTTTCTTATGCTAAACAATGAAAAGCCATTTCCCTTAGAACTGTGACATGCAATATTTCTGTAATCTTAATATAATTTTCTTCCAGCCACGGACTTTGCGCGTCTTCGTGCTTTTCTGGGATAGAATTTGCAGAGAAACAAAATCCTTCAAAAAGTAATGAATCATCTGGTTCTGGTTATACAAATGGCCCAATTCTGTGACCTTCAAACCTTCCTCCCCCTCAAAGAAAGCAATAAGAATGTAAAGCAGACAGAGAGATATTTTTAGAGGTATTGAGGCTCTGAGTCCCACTGGCTGTTAAAACAATCTCATCCTCAGCACTTCACATAATACATCCTATGTAGCACACAGCAGTGGGCCCTTGGCTCCAACATGCAATTTTGGTTTCCTTTTATTGATAGATGCTAGTCCTTCATAATTTTACTCTTACTTTTTATTCTTTACTTATAATTCAAGCAAACTTGAAAAGGTATTTTGAAAATTCACTATAAGGTTAAAATTTTCAAATCAATGTTTATCAAAGACTTATTGAGAGTTGCTTGTGAACTTACTTACATTCAGTAGCAGTGTATTACACGGTACTTCGTAACTGATTTTCCTGTTTGACTAAAGCTAATGGTCAGTTGCATACAACCTTCATCTGCTGCACAAATTCTCACTTAACTAGTGCATTAGTAGAGTGGAGTGGGCAACTTTCTGTTAGATGCTCCACAGCGAAACACCACCAGACAATGCTGTTCTCCAGAAAGGAGTGGAGAACAAGTTCTGTGAATGATAATAATGGTTCAACCAGGCCCATATTTTGTCCCAGTAAGGTGAAGAGGTGAAGCTTTCAGCCCAGCTCCACAGTGGGGATTCAGACAATACCAAGGCAGCCTACAGCCATTACTAACCATGGCCTTGGCGTGGGAGCGAAGCATAACTGCTAGTGAGCCAAATTACTTACTTTCCAAGAGTAATAATAAAAAAATATATTTCCTTCACCCACATAAAATGTTGCTCCCATCCAAACACTGAACATTCTGCATGAGAAGAGAGATTCTCAGGTAGTCGCCTGGGTACTTTGGTTCCAGACAGCCCTGGACAGCAGCTGCTGAAGGAGACATGGAACTCAGTTCAATAGGTTTTTAGGGAATGCCAAGGTTTTGTGAATTTGTATTTTATGTGGGATAACCATCACCATCAATGTGCTGCTACATTGAGAAGTACAGAGTGCTAATTATTTCTATTGGAATTAGACACCAAAGTATTGTGAAAAACCATCAGTTGACATGCCTGTTTGCATTCTGTGGGGGATCAAATACTTCTTAAGAATCTGGTTTCTATAAATTCCAACCAAAATCAAGGCCTTATTAACAGTTCCTGACCCAAGAAGTTTTAAAAGAGTAAGAATTTCTACAATAGACCAATCTAAACTTTTTAGACTAGTCAAAACTAAAATTAAATGAGAATTTCTGGTCACCATTTCATCAACAGAGAACTGAAATACAGGTAGTGTAAGTCACTTACACAAGGATCACACGACATTGACTGACAAGAGCAAGAATCAAACTTAGATCTGTGTCTCAAATTAATCTCCTAGCTACAAGACCATGTTTCAAGTGCTATGAACTAACTGATCTTTCAGAGCAGTTTTACATATCCTCTCAATAACTGTTCAATTAGCAGTAATATGTTTTTATAATTCATTAGCGGTTATGGCATAAAGCAGTCCCCTTAAATCCCATTACGACTGTGTTACTACTGCTCCCACGTGTACTTAGGTCCTGAACCAAGGGGGTTCTGTACAGGAGAGACATAGGATGCATAAAAGCAGGATGAGACTAATAGTTTTATAACTGTGTATTGTGTAACACATTCCTTTTCCTCTTCTTCTTTTTCTTCTTACATATTCCCTGAGTGAATTCATGCAGAGCTAAGGTACCCCTTTGGGAAAATGTGTAGCATTCATCTTCTCCCCAGGTGTCCAAAACACTCTCCAGTCGATCTGTAGACTCTTCTTTGGCAGTACTAGGCCTGCGCCAGAAGTTGTAGTATGCTGGAGTGTTGGTGGCTGCTTTATTGTTTATATAATCAGTCACTGTTAGACTATTTTAAGGAGGTGATGCATAAGTTTTATAAATTGTAGATAAACTTCATTTCTTTTCTGATGATTGATGCTGACCAGTTATCTGGTAATTGCATTTTCTAGTATATTCCCTTCAGAACTCAAGAAGCATTCAGAATGAGAAAAGACGTTGCTTGATTGCTTGTTCTTTCTTTTCTTCTTTTTTCTTTTTTTTTTTTTTTTCTGAGGATAGAAGCTGTTGTAATAAAACTAACAGAACTCTAGCTGAACTACAGCTTTATAATACAGCTTGTGACAAGTTCTGGGATTTAAGCCAAAGTCAAACTAAATGTATGGTTTACGAGGGTGAAAAGTTTTACTGGCTAGTCTGGTTCTCTTTCAAAATGCCTTCCTTTCACATGTAAACATTAATAGAAACAAACAGTGGTAGTACCATTAACTTCTATTTTTGCCTCACCACCTCCATGTTGTGCAATAATCCAAAGAAAGAAATCTCAAGTAGAAAATCAGGGGAGGGGGGAAAGAGAAGGAAAAAGAAGAATGAAACTTTGTTAGATCCCTCTCTCCAAATTCCATCTGGCCCACTGAGACTTGCACAGAATTACTGGCAAAATGTGTTATTATTCTGGGAGGAGAAGCGGAAGTTAAAGGAAGGAAAGGGAGGGCTCAGGCTAACTCAGAAACATCTATAATTACAAAAAGCTGCCTTTTTGTTCCTCCAAAGCTTTGCTTTTGTTTTCAGCACAAAGCCAGGAGAGTGGGAAGTGCATTGATGCATTTGTACATACCTGATCATTTTCTGATGAGCCCTGATTTCCCATCCATGGTTCTGTTTAAGACAAAACTGTTTCTGAAGTCTATTGGAGTTGTGCCTAAATAAGCTGAAACTTGAAGCAGGAGACTCCCAGGGCCCCCTTGCTTGCTGTGATACTATGCACATAGCAAGTCTACGAAAAAGCATGCTTGCACTATTCTTCCCACATCCTTCTCTCTTTCAGCTCCTATTCATTTGTTTATTTCCTTCTCTGACTGCATCTTGTAATAAATCAAAGACTGATAGCTCCTTGAGGCAGTGGCTTTCCATTTTTTATGTGTTTACAGTATACTTCAACCAAAAGTACCTCCTTATGCCAAAGTTTTATATCAGTGCCTGAATGTGATATATTTTTAATTTTAATTTCTTTTTAAAATCTTATGATTACTGGCAATTAGACTTTTTCTCTATTTAAACTCCTTGCACTCCCACTGACTTCCCTATATGAAAAGCTGGTGCTGAGACTGCAACGTCTCACTCCTTAGCCAACATTTCTTTTGCTCAGCATAGTAATTTTCTCCCAAGGAGCAGTTATGATGGAGACCTATGCATTCTCCTTGTTTTGAGGAGCCATGGCTAAAACATTTACGAGCACTATGCACAACCAAGTAATCAAGACAGGGGCATTTCCCTTTGTTCATGTGCTGTAACTGAAGAGCATAGGAACTCTTTGATTAGCACTTGCTTTGTTTTTGCATGAATAAGCTAATTGATTCAGGTAGTCTATCTGGAGTCCAGCATCTGCAGAAACCTGAGTATAGAGATACAAAAGATGTCAAAACATGTTGGATCCTGATCTCTTAACTCTGGGAATTAATGTAATGCAGTACTCATGTATGTACAATGGTACACAAAAAATACAATGACAATCATAGGTTCAGTTGTGCTGCTTCATTCTTGCTCTAATTAATTTAATTCTCTCTCTTTGGATGAAGTTAACAGCATATCTTGGAGCAGTTTTTCCTAGAAATTGAGGAGAATTAGTCAAAACTATGCTTTCAGCAAAGTACCAGAATACACTTTGTGTCAGGAATCAACTTCAAATCAAAACAAAATGGGAAGATCTTCTTTACTGACTTGTCCTCATCTTACCTTCCTTAGTGTTCATCTGTTACATACGAGGCACTTTGTTTGCAGAATGGTTATGTAATCTTAAAAAAAACTTGATTAAATCATTCAGCAGCCTGTTGGAGAACTTCAGGCAGGCTGTAAAAATATTGGTAGGCTCTTTTTCCTGAAGACACTTCACAACATGTCTCTAGGCACATACATGCATTAAGGCATGATAGCACTTACTATCCCGATGTGCATACTGATCTTGTGTAATTTCATAATGCATGCAGGATGTCTCATGACTGACTCACATTATGTCCACACTGCAATCAGGATGTGAAATTCCTAAAGACATTTCTTTAGAGATTTTAATAGACCCAGCCCAAATAGTTACCAAATGTGGCTAGTCTGAAACTGGGGAGTATCTCCTTTACAGGAGTTTGTGCCTCTGAGTTTTAAGCCACTTGCACTTATAGAAGAGGCCTTTGTTTCTCTTATACATGTACTTGCAGAATTGAGTTAGGAACTTCTGAATATGTAGGCTATGACATGGACATGAGAGAAAGGGCAAATGGGAACAATGGGACTTTCTAAAGTCACTGTTGCATTCAACATTTCTTTTTGTTATTTTCAGAAGTTGTCCTCTAACAAGAAACATCTATAAAAATATAACAACATGCCAAGCTTTGTTGAACATGATCATTTCAGGTGTGACACATGCCACTGACAGACTCCACATAAACTTACATCCCTTAACTTAGTGATGTGCATCTGATGTGGACTTACTTTCATGATCTCTTTCCATATAGCTCATAGACATACTGTATTACAAGGATGAACTTCATTTTCACAGTGCTGGGAATCAACAGCAGGCATGTTTGGTGCCAGTGTCATTTGCCACTCTGCTAGAGTGGATGAACCCAATAATAGTAAATGACTCAAGGCAGGATGAAAGCAATGTTTGAGAAATAAAACCAAAACCATAAAAATACAGTGGAAGGCTCAGCAGAAGCAGAAACAGTCAGATGGCACAGCAGCAACCTGGAAAGTAATGCTGTAGTGAAACCTTAGAGCTCAGTGCAAAAGCAAGCAAGAGAAAGCATACACATTGCTACAAACAGTGTTTCTTAATAAATGTAATTTAACACTGCCATAGATGTATAACTAAATTTTCATGTCCATCTGCAATTAGGCAGTGGCAAGGCAACAAGAGTTAAAGTTTATACTGGCTTGGTTTGGGTTTGGAGTTTTTTTCCCCTTTCTTTGTCTAGTCACTTTTTGAAATTGGCCAAGAGGCTGAGAGAATGTCAAATGTGGAGAGAGTCAATAGGTAAAGCCACCCTCAAGTCTACTTCTAACTTGCAACAGGTGCAACTTAACATAACCATTTACATCCAGCTTCCCTTGAAGGAAAACTGGATTGGCCATAATGGATTAGACCCAAAACATAAAGAGTTCAGCATCATATTTCTGGGTGCACTCACAGTTGTTTAAGAGCTCTGTGAGTGCACCCAGAAATATAGTGCACTCACACCAGAGTAGGAAAGGGGGAACTAACTCTCCTGCAGTACTGATTTCAGCAAAATATGCTTGGATGTTGAGATGAGCTTAATGCTGCTGCAGTTACATTATTGTTACCAGAGTTAGTTCAACTGACAGCAAGTTGACATGTTGTTTGGCATAATGGTGCTTCTGAATGACAGTGTAGACTCCCTCCTCAAAAACTGATGAGTGGCTCAAGCTCCAAAATAGAATTCTTAATCTAGCCAGTGATATTATGATTAGGAATATGCTTGTTACTGATTTAAACAGCTATTCAGGGTTCCCCTGCTCCAAGGGAGCACGTTCTTTGCAGGTCTGGGGAGTTGTTATCCGTCTTCTTATACTCTATTGGTAGTTAATGAATCGTGCATTTCCTTTCTACATAATAAATTCAGTTTTAACAGAATAGTTCAACTCTAACTCTTCTGGCTGTGAAGGTCAGAAATGTCTGTGTCAGTATCTGCTGTACAAAATGCAGATGGGAAGAAAGCCCTGCACCACTACTTTGGTGAGAAGCATCAGGCCTTGTGAAGATGCACGTAGCAAAACAGCAAGCTTTCAGAAGCAGTCTTCTCTTCTGTATATTTTCTGGCTGACCCATGATTCTCAAGAGCCTCTTAGTAAGTAAAGTGACTCTACCAAATAGTGCGCATAATTGTTCAATTTTGATATGTAAATATGACCCCATGAGCCAAATGTTTGAATTCCTTAATGGATATGGACCCAACAAATCCTGCCTGTCTGCTCAGAAGGGATGTAATTCGTTTTAATTAAAAAATATATTGCCTTCATTAGCTCGCCTGGGACCTGCCTATGGTTACTGAACTAGCATTTCTGTATAAACCTATCTATATATATTCCTTGCTCATTATGAGGCATATGATCATGTCAGTTTGTTTTGAAAAGAGAAGTTTACTTTCAGTGTTACAGTGGCAAGAGGAAGCTATTGCAGCATTTTTCCCTACTTAGAAGATAACTCAGGCCTCACTCCTAAAGGGAGTGAGAATCCATAGCTTTGCTTGAGTGCAGTGGGAGTGATAGCAAACCAGATGAACGTTCTTCTAATTCTATTAGATACACAAAAAAAGCAATATGGGCAACTTGACAAGGTGTCAAAATATTAATGTCCTGTTCACTCAGTTTGTTCTTGGCACCTTTTTGTTTTTTACAGCTCAGCTCTTCCAGCCTACTGCAACACTTCACCAATAGTCCTTAATTCCTAACACTTTTGCTGCTTCTGAATTCTGATTGCCCCGTGAGCATGTGAAGCGAACAGTACCCTGAGAGAGCAATAGAAAGTGTTTGAACAGCAAGGCATCCCACTATCTCCTCTCATCAAGGAACTTGGGCAGATATTAAATGCAAACTGATGCCAGAACCCAGTTCTGCGTGCATTAAGAACACACTAAAGGTAAACCAGAAAGGTGGAAAAGAGAGATATAAGGTAATAAGGCAGGAAGGAAATAAAAGTGACCAAAATTCAGTTTAAAGCATTCAGCTCAATGACTAATTAAAATTTTCTTTCAAAGTTTTGTGGGTTTTTTAAAAAAACCCCAAATCCTGAGAAATAAATTTCTTCAGGAGGGGGGTGGCAGGGGAAGTGGAAAGCCTGTTTACTAACTTTCCTCTTTCTTCTTTTCTACCTCAGGGAGACACTCTTCATCTTCCTGGAGCACCAGTTCAATTGGTTGGTTATTTAGGTTCTGTGGATATTCTGCTGATAGCTAAAATGTAGATTCCCAAGTCAGATACTTGAGTTAATAAGCTTGTGGGCTGCTAGTGTCAGATTTGTTTAGTGCGGGGTAAAAATAGCTGACAACAGAACATCACTGTATGAGATCTTGATTATTGTTTGGATGCAAACAGCAACATGCTGGTACCACCTTACAAGTGTTTTCAATCACAGAAAGATGTTCTAAGGCTAACACAATGATGCTGGCTTCTTTTAGGAGAAAAGTGTCAGGTCATTGATGGCCCCCAGTCTAGCACACTTACTTGCTATTTATTTAAATTTCATTTAGGTAATCCTGCCTTCTCCTGTGAGGTCATAAGGTTGAGGGCTCAGATTGTCAGTTTTCAAAGTAAGTCTCTAACAACCAGTTGCCAGAATACAGGGATGACCCCTGAGCGCACTAGATGGGCTGTACAGAGTCCACCTTCACACAGATGTTAAATACATGCATTTCATTACTGAAGGAGGTTAACTTTGACACAGGCTGAACAAACACAAGAGATCTCCTTTATGTGTGTCTCTCCAACTGATTACCTGTTTCCATGCTACCACTGTTCTTTTGAAGAAGACATATATTGCTCACAGCAATTATCCTTGCTTTGGATCTGTGCTCCACTCCTTACTGAAAAGCATTATACCAGAGTATAATTCCCCATGAGGCAAAGGGTAGATGAGATTCTCAGGGTTTGCAAGCTACAGGATTGCAATGACAGTACAGTGCAAAAATTTTCTCCAGTTCTTCCCTTTGCAGAGTTTACAACTTCGGGGTGAGTTTTGGAAAGACATGATATTTTTAGATAATATTAAGATGTTTGGATCTGTGGTGTTAAGATTAAGGAGATACTCACAAAGATATATATTTGTTTTTGCACTTCGATCTGCACATTCCTGCAGTTGTTTGTTGTCTCACCTAAAGTGTTGTGATATTCAGATTTCAGCCAGTAACCTGGCTAAGTACCGATTAGAAAATAAAAGAGACAATTATCACCTGAAATGTTGTGTAACTTCTTTTTTTTTTTTTTAGTGTCATCAAGATATCATATTGAAAATATTTTCCTCCTCATTCCCCTCATATCATTCCATTCTTTTAGTAACAGAAACTGTACAAACTTCTAATGAAATGCGCTGATACTAAGACAATCTCATTGACTGCAATAACATTATGAAGAAAATGTGGTTCTCCCATGTATGCTTTAGAGCAGTATTTTGGAACTTCTGTGATCTAATTAGGAAAACAAAAGGAGGTTGAGAGTCTGAACCCAGCATCAAAAACCTCGCTGAGTCAGAATATCAAAAAGCCACAGCTTAACCCTCCAAGGACACTGCAATGACCTGTTTTGACCTTAGGAAAAGTTGCTTTTGAATCATCAAACCTCAGTAGGTTGATAGCTGTAAAATCATAATACAAAGGAGGTTCTGTACTTTGCAAACTTGCACAAGCAGCAGCAAGCAATTCAAGCCATGTAATTAGCTTCTTTATATGTAATTAGCACAACACATAATTTTGGAAATGTTGGAGTTAATTATACAACATACATGCCTGAATTTATTCTATGGGTAGCAATTCGCTCATTGTGCTATGTACCTTCAATGTGCAAACAAAACTTTTTGGTGCTGAAGTATGCATGAAGTACATGAAAACAGTCTGGAAAAGAGCATTGAATTCCTCTGCATATCTTTTAGAGAAAGCAGATAATAGCAGATTTTATGAGATGTGGAAATGCAACACAAAACAAAATACCAGTGTCAACTTATTCTTATTACACTCAGAGACACAGAAAAGTTGTACCAGAAGAGCAATGAACATGATAGTAATTTTAGCTATGACTTGCCTGAAAAGACCCTGATACAGACCCCCTCTAGAAACTGCAATATTAACCAGATCCACAACTTCCCCTGTTCATTTATAAGCCTTAAACATAACTCAAAATATAACCCCAAATTTAATCTCTTCTTCCTGAATGAAATAAGGATGTTCACCAAAAAGATTAATTGCGTACTTCCAATAGTTACATTCCTCCTAAAACGTCACCATTTCAGCTCAGGATTGGTGCTCCTGGATTGCTAAACAGTACCACGGGGTAAATCTATTTCTTCAAATCACTTGGAAATTTGCAGGGAAAGTAAAGATCTGGCAGATTCAGAAATGTTTGAATTATTAATTGCAAACATTTAATCAGATTCCAAGGATGTGGCCAAACAGATGTGACCAGGCAGCTGGACAGAGGAAAGGGAGAATTCTTTTAAATACCAGTTTGTCAAATGTGCCTTCTGGGCTGATTTTCTATTTCACAGTGTGATTGCTTGTGCCAGCTCATCACTGGGACCACTCAGAAGCGTCTGAAATGAAACCAGTGGCTCCACACTAATTTCCAAGACCCATATTACAAAAAAGGCCCAGTAAGCTGTGAAAGCAAACCAGCCAGGGAATGTATGCCTTGCAAGTGATGCTTGCTAGTCAGGACACTGTCAGATGCTATATTGATGGTGTCAAACCTAGTGATAGAAAACTTTGTGGAAATGTTTGTTCCGGACAGAACAGCATGAAGCCAGCTAAAAAAGCATCACGCATCAAGAGCTCAGAGCACAAAAAGGAGAAGGTGACCAGTGTCTGTTACTAGTTACAGAATGGAAACCAGCATATTCACCATGATAATAAAATTTTTGTAGTCTTATAGGATTTAACTCAAAGTTTTAAAGTGGTAAAAATATAATGGTGCAGAATGCAACCACTGTCAAATCATTTCCTAATACCAGAAATCTCCTACACTGAAATAAGAACACAATATATTCAATATCTACTTAAAATAGCCATTAGGCAGACACTTTGTGTGATAGCTGAAGCTTTATTGGCTAGAAAATTTGCAATTTAGTGAAATAATTTCCTTTAATTAAACAAAGAAGCCTGTCAAATTCACAACACTCACAGTTCTGCCAGGTCTGCTGTTTTAGGACAAACACATTATGGGCAGGACACTGTCTGCACTTATGTATTCAGACCATTATGTTTCTTCCAAGTAACACATCTGCAGCCTAACCTGCTTTTTTTGCAAGTAAACTGGACAGGTATATGGTCTTTAAACTCAGGCCACAAAAAGGAAGTTCAAACTCTTTTTGTTATTTGAAGTTGTAATGCTTCTGACTGTGTCAAAGTCCAGCATTTATTCTGAAGATTGTGTTTAACTTCTTTCTCTTATACTTTTGAAAGGAACAATAAATAAACAGGAAAGTTAAGTATGAGGCTCCCCAGGAAAGAATGGAGAGCTGTTACTGTTTAGAAGTTATGGATGAGGGTAAGATAAACATGTTCAGTCTGAATCTGAATTCATGTTAGCCCTTAATTTAGGCATGGGGGTCTAGAGTGAACTGGAGATAGTGTTTGGGTTCCCTTGCACAGAAAACTGTTGAGATTTAGTTGTAGTAGTGTTAATTATGAATTCAACTCAAAACAGAGGCTTTATTGTGCTGAAAAATAGAGATATGTACTCTGCTCTGAAAGGGGATTTGCAAATAAGTGATAACCTGTGATACTTCTGAGGCAGGTTTGTATGGCGAGAGAGAAACTTTTTAAGCCAACTGATGTAGTCAGAAGAAAACTTTTAGGTCCACAAATGCGTTTTCAAGGGGTGGTAAAGATTTCTTGTATTTTCTTGTCTACATAAAAAAACCCCTATTTATTCGTATATTGATGGCAACTGATGCATCTGAATCCAGAGAGAACTGGACAAACACTTTAGATACTCAGTTTTAATCTCTCACTGATAAGTGTACAGTATGTGTGTGTCTACTTTTCTGTATGTTACAGAATAGAAGGCCTGTGCAGTCAGCAAATTAAGCACCATTTTGTTCTGAAGGAGCACAGGAACTTTACATTTCCTCACCACAGAAATTCACAAGTCAGGTAAATAGTCATGTAGTGTATTGAGTGAATCATGCATGAGAGCAGAAGGGTTTGAAAAGAAACACTAATATATTTATAATTAGGAATAACCTTCCATTCACCCCATGAAGCTGTCTTTTCTCCTCATGATAGCTGACAGAGGCTTCCTGCAAACGTGGCAGGGGGGGACAACGTGCTCCTGAATGCAAAATTCCTGTAACTTAGGACAGTGTTAAACAAGACTTGTGACTAAATAGCTGAGAGTGGACAGCCATCAGGCCTTTCATTCTGAAATAGCCTGTCTCCTTAGGTTTCTTTTCCTTAAGGGTCTAAATTGCAATGGCCATGACTGGCAACAGAATGGCCATACCTGAAATTTTGGTGCACATAAGCCACAACAACTCAAAGACCTTTTAGAAAAGATTAACTTGAGGGCATTATAAAATCTGCCTAAGTAGAAATAAGGAATCAAATGTGTAAGTTTTGCCTAAATCGAACATTGGACAACCTATAACAGCAGTTATGATAACTAAATTATTTTCCTTTCCAAAAGTTAAAAACTTTTGTTTTTTATCATCTTTAGCTGTTGCTGTACCTGTTTTCCTGACCAGGACCTGCAAATGTTCACAGGGTTGGGTTTTACTGCCAAACACATCAGCAGAAAGCGAGGTCTGGGGGAGGGTAGCAGATATACATGGCTCTCCAGACCCAAAGGTTTAGTTTGCATCTGCCAGCCTGCACGCCAGAGCTGCATGTGCACACGTGTAGGCAGGTTGCAGCTCAGCAGCACAGCTTTTATTTCCAGGACTCGGTAGCTGCTCATCAGTGTAAAATACTACCCCTTTTAACTGTCTTGCAAACATTCTGAACCTAACCAAAACGTATTAGCTATTATTCGCTGTTTAATTATTCTTTCAACTCTATCTATGTGTGCTCTCACCAGTGTTTTGAGAAATCAGCCCAAATAATGAAGCCTACCTATGAGCCCAGCTCACCATATGAGCTAATGATTCACAAAACACAGTTTTAAATTCAGTAACAACTGTTTTAAACAACAGCATTTTAAAAATTGCTTTCTAGCCTCACTCTGAAGCAGATTAACATCAAATGCCCCTATCTATCCACCTAAAAAAGAATGTTTTGACACTAGCTTTGACAGACTTCTTAAAGTCAGCTTTATTGACCACTACCCAAGATAGTGGAACTGTACAACTGCTACAGTTTCCCTAGAGGATGAAATGTCAGCTTCATTTGTGCATCCATAATGCATTTCTCCAGTATGAAGTTCTCACTGGTTTCAGCCCAGAATAGGGACAACTAGATGCACCTGATGGGATAATTATAGTTTTTAAGCAATTTAGACTAAAGAAGATAATCCTTTGATTCCTACTACCAGGTGTCACTAAGGAGGAAGTGCTGCTAGAGTACCCACTGATGCTAAAGAATGAATTTAGCCCCTGACAAATGCCTTGGACTATTTTGGGTACTTACAGTATGTCCTCAGACCAGCCAGCTTTTAACTGGACATTCATGGCACGTGCATTTTGCCTCTGGGCCAATTTGAAACAGCTAAAACCAAAACACAGTAAGGCAACAGCATCTCAAGGCTGAAAGTACTCAGAATGCTGTAGGAAAGCTTCACCTGAGATGATTCCTTCTCAATTTCTAGAGCAATAGAACATGCTGGTAAACTTGACCAACCAAAACTAGCTGATAAAATTCTTTGCATAAATACCTCTTTATCCCTACTCTGGTGACCTGGTCGACCCAGGTCACATATGAGCAGATGAAATCCAGATGGCAGATGATTTAGCCTCTACAACTACTCACACTGAATCATACAAAGTCAGATACACCACTAAAAATCCCAAAGCTAGTATTTATCTCCGTTGCACAACACAGTCCACACAGCCTACAAAAAGGAGAATGTGTTCTCTCCCCCTTACTTCTCAGTAATTTGATTCCCAAGGAGCTCACTGCATAGCACATAATAAATAACACAAAAAGGGCATTTATTATGAAAACTTTTCATAAGAGGAAAAATGATTATATCTATATCCATCTTCATCATCTTAGACATAAAACATTACAACCAAGAAGCATGGATGGCAGTCAGAACTCTACTCATCCTTCTCAAGAATATTAAAATCCAGCTTCTTCCCTGATGGCATCAGTGATCAAAAGGCATAAATAATCAGGCTCTCTATGCTAACGATTGCACTGAAATACCTCCTTAAGTAGTTTAAGCATTTAGAAGGAACAGCAGCCATTAAAAGAAATCTTAATAGTGGATTAGTTACTCAGAATCCTTTAGAAAAGCTCTGTCAGTTTTGAACTCATGTATTGGTTGGATTTTACTTGAGATTTCAGCTGGTTTTCAGTTAGTTTTCTTTTTGGGTTGTTTTTTTTTTTTTAATGAACTTTTAAAGTTTTTAAGCCCCTTCCCAGACTCTTAGAAAGTATGAAGCTACTGCCTGCCCTGCCTCTATTTATTAGCTTAATTTGTGAATCATTGAAAGCTAATATATTTGTGGTTCACACATGAAAAAGAATACTTGAATGCTGAAGTAATGAGTCCCTCTTCTATGGGAGCTGTAAAGCAAAGGGTTTCTAACTGCCAGGAACTGGTGAGGACAGAACAAAACTTCTTTAAATGAAATCACATTTCTGTTATTAGATTTCATTAAGAAGCAGCGTTAAAGTGTCCTGGGTTCAGCAGTAGCAGTCACTTTTTCTCCTTCTTAGTAGCTGGTGCAATGCTGTGTTTTTTACTTTTGGCCTGGGAACAGTGCTGATAACACCGATGTTTTTAGTTACTGCTCAAGTGTTTAGCCTGACCAAGGACTTTGTGAGTCTCATGCTCTGCCAGGGAGGAGGGGAAGCCAGGAGGAAGCAGGGACACGACACCTGACCCAAACTAGCCAAAGAGGTATTCCATACCACAGCACGTCATGCCCAGGATGTAAACTGGGGGCAGTTACACGGAAGGGCTAGATCACTGCTCTGTCCTGCTGGGTATCAGCAGGTGGTGAGCAGTTGTATTCTCTTCCCTTGTTATTTCCCTTATCATTATTATTACTGGTGGTAGCAGTAGTGGTTTTGTTTTATATCTTAGTTACTGGGCTGTTCTTATCTCAACCCATCGGAGTTACATTCTTTTGATTCTCCTCACCATCCCTCTGGGAGCAGGGGGAGGAAGCGGGGGGAGTGAGTGAACAAGCTGCGTGGCTGGGCTTAAACCACGACAGAGAGTTAAAGTCTGCTTGAAGTAACAAAAATCTGTCAATAAGAAGTTACTGTTTTATTCAGATGGGAGCAGAGAACTGGGGATAGTTTATGGATCAGGAATACATTGCCTGCAACATGTTTAGTAGAATTAGCGCGCTTAACTAAACATGTCTTCCAGTGCTGATTAGATTAATACTTGGCAAAATTTGGTCATTGTACATTATGTTAACAGAAAGTCACACAGCTGCAAGCTCTGTTTAGGCCATATGTTGAGCAATCAGTGTTGCAGTGTGTGTGATTTTCTTTTTTATGTCATAAGAATTAACATGCAGAAACACACATTTAGTGGGGGGTTCCGTCTGAAGGGCTTCCTGACTCAATTCTGCTGCGCCCAGATTCACGTTGCACGAGGGACTGGCCTCATTTCCGTCACAACAGATAGTTCCTAACCACTTGTGTTCACTCCATCAGACTGGGTGGAACATATTAGTCAGGACTAGTTTGTAAAGCTGCCAGTGAAGCCCTGTGTGACAGCTACAGAGCGGGTGACTAGTGAGTCATCAGTCTCCTAAAGCAACATTGCCTTCCAAAGCTAATTCAGTTCCTGCTCAGCCAGGCTGCAGGTATGTTTTGAAACCAATCTGCCCAAGTACTTGTGGGGCCATGCTCCGTGCTGGTTCCTACTAATTTCAAGACTTCTGATGGCTTTCCTATTAACCTGCAGAGTGCTCAGCCAAAAGGCAGTGTCCTGCTAGAGCAAGCCTGCTCAGCCCCTGGGTAGGGAATGAAATCATGGAACAATTCACTTTTTCTTTAGGAAATTTGTATTTTTCTTTGTTGGTCAGTAAAAGAATAAAAAAAAAATAAAAGGAGATATTTTGAAGTTGAAACTTCTGGGGGGTTTCATCTCACTCTCATAATGTTAACCCCCATACATAAACACAAGCACGCATACTCCTGCCTTTAAAGGGGATTGGTTTTATCTCAGAGCAGAACAAGAATGTTTAGGAAAACACATATTTTTTCAGGTTAGAAAAGTATTTCCCACACAGCTCCAGCCTTAGTAATGGGAAGCCTCCAATAGTATTTAATATTTCAAACAATTTTGGTTTAAATTAAATTAATAGAAGGGAAAATAAAAAAGAAAGAGCTGGGAAGTGGGTAATTTTTTCCTATCCTGAGGGAAAATTCAATTACTTAAATTGTTCTTCTGCAGAGGAATGAAACAATTGCTGCAGAAGGAACATTGGAAAATGTCACCCAGTCTGCCTCTGAAATGCAGTTTATGCAATGAAGAAACATTTGCGTAAATTTCACTGATTCACTCCAATTTAACACACCAGCCAGACTCCAGCTTTGGTGTTACTTGAAAACCATTAGGATTATTAAGAGTCAGGGCTGCAGCCCCACCTCCTTCCCAGAAGCACCTGGATGTTTTAGGGATGTACACCAGTGAAGTTGTAAGCATGCCTCTTCACAAGGCAGCTTAAGGATGTCAGCCCATTCCTCAGGGGGGATTTGGGCACACAGGTTCCCTTGGCACCACAGGAGCTGCCCCAGTGACTGAGACTTACAGTTATGCAATACAAGATTACCTACAGTCTCTAGGAATAAAGATGTAGAGAAGGTCACAGTGCAACTTTCCAAAGATGGACATTAAGATTGTGTCCACACAGCCAGCTATTGGGTATCACAGCGCAGCAACATTTAACACCAAAGCAATGACTATTCTCAAAGGCTGTTAGGTGCTACCAAATCAAACAGTCAATTGGGATCATTACTTATAACTGAAGGGCATGGTTTAATTATGACCCCTGACATCCTGCAGGCTCTGGGAAGTCTCACCTTGGGCTTCTGTGGATAATTTTGCAGAAATTACTCAAGATCTAGTCCATTATCTTCTGGAAAACTTGCATACAATAGAAGTATTTTCAGAGAGATGATTCACTTTCTCTCTGCTTGTTTTCACTAATAATTCCATTTCTAGCTGGTAGGAAAAAATAAGTGCTAGGAACCCCTATCTAGCAGTCAGGATTGTTGCTGCAGAACATGTGTGAATGCTGTTTCAAAAAGACAGCAAATGAAGCCAAAGCCTAGAAAAATGCTGTAGCCAGCATCTTCCAAAATCTTACTTCCTACAGCTGGTTGTTGTCCTATGGGAGCCTGTTCTATTGCAGGTACTGCTTTCTGGAAATTATGGCTAATAAGACCCCAGGGAGAACAAGTCTTAAAATTGCCTCAAAGAACTCTGTAAAGTTTAGATCACTGTCATTATTCCTATTTCAGAAAGGTAATCTAGTTTTCAGCAAACCAGTATACATCCCTTTCACCCTATAGGTCAGCAAATACATTTCCTTGGTTTCTTCACAGTCTTCAACTCTAAACCCAGCCATTAACTGCTAGGCTTTATCCGCTTCTCATTCAAGGCAGTATGTGCATGATGACAACCCTGTGCTAAGTGAATCTCACATTTACACTGAGAACACCAGAGTGCTTTTAAAACCCTGACTTTGTTTTTTCTACTCCTGTCATAAGTCCATACAGAAAAAAGAGCATGTTCATTTTCAGAAGTCAATGAAAGGGGGGGCGGTGATGGAAGAGAAACTGTTTAACGTTGCTCAAGAAAATACTTTTCCGTCAAACTCCAGCAGTGTTCTGCCTAATTCCTGTCGGCAGCAGCCCAGCTAAAGCTGCCTGTGCTTAGGGGCGATTGGCAGCCTGCTCTGGCTTCCTTCACAGCACTGCTAATCTCCACTAATATTCTCCCATGCTTCATTTAATTTCACTCTCAGGACTCTCTTTCAAATTATTCCTCCAGTCTTAAGCCAATGTCCTTATTGTTTAGGATTCCTTTACCCTGACAAGGCTGACCTCAGATATCCTCTCCTCTTTCCAGCTCTGTAACTCAGGCAGTCCACTTACTCATTCATATGGTAACCACACATAATGGCCTCCACATTAATTAAGTAATTTTGGTTCTTTAAGGTACTACAGAGGGATTTTCAATCTCCCAGCGCCTTTCAAGCCAATTGAACTCATTTTTTTGTTGAATGAGCCAGAGAGTACATAGAAGAAGAGCCAAGGAGAACATTCTTGCTCTCCCTCTGGGCAATTCTTTTCATGGTGCTTCAGGGTTAGGCTAAAACAACATCAGCAAGTCTAATTTACCCCAGTAGCGGATGGGAAATGACTAAAAACCCTGCAGATTAATTTGTGTCAGATGTATGCCTGAAAACAAGGGAGAATGAGAGAACATTTACAGAAAAACATACTCTTGATGTGGAACTTAGAAGGGCCCTCTTGTTCCAGATCTCCTGGGACCTGAGTTGCACTGAGAGAAAGAAAGAGGTCCTACCTTTGCCTTATGTTCTGCTTTTGTCTTTGCTGCCTTTCAGTAATCAGACAATTCAGCAAAAAATATCAGAGAGATAAAAAGAAGTAAAACTGTACAATGCATGATGGGGTCAGCAACAACTGCCAGCCCTTCTATCAAAGGTAGCTTTGCTCCATAAAAATGAGAAGTCAGAAAAAGAAGGGGGTTGGCAATTTTTTGAGGGGGCGGGTGCCCCACATTATTCCAGAAAAGCAAAAGGTGGTGGGAACTTCATGGCCTCCTGAAAAGCAGTAATGATTACACAATCAATGTTGTTATAGGACAGAGACTGCAGATCAACATGACACAGGCTGGCTGACACTGTGATGGCCATAGGGAAGCTTGGGTCCATTTTTTGTGTTGAATCAGCAGACTTGAAGTTGCTCCCTGACGGTCAGATGTAATTGCTCAGCTGTGGTGCTCTGATGGGAGGAATCCTGGAGTGGCATATGCAGCCCAGCAGCTCTAACACTTAGGTGCCACACATTGTGGCTTAGTACAGCACAAAGGAATTCTTGCCACTCTAGCCAATAAATCAGCTTCATCGGAGGCCCAGCTGAAATGCCTCTATGCAAACACACATGGCATAGGGAATAAACAAGAGCTAGAGACATGCACATGCCTGCAGGGTGCTGATCTTATTGGCTTCACAGAGGCATAGTGGGATGGTTCCTATGACTTGAGTGTTGGAATGGAGGGATATAGGCTCTTCAGGAAGGACAAGCAGGGGAAATGAGGAAAGGGTGTCACGCCTTATGTCAGCAAACAGCTGGAGTGCACAGAGCTCTGCTCTAGGATAGATGAGGAACCAACTGAGAACTTATGGCTCATGATTAAAGAGAGGGCAAGAACAGGCAACATTATATTGGGGATCTGCTACAGGCCACCCAATAAGATGAGGACCCCTACAGAGAGATAGAAGCAGCCTCACATTCACAAGCCCTGATCCTGATGAAGGACTTCAACCACCCCAATATCTGATGGAGGGACAACACAGCGGGGCATAAGCAATCCAGGAGGTTCCTGGAATGTGCTGCTGATAATATCTTTCTTCAAGTAATAGAGGAGACAATAAGAAGAGGTGCTATGCTGGACCTTGTTCTAACCAACGGGGAGGGACTGGTGGGGACTGTGAAGCTGGAAGGCAGTCTTGCATGCAGTGACCATGAAATGGCAGATTTCAAGATTCTTAGGGTGATGAGGAAGGAACACCACAAGCTTGCTGCCCTGAACTTCAGAAGAGCAGACTCTGGCCTCTTGAGGGATCTGCTCAGTAGAGTACCATGAGATAAAGCCCTGCAAGGAAGAGGTTAGGGTTAGGGAACCCAAGAAAGCTGGTTGAAGGATCACCTCCTCCAAGCTCAGGAGTGATGAATCCTAACAAAGAGGAAGTCAGGCAAAAATGACAGGAGGCCTGGGTGGATGGACAAGGAGCTTCTGGACAAATTCAGACACAAAAAGGAAGCCTACGGAGGGTGGTAGCAAAGACAGGTATCCTGAAAGGAACAGAGAGAAACTGTCTTTGCAGCCAGAGATCACATTAGAAAACTGAAGTTCTGACAGAATTAAGTTTGGCCAGGGATGTCAAGGGCAACAAATATGTCAGTGATAAAAGGAAAACAAGGGAAAATACAGGCCTTCTCTGGAAAGAAACAGGAGATGTGATTACCTGGGACATGCGGTAGGCTGAAGTATTCCATGACATTTTTGCCTGAGTCTTCACTGGCAATAGCTCCAGCCACATTGCCCAAGTCACATAAGGCAAAGTCAGGGACTGGGAGGATGAAGAACTGCCTGCTATAGAAGATCAGGTTTGAGACCATCTAAACAACCTAAATGTGCACAAGTCCATGGGACCTAATGAAATGCATCCATGGGTCCCAAGGGAACTGGCAGATGAAGTGGCTAAGCCAGTACCCATCATATTTGAGAAGTTGTGACAGTCCAGTGAAGTTCCCACTGACTGGAAAACGGGAAATATAACCCTATTTTTAAAATGGGGAAAAAAGGAAGACCCAGGGACCTACAGATCAGTCAGTCCCACCCCTGTGCCTCACAAGATCATGGAGCAGATTCTCCTGGAAACGGTGCTAAGGCATATGAAAAATAAGGAGATTATTGGCAACAGCCAAATGGCTTCACTAAAGGCAAATCATGCCAGACAAATCTGGTGGCCTTCTATGACAGGGTTACAGCACTGGTGCATAAGGGAAGAGTAATTTATTCCATCTACCTGTACTTGTGCAGAGCATTTGACACTGACCTGTGCAACATCCCTGTCTCTAAGGTTTTATTTTTGTTATTATTATTATTTTCCTGTACATGACTAACGTGAACTTTGAAAGAGCACAACTGGCAGTGGTAGACATGTTACTGGCATTCTTGCAAGGCCAAGAAGAGTCTGTGTGTCTAATCTCCCTGGCTAAGTTTTGCAACATTGGGGTCAAGTCACATGTGGTGCTACCACTGTGCAAGGAACCGTTCTGTGACTAAATAAAACTGACTTAATTCTGCACATTCTTAGAACACATATTCAATCTGATCTGCCTACCACATATCATAGTACTTGTTTACTTTAGAGGCAGCCATGCTGTTTAGTTCTCAGATGACTGCCTCAGAAATTCTCAGGAAGCTCAAAATAAGCCCCATAAAAAAAGTACAAGGTTAGCATGGACTCATCTCTGATGGGAGCTAGTTCTGCTCTAAAATCTTCAGGCCTCATTCCTACTGTTCCCAATCTTTGCCATATCATTATTATGAGATAGAAATAATAATATCCAAAGTCCTAAGTCTGAATCCTGATCTGATTTGGTAGCAGAAACCCAAATGTAAAAACCTTCAAGAGAACCAAACAGACAAAAAGCCACAATCTAAGAAGAAACTTTCCACATTTCATGGAATTAGACCTTAACTCTTGGTTTCAAAACAGACTTGCAGTTAGGAACCTATGTCACAACTTTTAACAAGATGTCAGATGTAGCTAATACAACATTAAATATTGGTGCAGTTATACTAGTACTCTTTGCAATATCACCTATTTCAATCTAGAAAGGAAATGACAGTATAGGAAAACAACAACATGGGATGTCTTCATATCTATAAATGTGTTCATAGTGGGATGTCTTTCAATAAAAACACATACCAGTAAACCTAAATGGTTGTACTAGTTCCAGGTCTTTTATAGAAGACCAAAAGTCTCAGAAGTCTTAGATGTGGCATTTCACCACACACTCAAGTTGATGCAGAGACTCAAATCCTCGTTTATTACCACCAAGCCCTTTTTATCCCCTTGTTTGGTACTTTCCCAACCTGCACATACACACAACGTTCAATCTCATTGGCCACTGTGAAACTCTCCAGGTAAACAGTCCCATTACAATGTTGCAGACCCTCTCACAACCCCCACATCCTCTGGCCTCCAACTGAGATTCCTGCCACAACTACATCCTGGCCCATCCTCCCAAGGCTTACTTGTTTAGCTTCCCTGTCCTTCAATGTTCCAACTCATCGCCCCAGGGCTTGTCAAGCACCCAGGCCTCAGAGCTCATTCCCAAACTCTTTTTCATGCAAATCTTACCACCTTCACTCCCCACACTTAGATTTCTATGTCAAACCAGTTTCACTAGGATTTTGGCAGGTAATAACTTTTCCAGGCCCATATGTAAGCACCAGATCACATCTGAGAAAGAGAGGTGGTCTTCAGTTACATTTTGAAAATATGTTTTTTAAGGCTGATGAAATGTATAAGAATTAGCAAGTTAAACAAAAAAAGCAGAATTGAACCAAGCCATTCTGAAGATAAAATAATGAAAAGAAATAGAGCTCTGTAATAATGCTGATTATATTGGCAACCCTTCTCTCTCTGTAACCCATACTTCTGGAAAAATGGTAACAGCTATAGCAATACATATAGTGCTGTCTAAGCACTTTTTATCTGAGACAAAACTATGCTGTTTTCTTCACGTATATATAAGAACAAACTGAGTCCTGGAGAAACAAAAATCGATAATATGTAAGGTCTTAATTCCCTGATTTAGATCTTACTAGAAGCTTAGAAACTTTCAGTGGAGAGAGAAAGGGGAATTTCCTTTTCCTAGGGAAAAGCTCAAATTTATTGATACAGTCTATCAGTTTGATTGTGCCTAGCACTGGAAAGAGGTGGCTTCAGCCTTCAGATAGCTGATTTGGTCTCTTTAAATCTGTTTACCACACTTGCACCTCAGTGTTAGCTCCTGCTCAGGAGAGCAGCTCAAATGCATGGCCAGGGGTCTGGACAACAAGCCTGCTCAACCCTGGCTTGGAGCAGCTTTAAGAGCCAGGGAACCAAACTCTTGTTTTACGTCATAGCATAAGTCTAGAATTTGCAAAACTTACCTTATGGCTACACTGTTAGAAATGAGCTTGTGTGCCCGTGCTAGTAGTAGGCACCCCGTGCAGTACTAATCTTCCTGGCACCAAAGCCACAGTCATCTATCCCAGGCCAAACAGTGTACTATGGAAATGTTCCACACTGGCAGTTCTCCTGGAGATTCACAAGAATATCTGAGAAAATTATGTCAGCATTGCCCTCTCTTTATCTGAGCAGCTCTCCTATCCAGATAAGGATCATTTCTATTGCTTGCCTTAGGCTGGGGGAGCAGTTGCAGTGATGACTCTGGGGTATTTGATCCTGCAAGACTACCAGGATTACATGGAATCTGGAGTTCATGCCAAACTCCAGCTCAGTGAGTCTTTCCTGATCTGTGCCTCAACTAAGCACAGACTTGCATTTCCGGACAGTAACAAAAGTGTAATCGCAACAGCAGAGCTCATAGCTCTGGTATAAAGAGCCATGAAGACTGGGAGGGTCTGTAGGGTCTGCCTAGAAGACTGTGCATGAGAAAGGTGAGATGAATGACGGCTGCAGCTCTCAGCATTCCTCCTGTCATGAAGACCTTTAGCTTCATGAAAAGTTTGCTATCTGTTGCCAATTACCAACTATCTCTATCAAAGACTTTTAGTATTTCCTGATTTAAATATCTGAAAGGTGGTAGAATCTCAGATAGCTACTGATCATTACTATCATTATGTCTGCATTATATATTTAATAACAGAGGAGGAGCACTGAAGTAATTATGAAGGTTACAGATAGCTTAAAATCTGATATCCTTCAACAGCTGCTTTTACATGTTTCCTCATTTTGTTTTACATTCATTAGCCTTTGAATTAATGAAGCACTTAAACTGCTGTTTGCATACATACCCATACAGATTTCTGCCATGAATAAACACAAAGTGAAAATATCACATTGCTTATCAGCAAGGTACATTTGTTCTGTGTTTTCAAGAACATCTATAGGATTCTGAAGGGCAGAAATCAGATCCCTGGAAAACAGTTTGCCAGAGCTACTTCTTTGGGAAAAAAGAAAAAGCAAACAAACCCCCCCCCCCCCCGCACTGTATTGAAGAAGGGAGGGGACAGTTCTGATTCCTGCTATAAGCCTCAAAGCTTTAGTTATAAGATAATTCAGTGAAGGATTGTGCATTCTGAACAATTCTGAATAATCTGAAAAAAGATTATGAAAAATGAGACTCTAGAATTTATCCATGGGCTTTAAATGAATGCCTGATGTTTGTCTCTCCTCACTTTCAGTTTTAAACACTGTTCACCTTTCCAGGAATTAGTAGACATTTAATTTTACTTCCCCTTACTTTCAGATTTGCAGGTCCTGGGCCAAACTGTAGCCCCAGCTGTGCTAATGTAAACCAAGCAATTCTGTTCACTTAAGTGTGTTTGCATTAGTGAAGGAGAAAGCAAGACCTGGCTCTCACACCTGATGTGCCTTAGCACTGTAATAGTCTCATGCTGCGATCTCAGAAACAGAAATACTCACATGCCCACAACACTGTGCTGAACATTTGTCTAAGTCTATTCCTATTGAGGCTTTTACTGAAGCACAATTTAAGACTGGATGTTTGGCAAAAAGAAGAGCTAGATACTTTGACCTAAGTTTCTAGATACACCATTTGACTATGGACTTTTCTTCAAAAGTGCTATGACTCAGACATGCATGCACCTGCAATCTGTGTACTTAGTGAATAGATATACACATTTTGTATGACCAGCCCTGTTTGCTTTCTGTGTAAAACAGAAGAGGTCACCGTAGCTGAAACAAACCTGAAACCTGAAGCTAGAGTAATAAGTAACTTGAATGCAAACAAATCAAGCAATCTCACCCTGAAGTGAGCATGAACCAATCTGCTTTCCTTAATGAACCCCTCTAAATAAGCTACGTGGGAAAAGAAAAGCATATATTTTGGGGAAGCCAAAGTAGAGCTTTGATAAATTCAAAGCTGATAAATTCAAAGTGGAGTCTGATAAATTCAAACCTTCACAGGTCCTGCCTTACCAGGTGACCCCACTTCTCCCACCCCAATACCAGCATGCTCCAGCATGTCTGCTCTGCCAGCTCTTAGGAAGCAGGGGAGAGTTTGCTATGGGGAGAAAGAGTTTATAGGCTACCAGCTGTGTGAACAAACTCAGACTTATTTGGCTTCTGTGAACTGGGCTAAATCAATGAAATTTCAGAGCTCAAGCCTGATGCTTTATTTCCTTCAGTCTGAGGTTCTGGTTGCTATAAGCATCATCTGGAACAGCACGTGTGAGTCTGTGAAATGAAAAAGGAATGAAACCGGAATGTGATTGTACGCGAGATCAGTCCCACGCTGACGTGATAATATGTTCAAAATTCTCATTTCTGTAGAAAGCTGACCACAGGCACTTCATCAATCAGTATTTTGATTTGTAACGTGTTCCGTATGGTTCTCTGCCGTTACATAATGGGGAACATCCCTTCTGAAAACATCTGACTCGGAGCTCTGCATCGAGTGAGCTGCTCATGTTTCAACCACATTTCCCAGAAACTGAACAGTCAGCAACATACTCATTTTAGTGACAGCCACCTCTAATGAGAAACAGCCATGTGTTCATCAAGTCTTTTGCAACCCGGAGAATGTTATAATAACAATAACAACAATAAAATTCAGATTCATTTACATGACAACTGAATCTCTAGAATCTCAATTTTAACATCCTAACACTCATACTGAATCAGTGTTTGCACTTCTCCTTTCTCACTTCTTATAGTTTCTCTCGCTATATTTCATCTCTAGTTAGGCCATTTGTTCTGACATGTGTTCTGCGTATCAGAAACAGGAAGCTGGGGCATGAATTGGAAGGTTTATCAGAAGCTGAGAGCTAGTGAAAAAACAAACCAGTAAGGCCATCAGAAGTAAAAGGCCCACACAACAGTCACTAGCTGCGTTAGATCAGAAAGGCCTAAAGAAAGCAATTAGAAAAGCTGAGGCAGATGATTGGAGAGCTAAGTTATTTTCCTGCATCAGTTTTATTTGCTCAGAACATCAGGAGATTACTAATCTCAAACCTATTTGTTGTCTGTCTTTGGTTGGTTGGTTTTGTAACACAGAGGAGTAGGTCCCTGATTTTGAATTGCCTATACAGTAAACAAAAACAATTTATCAGACCCACAAGGCAAGCAAGTTGTGAAGAAACTAAGACTTTAAACTGCATGAAAACAACCGCTCTTCCAGAAGACTGAAGGCAGCAAGTGCTGTACCTTTATTTAGGAGAATCTCTTACTGGTTATTTAGTGCATTACTTTGACATGGTCATTAAAAGCAATATAATACAACAGCTGGGTGTTCAGTATGCCACCAAGTCTGAGCAGCAGGACCTCTGCAGAGAAAACCTGTGTCTCACTGGTCTGCTAAGAATTATTTAAATCTACCAACAAGATACTGACAAAGGACAATTTATTTTCATAATGAACCTAACAGAGACAAAGCAGGATACCAGAGCTATGGTAAGAATGAAACGAGCAACTCCCTCAGCCTGTGGGCAATGGGGTTGACTCCCTTACTCCCAGAGAGTTCAGCAGGATTTGTTCCCAGACCAAATGCTTAGAGATGGAAAGAGGAGTTTTAAAACTGCTTAAATTGATGCTATGACCTTCATCAAGGTAACAAAAAAAAAAAAAAAACAACAAAACAAAACAAAAAACAAAAAAACAAAACAAAACAAAACAAAACAAAAAAATTAAAGAATATTTGAATTAATAGTGTTTTGCCCCTTGATTGAGTCAAGGTCAGAGTTGAAAAGTCAACTCATGTGCTATGTTCAAAGCATGATTAATTAGCACTGCTCATTTTTTAAAATGCACTTCACAGGAGTTTATTATGTTTCATCACACTAACAAAGTTTACATTTTCCTCTTAAATTCATTGCTTTTAAGACTATGGTCCCTCCAGACCCTCAGTTTAGCTTGAATGGCTCATAATTTTCTTCTTTACTACAGAAAGCAATGATGACATTTAGCTGTTGGTAAAAGAAGAAAGAAATGAGATACTAAACCTTCAAAGTGACACAAACACTCAGTAACTTTTGTTAGATTATGTACCAGATTCAAATGGAAGAGAAAGAAAATCCATCCATGGGGATAGTAATCGCAGAAATAGACTCTTAAAAACATACATGGTGTGAGAAGCAAAATCTCTGAAAAATCATGGCCATGACAAGTGGGATCAGGAAGTTTTGAGCACTTAAAAATACAAATGATAAAAAAGTTAGAAATTAAAAATCCTGCTATCTGAAGCAAAGCAATTGTGACAGAAGATAAGGAAAATGCTATAACTAGAAATTATAAGAAAGTAGCTAATTCAGAGAAAGGGATTAAACAGAGATCAAGGAATTTTGAGCTGAACTTGCGGGTTTACATAAAGGCTAGTTACTGAGCTTCAGGATGTGACAGGTATTATTTTACAGAAGAAAAAAATGGCAGATGATGAAAAAAAAAAACCCTAAAAGGTTTGTTGATAGATTTCTGGAAGTAAAAGCACAGAAACAGGATCATGAATGTTGTAATGCATAAGCAAAGATCACAGCACCTTAATCTCTAAGCACCAAGGCCCAGTGTCACCACAGGCAGCGCTGGCAGGAAGGAGAGTGAAACAACAGGGCACATGTTAACCATTAGACTAATTCATGTAACTAGCTTGCAGATACAAAGTATAAGGTTGAAATCATGTTCTGTCTCTCAAAAAAAAAAAAAAAAAAGCAGCTGATTGGAAGCACATCTGAAAATTACTTTTAGCGTGTGGCTCGCTACATTGCTTATCACTTAATCTCTTGACCTTTTAGTTGAATTCATTCAGAAAGTAAATACATGTGCTTTGTTGAACTTGATCTTTTTTGTTTCATCTTATCCCTAGTTGCCACAAAATGGCTTTTCCACTGGGCAAAGGGCTTGTAGGCTTGATGTATGTCTTGTACCTCTGTGCTGTTTCCTAAAGATGTTGTCAGAGTCAAAATTCAGCAACTGTGTCCAAGAAGTATTTTCTTCTAAGTACTCACATGTTCATCTCTGAAAAACAAATGATGCCAAATCTCATGCTGGATAAATTTTGACCTGAAACTTCCAGAGATATTCCATTTTCCCATATGTTAAAACTGTCAGTGATGTGACTACCACATTTCAGCTGTTTGGAACCCAGGTTTGCAGTGGCAGCAAAAGGGCTGCTGCTACCAATGTCCTGCCTGACCTGGTGCAAATGTGAAGATTGTCCCAATCTTCCTGCAGTGATAGGGAGAAGTGTTAGGCCACACATAAACATAGTACTTGCCTGCCTGAGGAGAGAAACGAATTCAAATTTAGTATACAAAAAGGTCATAAAAGTGGGATGAATGCTGAATTATTTTAGTTATATCAATAATTGTTTAGCTAGCTTGCTCAGATGTAGTCCAGCTCCCATTTCTGAGAGAATTAAAAAGGCTACATATATGTATGTATGTATTTCTAAAGAACAGCAGTAAAAGGTAAACCACAACACTGGTGAAGACTGAGGCAAAGAAGTCGTTGAGAACCGCAGTCTTCTCCAAATCCAGGATAGTCAGTTCTCCTGTTTTCTTCTGGAGATGGTCCACCCATTCTTATGTCCTCAATGTAAGAAGGATATGGAGCTGCTGGAGGAAGTCCAGAGGAGGCTATAAGGATGATCAGGGGCTGGAACACCTCCTGTATGAAAACAGGCTGAGAACATTGGAGCTGTTCAGCCTGGAGAAGAGAAGCTGTGTGGAGACCTCAGAGCAGCTTCCAGTGTTTGAGAGGGGCTACTAGGATGCTGGAGAGGAACTCTTCATCAGGGACTGTAGTGATAGGACAAAGGGTAATGGGTTTAAACTTAAAAATGGGAAGTTCAGGTTAGATATAAAGAAGAAGTTCTTTACTGTGAAGGTGGTGAGGTGCTGGCACAGGGTACCCAGAGAAGTGGTAAATGCTCCATCCATGGCAGTGTTCAAGGCCAGGTTGTATGAAGTCTTGGGTGACATGGTTTAGTGTGAGGTGTCCCTGCCCATGACAAGAGAGTTGGAACTGGATGATTTTAAGGTCGTTTCTAACTCTAACTGTTCTATGACCCTATGATTATTCTCAGTAGGTAAAATCCGACTTTGGCAGCACTACTTTTCCGTTTCCAGAGTAATTGTGGCTACACCATTTACCACCAGTAATAAACTTACCAAGTTATTTTGTCAGAACAGATGAGCAGCCACTCTCTTCCTCTACTCTGAGGGTACAGAAATTAATTTCTAGTCATATTGTTTTTTTAGTTTGGTTTGGGTTTTTTATTTAAGAGTCAGAGAGAGGGTGACTCATGTTTCTGTTTGTAATCAGCAGCTGGCTCCTACAGTCCCCCTGAATCACCAGTTCTGGTGAGGCATTACTGCCATGGTCTTCAGCATTTGTAGAAAGGGCTTAATTAACTGACCCTTCATTTCATAGCCTTATAAAACACTCTTGTACAATTGTTCTAAATAGCTTTTTTTTTGGAAGGGACACAGTGAAATCTGAGAATTGGATTTTGAAAGGAATTTGCAGCATCAAAAGAAATTTAACCACGATTATTGTTTTCACTTCTTTTCACAACGCAAAGAACTTGTTTTGATATGAGGTTAGTATAGGAAAGAGGAACGGCCATTTCAAAGGGAGCTTTCTGTAGCCATAGCTGAACATTTTAAATAACTGTCAACAGCCCCTTGAGTTTTCTTGACTTTCACTCAATGCAAAATCTGCTCTTCACTCTGGAAGATCAGTATATATTTGCTGTGCCAAAGATTATCAGTGACATAAAAAGTAGAAATACAAGCTATGGAAATTTGAAAACTTCAAAATAAACTTTGGAAATTGAAAACTTTGAAAATTATTTAAGAATTCAGGCATGCCCTCTTCTCACATTTCTACTTTCCATGGTCTCACCAGTGAGGAATCCCTGCAAATGGCTGCTGGTGGCAGAAGTGAATCAAAACATCAGGTCCCACATGCAAGACGAAAGAATGCCACTTCCATCCTCTTTTTCCTTAAGTGCATTGAGAACAACCTCCTAAACTCTTTTGGATCCTATCATAAGCTAAACTTTTTAGATGAAGTTTTGACTGCATGAAGTAGTTTAGGGACTTAGTAAAGGCATCCTCATTTCCAATACATTAACTGCTCACTGTGGTGATCTGAGACTTATGACCCATTATTAAGCTTGACCTTTAGTGTGCCCTGATGTTCAGAATCATTCACTAACTTTGAGAAGGAATTTATACCATGCTGCTTGTCATGTGTGACTAGCATAGCAATGTGGTTGGTTTTCAGCCTCTTCTTATGCACCTCTGCATAGCAAGTGCTCTACAAGAACAGTTGTTAGTGACAAAAATAATTATCACCACCCTAATTTATGTTATTAGTTGCATGGAATTACAGGACATTATTTAACATCATATCTGCCCATAAAAATATCAAAGTGCCTCCCCAAAATACAAATTAATTTTACTTCCTAAGGAAGGCTGCTAAGTAACAATAAAAGAATGATGTATTTATTAGGATTAGCAAACTTAAAAGGAATACACAAAGCTCTGTAAATCCGATGTTGCTTAATGCAATATGCAAACATTCATAAAAAATGACTTCATATTAACAGCCTTTTTACTGTGTCAAAGCAGATATCACTATTGAAGAGCAACTATTGAATATTTTTGTCAAAATATGAAAGAAAATCTTAAATTCATAAAATACAGGTGTCTTCTTGGCTATCACTATTCTATAGATTAGACACTAATTCCAAGGTAAACTAAAATTTATGCTTACTGCAATTTCATGATGTTATGTAAATATATAAGATTATATAAGCATAGAGATAGCTACTTATTTAATCTTATCCTTCCATAGGAACTAAGAGCAGAGAAACAGATCTCTTTATTCTTGATTATAGAGGTCAGCATAAGATAACCAAGTTGTGATGAAAAGCACTATTGTACTTGATCAACATAACTTCTGGTGTCTGGATTGTTCTGTCCTCTGCTTTTGAAATACTTCGGTATTAAAGAAATGTGATGTTAGGTGCTTTAGTTAGACTGGTCTCACCTCAGAAGCTTTATTGGATTCCAAAATACCACTTTTTATCTCTGTCTAATAAATCCCTGAGTACAAAAGACATATGAATAATTCATTACAGACAAATCAAGTCAGTAGTTTCCCTGAGATGTTACATATTTACTCAGGACTAAAAATCCCTTCTTTTAACAACTGTAAGTCGAGTTCCCTGAATCTGAGTCAGGAAAGTGAACGCATTAAAATTGTGATTTTCTGCAGCAGCCCATGGATGATGTTTAGCTGCAGGCACAGCTGTTTGAACAGCTCTTTGTGTGGGTTACCAGGGAATGCCCACAGAAAGCATGTTTATGTGCTTTGCTAGGGGAAGGGGGGGGGGAGGGGTTTTATGTGTATTGAAATTTATTTTCTACTCATGTTGTACAATCTCCTCCCAAGTTTTGAATACTCCGGCACGTTGACATCATCATTATCATATAAAACATGACTTGAAGAAAGAGAAAACAGGTGGAGACTCAGTTCTAGTGCTTCTCATTTTGCCTTCACTGCTTCTTCCCGCCTTGGCTGCCTTCCTTCTCCTCCTCCTCCTTTCCCCACTTCAGTTACCCAACGAAAAGCGACAAGTGAAAAGCTAACCAAGGAAGTGTTTCACAAAAAAGAGCTCCATGACACCCTCTCCCTGACACACACACAAAAAAAGCAGCTTCAGTAATAACCACAACCATCCAGCAAACCAAAACAACCTACATAGTGATCATACACAAGTGTGAACTGCTAAACTCAGTTCTTGGCAGAACAGTTTTAACAAATAGGTTTGATGTTTAATTAGAAATAGACACTTGTTCTTCCCCCCCCCCCCTTTTTTTCTTTCTTTTTGTTTCTATTTTTTCTCTTTATTTTTGCTAGAAATTAATGAAATTCAGAGCTCACTGGAACACAGATAAATGCGAGCTAACATATTTTTAACTTGATTACATTCTGAAGTGAGGTATAGAGGCACATAGCTACAGCAAGTGATTCCATGGAGAGAAAGGAGGAGGGAGGAAGGGAGGGTAAAACCCTCTGCAGATATGATAAGGAAAGCTGGGATGAATTGTGGGCTCTGTTCTCTGTTCTCCAAGGGTGTCTAGCTGCGGCTGTACTAAAGGCCTTTATTCCCTGCCTGTGGGAAAGTGGTGGGCGAAGGCTGCGTTCTCAGTTACACAGCACATGCAGACTTTAATTAGCTGGATTAAAACCAAGACTGTATCATGTCCTTTAGCATTCTATCTTGAAACAAAAGATTTTCTTTCCTGGCTTCTGCAAACAGCATGGTAGAGCATTAATAAAAAACCGGTCATGGCAGTTCAAGATGAAAGGTCACACATGATAGAAACTCTATTTGAGGGGGACATCACGTTTACCTCTGTGATAAAGGAGCTCTGTCCAGGCAGGTCAGCACAACGTGCCTCAACTATTGGAAAATATAAACATATGGGGTGGATAGTGGGGAGTTTGGCATAGCAAGTTCAGCAGTGGAAATAGAAGGGAATAAAAAAAGTAGGGTGAATTTCTAGAGAGAGAATATAAGCTGAAAGGATCCAGCTTTAAAAAAAAGCTAAAGAGGGTCAAAAGGAACCTGAGATGAAGCCTGGAGTGATGGCTGCATAGCACAGCTCAGAGCCTGTACAGTGTGAATAGGCATTGAGACTGTGGTGATACCCTCTGCCAGCAGGCAGGGAACACCAGCTCAAGCCACTGGGCTACATCCTCACACATCACAGCCCAATCACACATGGGCAGAGCCTTCATCCCTTCAGCCCACAAAAAGACCATGGAGATATTTGTCTCTGGGTCAAGCTTCAAGCCTCTGTCTTATTCCAGATGATTCCCAAATTCAGTGCTTGGTCTGAGACAGGGTTTTTTAATGTATCATGTGGGCCACTCTGACTATTGTGTTTGGGGTTTTTGTGTCGGGTTTCTGTTGTTTCCTTTTGTTTTGTGTTTTTAATGGAGACCCAGGCTTTCCCCCAGTGAAGACCAAAGGAATCTGCACTTACTTCCAAAGGATCGTTAGTGGCTGTCTAACCCACAGCCTTCAGGGCTATGCCCTGGAATGCATCGAGCACTTCCAACATCACTGTTATCAGTGGGAGGGAGATTCAAGCCCTCCTCAGTTTCTCAAGAGATCAGGCTGAAAAAATAAACACATTATGACTTTGCAAACCTTAACTGATGCAAAGGTCTCACTAAGTCTGAGTAGAGCTACTGCCATATGCAAGCATCTACAGGAGAATGCTTCAGGCTTGAGGAGGAACATAGAGAGAGAAGGGAGCCAAAGGTAGATTAGGTCAAATGTTTCTTCTCTGCTTTGACATACATCCTGCTTTTCAAAATCCAGCTCAGAAAAAAAGCCATCAGTTTCCAGGTAAATAATTCTTGCCAACACCTCTTTTCTTTTCTTTTAACATTTTCATTAAATCAGAGTCACACAGCCCAGGCCAGGTATGATTGTGTACATATTGGGCTCCATAGCCTCTTTCACGAGACTGATCCATGAATAGGTCAATTAAGAAACAAAGAGTCTTTCTACCCTAAAAGGAACATTGGATGAAAGCACACAATGAGGTTCTCATAATTCAGCAAGGTGCTGCACATCAAATGACCACATTAATTAACAGCACACTCTTAATCTGTAGCAAACTGAGGCAAAATATGCATTAACTTTAACGTCATTGAAATAAGTACTCGTCAGCTCTAGTAATTCAATCAAGAAAAGTAAAGACTAGTGCTAGAAATCAAAAACCTTCTGGATAAAACTATACAGGTTTTCATTTTGAGCAGCAATTCAGTATAGTAGTTACCACCAAACTGATAATGCGATGATTAAAGTATCCCAATTCTGCTGCTGCTTCTGAGATCATTGGAAAAGCATGGTTTAATTCAATACGTCTAGGTAATTTTCTGTAATCTCAGTAATACAGCATGGCCTAACATAATCATTTTGTATGATGAGCTTTTTAAACTCACTTGGCCTTCCCTGCCATTTATCTTTAGAATTGAGTAAAAGATTATAGCATGAATTGCCCGATTCTTATTTATATTGCTGCAGGCAGAAGTATAACATAGTACTGTGAAGGACTACAGTGTGACATTGAATAATTGAGGTACCAGGTGAGCAAACTTAGCACTAGAAATACAGAGCACCAGTTCCCCAAGCTATCTCAAAATATAGGACCCCCTGCAGGCTTATCCAAACCCACCCCCAGTGCTCTGACTGTGATATGGGGATGAATGCAGTCATGGCCATTTTGCAGGGTTTAAAACAAATTCCTTTCCCACACATGTGAAATAAGGTGCCACTGAAATAAAAGGAGATTTTATATTCATACCAGTGCAGTGTGCTTATGTGACCTCGAGCAGCTGGTGTGTTTGGTGAGTTTGCACTTCACTGCTTTTTACTCTTTTATCCAAATGGGGTGCTGAGTCACAGAAGATCTTGGTTACTTGCTCAAAGCCATAGCAGATCCTCAATCAGGGAAGAGATTTTTTTTTTTCCCCCAGTGTATCAGCTCTGTAAAAAACTTCTCAGTAGTTCAAAACTAACAAGTTTTGAGCAGGGAATAACCCCATTTAACAACCCAATAAATTCTATGAGATCTAAAAAAAATAATTCATTTCAATACTCATTTGGTAAAGAACAGAATGAGAGAATAAATAATCTAGAGTGAAGCGGGTGAAAAAAATAATGATTATCCATCCCAGTGGCTTCTGTCACTGAGGCCAACAGGGAGATTTCTGCTGACTCCTGACAAAATTACTGAGGTTTCACTCTGACAGTAAATAAACTAGAGGACCAGCAAGGCATGGGCCTGACACCATCTGTACTACTAAACTGGTCCTTGGCATATTTTGGCATAAACCTGCTTGTGCTCTTACAAACAATGCCAAAAGACAGCTTGGATATTAACCTGCACCGGGGACCATATCCAGCAAGTATTTTGGATGTGACCACTATCATTTGGAGGGTAAAAGATTTAGCTGTGTGAATGCAAGCTCTTTTATGTCAGTTGGCCTTCAGAAAAAAACTCTCTAACTAATTATATTTAATAGTTTAGATGTAGTAAGTGTGACTAGGCTTTCCTTTTCTTTCTAGTCTTGCCAAAGCCAACAGTCAGGGCATAGTCCAGACATTGGCAGTGAGATAAGACACACATCAGGGTGATAGCAGTAACAGAATTTGACCATGTAGCTCTCACAAATACAACACAGTTCATTATATTATAAGGAAAACCATTGTTATTCAGAGAGTGTACTGAAGGATACCTAGAAGTAAATAAACCAACAACAACATAAAATGATACAAACAACTAAAGAATGAATAAGCCAATTTGTTTCCATATTAGGGCTAGTCCTCTGTTACTATAAAGCTGACTATACAATAAATATAGTCTTTTTTATAAACACAAACTGTGATATTATGTAAATCCCAAGTATACTGTTAACAACATTAAAATCAGAAACTCTTACTTTAAGCATCACACAAAACCCAGTAGGCTCTAGATGGAAGAAAACACATTGAACAAAGGTCTTCTTGTTTAAGCAATAATCATCAACATGTGGCTTACATATAGTATGTGGCAGCTGCAACAACATTTATATCTCAGTGTGCCTGGTCTTAGCCAGAGCAATAGAAGTGCTGAAAAAGGTAGCATTCCTCATGGATCCACTCCAGATCCCACTGAAGTGAGGGAGAATCTACCCTCCATGCTTTCACACTTTGGCAGCACAGCTAACGAGCAAACAGACCACAGCTATGTAGATCTCTCCCAGCAATCCAGGCACATGAGAAAAAAACTCTATCCCCTCCCTAAAGTCAAGATTTTTAGGGGAAAAAAGTCAGGATTTTCATTGGTCAGTAACTGAATACGAGCAGCTTCAATGTGCTCTTGAGCCCAGAAACCTCCCATGTGCTGAGCTGCATCAAAAGCAGTGTGAGCAGCAGGTAATGAAGGTGATCCTGCCCCTCTGCTCTGCTGAGACCCCACTTCCAGCACTCTATGCAGCTCTGTTGTCCCCAACATAAGAAGGACGTGGAGCTGTTGGAACAAGTCCAACTCTGACATAAAATCATAGAATAGGTAGGGTTGGAAAGGACCTTAAGATCATCAAGTGCCAACCCCCTGCCACACCTCACACTGAATGATGTCACCCAAGGCTCTCTCCAACCTGGCCTTGAACACCACCAGAGGTGGAGCATTCACAACTTCCTTGGGCAACCCATTCCAGTGCATCACCATCCTCACAGTAAAGAACTTCTTTATATCTAATCTAAACTTCCCGTGTTTAAGTTTTAACCCAATACCGCTTGTGCTATCACTACAGTCTCTAATGAAGAGTCCCTCCTTCAGCATCCTTATAGGCCCCTTATAATGTAGATGTCTATCTACAGATAGACATCTGTAAATAAACCAAGATCCATCAGATAAATAACCACGACAAAGGTTGGTTATGGGAGAGACAAGGGAGTATGGTTTTGATTTTTATTATACTTAATATGATGTTGCAAATCATTGTCCCTGCTAGAAATCCTTATAACACGATACCAAATCATCACAGCATGAACCTGAGTCCTGGGCTTGGCTGGTTTACAGGTTCTGGAGAGATCATTAGTTTAAAGATTCTGCTGCTGGGAACTGAGAAACAATGACATCTCTCAGGAAGCAAATCCACCTTTTCACCATTGCATTGCAATCATGATACTCCTGCCCCAATTCAGATCATGCTATGGGGCAAGAGAAGGGAGAAGGCTAGCTGATGTGTTCTCCAAAGAACATGCCTATTGCACCGGATAAGAAGATAAGGACTGGCTCACAAAAAGGAACATTCTACAGCTTCCCAGTGACAGGACTGTGAAAGGTGAGCACTAGCAATTTAAGAGATACACAAGACACATCAAAAGCACAAGTGCTTTTCTATATCCTCAGTGCATATGCGCTAAAGTTGCTAAAAGAGAGCTTGAGCAGGCAGAGTTGCACCTACCTTGCAGTGAAGCAGATTGCAAGTTTATTGTGTTTGGCTTGCTTAGCTTTCCCACAGTAAAAACATTTTGTGTCAACATGAGTCAAGCTAAAACCAGAGATTCTTATTCCTTGATCAGATGCATTCATTCATATGTTTTCTCCTATCTGCTCTACACTGGGAAGTCAATAAGAGGGAAGCAGCAGCAAAGGAGATGATGCTGTCAAACTGAAGAAATGGGAGTCTATATTGTGAAGAAATGAAAAAAATCACACTTGGGAGGGTTGACAGGAAGTAAACCCATTTCCAAGTAGTTTTTGAAAGAATTAGTTCTCTTTTGTCGCTGGGTTTTTTGTTTTAGATTTGATGGCATTTCTGAGATTTCATTTCAAGTTGAGGGTGTCTGTTCTAACCAAAAATATACAGAATTATGGACTCTGTACATCTCTGACCTCTACATTTGATTTGAAACCCCAGGATTCCTTGATATATGATAAATCACTGAAAAAACACACCCTATACCTGATATTAAATCATAAAAGGCATCAAATAAGAAACCCAAGCAATTCCTTGAAAATCTATTCCCTATGGATCAAAAATTAATACTAATTTTCTTTAGGGCCTCAGTACCGTAGTACCATGGCATGCACAACACAAACACAGTTCTTCACTGTTGAAAGTCATCTGGAACATATTTAATGATTAGTGTCATTAGCTGTAAGTTATGTGACAATTTAATACAAATTCATGTGTGTAAAAAATCATTGAGATGGCAGCTCCTGATTTCTGATTTCCAGCTACATTGTCATTTTAAGGCATTTATTCATGCTCTTTGGGTTTGACCCTTATTTGGATGGTAGAAAGTCATGATTAAAGCCATCAAAAAACTAGAAGAAAAATTCAAGGAATACACAGCTTGGGGATTATTTGTTTCTTTGGGCTTTTTTGGGTTTGCTTTTTCTTTGGTTTGGGTTGGTTTGATTTTCTCCAATCAGATGTCCCAAAGAGCAAAGTCCCCCCCCAGAGCTTTTGCCATTGCAGACCATATGCCTCTGTCACTGTAGGGATGGGAGGATGATGTCAGAAACAAAACAGAAGAAGCTCTGGCCTAGGTCAAGAGGGCGCATTTCAAGGGTTTCACTGAGCTCCCACCCTGGCATCAAGCACTCTTTGCAGCCTGTTTCAGCTTCTGTTTTCTTGAGGTGGAAGGAGCTTTCTCTTTCATCACAGCTTAAATCTGAGTTTGGCAGAAAAAAAAAAAAAAAAAACAAAACCAAAAGAGAAGTGCATTTCTCTTTCTCTGGGAAATGTAAACAGCATCACACCCAGCCAGCACCACCAGTTAGTGCAGCAGCAGGGAAGCTCTGCTTTCTATCTGGATTTCACCTCCTGAGTGGCATATACAGAAGAAAAAATAAAATGATGAGTTTGAAAAGGTTCATTCATTTCTCCTGTTGGCACGAAGAGCTTTTTTGTTTTCCTTTATGGCATCTTAAAGATCTCATGTCTGATTTTTGATTATGCAAAAAAACCATTTTTGCTATTTTTGTGTAAAAAAAACGGTCAGAGAAGGGAGCAATGGTTTTAGCATTGTGTCTGAATGATTCCATTAGGTGTATTTAAATGTAAATGCTACCCTTTCACCCTTGAGCCACCTATTCTTACAACCAGCAGAAAGAGAGCATTCATGGTATAATGTCTTTATGAGGACAGATCTTATACTTGATTTCTCATGTGAATCAAAATCTTTTATAACACAGTCTTGCCAGATTAAAAGAACAATATTAGTCTAGTGGCTCAGCAGCCAGATCACTGCTCTGTCACATAGGAGACATGGGTTCAAAGGGATGGCAGAGCGACTTAGCTGGGAAGTGAATGATTGAAGCTGCAGGCATGGAAAGATCTAGTCCTCCCCTCTCACAGAATTGTTTAACCTTGTATTATCTCCTCTCTCAGGCCAGTCAGAGCTCCTTATTGGAAACTGTATCCAGCCACTGCTCCCTTATAGACAGTTATCAGGAGGAGGGCTTGAAACCCCAAGTCTTTCAACCACCTGCATTAGTTTGCAGTTCCGCAGTAGTGATGATTGGCAAGGAGAAGGGATATTTTGTGAACAGGTTTTGAATTTCAAGACAAAGTTTCTTTGACCATCCAGCTTTGCTGATGCTTGTGCACTGAATCAGTGCAGTCAGTTTACCTGTGCTTACGGCACATGGATGTCTGAACTGCACAGCCTGTGAGCAGACAGCATCTGAGACTCTCAGCAGATGTACAATGTGATAATAAGATTGACAGAGAAGCTCAGATCCCGCTATGCCAGCAGAGTCTCACAGAAGCCTGAAGAGCCCTGTGTGCTCTATATTAAGAACTTATTTCTTGAGCAGAGAAAAGTTTTAGTTCATTTTGGCTAAAGAAGTTGAAAAAAGAATTAGCATACGCCAAGCAAAGTGTTGTCTCTTATTTTGGCCCCACTGAATCAAAATAAGGTGTTGTTTCATTCAGCACAGTTTTTTTCCCCTTGGTCTGAAGCATGGTTGCAGGCAGCAGATTTTGGTTTCACATCAGCTCCATGCAACAGCAAATACAGTTTGGAGGATGGCTGTAGGATGGCTGTATTGTGGACTGGTGTAAGCTCAGCACTGCTTGTTACTAGACTTACTAATTTGTGATGCTGCTCAGAGGACATAGTGACAGCGGTTTGTCTTTGTGCAGTGACATTCAAATGCTTAACAAGATGATATTTTTTTCCTTACATTTCAAGTACAAGCCATATTATTTTCTCTTTCTTTATAAGCTGTGTGATACAAGACAGAAATCTGTGTATGCTGCAAGTGCAGGCATCAATGTCAGGCAGTCCAACTTCTCTCACTTCCCCTTCACTTGATACAGAGCATAAGTCTCATTGTGGCACTAAGCACATGAAAACTGAGGGGAAATAGCCTATTATTTTAGGAGGTGGAGGACCAAGCACCTGGAACAGTGAAATACTTTGAAAGCACTTCTATAAATGTTTTAGGCTGTTATATATTAAACAATTAAGAGGTGTTGGTATTTCTATGCCTGAGGGCTTTTAAAACAGGGATGTCTCCTTTAAAGGCACCAGAGTGGAACGTGTATGGTCATGTTCTTTAAAAGAAAAACTACTTCTTTTTTTTCACCCCTTTTCAGCAAGACACCCAAATTTCAGCTGACTTGCTCTTTCAGCAGAGGAAATGAAGCTAGATTATTTTAATGCTGGTCTAAACAGTTTAAAGATTAAAAAAACCCAAACCCTCTAAAGAATAGAATCAGTTACCTTGAATGCTCTACTCAGGTAATTGAGAAAATAGTTTTGCTTTTAACCTTAATGCATTGCTTGTGTACGCTGGACTGTCAGCACCACACATTACTACAGGTCAATCAGTAAATTGCTGATACCAGCTATAACCAACCCTTAAGAAATCCAGTGCCTCTTACATCCTTGCTTCTGTTTTTCCGACAACAATAAATTAGTTGCTGTGCAACATCAAATTAGCATGAGAGACCGAGAACTTTGTACTGACAATTCGGAGCTGAGTACACAGTTAATATTAATTATAGTTAATGAATGCTTAAGTAATTCTTAGAAAGCTCTTCTTCATGCCCTTTATAGTACACGAGAGTGAAATGCAACTTCTTTTAGACAGGTCAACAGACAGCCATGCTCACACACACATGCCCCACACATCTGCAGCTTACATACGGGTACATTCCAAAAAGACAAGCTCTAGGAAACTTCATAAGAGAAACAAGAAAAAAATTATCTACTGGCCTCTATAGCACTAAGTGCACAGATTCTCTGGGAAAACTTTAGTTTCTGTTCTAACACTGGGTAAGATGATAATTCGCTTTTTCACCAAAATGTTTTTCTGACAAAGAGAGAATAAAAACTAAAAGACTTAATAAAATCTGAATATTCTCATCCATGGAAAATGCTTCCTTCAAGTAGCTTGTAAGAAAACAAATACTGGACTTGGCAACTTCCGTGCAGTTTTACCCTCAGAGTAATTATACCAGGCTTTTGCTTTAATCATTTATCTCAGGCAGCCCATCAGATTAACAAGGAAAAAAAAAAAGTATTAAAACTTCATGAGTTACTGGAATCTTCTGGAACCGAAAACTATACAGCTGGTCTGCAACATAATTGGGCATCTTCTATACAAATGTTGATGAGTTTCCAACTATTGTAGTAGCATAGTAAGAAGGCAGATACTGGGCACTGAGCACTGAGCAACTGTTGTCACCAAGCCTTCCCCTCTTGGCTGCAACCCCACTAGCCCAACGAGTAGTTCTGGTCTCCCATTGCAGAAACAAAGGTTGCTTTGGAGAAGCCGGGAAGCCTAAGAACACCATGTAGATTTAGGACTGGATAGGAGGTATTGTGCAGAGGCCATGCCCATTACTCATCCACTGGCAACAAACTCTCTTCCTTTTGTCTGGAGAGACAGTAAACTTTCCATGCCATCTGAAAACAGAAGGCCTTTCACAGAGTACAAGAACTCTGCCATCTCAATCATGTGAAAATATTGTAAACACTTTCCCAGCCCCCATTCAGCTGTCCAAAAAGCAGAGCTAGAAAACACCAAACCAAAGAAAACAAGAAGGGAAGAAAAGGGTGTGTGCGCTGCACACTTTGGTTTCAGTTGTTTTTAACTCTGAATAGGAATTTTGCTTAGAATTTTTTTTTTTTTTTTTTTTTTTTTTACTTAATGTTAGTGAAGACGGTTAAGTAGCTCTTATGGAGAAAATGCAGTTCAAAGCCTATTCCATTTGTTATTTAGAGTGAAAAAATTACAGTGCCCAGCAGCTTCTCTCCAGCAGAACTCTCAGATTTCCTGTCAGCCTCTGCAAGGATAAATTTCAAATGTGCTACAGGACTTGGATTTCTTTTTCAGTGCTTAGGTTGACTCACCCGTATGGACATTTTCTAGGAGGGTGTTCTCTCTAAACATTTAAACACCACAAGTGTTGTATTACTGATGTATCTTAAACACAATAATATGTACAGAATGGGAAGGGGTCCACAAAGAAGAATACATTCAGAGAACACCTGTGTGTGTGTACATGTATTTACAAGTCATGATGCACAAGTATACGTCATTTGCCCAAACTTGTTATACTATTCGTTTTGCCTGATGACCTTTTCTATACAGGTTGTGCTGGTGCAATATACCATTAACTCTGGACAGTTGTTTTTACAAGTGATTTCAGTGCTTCATGTAGTTATGTAAAAGTGATGTAGTCCCTTGCTCAAAAAGGTGTGCTCAGTCAGGGACTACTTTAAATTTCGTAGTAACTTGGAACCATGCCAGCACATTAGCACCCTGATTTTTACTATTTGAAGTATAAGATTTTCATTTAGGTTGGTCAGCTTAACACTGGAGAAGGGCAAAGAAAAATACCTATGCACTTTAGTGGGAAATGCACTTTGTTCCTTTATGTAGAAATCTTGCTTTAGAACAAGATTTCTGGTCCAGTTTGGTCCCTGATCCAATTCTGAAAAGGTCAAGAGGAGGCAAATCTGGAAGTATTCCTGTTCCCTCGGGGCAGACCCCCTGCTCCTGACCTAGGAAAAGCTCAGCTGTCGTCAGTGACTTCCAGAGCAATGTACCACTGCTATCTTGGAGGGTACTTTTTATGAGTATTCAACAAATGGTGTGCACTAGTGGAAGTCAGTCCCTGACAGGCAGCGAGAGCTGACTGCTATAGGAGTGCACCATATAGAGGAGAGGCTATTCTACTCTATTTCCCCTTACTCTCTGTGGGTGCAGTTTGCTGATTGAAAAGGAGACTTTTATATAAGCAGAGGAACATGAGTTTGTAGACCAGTTTTCTATGCAAGTAAAGAGCAAATGTAAAAATGCAAATCAAGTGATGCATGAACCCACGTATGTTCATTCATGCTTGATGCTCTGTTTCTCACGGGGCATATCCTGCCATGCTGCACCTTTGACATCACTTTGTATGCAGGAGTCAATGTGCACAAGCAGCAGATAAATCTGGGAGTTCACTATACTCTTGGATGTTCCTCAGACCTTTCTTGAGTTTGATTTTGGTGTGCACATTTGGCATCTTAGGATATTATGCTCTGGATTTTGCCCTACAAGAGGAAAGGCTATGCCTTCTCCTGTGCTAGAGATACACTCCTTTATGCTGGTGAAAACAGCAGCTACTCAGTAAGTTAACATTCCTGTTCCTGATTTAAGTAGAATTCAAGGACCATAATGAATGAGAAGTTATTACCAAGTAGTGCTAGAAGTGGCACATTGGAAGAGCAGGTTCTCACATCTCTCAGTATAAGTATACACATTATGCATCAGTCTGGCCTATTTAACAGCTTGAGAAGTTCAGGACCTGAATTCCATACCCCCAGAATATAAGTGTATATTCGTGTGCTTAGTCAGTCTTTCTATACACACACTAAGAACACAAGATCATAGGTTAGTTGCCAATAGCTGAAGCAAGGGCTGATAAACTGATTGATGTTTTAAATTCACAGATACATTCCTTGGGCCTGCCTTGCACATGCTATCTTGGTACTTGCCTCCTCCCCTTTCCATTTTATAAAAAGAAACTGCAATAAATTAGAATTTTATGAGACTTCAAATAAAAGTCTTCACGAAAATTGAAAACAAGACATGGATGTAGAAGCATATGGAAGGTTTATGAGAGATCCTAAGTCAATAAAAACCCTGTCCGACTCTTTCTATTTCTTTACAACCCAAAACTTACAAGACACAGATGCAGAAGTTTGCTGTACTGTACAGTACTGGTATATCTTTCAGCAAAGAGACATAGTTTTCTTACTCATTCCTCTGATGCAAGGCAGCTCAGTAAGAACTACTCTTAAGATCCACTTTCTGACTTTCTTTATAAAATAATTCAAAGTTGTACATGGAAATGAGATACCTTTCTGCTTTGATCCTTAGCATAATGGTAACCAAGCAGAAGTGACTTCCTAGCCTTTCATACAGTTTTCTTTAGAACTAAACACTGGACCCCCTGAATTCTGTAACCAGCATTGTAAGTGTGTTATGGGATAAAAGCAGTTCTGTTTAATCTAAATTTTCATCTTTGCTCCAGACCTCAAAGTGATTAATTCTGGTCACTGTATACAGTTTTACTTCAAGGGTTTTTTTTTCCACTACTTCTCTCATCCTTACCACTCCCCCCTTCCAGAATGGTGTGGATAAGGGATTTTGTTTAGCTAAATGGTAGAGTGCCTATTAAGGACTGGTTTATTTTGTTTTTAAATACAGTACTCTACATTCCACATATTTCTACCAGACACAGTGGTTTGGAACTGAAGAACACAGAAAGGGATGAAATTTGGATCTGGCTTGAAATGACTGCAAAATACTTGAATAACTTTTAGATTTTTCTTCTCTGAGATGACTCAGGTTTCGGGGCTAAGCTATGGGGATATTTGACATCAGATGTTAGAAGTGACAATCCTGTAGAATGTTTTGTTCTATAAGAAAAAAAGTAGGTTCCATGCTCAGTACCCAAATAAGGCCTAGGAACTGCTAATTTTCATTCACAGAGAACAGAAATTATACTAACCAGTGACAGACAATATTATATTGGCTTAGAAGTATACTTCTTTTACATTCCTGCTAAACTGATCAGTTGTGACATGGTTAATACCTGTAGCCATTAAATCATCCTTGCTTCTCATATCCAGTTAAAACTGAATTTAAAGTGCATGCAATGGGATTTGCTCATCATGCCCCATCCCCCAGCTGCCAAACAATTCTGAAAAGAAGGTGAGAAAACAAAGGTGAAGACATCCCATATCACAGTAAAGGAGGTGTATTTATAGAACAGACACGCTCATGGTCAGGGGAGGTGGTATTCCTACAGAGAAGCTGTTACAAAGGCTCTGTGCTTGTAAGATTCACTTCAGCATGGAAATAAGAATGGAAACAACATCAACAGCACAGAGAGACACATCTAAAGAGACTTAGGGGTTTGCATCTTTAGACAGAATCTTGCTGAAACTCAGGAGACCTCTTCTGAGTATGCTGTGACTTAATCACCCTGGAATATCATTCTTCCAAAGGAAAAGGAAAAACAAACACAAAAAATATTGTGACACATAATTCATTAAAAGCTGTTGTTTGCATTATGTCTTACAAAAGTTGAGTAGTTGGGTCTTCTATCATTACAGAACACTGAAGAGAGAAGAGCTTTTCAGATCTTGAACTGGATTGTGCCTGACTTCCATTTTATTACTGTTTTGAATATCCCTTGATTCTTTCTCTTTATTTTGTTCCCAATCCCTGGTTCCCTGTGTGCAGTCCCCCTGACTTACTGAAGACGTTCTCCTCAGGTATCTGTAGAGAGGGTGAAACATTACAGTTTTCAGATATCAAAGAAGGTATTAATAATTATTCAAAGGTAGGCCATCTGAAAAACTCAGCTATTGAACAAATATGAACTCTTTCCACTTCCCTTTATGCCATAAAGGATGAACTTAAACAGGTTAGCAGATTAATAGTCTACAAAAATTAACTTTACTTTGATGTAGGGCTTTGAAAGTAATGATAAAAAGTGTATTTTCATTTATTACAATAGCTGTAACAAGTTCTGACTTTTTTCATAGTCTATTCATAATGGATATTGTCTCACCCTCATTATTTTGCCACACAAAATACTCGTACCTGAGTACTGTCACAATAAGAGCACTATAGAGAAGATCAATCAGTCCCGTGAGTCTCTTAAGGTCTTCTGGATCACAGTCCCAAGCAAACACAGGAATCCTTGCGAAGCATCATGCCGTCAGACTTCACAGTTTTCTACCATGGCATTAGGGGGCAATGAGTCTCTTTCCAAGGCACATAGTTCTCCTGGGTAGGGCACAAGGGACTAGCACTCCATTCAGCTCTAAGGAGTTTCCCAAAAGGAGGATGGCTAGAAGATCACTGTTGTGGATTTTTCTCACTATTTCCTGAGGCAAATCTTGCCTCTATTCCTCCTCTCTCTCTCCCTCCAGTTTATGCTGCCTGCTGCCCCAAACGTCTATATTCCTCCGTTCCGTATGAGAGATGTAAGACAAATCTAAACACAGCTGTAAAGTTCTAAAATCAGCATCAAAGCTCAGTAAAAGCAAGAGGGAAAAACAATATGCTTTGTTAAGCAATAGTGCTTCAGATCTCAAAGGGTGTGGATGGATGATGGCAGAGCGGTGGATGTGGTCTACCTTGACTTCAGCAAAGCATTTGACACAGTCTCCCACAGCATCCTCATAGCTAAATTGAGGAAGTGTGGTCTGGATGATCAGGTAGTGAGATGGACTGCGAACTGGCTGAAGGACAGAAGCCAGAGAGTTGTAGTCTATGGGGCGGAGTCCAGTTGGAGGCCTGTATCTAGTGGAGTGCCTCAAGGGTCAGTATTGGGACCAGTATTATTTAATATATTCATCAATGATTTAGATGAGGGAATTGAGTGTACTGTCAGCAAGTTTGCTGATGACACTAAGCTGGGAGGAGTGGCTGACACGTCAGAAGGCTGTGCTGCCATCCAGCAGGACCTGGCCAGGCTGGAGAGTTGGGCAGGGAATAACTTGATGAAATATAACAAGGGAAAGTGTAGAGTCCTGCATCTGGGCAGGAACAACCCCAGGTTCCAATATAGGTTGGGGAACGACCTGTTAGAGAGTAGTGTAGGGGAGAGGGACCTGGGGGTCCTAGTGGATGGCAGGATGACCATGAGCCAACACTGTGCCCTTGTGGCCAAGAAGGCCAATGGCATCCTGGGGTGTATTAGAAGGGGGGTGGTCAGTAGGTCGAGAGAGGTCCTCCTTCCCCTCTACTCTGCCCTGGTGAGACCACATCTGGAATATTGTGTCCAGTTCTGGGCCCCTCAGTTCAAGAAGGACAGGGACCTGCTGGAGAGAGTCCAGCGCAGGGCAACTAAGATGATTAAGGGAGTGGAGCATCTCCCTTATGAGGAAAGGCTGAGGGAGCTGGGTCTCTATAGTTTGGAGAAGAGGAGACTGCGGGGGGACCTTATTAGTGTATATAAATATATAAAGGGGGAGTGTCATGAGGATGGAGCCAGGCTCTTCTCAGTGGCAAACAATGATAGGACAAGGGGTAATGGGTATAAACTGGAACACAAGAGGTTCCACTTAAACTTGAGAAGAAACTTCTTCTCAGTGAGGGTGACAGAACACTGGAACAGGCTGCCCAGGGAGGTTGTGGAGTCTCCTTCTCTGGAGACATTCAAAACCCGCCTGGACACATTCCTGTGTAACCTTATCTAGGTGTTCCTGCTCTGGCAGGGGGATTGGACTAGATGATCTTTTGAGGTCCCTTCCAATCTCTAACATACTGTGATACTGTGATACTGTGGTTAGACAATGAAAAGAATACCCCCTTTTAGTTCTGTATATGAAAAGCATTACCTAACATCCTCACTCAGAACCCCACTGTCGTTGTTTAAACCTAACCAGGCAGCTCGTTCACTCACTCCCTCCTTTCCTCCCCCCACTCCCAGAGAGATGGGAAGGAGAATTGAAAGAATGTAATTCCTACAGGTTGAGATAAGAACAGTTTAGTAACTAAAGTATAACACAAATCACTACCACTACCACCAATAATAATAATGATAAAGGAAATAATAAGGGAAGAGAATACAACACCTCATGACATGTCAACCGATACCTCGCCCCCACCCAGCAGTGAACTAGCCCTTCCGGGAACTCTCAGTTCTACATCCTCGGGCATGACATGCTGTGGTATGGAATATGCCTTTGGCTAGTTTGGGTCAGGTGTCCTGTCCCTGCTTCCTCCCAGCTTCCCCTCCTCCCTGGCAGAGCATGAGGCTCAGAAAGTCCTTGGTCAGGCTAAACATTCTGACCAGCAACTAAAACCATCAGTTTTATCAGCACTGTTCCCAGGCCAAAGTCAAAAACACAGCGCTGCACCAGCTACTAAGAAGAATTAAAAATGACTGCTACTGCTGAACCCAGGACACCCACTGTTTATGAGGTGATGAGAAAAGAATACAGCTCCCTCTTGTCTGTAGGGCATCTCCACTGCCCTGCAGGAAAGTATTTTGCTATATTTCAGATGTATTGAACCTTCCAGACATTAGAAAAACAAAACACGCACTGTACGCTCTGGAGCCATCACCGCTCTTGGTCAGCTCATAGGTTTGCCAGGGTTACAGAAAACACTCTTTTACATCACAAGTCTAACCTTTAGGCTGTTTTACCCCTCCACAGGAACCTGGAAGGATTTAAACAGATTTATCAAACCAGAAATAGAAATATTTATGTTTGGAAACATTGGTATTTCTAAACATTTCTTATTTCTCTCCTTCCCCACAGATACCGATTCCCAGTCTTTGAGCCATGAGAAGTGGTTTAGAAGTTACTTCTCAGGAAAAATGTTTGCCTGCTAAATCATCCCCACCCCCTTCACAAAGTTAAGGCTTTCTGCTGCACTATTGGTGTTACTACTATCACTATGTATGTGCATGCATATAATGTGTATTTATATGTTTGCATGTTACATATTCATTTTTTCCCTATACAAGTCAGCACTGTTTTTAGTTTTACAGGCATCACTGTTTATAGTCAGTATGAATCCTTATGATGATCTAATATGATCATCTATTTAATGCAAGCTACAGAATTCACCATTTAATGACACCCTGATCTCAGTATAGAATCACAGAACAGTTTGGGTTGGAAAGGACCTTAAGATCATGCAGTTCCAACCCACCGCCATGGGCAGGGATGCCTCATATTAGACTATGAGGACCCTAAACCATGGTGTTGGCACAGCAATAAAAGGTTTAGGAATTTAAAAGAATACTGAAAGGCACAACAAGATATTTTATTTCTTACCCTAAAAGGTCCCCGAGTGGGCAAATCCGTCTCTACATGTACTCCTGTGCAGCAGGATGAATGCAGCCAGAAATGTGTGTGGTAATACTGCTACTCTTCAGCAGGGTGAGGGTTTACTCTTCTATCACAACTGCATATGAAACACTTTTTGCTGTAGCTGCATTTCAGTTGAGACTTTATATTTTGCTTGATAACAGGGTGGGCAATGCTCCATATTGCAAGCATGAACAGTGAATGGGGAATACTGTAAATGCTGAACTACTGTTATCATATATTCCATGGAAATGGGAATGGATTAGCAATTATCACATCGTACAGTCCTCACTTCGGATTACAACAGAGAAGAGCTAAATTTAAGACTAAACGACACAAACAAGTTCTCTCCTGAAGAAAGGCTACAACTACAAAAGCATAAGCTTTGTTCTTCCTACTAGGTTACTCACCAGGAGACAGACAATAACCCAGCAGCCATAGTATGTTATTTAGCAATAAAGAGATGGGGATCACTGCCTGCAATTCTCCCTCTGTACAGGCCTTGCTGTTTATCCTAACACATACAGAAAACCTTCTTCCATGTAAGAGGCATCAGCTTAGCACACAGAATCACCTGGGCCACCCCTGCACTTCATAGTTTGTTCAGGGGACTGGACATGGCGATAGGAATGAAGACATATGAGTTATTTATCAACAAAGGCAGCTTGATGCTCCTACACTGTCAACAGAAGGCTCTTTAGAAACAACAGGGTAGGAGCAAAAGACATTGTAAGGTCCAGGCAGGGAACATATTGGTATTTTAGCTGATGCTCAATAAAACAAAAGCAGAGGAATAAGAAGAAAAACAATGCTTATCTCTTGGTACATAATAACCCCTGTATAGTGCCGTATTTCAGATTCTGCCCTGGGTGAGTGTTCCAGGCCATCAGCCAAATAAATTTGTGATTTAAGCATTCCAGAAATACACACACTTTCTTCAAAATTATTATTTCCTTTCCATTGTGTAACCTACTCCCTCCACCAGAGATGGGCTTTGCAACTACAGGTTCCCTGGGACTGTTTCCCCATTCATGACATTATACCATGAGCGGCTTATCTTTGTGAAATGCCTGGAGGTCAGCAGAGATAAAAAGGAAAACACACACACACACCACACTTACCTCCTCTCCTAGAGCTTGGCCAGGCTTGTAGCTCTCAGCCTGACTTGTGCTGTTAGACCTAGTCTGAGGCCAAGCAAATTCCAACCCACTCCTCTTCCTAAGGCTCCCATTTATTTAAACACATAGAACCAGAACCTCCTGAAGCGCTGCTGCAGCTTAAGCAGCTTATAAAACAATTCTGCTACAGGTGCCAATTAAGAATGTGCAGTGTGGAACTTCAGGCTGCAGAGGGGCAAGAGCAATGCTGCAGCCCTTTCTGGAGATTAGAACTGGCAAAGGCAACCCTCAGCTGCTCTGTGACTTAAGAGACCATTAGCTGCAATTGTTGCATAAACTTAATAACAATCAATTTTTACTGAAGCTGTCCCACTGTTCTATTATCTGTCATTAATTTCCCATATGTTGCCCTCACTACCACTCTGAGGCTGGGCTCAAGTTACAGACTTTGATCAGATTTCTTTACAAGCCAGGACATTTGCTGGCTTGCTTACTAGCGTGAGGCCCAAGCAAAACAAATGAGATTTGGTGACTTTCCAGTGAGTGAGCACCAAATCTGCATGATCCAGGGTTGGTTTTTAAAAGTTTTAGATTTTTAAAGTAGAAGTTCTTTCATTATTTCAGGGGTTTTTCTTAAAGAAAAAACAGCTGCTGTATGGTACTCGCTCATACGTTGCAGCATCCCCTTGCTTACTATAAAGCAGAGCTTTTTGTTCTGTTTTCTTTATGCTAATGATAAGGCAATAGTTTCTTGGTTATCTCTATTTCTAATCACAGATGGGCAAATGCACCAGTATATTTGGAAAGAAAAAGCTGATGAGAAGGATAATCAATAAACCATTTTTTTTCTAGTATTTGCATTAGATAAGGAAGTCTAGAGTTTGCTGCTCATTCCAGTTTCATGTGAAATCCTCCTCTCATTCAAATCTCACTTCAAGAAACATTTCTTACACTGTTATAATCTGTGAGCCAATAGAAAATAATTGAAATTGTAGCGCCCTTCCCTCCAAGCCTTAAAAATAAAATAATGAATACCTGAATAATCACTGATCCTCTAATTAGATCCTGGGCTATTTAATTCCTTTGTCATCATTATTTTCTCGGCACATCTGAAATGCATTTTAAAAGCTTTAGGACAAGGACTATTGTAAATTGCCAAGAATTCTACAATTCTATGAATATCTGGGGGCCTTATGAGATGCTAAAGTAGAGTTTCTAAAGTAATTTGACACTGAAGGACCTCCAGACCTTTGAAAATCTCCCATTTTATGCTCCTCACCACACATGCACAGAAACTGAAGATAACAAAAACAGAGTCCAAGCACAAGACAAAATTGAAATACCAGTATTAGACGTTATGTTTCAGGTTTAGTCAGCGTAGCAGGCTAGTAAGCAGTAATTTGAAAAGGATGTTTATGTCTTGCCTGTCCTTAGCTGGTGCAAAGACATTCTCCAGGAGTCGCTTCATAAATCTAAGCACAGTTACAGGAATTGTAACTTGAAAGTTATATGAATGCTGCATATAAACATCATATTGTCCACATTGCTATTATTATTATTAGCACTTACCAAGGTAACCAAGCACAAGGCCCCCCAGAGTTAAGCACGTACATAAATACAGACAAATACGTTGTGTTCTGGACACCACAGAGCTGAAAACTGTGGCTTCTGACTGCTGGGAGTATGCTTGCATATTGGGATCCAGAGCTTAGGGAAGCAGAGAATACAGACACCTCAAAGGGAGGGATGAGTGGGAGCTGCCCAAATTAGCCATTAGGAAATGCAGAAGATATTGGGATGACCTTAAGCCTCTCTGGAATTTAGTTGCCTGTCTCAAGGCAGGGATCTCCACATTCCTCCACTACCCAGGCCTCCTCTACCAAAACTAAGAGTAGTGGCTGCTGGTTTGTAGAATCATGCTGCAACCAGAGCACTCCCTCAGGCTGAAGGAAGTTTGGGCTCTGCTCTCTCTAGGCATGGAGAGCTCTGAACCTGTATTATCCACACCTGTGTTAAAAGCTATCCAACTTTAGGTTATCCTGCTCTGGAAAGTTCTTCCTCTTCCTTCGAAAGCTGTTTCTTTTGGCATGCTTAGGAATTGAGCCTAAGGAAATTAACCTAACCTAAACATCTTATCAACTCTCTTTTATTTTTGTCTTTCACATTTAATCTTCTTAAAGGGACAATTTATTCACTATCTGAGGCCATTTACAAAGTAATAGTAAGAATTTCCTTACATATTGCACCATCGCTGTGTCTTAAATTGCATATGCTTTCCCACAAAATAAAGTTTGATGAAGAAAAGGTTAAATAAATGGCCCAACATAATGAAGAAGAAGAAACTGACATAGCCAACCCACTTCAAGACCTTAAAGCATTCTGCAGAACCCAGCAGCTCATCCCACCAAACCACTGGGCTGTCCTTTTTCTTGTGTTTGCTTAACAATTTATGACACAGAGAGGAAGGGAAGGAGATTGGAAGAAGGGAACAAGTGAGGAAGAAAGCAGAAAGACTCAGTGACAAAAGAAAACAGTTCAAATAGGAAAAGACAGATTTGTGAGTCATTGGCAAAAGTACAGTTGTTCAGTTATTATACTCTGTGGTAGATTGAACAGAGAGTGTAAAGAGGGGAGAGGAGACTCCACACACAGATCTCACTGAGATTCCTGCAGCAATCAGAACTACTGCAGAACTACCAAATAACCACCAGCCACCAAAAAGCTGAGAGAGAATATGAAAAATTAGGGGAGATAGTTGGGAAAGAACAGTCACAGGAGCCAAGAAAGGGCAAGATTTCAAGGAGTCAATGGGGTGAACAGCATTAAGAGGAAGCGATAGGTAAAGAAAGATGAGGTTGCAGAAGAGACCTGTGACTGCATCAGGAAAATCCCAGTGGGGAATTAATTACACACTATGGGTTTCTGTGTTTGGATACAAAAGCTTTACAAACCAGATTGCTGGCAAAACTTCATGAGTCCCACATTGGAATAATTAAAAGTTGTTCACTGAAGTTATTTTTTGTGGGCATGTTTGGATAAGAGAGTGGAGATGTTGAGCACAGTGCAATGCATGCCAAAAGTCCTATTATGTGCCTGTCATTACACTATGCCATACTTGGAAATATGTTCAAAAACTGTGGTAGAGAGTCCTTATTGGCTTCACACTTGAAGGACAAACCAGTGCTATGCATTTCAGATCATAGCTCTGGTCCTGAGCCATTTTCCTGAGGAGGGGGCCCTCTTGATTCAGTCCATGCAGGGAGGGAGATGTTTGCTCTGTGTCAGACCTTGGAGCAGGCATAGAACTGTCTAAACGTGGTATTCATATTCAGAATTCATACATATATATTCTACAGGTACAGGGGTGTAGAAGTCAACAAAAGGTTATATCATGTGGTGACCTTCCTATATCTGATGAAATGGGGTACTCATGCCTAATATACCTTCGCAGCTGAAACAGGCTGGCAAACCAGATAGTAAAATATTACAAGCCATTGGAAAAAAAACACCCCACTCCATGTTTGTTTTCTTGCACTGGAGTTCCTCAAAGGACCAAGCTGGGGGCTTTTCTGAATGTTCCCTCACCACAGGATTTTTTCCTTGAAAAACCACATAGAACTAAAGTGGCTGTAAAGGGAGACAAACAATACAAAACAAGGTCTGAAACAAGAACTGTGAACAAGAAACTTCAAAGGAGAGAGAAAACACCTTTTGATGTATCAGGCCCAGAGTCTATCATTGCTTCTGTGGAAAACTGATAGATATCTAGCCAAATCCCAACTTCTCCAAACCAAACAGTAGGTATATGGCTTGAAGTGGCTGAAGCAACCTAGAAGTACTGCAACAAACAATTGTCACAGACTGGTGGTCTGCCAGGGATCATCTCCTGGGAACTGAAAAGCAAAGCACATACCCAATTTGTCAACTGTTCTCTTGTCAAACCATACACACAGTACAACATTGCTTCTCCCCTGCAGTAGACCTATGCCAGCAACTTCTTCCTCAAGAAATAGCTCAGATGCTAGACTGCAATGCTGTCAGAGCCAGGACTTGTCTGGAGTTTGCAGAGACAGGAACGCCCTCCAGCTGCACCTATAGAGCTCTGTTACACCTCTGTTGTTATGGATGTAATTTTGTACATCAGAAAAACTGATCATCTCAGTAAACTCAATCTTTTTTATTTGTCTAACATTGGAATCTGAGACTTCTGGGGTCAATTATGACTCCCTGGATCCAGGCAAACTGCTTTCTCTGACACTTCTCCTTACTAGTTTTAAAAATGAGATAAACATCTATAATAAATACCCACAAAACCAACCACTTTGCTCTCTTTGAGATTTTACCTTGAAATGCTCCTTTTCTGGAATATCCATTTAAAACCTTAACTTCAGTGTGATTACCACACATAGGCTGTGCTGATCTGTATCTCTTCATTTGTATTCCCCCCTCTTGTCTGTCTCCATCTCCTGACTCTTTGTTGTATGTTTAGACTGTGAGCTCTTTAGCTCTTCAGTGAAGAGATTGTTTTTACCTTCAGCTGAAGCACTAAGCTAATACAGAGGATCAACAGGGAAGACAAAACAAAGCTTTGCTTTGTTTATGAATGACTATGCTTTTCATGACATGTTGGAGTTCATTGTGCACAAATAGGAGGAATATTATTTGAACAAAAGACATTAGACATCAATCTGAATTTTAAGCTACAATGCCCATAATAAAAAATGATTGCAAATACTTTGACCTCTTGCTAAAATTTGGGACATCTTAAGAATAATCTCTAAATGCTTTTTACCCAGCATGTGTCATAAACACCACTCCCAGAGAAATACTTTCAACTTCTCTCTTCTCAACTTCTCCTACCTGGAAAGAAGTATTGATTTTGAAAGCTTCAGAGGCCACAGACTCAGAGTCAGATCATGTTCTCTTTGGCAGGTCTGTAAAGCCACAGCAAGGCCACTGACCAAAGCTGAGCTTCAGGGAAGAAAAACAGTATACAACACTTACATTGGTCCCATGCTTTGTTATATTCTCACCTCCCTTCATAACTGCTTTAAAACTTAATCCCAGAATACCCAGCAGTGTCTGTTATCCTGCACACTGTGACCGGCTGGTGCTTATATGGGCTCAGGAGCAGTATGGAGCCACGTGGGAGCACCCAGGCTGGTCAGTGGCTCCCTTGCACTACCAAGGGGCTGTCAGCAGAAACGGCAGAAGTATCTCAGATACAGGGCGGGCTGAGGGAGCTGGGTCTCTTTAGATTGGAGAAGAGGAGACTGAGGGGTGACCTCATCAACGTTTACAAATATGTAAAGGGTGAGTGTCAGGATGATGGAGCTAGGCTTTTCTCAGTGATGTCCAGTGATAGGACAAGGGCTAATGGGTGTAAACTGGAGCATAAGAGGTTCCATGTGAACATCAGGAAAAAACTTCTTTACTGTGAGAGTGACAGAGCACTGGAACAGGTTGCCCAGGGGGGTTGTGGAGTCTCCTACGTTGGAGATATTCAAGGTCCGGCTGGACAAGTTCCTGTGTGATGTACTCTAGGTTACCCTGCTCTTGTAGGGGGGTTGGACTAGATGATCTTTTGAGGTCCCTTCCAACCCTTGGGATTCTGTGATTTGATGAAGTTGCCAGCAACAGGATCTCTGCTGCATCTTACTTAATTTCATGCTGCAGAAATACAAGTTACCGTGGTAAAAGAGTGGGAGATTCCCAAGCTGGGTCTTTGGGGGTTTTCACTTCTTGCTAGGAGGGCCTGGGCGTAGTTTACACAGATTGGCTGATGGGCTTCCACAGCCAGTTTACAAAAGTCTCTCATTCCAAAATATGTGCAATTTATTTGAGCTGACAGAGGATAAGAATCAACTGTCTGCTTCCCATTTAATAAAAAGCATAGGCTGAAAGCAGAGCTCTGCCAGCATATCTTGTTTACCCAAAAATGCTTGGCATTAAACGTAAAATTGGAAATGAATTCATCTGATTATTTCCATTTTGAAGAATTAACTGGTTTGGGGGAAAGGTTTGTCTTAAGCAGTCCCTGCTTATGGATGACTAATTGCAAATACATTCCTCTGAAGAATACAAAAATGCTTGTGACACCCAGCATAGGACGTAGCATTATCAGTTTGGACACCAACGTTGGGAGTATCCTCTCATGGGACTTATTTCAAAACAGAAGGAAATTCATTTAAGCTGGCTGCATTATGCCTATACAGCTGAGAAGAGCTGGCCATGTTGTGCAATTCTTATCAAGGCCATATGAAGTGCTTAACAAATGCTTGTAGTAAATTTGCTCCTTTCCCTCCAAAAAGATAATGATATAGCAGCATGGATATTTCCAACTTTCTAGATGTAAAGGTATGTTGAAAACAGGATCTCTCTGTGGTATGAACATAGTGAAAATTAAGAAAATGGAATCAGATACCCTGGGCTAATATTTTTTTGAGGAAAACTCTCCATTCTAGCACCAAACCCAGGTCACTTTGGATTAAGAGAACTCTCCTCAAAACAGCCCATTGGGCAGCATCCTTTTGTTTGACTGCTGCTTCTTTGCTCCATTCTCATCAGTTCGATCTCAGCTTTCAGTGTTTTGAGGTTAGCCCTCTCTTGCAGCTGGTTCAACAGCTGCTGCCATTTCTAGAGCTGGCAAGTGCCACCCTGGTACTCAAAATGCTGGTTCTTTTTCCTACTGAATTTCAGAAAGGTGCTGCAGAGTCCTCCCTCCACTGTGTGTCAGCACTGTGCAAGTTAAACCAACACATGTCCCCCATTGAACATTTAGCTCTTCCTTTTTCACTTCAACAGAAACATCGCCATGCTCATGTACCCTGTGAACCTACCTGCAACATTACAGTGTGTGCAGCTTAAACTTCCCTTTCCTTTCAGCTACATCTGAATTGCATTTCTACTTTTTTTAAATGGACTAACCCAGCAACCCAAAGGAAAAAATACATTCAGTGGTATCCAGGAAGTCAGTAAACATCCCAGGATGATTCTGGGCTGCCCAGCAAGCATTGCTTCTCAGGCTTCACACAGCCCATAGGCAGGGACAACCCAGATGCCTTCCCTCCAACCCAGCCAGTGCAGGAGCAGGTATCCAATAATTAGCTGAATCACTACACACTTGCTCTCTATCACTCAGTTCAGATCTCTTTACGGAGCAGATTGAGACAGGAATGAGAAGCTACCCCACCTGGGTGAATAACATTAGGGTGCCCAAAACACTGACTTCCTTAGTCTGTGTTCTCCATTAATTAGGGTGAACAGGGAGAAACCAACTCCACAAAACATGACTTTAAACTTGTTAAGTAGTTTTAAAGGACAGATCCCATGAAATGCAATAATCACTCTCCGTGATAACATAACGATGAGATGGTGTTTTGCAGGAAAATGAACAAATATAGGTAGAATTCTAGGGGGGAAAGAGCATATTATTGTAAATATAGCCCATAAAAGAATATTACAGGCAAAAAAAAACACCCTGGAAAATGTTACATTCCCACCCGCAGAGATGCAGATTCTCAGTCTAATGCTGATGTGACAATTTCCACATACTCTTCTTTCTTGTCCTTCCCACAGCAGTGCAAACACCAGTGCTTGCCTTCTCTCCAACAGCTGTCTAAGGCAATGCAGGATCACCAGTACTGTTCTGTTTCAGTTCCTGGAGGCTCCCTGCTCTGGCAACTTGCCACACTTCCTGAGAAACTCATGTCTTGCCCTAGAAGCTGAAGAAATATTCCCTATCTGAACTGTTAAACTTTCATTTCCTATCTAATGTTGTCTCAACATGAGCAGTATTTTAAAGTCTATTTTGATGTTTCCTCTTTTTTCTTCAACTCTCTGAAAGACGTTATTTTGGACTGAAAGGTACAAATGAGCACAAACAGTGAGAGTTCTTTGCTATGGCAAATAGAAGCTTTTAAAACAAGATATTTAAAGTTTTCTTTCCATTAAACTATAGAAAGTAATTAACCAGGAAGTGCAAACAGCAAATGTGAACACAACAGAATAGGCTGTTTTCATCCCAGATCAAAAGGAAAAGAGTAGGAGTAATAACTTTCTCAAAGGAATTTGTCATGTGTTATTTGCGCATATCTTTCACATCTTGTTCTTTCACAGCTTATTAGACCCTGCAGTTGAAGCCACTTTCTTCAACTTCCTTCTGTGATGCAGACCAAACTATGTCACCCACAGCTGTGTTTTTATCTCACTGAATCACAGAATCATGGAACAGTTTGGGTTGGAAAGGACCTTAAGACCATCCAGTTCCAACCCCCTGCATGGGCAGGGACACCTCACATTAGGCCATGTCACTCAAGGCTCTGTCCAACTTGGCCTCGAACACTGCCAGGGATGGAGCATCTACTACTTTTTTGGGCAACCTGTGCCAGCACCTCACCACCCTCACAGTAAAGAACCTCTTCCTTATATCTAACCTGAACTTCCCCTCTTTCAGTTTGAACTCATCACCCCTTGTCCTATCACTACAGCCCCTGATGAAGAATCCCTCTCCAGCATCCTTGTAGGCCCCTTCAGGTACTGGAAGCTGCTCTGAGGTTATCGTGCAGCTTCTCTTCTCCAGGCTGAACAGCCCCAGTGTATCCTGTGTCCATATGGGAATACTAAGGTTTTCACTGGGGACTTTTTTTGGTTGGGTTTGTTGGGGTTTTTTTAATTATCAATACGTTGTCTAGAATAATTTCTACATCTGCTCCCCACATTACCAAAAATGTGCACTGGTGCTGGATTCATCTCTCTTGATGTGGCTGCTACTGACACCTTTCAACACCTGTAATAGTGCTAAAGTGTTATCTCATTAAGAAGTGCAGGCAAAAAAAAAAAGTGACTGTCACCTCCTCACCATTACCACTGCTAAAGAAAGCAGCTTGGTAATCAGTGTTCATTCACAGAGAAGAGCAAATGTGTCCTAATATGTTCATGGACATGATGTCACCTGTAGTCTTTTTCTATAGTTTCTGCTTTTTCATTTATTTCTCTCAAATCAATTTTCTTTAATCAGCTTTGTGCTGGGAATGTGACTTGGAGCCGGTCCTGTCACCTATGGAGAACATGCATCTGAAGACCCCTTGTGGCACCATGTCAGAGTTAAACAGAGACCCCTAGTAACTGCAGCCCTCAGCAAACCATTTATGGCTAACACATTGTCCTGTGTCACATAGGCGTAGGTAGTGTAAGACCATTTCCTTCCCCTGCCTCACCCTGTAGTTGAATGGGTGGGGATGTAAACAGCAGGCAGAAGGAAGCTACAGTCTTCCTGAGAAATAACTGGTTGATTTGTCTTGAAGCAGCTACCATGAAAGGCACTGGGCAGATACACAGCCACTCATGAGGAATTAGGGACTTAGTCATTGATAGTTTTAACCACAATGTAAAAGTTTGGAGTGATGGATGCAGAGGTGCTAAGCTAAAGTCTCCACTACTTGTTTATTTTTATCAGTTTTCTAAGTCTTTGAAAGGGCTCGTTTTAACTGGCAATGCTAATGATCTGGTTCGTGTCATACAAGCTGGAGGCATTCAGAAAAGTTACTTTCCTGTGCTACTTCATCTCTAAATGTGCTAGGTGCTGAATCACAATGCCTCTCTGTGAATGCAGTTCCTGTCTTTTGAAAAAGCTGGCTCAGCAGAAATAAAGATACCTATTTAAAAACAAATTTGCCGTGTTTTCAGGATCCATTGAGGACAGTAGGAATCCACCTTTTAGTACCAATGAGCTCTGGTTTGGGTGCTGAGTGCTGGATCACAACCTCATTTTCACAGTGCTTTCCTTTCTCTCACATTGTACAGTACAAGACACAAGAGGTCAGTTGCACAGGCATTTCCAGGTACATGCCTGGTCAGTAATGATTTGAACTGTGGGCATCACAGCCTGAATAGCAGTAAAGTTCACCAAGCTGTGCCTCCACTACTGTTTCAGTTTGTCTTTCAAGGAATAGCAAAGAAGAAAGTTAACAGTTGTCAGTCTTCTCTGTTAAAGGCTGATCTACTCACAGCCCACTGTGCTACTATTTTTCATAAGCTTTATTCTCAAATGCTCTATTTTGTTTTCCTGATAAAAATATGGTTAAGAGCATTGTCTTTTAGTACCTGGCATATTCAGTGGACAGATTCCAAATGTACTAGAATGGTTTTGCTTGTTGTACTTTTAGGGTAGGGAGAATTGTATGAATCAGCTTTTACACCAACAGAATTTCCCACATCTTCTGGAACCACTCAGTAAGTGTGGGTACATGGGTTGATATCCATGCTACTGCTATTGTTGTTCAGGTTTTCTGTGATTCTGTACTCATAACTGAACGGCATATGCCTAGAGAAGGACCAGAAGATATTGAACCAAGATACTGAACATGCCATGGCTCATAAGTTTTCATTATATTTTTCCGATGACTTTTTCCTTGCCATGCTGCATGCTGAATTGTGCCATTGGCTTTTTCTGTTCATAGGGTATTCTCTCGTATTAGTTAATCAGGTCCTTAGGGACTCAGATTTACTCAAAATATAAAATCTTCAAAATATAAAGCAGACACTACTACACTGACAGCCAAATACTACAGCAAAGTAGCAAATAAACAGACCCCATTTGTCTTCAGGTTAATTTGGAAGATGAGGATGCATACCAAAAAACAAGTACTATTACCTGCTCTTAGGAAAATTATGTTACATTAAACCAATTCCATCTGCAGCTCTGGAAGTTGAGAGCAGCCACAGAAATGGCCAAGTAGCTTCCAGCTGAGAAAGAACACATTTTATACAGCAGCTTGCTTTAATAAAGCATTGTTCTCTGTTATATTGAGACAAATATATGTGTAAGCAGCACAAAAAAAAAAAAAAAAAAAAAAAGGCTATAGAAAGTTTAAACCTCAAGCAGAATAACCTTTTTTTTTTGCTGTCAGAATTTACCAACAGTGCCCTCAAAGGCCCTTAAAACGGGTATCTGTATGGCTCATGCTGAAGCATCACAAATGAAGCAAAATACCAAGAAGTCTTTCAAGCTGACTAGGACACCTGCTCATTCTACCTCTTTGTACATCTCTGAGTATAGTCTAAATAGTGAATGAATGGAATTTAGACTGCTGCTGAGACATAAAGTTAAGGGCAAATGAAAAAGATGTGATTGAAGAGGAGTGCTCTGTACTTTTCAGAGTGGCAAAGGACATGTAGCTTCTTCTTAGATTAAAATTCATATTTGCAGATGATTAAATAACTGTAAATGGAGGTGAAGAAAAACGCTAGTGTTAACATGAACATGGGAAACTGTTAATGAAGAGAAAAGCTCATCTACAGGGAAATTAACTGTTTCTGCTCTATTTCCATAAGAAACAAACGAAAATGTGTTTTTAAAAAACTCAAAAAAATCTTTTGCAAAGAAGATTGCAAGCATATGAGATATGGACATTAACCTAATCCAAAGACACTTCTAAACATCTGTAAGGGCTATTCTCATTTGCTGGATGAGATGAAGTGTATCAAGAAGTTCACATTAGCAGTCCTATCACAGTGACACGTATGTTGCACATATAAGAGCTGTCATAAATACTTCAGTTTTGTGAAAGGCATATTTTGTAAACCTTCTTAATGTTGGATGAAATAATAACTGGTTCCAGCTCAGGTGGCTCTGGTGGCATGGATACATTTAAAACACTGGTTTAACCTGTACATCACATGTTCATTTTTCCATTTTCCATGTCCTTGTTTTATAGGACATATGAGGTTGAGACCTCAGTTCTTTCCCATCCCATTCAGTCTGAATTTACAGCTGCAGTAGAGCAATACCTTGATGCCTTGTTTCCATGACCTGTTGTCTCTGTCTGCCCACATTTTTCTTTAAATAGCAAAGGGTCTTCCCTGTGCTTTGCATGGATCTTGGTACACTGGTAATTCTTAACATTTTTAAGCCTACCTATCTCTTACCCCCCCAAGTCAACTACATAAATGACAGCATGACTCTTCTGCAGAGAAGCCACATAGAGCTGCAAGACACACTGATGTCAGGAGGTACTTCGACCAAAGCACAGCCTTTGACTAAATGCTGCTGCCAGCATCTTATCACAATGATAAGGTGCTGCTCCTCTCATTGATGCTTCAAAGTATTTGGGTTGCTGTGTCAGACAAGAAATAACCATTATTTCTTCTTCAGGGTAGGTTCAATGCTACAGTTGCATAAGTAGTATATTGTAGCTGTACTAGCCCAATCTAGGGCCTCCTCTCAGATTACATGAGCAGAAGAGGGTTGGGTCTGGCTGATAATTTGGGAAACGGATGAGAGGGGAAACCCTCAGTATGGCAGGAACTGGTGTTAGTGAAACGATAGCTGGAAATCTGAGTCATTGTTGAAGCAACGTCCAAACAGAGGACACATGCTACTGCAGAAAGAGCCAGCTTTTGCATACATGTGGACCTAAAAAGTGTTTAACTTCGAAAAAGTTAAAAATCCCTGTACACGTATTTCAAGGATGAGATCAATATCCCAGGTGGTTTTAAATATGGTAACTACATTTTGCCAGACTCCAGTAATTTTAACTGGACTTCAGCATATTCTTTGCTTTTTTGCCTTCTGCAGTGGTGAAGTACTCTGTACCTTAAGCAGTATTAACTAATAATTCTCTGTATTCCGTAACCATATAGCTAGTAGGTGCTTTAAAAATAATTCCTGTCTTAAGATTTATAATCATGCAGAAAGTTTGGAAAGTCTGCTAAAGGAAAAGAAACAGAGTCCAAGGGATCTCGGATTTGTTGAAATGCCATAAAGGAATGCTGTCTGGAACAGGCAGATGGTCTGATTACGTGTATAGTATGATCTCAAATCAGGAGGAACAGAGAGAAAACTGAGCTCACCTGTCTTCCTAAGACTAATCTCTTTGTTGTTGGTTGGTTGGTTTTTTTCAATGCAGCTCTTGCTTTTACTAGCTGAGTGAAATCATACTTGGAGAGAGCTTGTCCTTTAGGTCCAAGCTTCAGTCACAAGACTGTCTTTCTTTCTTGCCATAGAGGGTTTTGCGTTTCAGGAGTTGATGAAATAATCCCTGTAATAAGGTAAACAGGACTCAGTTCAGCTGATATAATAACTTTACCCAAGATTTCAAGTAAACACCGAGAACTTCAAATGAAAAGCTCAGGTTCAGGGGAAGATATTCACTGCAGATTTTAAAGAATGAAAACAACAGCTGAGTCAAACTATTCCAGAGCCAGAACATTTTATGTATGCTCATCTTAATAAATGGAAAAATGTGTAAATCTGCTCCTTCTAGAGCATTATAAAATAGCATTACATAGGAGATTGATTTCAGAGCTCCCAGGGGTACACTCTCTTTTTCTAATGCACATGTCTAAGCATCATTTACACTACTACCAGGGGGACAATATATGTCAGTATAAAGTATATGATCAGAACCTCCTGAATTATAACTTCCTAATTAGTGTCCCTGTGTCAATTATCCCATTCAGGATGTCAAATATTTCATGAGAATTAAATTTCAAAATACACAGACTCTGTTTTATATATAAAATTCCAAAAGCCTGCTCCACATATATCAATGTTATTATATCACATACTGCAGGTAAAAGATTAAACACTTTCACATACCTCTACATTTTTAAAGCTACCATGCTTTTGATAGCATTGAATTTGGTGCTGCAGTTGCATCCATATAGTTTTACTTGTGGGGATACTTACTGTGCAGAACAGGAGAAAAAAAGGTTTCACATTTTCAGCCAGCATTTTAATTTTTAAAAGAGTGAAACATTGTAATTCAATACAAAAACAGAACCTCTCTGATCCCTGAATCCAAAACTGAAGGGTAGGGGAGAGAAGAAGAGGAAGAAAAAAAGGGCTCTAGAATGCTGACATCAGAGAAATCTTTTCTTCATTGTGTATTCTTCACTGCCAGGGAGTAAAGAATGTGTGTGTGCAAGACAGGATGCAAGCATATCCAGTTGGAAGTGTTTTGGCTTTCAAATTAAATCAAGCTTTCCCACAGAAATCTACCCTTCTTGATATACATTAATATCCAAGTTATAAAACAAACTTGCTTTCATCTCTTGGACAGGTAGATCTCCAGGTGAGCAAAATAACTGTGGGCTTATTCCACAAGGCAGAGGCATACACCTAAACTAAAATCTTGGTATAGTCCCCAAAGTGAAGTGTTTCCAGAAAAAAACCAAACTGGTGACTCAAGATCTAAATTATTTTACACCCAGGACAGCTTTAATGCTTCACAAACTAAACTATTTTAAAGTTTAATGTTTGGTTTAACTTGTTAACCTTTCCCTTCCTTATCACTTCTTCACTGACACTTTTCCACAGATGTCTAGATCAAAATGCGGTTACATGAAAACTCTCTAAAGTGAAAACTTACCAACTGTAATGAGGACAAAGAATCGCAATTGACTAGTAAAGAAAATACCCAGAAAGCAACTTTAAAGTTTATAATTGTAAATATTGTGTCAGAAACTCAGCCGTCACAATGACTCTTGTCTATTTCAAATAGAAGCAAGTACTAGCAAGCCTAATCTGCTCACATTTTGTCATTAGACCACACAATAGACTACTCTTGAGCAAGCAACCCCCAAATTAGTCCCAGAAATAATTAAGGAAATCATTTAACATATCAAAAGGAAGAGGATCATGTTTGGCTACAAAGAGACAAAATATAGCAAATAAGTTGTCTACTATAAAAAGAAAAAATATTCAGAGTCCCATTCATGAGCTTCTTCTGCTTCATTTGTGCTGAAATAGGGAAATGGAGTGGGCTGGAAGCAAGAGATTAGGAAGAGACAAGTTTTATTAAAATACAAAGGTCTAAACTAGTGCTTTTTAAGATCTCAGCCACCCTTGAGAAGGAAGTGGGGGGAGGCGGTGGAAGGGAGAAATAGAAAATCGGAATGAAACTACACTGCCTGAAGCCACTTAGCATATCCATAAGCTTCATTTTACCAAGTCATTTCAAGGATATTTTCAAAGTCTTGCAGTTAAGCTCCTGCCCTTGATGCAGGGTTCCCATAAGTGGGAACTCCTTTTAACCCACCCCTGTTGGAGCTGTGGACCACTAAAGACAGGGAATTTTTTATTAGACACATGCAGAGTGAAAAGCGCAGTGGGGCTCCTCAGCGTGTTCTCTTCTCAAAGCAAACCCTGAACACAACTCCAATACAAGTACAACCAACAACCATTGACAGCAAAATCTTTTGCAATAAAAATGGATCCCTTTTTCAAGTTACCCTTTTCTTACATTCGTTATTTCACACCAACTCTATTAATAAAAGCCAGATATAATTTTCACCCATACCATCCTTCTTAGTGGTGCCTAGATTCACTGATTCATCGGTGTATACTAGTCTTTAATAAACCAAGGTCAATTTAATTTCCTCTTCCCAGTGCTCTCTCCTCCACAATTTCTTTTTCATGTTTCAGCTTTACTTTGAAGTGACTTCCTTGCCTAGCATACTTAAATTCAGAAACAGAGTGCCTGTCATTGTGACTGCAGTTCATGCCCTGACTAGTCACAGCAGAAGGAGAATATATATATATATATATATATATAGTCTCCTAAACAACATAGAAACTGTAAATCAAAACCAACCAGCTACTTCTGGCATGTAGGTCAACGAACCGGGTACAGGACTATGAAAATCCAAGCAACTTCTCTAAGGTAAATTCAACCTCAGCATATGGATTTGTTCAGCTTGGATTTTTCTTCTCTCCTCTGCCCTTCATTGCCCAAAAGAAAGTCTTCAAAAACCAGTTTTTATTGCATCCTGAATAACAACAACTTCTGCTGGACCAGAGGACAAAATAGGCACATGCAGACAAAAGCTTACAGTACAGCAGTACAGAGATGAAAAACAACCTACATTCAGTACTAGCCCACCTAGCCTTCTTGATGGTAAGGATGTTTGCTCTAAATCTAAAAACAAACAACGGTGGCTGCTCTAATCAAAGGAGTGTTAACATGCTGCCAAAAGAAGATTTATAATGCATTAAAACATTAGTACAGTTATTTCACTGAAGAAACACAAACTACCCATAGCTACAGAGAGAAAATATTCAGAGAGAATCAGAGGAATGGAATTGCACCTGATGGAGCAACATAAAGTTTCTGGGCATGGAGCAGTATTTTCCATAACACAGTGCATGTCAGGTTTCTACTTGCAGAAATAAAGCTCTGTCATGCCGACTAATAGGTCATCATGCACACAGTGTATCTGTGATAGCCCAAGTCCCACTGGAAGTCACTGATGCTTTATATTGTAAGTTACTTGAAACCTCAAAGATGTATGGGGAGTTCTTCCAGCAACACAAGTGGGCCTAAATATAATCCTCCAAAGAAATGTCCATAAGACCAAATTTTTTCTTCTCTGTTCAAATGAAAAATGACAAATTGAGAGTTTTAAAGCAGAAGTTTTTCTCTCTACTGCTCTTTGGTGTCTGGCAGGTTCATAATATTTCCTGGGGTTTGTTTCTCAATGGCTTCAATTATCTGGGAAAGCGGGAAGGTGGCAGAGACTTAATCTGCTGACCACATAAACCCAATACATGCTTCCTGAGGCTTCCTCTTGGTGACATTTGTGAAGTGGAAAGTTTACAACTATCATAAACAAAAAATGTGTAATTCTAACTCTTCCTTCCAGCTCAACTTTTCATGCCAGTGTGGACCAGTGTGGAAAAAAAAGAGTATCAGCTTCAGTAGATGGGAACACACAGGATAGTGTGAAACAGTTGGAAGACCAGGTTTAAACATGTAACCTGAAACACTGGAAACAAGAACTCACAGGGGAGCTTAGCAACAAAATCACCAATATAGACAGTGCATGATGTGATCACTAAAGCAGAAACAAGGTTGCTTAAATATAGTCTCTGTAGGTACTAGAATATTTCTGAGAAGTACACATCAAGCATGAGACAGATGCTACTAATAAGTAGAGCTTTAGACATTTATTTTTGTATTTAAATATCCAGCTATATTTATCTGAAAGACTTAACTATACCATTCTTGACAGAAAGTTATGCCAGTTACTTACTGCTGTCTAGACAAAAATATTTAAAACTGGCAGAGATAAAACCTTTGTAAGGGAACACGGAAAAGGGCTTTAAGAGTCCACGAGAAGGGCAGTATCTCTGCATTTGAGTCCCCAGAGCTCTGGCTTTAAGAGCTTAATCTGTTGGGGAATGTAGTGTATTAATTATTTTGTAAACAGTTTCCTAATTCTTGTTCTTGAATCTAAACTGTTTCGGTTTGAAGGGAGAGGTAAGTTGTGAAAACTCTAGAAAGCCGGAAAAATCCACCAGTTTGACAGGCAGGAGTGATGTCTGACAACCATCTGACACCTCTGGCATTGTGACCACAGTGTGGTGAACCACTTCAAGCTAGGACATAAAGATATGAATCATCTACCGTGAGTAAGCTGTCTCACTTCCAAATCTCCTGAAAAAAACCCTAATATTAAACCCAGACCATCTGGGCACTCACCCGAAGTGTTTGGACAGCTTTAAATGATCCTGTGATCTCAGTGAAGAAATTGTTCTTCAAATGAGTTACACATTTCACCTCTATTTTTAGAGACCTGCGACACAGAGAATTCCCATAAAGCTGGAAGAAAACAGCATACAAAAGAGTTACCACGGACTTCAAGGAGCAGAAAGGTATGAAGAGTTTTACAAGCTTCCCTGATTATTCAGAAATATATACATTTTTTGGATAGGGCAAATAGTTCTGCCCCACTACATCTAATAAGCATTTCATTACCAGCCTAAACAAACGCCAGACTGAACACAGCGCTCAAGTAATGCTTCAGGACATCAAGTTCCTATCAAGAAAGAGAGCTTTGGATCACCCTATTTGCACCACACAAAAGATGCCCTGGAGGGATGACAGAAGACAAAGTCCAGGTGATAAAAAGTTAATGGGCTGGCTTTATACAACTCATTTCTCCCATGACACAATGGACAGTACTAAAGTACACATTACTCTGCGTGAGTTTCTTACAGCCATAAGTTCTTATAGCCACAGCTGCAGCCCTTAAACACAGGAATATATATAAAGGTGGTGTGGGTCAGTCATCCTTCTTTTCCCAAAACTTTCCATGGGCCACTGAGTAACAATGAATTTTACTGAATACTCACCCTTAAGTAGATCAAATCACTTTGGAAGTTACAACTGATTTTATTATACTAATATGAACTACTGATCTCAGACTATTTTCAGGTATAAGTCAATATAAGTTTAACAAAACAGTTCATACAGCAAGAATGCTAAGCAATAAACAAATCCAGTTTTTGTACATGTGTAAGTATTGCTCTTGTTGACTAAGGGTTTTTCCTATTACTTAATAAATCTCCTCATAGAACTAGGTGCTATTTGAGATAAACAGAGTTGCAAAAACTATTCCTGTCTTGATATAAAATTATAGGAAGTAGAGCTGGAAAGGACTTTAAAAGGTCATCTAGTTTGTCCTCAAGACACAATTAATATTCATGTCACTTGTGAAGATGTATATTCCTAATGATGGTGACTTCACCACCTCCACAAGCTTCACTATGATTATGTTTAGAAGGATTTTCCTAGTAACTATTTTGACTCCTCCCTGGTGTAATTTAGCTTGTCCTTTCTTATTACATCTGCTGTGAACAAAAAGGACATATTACTTCCCTTCCTCTTTACAACGGTGTGGATTTTTTACATCTTAATTATTGGCCTGACCCTTACATCTTCTTTCTGAGTGCTTGATAACTCCAATTTTTCATGTTCTCCTTGGTTACACTGCTCCTAGATGAGTCCTTACCAGTATAAAATACTAGAAGACTATTTCTATAGGCTGCTTTCTGGTTTTCATATACATACCACCTGGTCACTTAGCTTTTTAATTAATTCATCAACTCATATTTAAATTTATTCACTTTCATTCCCAGATCTTTTCCAGAGAACTGCTGTCTGTTGTGTTACCCCATGCTGTATTTGTGCAAGTGATTATTTTTGCTTAACACTTTGCATTTGTCCCTATTGAACTTAATCCTATATTTTTCAGATAATCTCTCCAATTTGTCAAGATAATTTGGGATTCTAATTCAGCTTTCCACATGTTCAGAATCCCTTCCCCCCCATCTCCTGTCATAGGCAAATTTACTGCATGGAATATTATTCCCTCATTCAGATCATTCATGAGAAGATTTAACAATATTTAATCAAGAACAACTCCCAGTAGAAACTTCTCAGTATATTTCAATCAAGCAATAAAATTAGGTAATTATTCTCCCAGTTTTGCTTTTCATTTAGCTTTGCTTTAATTTAGCTTTTACTCTCAAGACTACATTTCCTTATCTTTCCAATAAGAATATCATTCCAGAGTGCCAAAACTTAAGTAATATGGGAGCAGAAAACTTTATCCCCTGTATCTGTAGACTGTGCTAACCTCATCATAGCATGAAATTAGTTTGCTCTTGACAAATTATTAGCTACTCCCTCTCTCCATCCTGTGTTCACTTGCTTATGAATGTTTAGGTCATAAATCGAACATTTTTTTCTGAGTTATTCTAGTGATTTTATCATCAAGCATGAAACTGACAATCAACTACCTGCATGCAATAACATGCAAATTAACATCATGCAAAAATTAAAAAGACTTTTGAATTCTTTCTCATCAAAACATCTTCAAATACTCACTATTAAAGGCGGCAGCATAGAATCATACAATAGTTAGGGTTGGAAAGGACCTTAAGATCATCTAGTTCCAACTCCCCTGCCATTGGCAGGGACACCTCACACTAAACCATGCCACCCGAGGCTCTCTCCAACCTGGCCTTCAGTGCCACCAGGGATGGAGCATTCACAACTTCCCTGAGCAACCCATTCCAGTGCCTCACCACCCTCACAGTAAAGAACTTCTTACTTATATCCAATCTAAACTTCCCCTGTTCAAGTTTTAATCCATTACCCCTTGTCCTATCACTACAGTTCCTAATGAAGAGTCCCTCCCCAGCATCCTTATCAGCCCCCTTCAGATACTGGAAGGCTGCTATGAGGTCTCCACGCAGCCTTCTCTTCTCCAGGCTGAACAGCCCCAACTTTCTCAGCCTGTCTTCATACGGGAGGTGTTCCGGTGCCCTGCTCATCTTCATGAGCCTCTGGACTTGTTCCAACAGTTCCATGTCCATTTTGTGTTGAGGACACCAGAACTGCACACAATACTCCAAGTGAGGTCTCACGAGAGCATCTGTGAGAGGTCTCAAGTAAGTACAGAGCTGTGCATCTCACATATGATGCATCTCATTGATCAGCACTAGTAGAAACATCTCTCTATGCTGATTTATGTCCCAATGCAGCATTCATTAGAATAAAGGCCTCCACGAAGTACATGGATATCATATTGTAGTGAATTAATTATGTTCATTCAGATCACACTCAAAGCACTTATGAGATATTGTTGACTCTTCAACCACCTGCTTTTGTCAAGGCCTGGCACACAGTCTTTGATGCATTCTTGATTCACTCCAGTCATGCCCAGATCTATCATAATTTTCATATTGATATCTGTTGAATAGCCAGCACTATCTGTACATAGGCATAAATGAGATGGAAAAGGTGAAGATACATGGTCTCTTTAGAGGAATACATGTTCTGTGCACCAGTCAGATGATAGAGGCTATCTAATACACATCTGTCAAATTGAAATGGAGTTAAAAATGAAGTGGCACAACACCTCTGACCAGACTTACTACTAAAATAGATAATCCACTTTTTATATGAAGTCAAGTCCTGTGGAAGACCAGAAGGCATTCAAAAGTAAGAATCCAACAGAGTTATTCTTGAAAATAATGCTGTTATTAGCCTATATGAAACAAAATAAAATGCACATTATATCAGAACAAACAACTCTTGCTTCTACTCTGTACATAAAATGCAAAACAAATCTCCCACTAATCCTACCAAGTCACCATAGTCACTCTGTGTCTAGGTGTGAGGTTTGTCTGCATAAACAGGAGAGAGGGGGAAATGTAAAAATGAATTGTTTGTAAGTCACATGAGAATAAAATCAATTTGTAGATCAGTTCTTCTAAGAATCAGTTCTATTTAATCAAGAACACTACTGAATTCTCCTGTTCATGGAAGACTTCGTACAAAACTTTCTTCTGGAGGAGCACCTTCAATTTTGAGAGTATGCTAAAAAAAGTTGTAAAGTAGAATTTCATTACTTGCTTGGGGAGAAATTTTCTCAAATTAATTTAAATTCAAATTGAGTTATTCCAGATTGATATCAAATAGTTCAAGTAAAAAAAATATCTTGGCATTCGTAAGTACTGCATGATGCCTTTGCTGGCTTTTCATTTCTGATGTTACTTTATGATGTCACTGCAAGGAATTAGGTATTTATGGAGTTCTCTCCTTGGACATTCCTCCAGAGTTTCAATTGCTCAATTTCTTTTGCCCAATACTCTCATTAATTAAGGATTAAAAATACTTTCGGTACAAATATAACATTTTCCTCCTGAAGGCGCAATAGTAGGAAAAGAAAAAAAGGAAACAAGAAACAGAGTAAGAGAAAATATACTTCAGGCTGAAGTCTGAGACCAAACACATCCACCTGCAGGACTGTTCTATTGTACACATATGAATTTCTAAATTCAATAAACAAACTGGAGACATAAATTCCTCAAACCACAAATGAAAACTACAGAGCTCTTTAAGATATGTTCAGGTTACACATAGCCTTCAGAACTGTCAACTGTTCCATTCCAGAGCAGAAGGAGTTATCCTGTCAGGAACAGTAATGGCACAAAAGGAAAATAATCTCAGGACCTGAAAAGGTCCTGGTAAAAAGGGAAAATAATCTACCAGTCCTGAGGATAAGAGGAAAATATCTTTCCACGTAGCTGTGTTTAATCAATATTAACAAGGCAAATATTCCAGTCTTTGTCTAATGAAAATTAGCAACCACCAAAACCAGAAAACTGTAACCAGGTGATTTATCACTATTTCTTTAGTCTTTTTTACCCTATTGCTGATAAAATGCAGTGGCCTGCATGAACTTCCTGAAGATATCATCCTCCTGAATGATAAATGAAAAAGAACTGCCAGATAAGAAAATTGCATATCTGCTTCTTACTCAGTAACTGTCTACAGCTATAGTGAAATAGGGCAATTGCTTTCTTCCCTTGCCCCCATCCCACATCAAACTAACCCATGAAGGCAATTTCCTGAAATGGCACTTTTAGCTAATGGAAAAGCATATCATAGGATACAGAGAGAAACTATAAATGGTAAGAGGGCTAAATTCCCCAGCTCTGGACTCCTATAGCCTGTTGTTAATCTAGTCACTCTGAGGAAATGGTGGTATGATGATAATTATTTCTCAGTTCCTCCAAAGGAAGTGCTAGATGGTATACTTTAAATAGAGGGTAAGAATATTATCTTTATAGTATTTTCATGATGCATTGTTAAGCACAGCGTTAAATCGCTGCATTCCAGTGCTGCATCCTACTGTGAGGAAACCAAGTGTACTGTCTGCCTGATGAATTTTAAGCTGTCAGAGATTTATAGTGCATGCAATTGATTAAATTTACCCCGATTTAGGTACCACTTGTTCCTGCTATATCCCAAATAGTTGTAACAAGGAAAAATGCAGCAATCAGAAAAACATAAGAACTTTCTAAAAGACTGATGAAAGGGGGTCTTTCCAGTGATTTCAGCAGGAAATGGGGAAGGATTTAGGTGACATAATGAAACAACGACATTTCACATACCCATGTGAAACAAAATCATTAACAGGAGAAAATTTCAAATGGTTCACCAGGAGCAAAAAGGAAGAACCACATAAAACAGGGCTACAATGAACTTCAGGTCCTGACATACATTTGAGCCATCCTGCATCAAAAGACAGTGAAATTCATTACTTGCAGCCCCACCTCATGTTCTTCCTTCTCTCAGCAGGATATGAACTAAATAATATGCATTTTAAGTGTACCTCTATTGAAAGCTTTCAGCCACACCGGAACATTTTAAACACCCTTCTTTTTAAATGAAATAAAATATTAAATATATAGGCAAAAAGACTCCTAATGTAGGCGAGGATAGGTCTATATCAATTCAATAGACTGCATATTCAAAACACAGCCAGTAGTCACAATGTCAGAAATGCACCAAACTCAAGTCTTATGTGTTTTATAGATATTTTTTCCCCACTATAGAAAGAGCTGTGAATAGGCCATGCAAGTCTTGACCAACAACAAAACATGGTGCAACAAGGAAGCTACACTTTGGTTTCTGCATATACCATATACCTTGAGCTGTTCAAATTTGGCTATAGTTATAGCATGCCATGATGTGTCACAGGCACCCACACAGCAGAAGATTTTGTTCCCTTCAGTGTATATGCGCTTCATAAGCACAAATCCTTTTGCTCACTGTACTATGCAGACACCTACAAAAAAAAGGTGAAAACAATACACAAAGCACACTCAGATGCCTATGCTTTGCGTGTCTTCCAGTGGGGCGACCTGAGTCCTCTCCATGGTGAGTCTCTGAGTCACGTCTAGAATCATCCATTCATTCTGGAAGATTATACCTTACCATTAGCCAAATATCTTCAAGTATCTTTAGTCCAGAGGGTGAACTGCAAATCCTGGAAGATTAAAGTTCTTATTAGGATTTGTGGTGCTTCTTATTTCTTCCTGTAAGGAAGTGGTTCATTCCTCCTTTTGCTCGTGTAGATTTGCTTCTTCCTGTGGAGACGTATGAGGTGGAAGAAGATGGTATTAGAGAGTCAAATGTTTTGATTGTAGCTTGTGCAGCCAGGTCCACTCACAGGAATCCAGAACAGCCAATCTTGAAAGGAAAATGAGCACATCCTTCGAAACCAAATACTTGGCATCAGATATGCAGTTTAAGCTATCAGCCATTAATTCCAGCCTTAATAAACTAACCTAGAAAACATTTTGCTTTCTCATAGTTATTTCTTCTTTAAGTCTCTTCAGTTGAATAGTTGTAAGAAGTAGTGGGACATAAGTGTGGATTCATCATAGCTTTAGGAGACAGGAATTTCTAAACCCCAAATTTTGGTAATTGACACTGTATTTTTCTACAAGGTATGTCTCACAGTTCCACAAACGTCTACTAAAATAACAAACAGACCCTGTGCTCAAGAGGTTGCTTACTGATGGTCATCATGTGAGTAACAGATGCATTATTGAAGTAATTCCTTTTTCACATCTATGCCAGAACAACCGCCATTAGAATAATTAGATTCTTTAGTCGGCCAAAGACATCTGAGGTATCCATCTCTCCAATTGCTGGCCTTTAGTGAAGACGAGTTGCTGTCTTTTAAAACTTTTAAGAGCTACAAGCTGACTTTCAGGACAAATAGTTCCTTTCTGAGATCAAAATGAAAACCAGTTGCATTAAATTACATTTGCTGTTGCTATGCCAACATGCTTCTTTGCTCACACATCATCTTGCACTCCGAATGGCATGCCTAATAAAAAAAATCTGGACTTCCCATTTTAGCCATCTCAAATGAACATCTGGTCTCTATCCCAGACTGTATGCTCCTTTAGGAAATATTCTAACTCCAGTTAAAAATACAGTTCTTAACCATTTAAATGTCACTAGGCATCATCTCCCAGCAGGACTGTATTTTAACAAAAAGCACTTTGATAGAAAACCACTATTCAGATTTTCTGATATTACAGATCAGCAAGAAGAACATGAAGTTGTTTCCATCACATAGGGTGCCTCTGGAACTTCCTTTTTTTTTGGAAGGGGGGAATGAAAAAAATAAAGAAATTTTTATTTAACGAAAGATCTATAGACAAAGATGAGCTATGTAGGGAGTATGGATTCTCCAAGGGTAAGTTCTTCCATATAAAAACATCTGAAGTAGGCTTGGACGATTGCTTGAACAGTTATACAGCTAATCTTCATGATGCCACCAGGACAGTTTTTAACAGCATCTTACTGCAGAAGCAGCCTTCATTCTTCTGTTCTTGGTTCATGCCTAGTATAGAGAGCAGGGCTGAGTCACAGGAATATTCTCCCTGCTGCCTAGGGCATTGCAGTGAGCAGAGGAGGCACTTAGCTTTGTGCCTCATCAAGCTTTACTCCAACCAAAGAACACAAAGTGCAGGTTTTGAAGATGCTGTAAACTTTGCCCTCACAGCTGGAGGCAGAGTGAAGAAGTGGCAGCCAGCAATAAGGGACAGGCAAGAAGAAAACAAAAAGTGATTGGAGAGATACAGCCGCAGCACAAAGAGTTCATCCTGTGCTTCTATTTAGAAGTCCAAAAGTCTCCTAACTGGGGAAAAGAAACCATTAAAATCTTCATTAGAAAGAATATCACCTTGGGTACTTATTATTTATTGCAAGTCTTTACAAGCCATTGTGTCTCCGATGTATTCCAATATGTCCCCACCTACTCCCTGTCCTCTTTCTATCTGTTAGCAGACCAAACATCCCGCAGCAAGTGCCAGTGCCGCTCTGTGGCAGTGGGATGTTCGGTTTACAAGGAGGTTTCTCTTACATGCACAGCTAGGATTGATTTACAGTTTGAGCTTTTGTAGCTGAATCCATAGGGTATTTAATTTTAGATTATCCAGAGGAAAAAAGTTATAACAAAAATAAAGCTGAATGTACTCAATGCAGTTTGTTCAGCACTGCCAGAGGTTTTAAGAAGGAGACAACATTAGAAGCCCTGGTTATGCACACAGTACCCAGCCTACCGCTCCAGCTGCATGACTGCATTAGCTTCTCAGCCACGTAACATGAAATTCTCCACGTGGTTTTCCTTTAGAGTTTGGTTGCTTGGCTTTTATCTTTTCTAGAATTTGCTTGTGAGACAGCTCTTCATTCACCATTTGAAATACAGAGCAGGTTGAGACTGTACAAACTGCATATAGAGGTTATATATTTCTACGTATTTCACAGCATGAAAGGCAAACATAGAAGAAGACCAGGCATGTAGCTCTACTTTCTCATTTCTTACTGGAAGTAGATGCGTTCTGTATTTTGATTTGGGTCTTTTTTTTTTTTTTTTGACAGACTCCCAACCAAATGCACTCCCCATACCCACCTAGATCCCACTGTAGGATGAAACATGACCTTTCCGAAGATTCACAGCACACCTTCCTCCTTCCCAAGCACACATCACTGAGATGCCATAGATGCTGCGTCTGCCACTAGGTATAGGTCCAGGGCTATATCTATGACAGTTTTGCAGATAAAGTATGCAATCACATGTCTGCCACACTGCTACAGCTAATTCTGCCATTAACTGATGCACACTTTCTTAGCAAATGGTGCCAGAGCACACAAGAAAAATGTAACACTACAGACCTCTGAACCAGAACACAAACAGCTTGACAAATTTCTCATTCCCTATATATTATGTCACCCTGCAATTAGGGAAGTATTCCTGCTAGTGAGCCTTCATTTGCATGAGGACTCAGAGTCAAGATCATTCACAGAGGTAAAAAATAACCTTATTATCTCTAAAGAAAAATAGAGAACTTGCTGAAGATTTTCAAATTAATCATAATGTCACATTTGACATGCACATTTTCAGAAAGTTAGGTTTAACCACCTGCTAGACTCTACAAACCTGATGGGCACCAAAAGACTACCTTAACTCTAAAGACAGTTGGAGGACAGTGAACTGCTCAATGAAATTAAATCCATAGCAAGCCTGAACCTAAAGCACTTTGTTACAAGATTTCTCTGCATTTGGTGTCTCGATCTTCCTAAATTCAGAAGATTGGAAATAAAAATTAAAAAAATAAATAAAATAAAAAAAAAAAACTAAAGGAGACAATAGTTTTCATAAAGCATATCTTCTTGTTGCTTTCCTAGAAGTATTCCTGCAGTCTGGAATTCTTTGAATTATGGATGTGAGGGTTAGGCCACCCAAACACATCATGTAGTCTTGATACAAAATGAACCAGCCAAAAAGGAAATGTTAAGCCCCTCTTCCATTCTTGGCCAGTCAACAGAGAGTCAATCCTAGCAATAATTCTTTTTCAAACCTGTTCTCAATTCCCCATTTTACAATGTCATTGCTCAGTATTGTTAACATTAAGGAAATATTGATATGGTAAGATATATTTCCATGTGTTCAGTCACTTACAATATTAGTACAGGGAATAAAGTGAGGAACAGTGAGACATGTACAGAGCAGGAAGCGAGTGTGTTCTTCCTTTACCCATGTTACATGGTAGATTCTGAAGACACATTTCCTTAGGGTGCTTTGGACAGAAAAGGAAGCAGCTTACAACCGTTATCATTTTACTTAGTGTGCCTTGCACTTGGGCACGCTTAGTCATAACTGTTGACTTGACAAAATTTCTTATTTTCCTTGAAACAAGAACTGCTTTCAACGTTGCAAAATACAATTTTACCTGATTTTCTTTCACAGCACTGAATATGAGCAAAATGTCCTTAGCACACATACAAAAAGAATTGCAATTACTTGGCAATGTGGCATCAATTAGGAGAAAGAAGTAAAATTCATTTTCACTTTCATTATAAAATTTTATTGTTAAGGTTTAGCTTTAGCTTGCATGGGGTGGGGGAGGACCAATTGATAAGTTGGTTCTTCTTGTCTCTTTCTTATAGAAGTAATTACTCTAAAGATGGTTTTCTGACTTCCTTTTTAATGAATACTTTATAAACAACAGAAAATCTCTATTTTTTCACGTTCAAAATGCATGAAGATTTAGTCTGAGTTAAGAGTTATAAAAATGTCAAATTGAACAGACTGGAAAGAGAATACTTTCCATTATTTAATCATCATCTGATAGGACACAATTCCTTTAAGAGACCTAAATTCTGGTGCTTTGTCGTCTCCAAATGCATAGGTGCTGTCAGTCAGCCAAGGTACAATTAGAGCGTAAGAATTACCCTTAACATATGTTAATTGATCTCTGTGTCTAAGAAAGCAAGGATATGCTATACACTTCTGGTATATAGAAACCAGAGTCAACGTAATATAATACTGTAATGAATAAAATCAAAACATTTCTGTTCATAGTGTGTTTCTGTAAGTTGCTATTTATAATCTGTCATTGAGCTGCTACAAATTCACTTTCCAGATGCTTTCCCATTATTTTAAAAAAGAAGGTTGATTGCATAAAGGTCTTCTCACTCTCCAGTAAGGATAAACATCAAGAGCTGAAGTCGTCTGAATACTTAAAGCCAAGGTGAGACACCTGTGCAAGCTCTGCAGAAACGGAAAGAAAAATAAAATGGTTTTGGCAATTCACATAAATGCAGTTCCTGTATTAAATACAACATATTTCTGGATATATGGAAGAGAGGAGAGGAGAGAAGAGGGAGTAGTAGTAGTAGTATTACATAAAATATGTAAAGCAGACCTTCAAGTAGAGGAACTTGATCACAGGTCACTGTGATACACATTAAAAATCTTTGTCAACACTGGACAAGTGGGCTTACAATTTTGCCACACTGAATGGATATTCAAATGAATAGATAAATTAGAATGAATTTATTAGTGTTTATAATCTTCTTACTTTTCCAGACACAAAAATATGAATGCACAATTGCAATAACCCCACAGCATTCACGGATTTAACAACTTATAAAATAGGGCTTTGTCGTGGTTTAAGCCCAGGCTGTAAATTAGAACCACGCAGACTACTTCCCCCCCCCACCTTTCTTCCCTCCGCTCCTGGAGGGATGGGGAGGAGAATTGAAAGAATGCAACTCCCACGGGTTGAGATAAGAACAGTTTAATAACCAAGGTATAACACAGATCACTACTGCTACCACCAATAATAATGATAAAGGAAATAACAAGGGAAGAGAATACAACTGCTCACCGACTGGTACCTCGCCCCCACCCCGCAGTGATCCAGCCCTTCCAGGGACTCTCAGTTCTACATCCTGGGAATGACGTGCTGTGGTATGGAATACCTCTTTGGCTAGTTTGGGTCAGGTGTCCTGTCTCTGCTTCCTCCCGGCTTCCCCTCCTCCCTGGCAGAGCATGAGACTCACAAAGTCCTTGGTCAGACTAAACACTTGAGCAGTAACCAAAAACATCAGTGTTGTCAGCGCTGTTCCCAGGCCAAAAGTCAAAAACACAGCATTGCACCAGCTACTAAGAAGGAGAAAAAGTGACTGCTACTGCTAAACCAGGACAGGGTTATATAGTAGATATCCAACACTTCTGTGTGTCACAGGACTCACTGGCTACAGACAGCAGTCTTCTCTGTGTTTTCAATAGATACCCTCTGTTACACTTTCTGAAGTTACTTGAAATAATTTCATATTCTCATTTCCTCCTAGGTAAGTCACTCCTGTGTTTTTTTCTGCTGGAGTTTATTGCCTTTTTCTGTATTGTGTTTAGATTGAGGTCAATGGTTCTGGTCTCTGTTTCCTCCCCAGCTATCCCAGCCCACCACCTCTCTTCCAGGCCGGAAAACCCAAGTGATGGTCAGCAGTGAACTGAAGGTCAGAGGTTTCCTTGGCTGGCCTTCGACTCCTTCCTGCAGCAGCCTGAGTCAGCAGCGCTCCTCAGAGATCAGATATGCCCAGTCTCTCAGGGGAACCCAAAGGAATAAAGCTTCATGACTGATGTCTCCTTCATGAGAAATCCAGACATTTCTAATTCAGTTCTTAACCCTAGCAGAAGGCTCTTCACAACGTGTTAAGCAGTTTCTGTTAAATCTGGCTCACATCCTACTCCAGGTGTCTGTCAAACTACTGAAGCAGGCCTAAACAGAAATTCCCACCCATTCAACTTTAGTTGAATGTCTATTTAGAGACAAGCAAGTAGAATTTTATGCACTTCTAGTGAGGTTTTTCTTTAATATTTTAGCACATCCTAAAAGCCTCTGAGACAATCCACATTTCACAACAGTTCCTGTTATCAAAATCAGTGATTCTTAGAAGCATTTCTTAATTAACACTCCCTCCTTACCACACACATAAAATATTGTGCTAGAATAGGACAATAGCAGATTAGGCATATGGGTGTCACTTAAGGGGCTTCAGTCCTGTCTTTGACAAGTACAGATGGGTCTGTCTATGGCTAAAAGCTTCACATATACTGGTAGATTAAGCAACTTTGGATGCCTTTCCTGTTAAAGTAGTGGAGCAGCCCTGAAGCCCTGATGTGGTTTTAGTCTGGGTCAGCTAGCATTTGGGAGAGTGCCAGGTTACAGCTAATTCGTAGCCACATTTCAGGAATTAGTATAGGCCAGAGACTGCTCTCAAAAGTCAATTTGGGGTTTTTGAGTGTAGTTCAATAGTATGGACACTGGTCCTTCCAGTTGTAAATACATTTAGAGCTAAACACAATAATGTGTCAGTGAGCGCGAGGTACAGAAATTCTTTCGTGCCCAGCAATTCTGTTCCACAGTCCAAGACAACAAAGCAAAAAGAAGAAAGTATATGAGATTACACAAAGAAGGTTTGTCCTATTCTGGGAACTTGCTCTTCTTGGAGACAAAAAAACCCAAGAATTCTACTAATGACAAGGCTACCATATTCCTACATTATAGAGTTGCTCTTGTAAAATGGAAACACAGGCTCACAGTTGATAAATAGTCAGAGAGAGTATTCACCAAGCTGATTATAAATGTGTTCAGATAGCTTAGAGACTTTGAGGGTTGAAATCATGAGATACTCTACATGGAAATGTGGTTAATTAAATACCTTGTTTTCCACCAGGAGTTTAGCCATTATTCAAAGAGAGGAAGCATACTCATTCCTGAGTGCTCTAGACACGGGACAGGTAGGAAAACCTTTCTGCCCAAATGAAGTTTCTGCCACAGCCTCAAAACAGACTGTACCTGAAGGAATGGAGGCTGGAAGGTAGCTGGGTTCATGGACAGCAGTGTTCATTGAAGTCCATCACTTCTTCTTGAGAATCACTTATGTGGGTTTAAAGTTTCATATGATTGCAATAGATACAGCTGCCAGCATGAGAACAATTAGATTAACATTTAAGCAGTTGTGGAGGCTATAATGCTACTAAAATGAATGTTCAAGGAAACTGTAGCCATTTTTACAGCTGTTTTCAAGTCTGTCTTTGGCAAAACACATTGGATTGTCATTCTAAATGCCTGTGCTTCCCATGCTGGTTTCCTGAGGAAGAAGTTGTGGATAGACCTGTTTATTTATTACATATTTTTCACCCCTCTTAGCTGTAGCTGTGGATTCCCCAGCCTTGTGAAAATAGTCATTAGTTGCCTGGTTTGGACAGGAGAAATCTGTAATGAAACTGGCTGTCATCCAGAGGGTTCATGGAATTTTCTTCCAACCTTGTGTGAGAGCTTAATAAAATCAATTTTAATTTTCTGTAGGATTTGTTACAAGGCCATAGGTGTTTTCTGAGAATAAAGAGCAAAATGACTGAAATTGTGTTTGCTGCCCTGAAATAAATCATACCAAATGAAGTGCAGATGGACTTGCTAAGATGATCTTCCCTCTAAGTGGAGCAAGACCACAAGGATCAGATCCTGTCATCTTAAATGAGAACCAAATGAAATCAGTGTCACCTATATCCACATGCCCTGGGGCTATTTTGAAGGCAAGTTCCTTGGTTGTGCCAGACTAAAGCTGCAATAAACCCACACAAAAACAATGGACAATTGCAGCATTTATGACCTTCTGTCCCTCAAGTGTTGACCGTTTTTTCTCTGGGAAACAGAAAACAACCTGTTCTTATGTGTTTTTAAAACAAACACTCCATTGCAAATGCCTCCCCCTTTGGAGAAAGGCTTAAAGAACAAACACCTAACGGATTTTATCCATGTTATTTAATATGCTGTTAGAAGAGGACTAGATGCTACAGCAAAAAGTGTATTATGAAGCCAGCATAACAATATAAAACATAGTAAAATACTACCTCTTCAGGAGACATTTATACGCTTGGCACTGAACATGTGAATCTTAACAAAATACTACCTTATGTAGACTGCAAGTCATATTTATAGAAGTTATGTCCCTGACAACAGTATCCATCATTTTCTGAACTGAAGGCTGCAGTTCTGTGGTGATTTGCAGCCACACCCATAATGTTGACAGCTGATCACCCGCACAAAGTGCTGCATCCAGCACAACCACCTGAACACTATTGTTCTCATCACTGATTTTGGAGTTGCCCTGTATTATTACATACTTACTGGGCAAGAGTGACCCAGAGTGTTATTTCTCATTTGAGCTGTCTGGAAGGACTTACCCATTCTTAATAATCATCCATTCTGACTAAATTACAGCCCATTCCCATGGATCAGGATATCAGTGGTTATAAAAATATCGTGAAGAAGCTTGCCCACCTTCTCACGAAACCAGAATGACAAGCTGACATCAACCTGACACTGCTTCCTGTGATATGCTCACGTGCTGCTTGCCACCATATTCGATTTAAGATACTGTTCTTCAGCACAAATCAAGGACTGGGCCTTGTACATCTCATGCACTACCTTGCTTAACAGCTTACCATGACCTAGCATGACAGCTGTGGTCATCGGTAATCACTGTCAAAAAGGAGGATCATAGGAGTGTGTGGAAAGTAAATCAGTCATTCCTGCCAGCTGGCCTGCAGCTCTGAAGTTTCCTTTCACCAAACATCAGACTGAAAAGAGATCTCCACTTACTGAAGAGAGAAGTATGGGCTTCCACTTCTCAATCACTGTTTCTTAGTGCAGCGTACAAATGGTTTCTTTTCCCCGAAGTGAATAAAGAGAAAAGAGAAAAGACAAAGGGGAAAAACACATGTGTTTGCCCAGTGGGATGGAAAAAAATGGCCAGAGAAGGCTGCTCCTCCCTGGTTCGCTACTGTCATTTTTGTTAGTGGTGGTAGATTAGGCAGGCAGGGAATGATGGTCCTTGGAAAGCAAAACAGAAAAGTGTTTACCATATAAACAGCAAACTAGAGAGTTACACAACACAGAGAAATTTTAGCTTGTTTTTGAGGGGCACAGCACACAGAAAAGGCTCAGCAGGACTCAGGTAGCTCCAAGAACAAAGAACCAAATTTTTCCTCATAAAGAAGCCATCTGAACCCAATGAAATTCTACAGTGTTTAGTCCTATAAACACTTCTCTTAGAAATGTGGAAGAGGTTCTGCTTGCTTGATTAAGATTACATCTTTTTTTAGGGCAGACAGAAGAGAAAGTAAAAAAGAGGAACAACCACTGACAGTAGTTGTGAAATAACACAATCTACAACCCCATTGATTTGAAAACAAATAAGTAAGATTTAGTAGCCATGTCCACCATGGTAAAGCCCCAAAACTCAAGAATTTCCCTTTCTGCAGAGCCTGCCAATAATTTCAGACCAGTATTGTGAAATCCGCCAGCTATTCGCTCCAGCTGAGCCTGCTTAATTAGAATTCCTCAGCACTTGGATATATTTCCTTAACAGCAAATGATACAAATAATCACTTCAGGAGACAGTGGAATGCATAACATGGACCCTTCTTTAAAAAAAAAAAAAATTATTATTATAAAAACAAAAGCAACAGTAACAGCTCCCCAACAGATTCCTTTCAAAACAAACATGACAAAAACTATCCCCAAGTTCCTGAGGTTGTATACACTAGCAGCTTAAAACCCTCTTTAACTCCATTGCCAAAACTCTTTCAAGTGAGGAAACACACCAAGACGTTTCAAGCACCATGGCAATGTTGCCTCGGAACATTGTTAACTCCTACCAAAAGGCTGTGGGAAGCACAGTACAATGATAGAAGGTTTTGCTTATTAATCTGTGATGAAAACCAGGCTTCTGCTGATGGAGGGGGCAGGGTAAAGACAGGCTTGTCTGTTTAATGCTTGGCCCAGATATATTTTTGTCTTAGAAAAAAAAAACCCAAGCAGTTGAGCTTACTGCTCCTGGCTGTGTCTTCCTGTAGGTTGCCAGCATTCACAAAGCACACATTATGTAATGTGCTCCTATCAGGAATTCAAGCTCAAAAACATTTCATGAAGTCCCATGCTGCTCTTGCTGGAGAAATTGCTTCTGATAATGAAAAGTCTGTATCACCCTGGTTCAGCTGTCTCAGCCCTCTCCAACAGCAGCACTTTGTGCTTTCCCTCAGTCTCTTCTCCCTCCCTCCACCACCACAATGTCTGCTCATTCCTTAAGGAAACTATTCTCTTCCCTAAAACCCTTCATGGCCTTTTGCCAAAGGAAAATGAAAATAAAGGAGGACACATATTGCTTTGCCCCCCCTCTGCCTCTGGAACAGACTGGGTTTCCTCATTTTTTGGGAAATCCTCATTTCTTTGCTAAGTGCAAAAGAAACACTGGATTTATGATGAAAAGTATATTCATCACATTGCAGTATTGACAGAATAGCTCTTTTGGTTTGATTCTGAGAGTAAAGACCTCAATTTAGAGCAATCTGCCTCCCAGAAATGTGCTTATTCCTGATGGAATCATTTGAAGAACTTTTCAGGAAAATACTGCAACTTTTCACAGAAGTAATTATTGAATGAATTGTTGAGTGAAGAATTTCATTTGCAGCCACTCTGCCACTTTGATATAATGAAAATCTATCATGGATATAGATAAAAGCATGTAATTACTTCAGATATCTAGATTAGAGTGCATAAAGAGGAAATAATGAGGATAGCTCTCTCTTTCAATCTGTATTCAAAGCTTTTACACCGGTACTTGAATGTGTAAATATTAATCAACATATATCAGCATGTAAACAACAGCATCGTCTTCTTTGGTAAAATGTGTTAGAAGAAATAAAAGTCAAAAAATAAAATTTGCAGCAAGAGTCAGAATTGGTAGAAAATGCCCTGATAAAAATCACATCAAAATACAGGGTTAAACTAAGCACTATTAAACTGTGCTTTTTTCTAATGCTGTTTCCAGCGTAGTTGCTAGCATAATTAACAAACAGCTCATTCTTTAAAAAGGATTGAGGTTTGACTAATATCATTGTGTCTAAGTAAATAGGAAATTAAGGCCAAAGTTTCTTTTGGAGGTTTGATCCATGACAGGCAGTTAAAGGATTCCCATTTCTTACAGCAGATTTCAACACAGATGCTTGGAGCAAGCATATCTGGGAAAGTTGTGCTTAATGTTAGAGTAATGATTTACAAGGTACTGGAAAAGCAGACTGATAGGAATCTTCAAAGCACAATTAGATAGATTGACAGATAAAATATTCGTATATAAATCTTAATGCATTTCATTACATGTGTTGAAATGAAGGAGATGAAAGACGAAGAATATAAAAGCTATTCCTAGAACAGCAACAGAAAGTTTTATTGTTCTTTCAGACACAGTTAAATTTTAAATAAATTCATTATTTTAAATTTATGAGGATTTTTCCTTTGAGTATTTTATCTTATATATTTCAGGGATTCTATTTGGTTTTTTGTCCCTACTAGCTTCCTTTAGAATTTAAAGTGATGATTACTAGAAAGAAGGGAATAGAATGTTGCCAGGCTTTCCATATACATGGAGGAAAATCACCTTTCATTGCAAAAAAAGGAACACTTAATATTACTACTATTAAATATGGAAGGATAAGCCTTAATCAAGGTTCTTTTCACTGTACTTTAGCAACTCCAAACATCAGTTAATTCTTGCAGTGAAGCTATCAGAATTTAATTTATACCTCTCTGAGGCTCAGAAATGTGGACCATCTTCACAAGTCATTGAGAGAATCAGCAACAGAACTCAGGTGCTGCAGGTTCAAGTCCCTAGTTATAAGAAATACCTTGAAAATGAGACTAAACACTACAACTGCTCCATCTCTGGCAGCGTTCAAGGCCAGGTTGGACAGAGCCTTGGGTGACATGGTCTAGGGTGAGGCGCCCCTGCCCATGGCAGAGGGGTTGGCACTAGATGATCTTAAGGTCCTTTCCAACCTTAACTATTCTATGATTCTATGAGTTCCTAGTGAAATCCAGGCGATATTGCCTAACTGGCTGTAGGACACAATAGTGTACAAAACCTGCTTCAGTTTTTATAACTATAAAATAGGGCTAATGGTACCAACCTCTTTTTAAACTGCTTTGATTTTTTTCAGATCAAGCCAGCATGAAGATGTACTGATGTTGGATCTATGCTTACAGAAATCAAGCATAGTTTTCAGATTCAAACATGGTTCATAGACCATGTCATCCCAATCCAGAGCTCTGAGAAAAATAAACAGAAAATAAAGCAAGTGTGAGCTTGCTGCTTCATGCAGAAGCTTTGTGAATGAAATGTGCAAAAGCAGCAGCTGCATAAGCAAAGAATAGAAGTTCTAATTTGTATAGCTTACAGTCATTGACTAACACAACAGAAGCAAAATAAAATATTTTTTGCTGCAAGGGTTTATATAATTTGGTTTCTTTTCCTCCTCCAGTGGATTAAACTTTGAAATCTTAATGACTCATTTATGTTGCACATGCTTTGCAAACTAATGCCAACTGCCTATGTATCTACACAAAATAGCAATTTTCTAAAGTTTGTTGGCTTTGCAAGGCAAAAACCCTACACAAACACAGTTCATGTATACTCTGGAAAGCACCAGCACATTCTTCAAGTCCTAAATACCAGTTCTGGAGTATCTTTGGACAAATTATTGATTAGCTGCAAGAGTTATAATACAATGTAAGCTAATATTACAAAACTTGCCTGGTATGCTTGAATTAGCATATAATAACGCAGCTGGGCCTTGTGGTATTGACTCTACTACCAAACAGAAGTCACTTCAGTATTGATCTGGATTGAGAAGGGTATGAGACCACACATGCTTTTAAAGTATTGCTATGGAAAACAGAAATTAACCCATTTAAATGCTGACATGAGCAAGAAACCAAGTTATGACCATATAAGTCAGAATGAAAAGAACAGTATCCTTTGAAATGAACCCTTTCCAATAAACCACTTTCTGACTAGTACTGCCAACTTGAGCAACAGTCATAAAGATATAGGAACCTGGATAATGTTAAAAATCGTTACTGAAGGAAGAGAATTTACTTTAGCATCTAATCTTCAAAACATGATTGCAACATATTCGTAAGGTCCAACCTCCATTTCAAAAACACAGACTACTTGCCTTACAGCCAAAATACAGATTGGGTTTAGAAAAGCTGGATGACTGGAAAGCACTGCAGTGAAAATAGCTATTTTCACCAGTTTGTTTCACTCAAGTTTCTCAGAGCCATCAGTTAAGGCTCACTGCAAGGATTTTCACCATAACAGAGCACAGCAAACACTCTTTCCGTCAAAGTTTCAATCCTTCTTTCTGAAACAGATTTGCACTAGAATGTCTTTAAACTGAAGCTTCTGCACACTCAGAAAGTAGCAGCATAGAACTATCAACAAAATCTGTGACCCATTCTACCTTACAAGTTAAACACATACATTTTGTGCAACTACTCAATGAATTACTAGGTCCTGCTGTGTTTGCACTTAATGTTGAATAGAGAAGAATCCCTTTTCATTCAGGACCATACTTTCATTAAACTTCTGCGTTTCTCAGAAACATATGCCAAAAAGCATTTCAGTGGTATATGTCTGTCCCTTTTTCTTTGAATCCCACTCTGGTTTAGAGTGTGAGAAGGTACTTGAAGTAGTAGAGTTTACATTTGTTTGAATGCTATGGCTGTCTTTGTTGGCAAGATTCATCCAATCTCCTCTTACCTTTGTAAAACTCTGGTATCTCCTCTAAACCTCATCTTGGATTCCTGCACACTATTCAACAGAGAAAATTAGGGACTACAAGAGAGCAATTACCCTATCTAATTTTAGGTGATTTACATAGTTCAGATTAATCACCCCCTGGATGCAGGCCTTTTTCTTTTAATGGTTTGAAAGAAAATGGAGGGCAGAGGGAGGAAAAAAGTATATGACTCATGCATCACAGACAAATTTAGTGTAAGTGAAATCCATCTTACCTTTACTGACTGGCATCCATTTTGGATCCAGCTACCTTGGACTTACACCATGGACTTTCCTTGGCCATGGTGAGGAAACCCACACTAAATTTCCACCCATTAGTGAGAAAGAACTTATGGATGCCAGTGATTTCTATTGAAAACATTATCAATACCAGTCCCTACAGCACAATGACTCACGAAATCACATTGGTTTTGGCATCTCAAATAAAGGAAGATCTCTAGTCTCCAAAATAAACACTGAAGAAGTGCAATATTGGAGAAGTTTATGAAAGTCCAAGTAGTTAATAATAAACAGGACAAAACCAACATGTCCACATGCTGGCAGAACAACGCCTCATGAATCATGCACCTACAGCGAACAATATTTGTTGGAGGGGTTCACTGGAGGATTTTGATGTGTCACACTGCATTCATAGGATGACATCTGAGAAGAGAAGATGAGCAATGAAAGAATAAATGCTTTGGATTACAGTAACAGCCATTTTTTAACCTGTGGCTGAATCTGCTCCAAGACCTTCCAGAAGTACTCCTGCCTAGCGCCAGTCCCATCACAGAGTATACAGGATTCACCACCTGTAAAACCAATGAACAGGGACAGTACTGCAGATAAGTGCAAGGGCAGCACAAATCTCAATTAGAGTACATTTTGAATGGGAATTATTGTATCTTCAGGATGGTGAAAGAAACCAGTTGTTACAGTGTCTGAGAATCACAAATGATGTAGAAGGAGCTCCAGTTAAGACAAAGGAAAGGCTACAAACTCCCTACTAGTTTTGTGGACTCACTGTGCCTTCCAGGATGTGTCTACACTGAGGCACCCACTTCTGGCAACCGCAAGATAGGTACATTGAACAGAGAGATTTGAATCTCTTTCTTAGGTATTTTAGCTAAGCTCCCACTGAAAACATGGAGAAAAAGAGACCGAAATCAATTCTGTGTTACAGTATCACAGTTCTTCCTAAAGGATGTAGGGGAAGAGAACCTTATGCTTTCCACAGATACTACTGAACAGAAAAGAGCCATGGCCACTAGAAGACTACACAAACAGCTGCATCTATCTGGAAGAAGACATCCTCATGTGTGACCAGAATCAGATGAAAAAGCTCAAGGAATGAAAAACAAAGGACACCTAGCAGTGATTGCAGGTAGCTGATTCTAACAGATTGCAACAGAGCTGCAAAGATCAATACAACTTTGTGTTGATGCACATATGCATATTGAGATAGTGCAGACTGAACATTCTAATGGTCCAATTTTATACAGTTCCCATATGATCCTACATGGAATACTACAGTCAGCTGAACAGCAGATTACCAGAACCATATGATGAAATCTAGGGAAGGTTCTGAGCTGAGAAACGCTTTGTAATAGATTACTATTCCATTTTCTGTATAAACACATTTATAAAAACACATACAAAACATACAAACAAATGAAAGAGTAATGAGAAATGTCTATATTTTTCTGTATGAATTCCTCTGAGGCTCTGTTTGCCAGGAAAGTGCAGAGACACCAGAGCTCCTGGAAGAAGGTGCAGGGCTAGCCCAAGGACTCCACAAATAAAGCTGCATTAACCAGGTATTCTGCAGTTTCTTCAGGCAAATAAGGAACTTCCCAGCTCTGGATTTTTTATTTTTTTTTTTTTAAACGGTTTGAATTCAATTTTTTGTTGTTTTGGATCTTGTGAGTAAAAAATTCTCCAAACTCTCTTTCTTCCCCTGTTCTATGCAGGGAAGAAAGCACTAGGAAAGACAATAAGCCCCACAGAGATGTTAGAAGCAGTGGGTGGAAATCTGTCACACAGTCCCTGTTTTCAGCACATCAGCTGACTGCACCTGAAGAACTGACTTATCCAGTGCAGAGATTTAGGGACTCTGTGTTATAACTGTTGGCACAGCAAAATACCTCGTGCTGTCCACTTCATCTTCTGCAAAGACATGTTTCTGCAAAAGCAAAGAGACTCATTTAGAGATTCATCTTGTTCACCTCCATGGCTGTACTGTTTGCAGCAGTTACTGCTTGCCTGCAGACATCTCTAATCACTGAGCAGAGAGAAAGGAATTCTTCTAATTGCTGAGTGGTTTGAGTTTCCCAAAACAGTTGCCCTTCTTCCTTTTTGAAGAAAAAACTTACCCCTGCCTCCCCGCCCCCTTCCTTCTGGCAGACATGAGAAGAGAGCTGTGTTTGTTTTCACAGTAAATGGAAGGCTGGGGCAGTGACAAGGCTGATCTCACAGTTTCCAGCTGTAATATTGGATATCTTTACAACTACACACATGCAGAACTCAGAAACTAAACTAGTCCAGTAAGAGCAACACCAGCAAAACCCCCAAAGGTCTGAGGGGCAGCTGCACTGTTCTTGACATGAAAGCAAATATTCCAGCTAAGAGACAAGCATTATTCAGGCCCAAACTGCTGAATGCTGCATCTGAGCCCCTACATCCACATGCAGGGATATGTGGGATTTTCAAGTGTTGAAGGTCGCAGGTTTTATAGTGAAACTAGACAAAGCTGGGCAGTTTTAGGTCACCTGAAACTGTCCCTGTAGAGTTTAGGAAAATAACTTCAAGGTCCACTTAGAAAGAAGAGAAAAAACAAACCATCATTTAAAACCTTTGCTTGTCTACCACTAACAGTAACAACCATGGATCAGTCATCGTGACAATGCTGGTTTGCTGCTTTGAAGTGCATGTCATTTTAACATACAGAATTCTTGTCTTCAGATTTATGTTAACAGCATTACTGATATTAAGTATTTACACTGATCACTTTCAGACATTAGAGGGTTTTTCTCTACTTAGTTTCTCCTTTTCTCCAATTAGACTGTGAAGAGAAGCACGGAAATCCATTTCAAGAGGAATTCAAACAGGAGAGATGGGATTTTCAAAAGTCAACAGTTAACTTTTTATAGTAACATTTTTAAGAATGCTAAAAAAATGTCCGATCTTTTTTTGAACTCAAAACTTCTCCAAATGGAAGAGACAAAGTTTGAGGGGGAAACGGACTGAATATATCTCTCATTATTGGAATGTTTTTGTCCAGATTATTCAAAATGTTCAACTAACAGACCAGAGGTAAACTGTGGATGTGAGACTCCCAGCCCTGGCATCAATTTCATTATCTTTGCAGTCTTTATTAACAATAAGTTCAAGGCAGGAGGATTAATTGATTTCTTCTGATAGAAACCCTTCCACTGAGAACAGACTTTCAAACTGAGTTTCACCAAGTAGCACACACTGCTACAGACTGTGACATCCTTTCTTCTGCTTTCAGCCCAGCTATCCCGGGCCCACAAAAAGCCCTGCTGTTACACCACAAGCTATCAGGCAAACCTGAGTTATGTCCATTATTTCTTAGAGACCACCTGGACAGAGCTAGTGTGTGTGTCCAAAACCTGCTGAAAAGAAGGTTCATATATTAAGAGCTAGACCATGGCTGTCGAGCTGTTGACCTTGGTATTTCTAGCCCTGGAATTAACTTCTCTGGAGTCTTTATTTACCAAGCACTTAAAGTCAGTGTGAACTATTTCTACCCATCCCTTGCAAATGAAATGATGATAGGAAGCACTTGCATTTCTTTCAAAGCTCAGAAACCTTATTTCAATGAGAGTTTTGGAAAAGGCTTGGGAAGTGCCAATTAATCCAGCTGGTTCATTCCGGAACAAGCACAGAAAGAAGAAAAACAAGGCTTTTCACCTTTTGTTGCAAGAGAGCAAACCAGACACAAAGTAGAAGCAAAGACAAGCAGAGTTACACAGCAAACTGGCCTTGGATGTGTCTTTGCAAGAGGTTACAGTGCACTTCTTGCTCCCTCTCAACCAGCCCCATTCTGACACCATAATATAGAGCAACTTAGGGTGATTCTGAATTAGGCCAGTTGGAGGTAGCTTCTCTATAACTACACGCTACTTGGGAACGACGTTACAGAGCCCTATACACTCTGATGCTCTTTAGGGCAAACCATAGCAGATAACTGCCAAAGGTGCCCATTCCTCCACTCCCTGCCAGCAGTGACTGCTTTTGGGCAACTCCAGATTATCTTTTCCCTCTTCCAGTGGAGCAACATAGAGACAATGTAAGATGAACCATGTGCTCAGATGTTGACCAAAGATCTTATTAATCTCCACAGTTTGCTCAGAGACCCCTCAGACCTAGAAGCAGGACAATCAAAGGACTTTTGCTCACAGGGCTGTGCCAGGCAGCCTTGTGTGCATTACCAGAGTTGTTCCAGTTGTGCTCAGGTTAATAACAAGAAACTTGGTATATTTTCACAGTAAGACAGAGAACTGGACAGACTGCAGCTAACAGACGGTGCTTAAGTTCATCACATAATGCTGAACATTAAAGAGTGTTATTAATTAATATATGTGCTTGCTCTGTAGAAAATAATTCCCCTGCATGATATTCATATCAATTATTTCTAAACTAAGCACTTACTTATAGATTCTCTAGCGTGATTCAGTAAATTATTTACTCAGCCCCCAGACACTGCTATCCTTCCAAGTATGCATTTGGCTATCTCTTTGGATATTTACAGTTTATAATTTCTAATTAAAATTCATTAATTATGAGTTCAATGTACCATAGTTATTTTACAGAGTGTTATACCAAATATGGGATTTCAAGAAGATGATGAAAAAAATCAGTTGATTTTGCTCACACTCAATCTATCCCAGTTTGGTCATATGTGAGGGTACTAAGGATTTCTAATGCAAGAGGTTTCATAGCTAACCTTTTTCTTATCCTTATCTCTCTCTTTGGCCCCCAGTCCTCTACAGAAAACAATCCCCCACCCTGACAGAAAGTGCCCTTATGAATACAAATGTCTGTGGACAACTTTTTATTTGGCAGCTGTATAACATTATAGACTTATTATCCGTGAAAGAGTTCTACTTCCCTCAAACTGGAAATAAAGTGCATTAGAAAACCAAGAGAAATGTTGTTCTTGCACATCACACTCGGTCAGGCAGCTTCAGAAAACTCCCAAAAGGAGAAAAACATTTGCTTTTTCCCTGTACCATCAGTATCATCTGATCGACTGTTAATTGTACTGCTGAGGTTTTAAAGGACTCTATTCAGATAAGTGCTGGCCAAAAAACCCAGCTCTCATTCATCAAAGCACAAGTGCTTTCAAGAGTAGCCTGGTAACACAGAGAAGACTTGAAAATTCTCAAAATCCAGCCACCTATGGAGTGACCACATGAAAATATGTCAAAGAATCACTGTTGTAAACACTGAAGACAGCTGCTACCGAGCTGTAAATACAAAATACTGTTTAATTGCAATTTTCAAAAATTCCTCCTGCTTTCAGTCATTATATGTCTGTCCCTCTGATGAAAATGGGAATTCTTTCAGTTTTCAAGCCTGTGCTCTCCTTTCATTGCAATGAGGACCTGATTCAGAGCTTTAAACTGTGTTCTGCAATGCATAATTAATCTGGCTTCATAGAAATCCGGACAAAAGATCCCATTCAATCTTCAGCTCCTTCCTCCTGAGATATTGTTATTTCTAAAAACTCCTGCCAGCTGGGCAGGAGGGAAATCTCAGCACTGTGGGAGAATGAACAAACTACAGACCTCTGAGGGATTTGAAGTAACAATCTGACTAAAGTGGATTAGAAAGTAAGGAACGTGAGGGGCAGGAGAGCTTATTCTGAAGTCTACAAAAGCTGATAAAAAATTCTTAGAAGATTTTCATATGGTGAAGGGGGAGAGAAATATGCAAGCTTTTATAACAAAACAGAAGGATTTTTAAAACATGCGTGAGCCAATACACTCGGGGAGGTTTGAAGGGATTACTGCTGGTATTATTTCAGGAAAACTGTTGTGTCTGCCTTAGAGTTTGAAACGGCATTTCTCCGTGAAATCTGCACTGCCCTGCAAACCAGAATAGTCATACTTTCCTTCCAGGTATTTGATATGTCTCCCGTTTGAACCTATAATGCATTCTAACCAGAAGTTGCTTTAAATTCCCTCCTAAGCACATCACAATTAAGAGCCGCTGCCCTGCAGGATTTCAAAGGGCTATGGAAAAACAAATTCAGTCTTATTCGGAGAGCCAGCACCCTGCTCTCATTCCCTGAAAACTCATTCTCCGATGTGTGGCAGTGATGCTGCCCAGATCACCTGGCCACCTCTCACACATTGCTCTGTATTTTTAGCAGGCATGCGCATACTCAAGGATATTGCCCCATTGCCACAGGGCTTTCTGGAAGAGCAAGTGGAAAAAACTCACATGCCTGTTGAGCAAGTGAGCGCCCGGGGAAAAAGATGTTGTGGGCTGTCTGCCTCCTCTGCCCCACTTTGCCGGCCCCCACTGACACAAACCTGCTGCTCCCAGGCTCCTTCTCCTGCAACACTGATGCTGCAGTGGAATGAAGTTATGTGGGTATAGCCTTGGACAATATGTGGCTCCCTAGATTTAGAAATATTTTCAGAGCCAGATCTTTTACTCACCCCAATCTTATTTGGATGATGGGCATCCCTTATGACATCAACGATGATGGGCATCAAGTTACGACAGGAGAGACCAGGACAGGCTGGTCTTAGGTTTTTACCTTTTACAGGACATCAGGAAAGGCCAGCACCCTCATTTATAGTCCTTCTGTTGGCACTGCTGGAAATTTAAAGGGCAAGAACCACAATAAGATCCAGATAATGGGCCCAGTTTCCTCTTCTTCACACAGTATCACAGTATCACAGTATGCCAGAGATTGGAAGGGACCTCAAAAGATCATCCAGTCCAATCCCCCCGCCAGAGCAGGAACACCTAAATAAGGTTACATAGGAATGTGTCCAGGCGGGTTTTGAATGTCTCCAGAGAAGGAGACTCCACAACCTCCCTGGGCAGCCTGTTCCAGTGTTCTGTCACCCTCACTGAGAAGAAGTTTCTTCTCAAGTTTAAGTGGAACCTCTTGTGTTCCAGTTTATACCCATTACCCCTTGTCCTATCATTGTTTGCCACTGAGAAGAGCCTGGCTCCATCCTCATGACACTCCCCCTTTATATATTTATATACACTAATAAGGTCCCCCCGCAGTCTCCTCTTCTCCAAACTATAGAGACCCAGCTCCCTCAGCCTTTCCTCATAAGGGAGATGCTCCACTCCCTTAATCATCTTAGTTGCCCTGCGCTGGACTCTCTCCAGCAGGTCCCTGTCCTTCTTGAACTGAGGGGCCCAGAACTGGACACAATATTCCAGATGCGGTCTCACCAGGGCAGAGTAGAGGGGAAGGAGGACCTCTCTCGACCTACTGACCACCCCCCTTCTAATACACCCCAGGATGCCATTGGCCTTCTTGGCCACAAGGGCACAGTGTTGGCTCATGGTCATCCTGCCATCTACTAGGACCCCCAGGTCCCTCTCCCCTACACTACTCTCTAACAGGTCGTTCCCCAACCTATATTGGAACCTGGGGTTGTTCCTGCCCAGATGCACCAGGGCACCCATCCCGTTCACCAGTGGGCCAACCTTGCCTCTGGTGTTAGTTTTATCAGCTATGTATTTGAAAAAGCTCTTTCTGCTGTCCTTGACCCCTCTGGCCAGATTTAATTCTAAGGAGGCCTGAGCCATCCTAGCTGCCTTCCTACATCCTCTAGCAGCAGCCTTATATTCCTCTCGAGTGGCCAGCCCCTCCTTCCATGACCTGTAAACTCTCCTCTTTCACTTGAGCATACTCAGCAGTTCCTTATTTAGCCACGTAGGTCTCCTGGCCCTCTTCCTTGACTTCCTACGTGTCGGGATGCTCTGCTCTTGAGCTTGGAATAAGCAATTCTTGAATGTCAACCAACTATCTTGGGCCCCTTTACCTTCAAGCAGCCTTGCCCATGGGATTTCCCCTACCAATTGCTTGAAAAGGCCAAAGTTTGCCCTGCTAAAGTCCAGGGTTGCAATTCTACTTGCTATTGTACTGGTCCTACCACACAAGATCCTGAATTCCACCATCTCGTGGTCGCTGCAACCAAGGCAGCCCTCAACCTTTACTGCTTCGACCAGCCCCTCCTTGTTAGTGAGGATGAGATCCAGCAGCGCTCCTCTCCTGGTTGGCTGATCCACCATTTGCATGAGGAAGTTATCATCCATACACTGGAGGAACCTCCTGGACTGTGGCTGGGTTGCTGAGTAGTCCTTCCAGCAAACATCAGGGAAATTAAAATCCCCCACGACAACCACGGCCTGTGACTGTGAGGCCACTCTCAGCTGCCTGTAGAAGGCCTCGTCAACTTCCTCACCCTGATCTGGTGACCTGTAACAGACACCCACAACAGTATCACCCCTGCCAGCCTGCCCCTTAATTCTCACCCACAGACTCTCAACTCGCTCGTCCCCTGTCCCTGGACAGAGCTCAGTACATTGCAGCTGCTCTCGCACATAAAGAGCAACCCCACCACCCCGCCTGGCTGGCCTGTCTTTCCTGAAAAGGACATAGCCCTCCATGACTATATTCCAGTCATGGGAGCTGTCCCACCACGTCTCCATAATTGCCACCAGATCATAATCTCCTGACTTAACACAGGTCTCCAACTCCTCCTGCTTATTTCCCATGCTGCACGCATTGGTGTACAGGCATTTCAAGGAGGGAGCTGAGCTCACCGATTTCACCCTAGGATTATAGGAGGCCTCCCAGTCTTCATCAATTCTAGAGTGCTGCCCCACTGGGGCAAGCCCAGTTACAACCCCATCCCCCTTTCGAATCTAGTTTAAAGCTCTCCAAATGAGCCCTGTTAATTCATGCCCCAGCATCCTTTTGCCTCTGTGAGTTAAACCTTTCCCATGTGCCATCATCCAGACTGGAGCCTTATAAAACCAGCTGTTATCAAAGAACCCAAAGCCCTGCCTAAAGCACCAGTCTCGTAGCCAATTGTTCTTTCCCCTGCCCATGCCTGCCTATTGCGGAGGTAAGGCTGCATGGGATGCTGAGCTGCCCAGGCTATTGCTGGTGGGACCCACTGCCAGGGCAAACAGTTAAAAGCACCCACACAATACACTGAAGTTCTCCATGGTAAAAAGGAATTAAAATATTCCCTAAAAGTTGATCTACTTGGGACTTGCGTGTTGTTATGGAGTGAAAACTGGGGTAGGTCTGGCATGAGACCAGCACGCACGATGAAAAATGTACCCTACTGGACAGTGCATCTGTGTAAAGATGGGCACACAACAACCATAACCCATCAGAGCAATCCCAATCAAACATCCCATTTGTTCTTTGGCCTCATCATCATTTGCCATTTCTAGAGCTATTATCACAAGAATGATTTTCTATAACCTCCTTTGCCCTGGGGGGGAAGTGCATGGAGGAAAAGGGGGTGTAGGAAATAAAAGGGAGAGAGGGGAGAAAATAAGATTCAGCAAAAGCTTTCAGACCAGCAGAGGTTTTTAAGGGTGTCATTTCATAAAGAAACACTTGCACGTAACTTAGCAACAGCAACAACAACAAAAGTACTGGTAGGTCATATTCCAGACAAACAGAGCAATGTTTAAAACATTAAGTTGTTATACAAAATCCATACAGCTCATTTCTAGTTCCTTTAATTCCTGGGGTGCAGGAAAAGCAAGCCAACACCACCACAATTTCTTTCATAACCAACATAATGACCCACTTGTGACATTTATCCAAAGTCATTGGATGTTGTCAAATCCATGTTGAGAGTGTCACATCAAAAATCATTACTTACAGCAGCAGCGTAGCAGCTCTGGATAACCCTGTGGCATTTTCCAAAGGAACACTAAGCGTTTCACAACTGTGAGAGAGAAAACCTGGTAGAGGAAAACAAAATCAGCGTCATGACACTCAGCTAAACAGATCCTAAGTAAAGCTGACACAATAGTAAAAGCTGTGACTTTTCCTAACTGAAGGAAAATCTCTACCATCACTTAGTGGATCTAACAGTGCAGTAAGAGTATAAGACATATTCTTTCTATTGAGAACACCTATTTCAAGGCACCCTACCTAAAGCTGGTGCAGAGACTGCAAGGAGCGAAGAACAGACAGTCTAACCCAAGGCAGCAAAAATCAGCATGAAACCCCATCCCCACAATCCAGACTTGGCATTGTGTTGCTGTAAGCATAAGACTGCACAAATAATCTTCTGGCAGATGACACTTTTGCCACAGGCTTCTTAGACACTGGACTCTGCCATGGTCAGGACTTTTTCTAGCAATGCAGCCTTCCTCAAGTCTACCTTTGTCTCATCTCTTCCCTGCCACACATGGTGCTAGCACTGCATGAGGAGCCTCATCCTGGCTGTGCAGGAGTCCTACAGTGTACGCAGGGCAGGAGCAGAGTCAGAGCAGCCATTAAAGGGGTACAGGCAAAACCTCGGTCTGCCACTTTAGGAAAGAAAAAAAAACACTTGCTCTCCCTGCAAGGATGACGGGAGCCTGGCAGCTGCACTGGGCAGGTGATGGAGGAACTGGGGAGCCTGGCAAAGCTGCAGGTAAGGTTTCTGCAGAGGGTCTGAGTCTCGCTCCTGCTGCAAGGAAGGAAAAAGGAAAGGAAAACAGCAGAAACAAGCGTTTGCTGCTCCTACTGCTATGTGAGGGATGGAGAGGGCATGGAGTAGAGCTGTCTGCCTCCTGAGGAGAGGTTCTTGCCACCAGCCCTGCCACTGCATGGGGAGGGAGTGGGGCACAGCTGAAAACTTTCATTCATACATCCCTAAGAGCATCACAAGAATGAGGATTTGTCCCATATTACAAAAAGGGTTAGGGAGGAACCTGAAAGTTTTGGACACAACTTCTTCATCCACATGCACTTGAGTAAAACCGGGAGGCAAAATAGACACACTGCTGCTCAGCCTGCACTCTGTCCTATCTGCCCCAAACCTAGAGCTCAGCCCGCACCCTGTCCTACATGCTCCAAACCTAGAGATCAGCCTGCATCCTGTCCTACCTGCTCTCAAACCTAGGGCTCAGCCCACGCCCCCACTCTTTCAGCTGTCAGTTGCTCTTTACCTGCTCCACGTTGTAAGCACACACTCATCTGCATATACATACCGAACCCAATAGTAGATCAGCCACACAACCACAACACAGTCTGACTCACTTTGAATGACATGAGTGAACTGTCCCAGCCCAGCTCCATGGGGCCAGCAGTGCTTTAGGCATGGTGGCTGCCTCCACTACCCCTGGCCACAGCTGGATATCCCAAAGGCTCTCATCCAGCCACATTTTCCCCCACAGCACTGACACTTTAAAATCTCACCCTACATAAACATAAGGGGAAATTCTAAGTCTGTTTTCACTGTGTCAGCTGCCAGATTGAGAATCTGCAAAAAACCTCCTAAAAACCAGTGAATGAATGTCAGAATTGGAAGCAGGGCTCTTCAGCAACAAGTTCATCTGCTATGGGACATCAGTGCTACTCCTTGGAATCTACAGTCTGCCTTGTCCTACAGAAATAGGTCATTAACTTTCTTTTTCTCAATGCTTGCTCCATCTTTTAGAAGTATACTCTGTTAACTCTGAGACTCTTGAGTTGAGTTCCTTGGTTTTCCCCTCCTCCCTCAAAATCTTCAATTGACAGTAATCCCTAGGACAAACTAAAAGTACAACTCAAAAGGGCCCAAGATAAAGGAAAAAGTGAGGAATAGAATAAAGACTATACTTTCTTGACACTTACTCTGATATCACCTTCGATTTACACAGAAAAATAGTAAGAAATGTAACCATTCCATTCTCAAAAGAAGGCAGCAGCTTGTCTTCAGTTGGTCTGCCACACAGATCTGAACAGCCAAAAAAAGGTCTACAGAGGGACTCTCACAGCATGAAATGCAGACCTGGTTATAGTCCCCAACTCTGTCCTCAGGCATACACTAATGAGCATACTTTCTGTGTAGCCCTTATTGTTTTAACTGTCTCCTTCATAAATTACAAACTGCATTGTCCCACCTACACGATCTTGTCTTATTCTCCCTCTTGAAATGTAATCCTGAAGAACTTTGAGTCTAGGAAACACAGTTCAGTGTTTTCAAGTGGGTTTAACACTGTTCATCAAAATCCCAAAATGTTGCTTAAACAGAATACAAAAAAATGAATATCAGACTTCTCATTCAGCTATATCATTTAATTATGCACAAGAAATAAAGCTCTACAGAAAGCCAAACAAGAAGATAGTGGTGTAAATGTAACATTAGTTCCACTTTTGGGCAAAGGTGTCCTTAAAAATTTGTCCTTTTTACAGGTGTATTCTTATCTGATATTATAGTAATAGCAATTAGATCCAGAAGAAATATTTTGGCTTGTCAGCTTCAATAAAGATGACATCACAGAGACTCTCAAGACAGCACAGACTCAAGCACAGAGTTTTGGGTCAGTGAACCACACCGAGGTCAAGTTTCCATTTGCTTGGCTCTATTAGCCTAAGCAGAACAACCTGTAGCAGCAATGCTTTGTGCTCAGTCTAGGATGTCCCACATAGCCCATGACACACCAAAATCAAAGTAAAACATAGTAAACCCTTCTATTATCAGAAGTGCATCTCTTTAAAAACTTTAGAGGAAGCATTTTAAATTACACAAGGAGAGGAGATAGAATCCAGTGCCAACTAATCTCTGATCAAATGTTGAACAAGACATTAACATCATCCAAATTCCTTTTTATCCCAGGACACATTCTTCAGATTACATCAATACATTACATATACCTATATTTTGGCATGGATTATTGACAAATGACGGCCCTAAAATGCAGGATAGACCTTGTCTGCTTATGCTATAAAAATACTGTGGTACCCATGAGGGTATGGGTCTCTGGGCAGAGACATCCCCTGTCGTCCTGCTGCTATCCAGGTACCCTGCAGTCACTACAGCCTTGGTGAGCAGCTGATTCCAAGACCACCTCAGTTAAAACATGCTTGCATGGACTGTTCAATGCGCTTATGCAAAGCACTGTATGAATGCATGGTTTAATCACCACAGCTACACAGGCGTCAACCCTTTCTCCAAGCCATTTGTGGCACCTACAGCCGAAAACAGAATCATAGAATCATAGAATAGTTAGGGTTGGAAAGGACCTTAAGATCATCTAGTTCCAACCCCCTTGCCATGGGCAGGGACACCTCACACTAAACCATGCCACCCAAGGCCTCATCCAACCTGGCCTTCAACACCGCCATTCACAACCTCTCTGAGCAACCCATTCCAGTGCCTCACCACCCTCACAGTAAAGAATTCCCTCCTTATATCCAATCTAAACTTCCCCTGTTTAAGTTTTAACCCGTTACCCCTTGTCCTGTCACTACAGTCCCTGATGAATAGTCCCTCCCCAGCATCCTTGTAGGGCCCCTTCAGATACTGGAAGGCTGCTACGAGGTCTTCACGCAGCCTTCTCTTCTCCAGGCTGAACAGCCCCAACTTTCTCAGCCTGTCTTCATATGGGAGGTGCTCCAGTCCCCTGATCATCCTCGTGGCCCTCCTCTGGACTTGTTCCAACAGTTCTATGTCCTTTTTATGTTGAGGACACCAGAACTGCACACAATACTCAAGAAAAGCTGTAATGTAAATGGTGCCAATATATGCTGTTCCACAGATGTAGAAACTAAGTGGCAACTTTAAAAATGCCTTTTTCTAGCAGATACTGTTTTATCCAACCAACAGGTTTTATTCCAAATGCTGACTTGTAATCAGTGCTAAAAGCATACATTTTCCCCATTTCTTCACCAAGTCTGAGCTGAGGTACCAGAGCTACAAGAAACACCACCTCTGGTACTACAAAGCCACAGCACAAGTCTCCTCCCAGTGTCCAGTTCTGGGCTCCTCAGTTTAAGAAGGACGTGGAAATGATTGAGCGCGTCCAAAGGAGGGCAACGAGGCTGGTGAGGGGCTTGGACCACAAGCCCTACGAGGAGCGATTGAGAGAGTTGGAGTTGTTTAGCCTGGAGAAAAGGAGACTCAGAGGTGACCTTATCACTCTCTACAACCTCCTGAAAGGAGGCTGTAGACAGGTGGGGGTTGGTCTCTTTCACCAGGCAGCAACTGACAGAACGAGAGGACACAGTCTCAAACTGAGCCAAGGAAGGTACAGGTTGGATATTAGGAAGAAAATTTCCACAGAAAGAATAATAAAATATTGGAACGGTCTGCCCAGGGTGGTGGTGGAGTCACCATCCCTGGATGTGTTAAAAAGAGATTGGATGTGGCACTTGGTGACATGGTTTAATTGAGGTGTAGGGCATGGGTTGGACTCGATGATCTTGAAGGTCCCTTCCAACCTGGTAATTATGATTCTGATTCTGATTCTGACCAGAATCAACTTTATGGATCCCATGAAACAGCTAACTACAAGTGGAAGGGAGGTGTTTTTCTCAGACATTTTAAGAAACGAAAGGAAAGAGAACAATGAAAAAACAGCCCCTCCCCAACAAGTTTGTGAAGTTTATGAAGTTTTTTGGGGTCAGAAAGTCATGTAACGAATGGCACTTTAAAATAAAAAGCCATCTACATGATATTTTGAGTGCCTTGGTAGATTTAATTCCCTTTTCAAGCATCCTTAAAAAGTGAATTAGGAAATGGAGATTAGAGTGCTGTTGGCATAGAAGGAAACAAGAAAACAAAACAAAATCAACCACTCATCTGTTATTGAAACATCTAATCTAAACCTTTTTATGGTTTAAAAATAGAAACTACTTATAAAACAATGTGTGCTTTAATTAGCATGCAAGAAACAAGCCAATAATTAAAAGTTCAAAATAAGGTTTAAACTCATAGTTTTGCAACTGCAGTTATAGCCAGATTACAAAATTCCTTTCACACAATGCACATAGCATCCTTTGAGACTTAATGAAATTCTGCAGCTGGGGTAGTATGAATCTGAGTTCTTTCTGTTCTGAGTTATTTACTTCTGCAAGAAAATTCCCCATGGCAACTGGCCAAAGGCACTTGTCTCCTTAGTGTGTGAAATGTGAGCAGATACAAAGTTGACGCCATATTTCATGCCCTCACCTTCCCTTGCATCTGCATTCCTAACTGTAAATTAAGGGGTGGCACTGACTGTTCCGCAGCGGCAGGAAGCAGCTTATTCAGAAAGATGGGAAGAGGAGGAGGGGAAAAAAAATACTGCAATGCTTCAAGGCAGTTTCTGAAACTAGAGTGGGATTCTTCACACCTATAATCAAGACAAGCTGAGATCAACCAGCAACAGCTGACTCCCTTCTAAAAATGTGCCATTTATTCCTTTTACTGACCTTTTAAACATGCATTTATCATCTAAACAGAAATCAGAGGAAATGTGTCAATATTTGATTACTCATGTCTATACTTGCAGCAGTATCCTTCTTGTTTGCAGTCTCTTTTCAGGAATGCAAGTTGGTTTCTTCCTGTGTGGAGGGTCCATGAAAACACAGAATCCTTCTGTAGCACCGTCTGCCAAAGCCAATTATGAAAGAAGCAATTTGGAACATGGAGCCTCAAGCTGAGCTTCAGAAAACAAGAGGCACCTGGAAAATGACGTGCAACTCGCCGAGACTCTGTCAAAACCAAAGTTCCCCATAGGACCTCAGTCAGCCAGGGGTGAAGCAGTGACCTTGGACAGATATTTACCCTTCTTGGAGCTGATTGGCATAATGCATCTGCTATTTTAGCTAAGGGATACCATCAGTGCACTTGCTTCCTTTTGCACCCTGGTTTTCGCTCCAGTTCCTGAGTGCAGTTGTGTGTGATTGTGACACTGGCAAAACTCACAAGATGTTAAGTTTACAAGGTTCTTTTCCTGAGAAAGCCTGAAAGAGTCTCGAAATATTGCTATCAGCTTCTGAGTCCACTCTGCAACGTGCCATGGTTAGGAGGCTACATCCAGCTATTGCATCCCATACACTATTTACACAAGTTCAGGCTTCAGGTTGTCCTGGGTAGAATTCTGTGATTCCTTCTGGCATATGCTGCAGAGACACCCTTCCAATTTTATTTGTAGACCACAAAAATGTAAATTCCATGGGTGCAATAACATCTGAATTAATTTCACTTAAAATGAGGGGGTCTTACTTGAAGTTTCAAGCAATGAGACTGAAATAAAAATTCAGACAATCCAGCTACAGTTTGCTTCTTGCTATTTTTGATTAAGAAACAAGCTTTTAACAAACAAATTTGGTTTTTAACAAACAAATGCTTTTGCTCAGTCCTGTGTGCGCTCCATGGACTGCAGAGTGAAGAGGACTCTTCCTGTCAGTAGGACCTCACAGCGGTAGCTGTGCTCACACCCTTGCTCCCCTCCGGAGCTGGGGTCTTGTTCAGACTGGTTGCAAGGGGAGAGGCATTCCAGGGGCAGGGGAGCTGAGCTGGGCAAGTACACATCTGTGCACATCCACAGATCCCAACGTGCTAAACACTCCCCAGGCTAGCCCAAGCAGATGGGAACAGATTAGTCTGTACAAAAATCATGCCAGAAAAGTTATCACTGCAACCAGCTTTACTTGGAATGTTTGCAATTCAAATCCTCATTTAAATAGATGGAAAAAAAAGGCTGGAAGTTTTGAAGGGAAACTCAGGAAGCTGTTACAAACAGAAGGAATCAACAGGACAAACTGATGATTCCCCTCTGCCTGTGCTAAGGCCTGGTGCAGAAAACCTCCCTCTAACATCTGGGTGACAGCTACTGGGTCTGTGAGATGTAGCAGTCAGACATGAGTGAGATTAAAGCCTGCTTGGCCAGGCTTTGTGACAGAAACAGAAATGCAAATGTCAAATAGTGAATGGCAAATTATAGCTCCCAGAATTATTTCTGTCATTTCAACAGTTCTCTGGAAAACACAAAAAGAAGTAATGAAAGCATGTTAAGAGGATCAAACTGTAAATTCTTCTGGTATAGCCAGAGAAGATACAGTCCCTTAGGTTTCTAGGAGGATTTTGCTGAAGTGACTGCTCACCAGTGAGAAGGGTTAACTATCAGCTGACAAATGAAAGCAAGAGATTTTAAGACTCTTCAGAGAGGAAGCCTTAGGTCCAATTTCATTGTAGAGAGGAAATGGAGATGAGTGAGGGAGAAGGCTTTTATAGCACCTTCTGAAACAGGTGGGAAGGAGGAAGGAGAGATTATTTTCCCTTCTCTCTGGGAAGCCAAGCAGCAATGCAAAGGGTTGCAAGCATAGAAACAGCACAAACAGGACATTTGGTCCTGGGTATCTGAAGTTCCACCTCACCCCACACAGTAGCGCTGCAGAAGTTGTCACACACAATTTTGGTGTTACCAGTAGTACACTAAGGGTGCGCCACAAGATGTGTTTAATCTGAGGGGAGAGGAAGGACTGCTGCATTTTGTGTAGCCCGGTAGACATGCTATGCAGGGAGATGGTTGCCCATCTTGTCCTTCCTATCCTATTTCATTCAAAAGACCAGATAATTTAAGCAATTCAAATGTTGGTGTGTGCCAGCGCAGCTTATTTTGACTGAAATTGGTAAGTGTGAATAGTATCAAGAGAAGCACAGCTGGCAGCACAGAGTAGTTTGTAGCCTTCAGTATGGCTTAGTCATTACAACTGATGCAGGGTACCGAGGTGTTAAAACTCTTCAGCCACTTCAGTTGCTGCCATGAAAAGATTTGTGGGGCTATTCGGGGGTTATTTTAGCAAACGTCACCCAGCCACACTGACTTCAGAACTGCACATCAGCTGAAGCCAAGCAGAGCACTACATAACTGCTGTTGGCTCTGAAACATTTCAAACCCAGACCCTCCTGCTTCCTTGGCAGGAAAGAGACTGCAGTAGTTACTTCATCACTTTACATCTAAGAAGGCCTTAATTGGGCGGGACCTGATTCTGATCCTTTGCAATAGCAAAAATGTCAGAAGAGAGTAAAAAGAACCCGCTGGGAGGCTGGGGAATAAGAGCAGAGGGTTATGTATGCAAAGGAGTCCTGTGTCAGTGCCTAAGGAGCATCTCTTGAAGGAACAGTTCAGAAAAGGACAGGCTCATAGGAATGTACATGATCTCATAAGCTGTAATAGTGAAAGAACATTTTGAAAGAAAGAAAAAAAAAAAAGATGGAGTTAGGGACAGACAAATTGTTCATCAGTTCTAAACCAAGGATTTGGCAATACTGAGTCATCTGTTTCATGTAATTTCAAAATGGATGGTTCTGATTTACTTTCCTCTTTGCAAAGATTCTGTTTTCCTCTCCCCAAGCGCCATTACCCAGAAGAGATCCAAGAAGCTAACAAAGGCAAAAAAAAAAAAAAAAAAAAAATCACAAAAATCAGCTGAGGATCAAAAGGCAATTACTGTATCAGAAAATTATTTTGGCTTTCTGTTGAGGTACCTGCTTTTACACAAATCCTGAGATGGCACAGCTTGGTACTAATACACTTATGTCAAGAGAGCTACTTTGGCCCACAGTACCTGAAGATCTGTTCCAACTACTCTTAGGCTCAGGCTTTATGGGACCTGTGTCTCTAGCACTGAGATTAATCAGATACATTGTTTTCAGATACTGAGCTTTTGACAACCCTGATCACTAGCCAGCTTTTCCAAAACAGCTTTCCTGTTTTAAAGAGGTCTCTACTTCAGAGAAGGGGTGTGCTGGTTTTGTGTTTGTTTTTTTTAATACAGGGAATATTTTAAGGGAACGGGTAGCATGAGCTTACTGAAAAGCACCACCTGTAGATGCAGAGTCTGAAGAAGGAAGTATCGGGTACCATAGCATATATGCTCAAATTTACTTAATACACAGGTTCATTTTTCTCTCTTTACATTACAAAGGGCTTTGAAAATAACGTGCAGTGACTAGGATTTCACAACTAACTGAAACAACTCAGTGTACTGTGCATGCTTGTCCCAGCGACTTATACACAAATAAGACTTAGCCCTGCCTGAAGTTCACAACAGTGACTTTAGCGGCCCATGTAAAATCCTCCAGGTGCCACTTCCTGTCCCACACTTCACTCCCATTCACCACTTCAGTCCATCCTTTGATTTCTTAACAGCCTGTGTTTCACATTTACTGTAGTACTTAGATACATGATGATGGAGGACAAAGCTGGTAATGGTCTCTAGGACAAGGAAGCCACTGTATTTTTCCAGGCAAGGCAGGAAAATGCCATTCCAGAGTGGTGAAGACTCAAATTTAAAGCAAACTTTTACAACTTCCCATAGGCAGCAGGTGCCTGCAAAGATGTCCCCTCAGAGGCGTCCCTTGGTGGACACATCTTTCCATAACTCCACTCAGGCTCACCACACTTTTGCACTTAGACCCTACCACCTTAGCACGAGCAAAGCCCAACTGGACAAACAGGGACACTGAAGTTCTTATGACCTGCATGACAAACAAAGATAAAAATATCTATCTTCAACAAAGATAAAAAGCTAAAGATCCTTTGAGAAGACTCACCTCCATTCATTAACCACAAAGAACCTACCAAACAATGACCATTTAGGACAATGGTACCTCCCTCCACTGCTCCCCCACCCAGGTAATCCCAAAGATTGTTCTCCCTCACAAACACTTTACTGAAGTTAACAAATTTCTGAGATTTAAGAGAAAATACAGCATAACAATCTCATTCTGGGGATGTTCTTATTCTGAATAAAAGGAGTTTCATGTAGTTAAAGTCTAGCTTAAATTTCCCTTATAAGAGATGATTTCAAATGATTTATCAGAAGTTTTCTTCATTTATCAGAGTAGTAACAATAATGTTACAATCCCAATCCCACAAATAAAAAGTATCAGCTGAACCCATAAACCCAACCTTTCATCTTATTGTTCCAATACGGATTGTTTGACTGCTTCCTGAACTTGGAAGAAGTGAAGAGCTGAAAAACAGCCTGAGCATATGCAATAGACTTCATTTACCGTGTAAATACTGTGCTATGTCAGACCAGCTGGTTACAGAAGTTTAACACTATATTGGTAGACATAGCTGGATCTAGGATTTAGCTCAATGTATAGGAAGATTTTAGCAGGAAAATAAACAGGATGGGGAGATAGGTAGTTTGCAGAAATGCACTGTAAATTTCTCCCAAGTCCACAGCATCTTCTGAGTCAGGTTTTGGTATGAGCCAGTATCCACAGGAAATGGAACACATTATGATTTTTTTCACGTGACAGAGATCAGAAATTGCTGTGTTCATAGAAGCATTCATTGTCCCAATCTTCCAAGATCTCCATGATGTCCAGGAACTGACAAATCTAGGAAAATGCTCAGCCTTCCATTGGGATCCTCCAATAATGCAAATCTATACTTGCAATCTGCAAGGAGTCCACGTCTAAATGCATCAACCCACTGTACTCATGTGAGCACAAGCAACAAGTTTCCTTTGCATACTTGGCTCTTTAAATGCTAGGTTATAAAACTAAAAATCAAGGCCAACACTTGTTTTCTGTTTTCTGATGGAAACTCTTCAATAATTTGCAATCTTAACTAGTACGCAGGAGTATAGTAAAGTATAAGGAAATAAAACCCCCAGCATAACAAAAGCAGGATGTGTAAAATATATAAACAACTTGATTCAGTAAGCATGCAAGTGACTGAGGCCTGTTTGTCACCAGATCTCCCCAGACTTCCCCCCAGAGTGAAACTCAAGAAGCGTGCATGGACGAAAGCATGTCAGGACTCGGTGGGGAAGCCAACACAAGAATAGCTGCAGTAGAAAGAGTGTTCCACATTCATGAAGGTCTTGGGTTACTGAGATAAATGCAGCTATGAGACTCACCCTTGCGCATTCTTAACAGCTTCACTACAGGATGCCTTCATACAGGGCAGCATGAGGGGTGTGGAAAGAGAACACTGGGCTATTTCTTCTGGCTGACAGGATATACATGTTACTACTCAGATTTAATCTTTTCAGAGGTTTAAAAAGTCTTATTTAAGAGGTAATAGGTATGGCTATAAAGTCTTTTGCCATTAAACCATATTGATGTGATGAAGACAGCCTCATTCTCCTCAGATATTAAGGCATAAGACGTGCTCATCCCAGACTCCCCAAATGCAAAATTAAAATAAGTAAACATAAACTAGAAATGCTCAGTTATGCTGCTGAAAGGTCATTGTTGAAGGTTTACACTTCCTTCAGCTAATAAATACTATCATTTGAGATAAGGGGTTTCTTTTCCAGTTTCCAGATGTGAGACTAGCTGCAGTGCTAACAAACAGGCAGCTGTGATTTTCTTACCTTTCTGGATCATAATATTACAAAACTCTTATATCAGGGTTTCCAGTTTTACACTAACTGGAACCTCTAATCTTCCCTTTCCATAACATACTAGTGAAAACAATACTGAGGAAAGAGCATTCCCTCACCAACATGTCTCATTAGAGTTCTTATTTTAAAAAGATACTAAATTAGAACTCCTAATAAACTCTTGACTGTTTAAAAAATAAGTTCAAAAGCTATTAAAGGGTCACATTTCAGCCATGTTTCTATCAAAATGCAACAGAAGCTTTCTCCATTCTTGCTTTGCTGGAATTTTGCTTTGTGATTGCTCGGTGAATGTCAATGCCTCAGCTTCAACATGGGGATACAAGCAGAGTTCTTTCCATGACAAGAGAACTATAGGAATAAAGCCATGAATTTTGGTGTGATGAACACACATTGAAAGGGAACATCTGAGTATCAAGACAATAAAACTCACAGTAAGTACTAAGACTTGTGGTCCACTGAGTAGGCTACAGAATTAAGAGTCAGGTTCCTGCCAGGTAACTTGCAAGGAGAGCATCGAAAGCTCCTCTGTCTGAACTTGTGACTTCTTAATAAAAGGGTGGGTGCTGGTGCATCTTCCTCCTGAACAGCTTCTCTAAGGCTGCAGAGTAAAAAGCCGTGTAAATAAACTGAAAGCAGCACCATGTACATGAGCTGTGAAGACCATCTCAATCCTAGCAGCAGTCAGTCCTTCCTCACTCAGATCCAAGCACTGTGACTGAATCCCAGTCCGAACTCTTCACCTCTCCAGCACGCTTATCCTCTAAATATAAACTGCACTGCTGACATGACTGCAGCTGACATTAATCTTTTCAGATGCTTTCCATGTTGTCCTTCATTTTGTTTACTGTGTTAAATCAGGGAAAATTCTGATTTAAGCAGCAAAGAAATAGCAAAAATATATGTAGATGAAAAGACAAAATAGGTTAAAAAAATCATAGGAACAAATGGGTTGCTGTTAGGAAAGCAGAAGGCATTCATAGGAAGCAAGTGACCTGCTGAGCCTGAAGTAAACCCAGCTAGTAATGCTAATCTGAAACATTAAGTATCCAGCAAGTGTTGGAACCTATTTCATCTGTAATCCTAATAGGAACAAAACTGTACACTGCAAACAAATATCTTTGTACCAAAGGTCTTTGAACTCTATTAAACATTAAGAAACTCTTCAGAGCTGAAGTTCCCTTGGTATTTGAGCACCTAGAGAAAGAACCTGCAGGAGAACACTGTAGACAGCGATTTCTGTAGCTTGTGTCATTCAGTGGACATGTGTGAACTTCCACTCAAGTCTGTGCACACAACTGTGGGACTACATAGAGATTTCAAATCACAAAGTCTTATTAAGAACTCGCAGCAAATTGCAAGGCCAGTATGAGTAAAAGCAGGAAAGTTCTATGTACCGTAACAAAGGGACTTCATCCCATGCTGTTAGATCTCTAGCTTCTTCATGAAAACACAAGTGATAGCAGTAAAAGGCTGCTTCTTTCCCTGTTGCAGCATAGTGAACACTGTGATGGTATTCAGACAATCCAGGTGTGATACAATAATCACAGTCTTGTATGTCACTTCTGATTTTTACAAGTCAAAAAGGTGTGAGGTTTGGAGGTGAGGGTGTGAAGGTGTGAGGTGTGAGGTTTGGAGGTGAGGCAGCAGGAACAGGGTTATGAGGCAAAGACAGGGAAAACAGGGAAAAGCTGCTAAAAATCCTAAACCAAACAAACAAAAAATGTGCAAAAAGATGCCAGATGAGCAGAACAGCAAACAGACCAAGCAGAGATGGAAAATGCCAGAGACTTACTTTCCCAGTGTTATGAGCTGTCAGTAACTGCAATCCTTCAAAGAGAACAAGGGTGTGTACTTGAAAGACAGTTTAGGAGGCAGTGTGCTTGCAGTGACATCCACTGTGTGTCACAGTTCCACTCATACCTGCATGATCAAGCTGGAGGGCAGATGGATGTAAAGGCATAATCAGGTTCCCATTAAACAGCTATAGCCCAAGTACGTACATGCTCTACACGTATTTCTTATGCCCCTTCTCTTAACATTATATGCCGTTTAATTCACCTAAACACTTGCATAAACATACAAGGTTGGTGGATAAGAGGGCTATTTCTGTTCAATGAAGTGTACAGCCTAAAATATTTCAGTGTACAAAAAAACCGCATGTATCCCCGTCAAGCTGTAATAAGCATAAATATATGCATTTGTATGCTCTCATGTATTTGTTGTGTGCTCAAAAGTAACTTTAAAACTTCATCACTATGATGCCTTCTGTTTCTCTTTGATCAGATGGACATTCATCTCAAGGACTAGCTATATTCACTGGAAAGACTTGGGACAGACGCAGGGACTGTAAGAATGAAGACCCTAGGCCCACTGTAGGAGAGGATCTGGTTCGAGACTATCTTAAAAACCTGAACGTACACAAGTCCATGGGACTTGACAAAATCCATCCGCGGGTCCTGAAGGAGCTCGCGAACGAAGTTGCTAAGCCACTGGCCATCATATTTGAAAAATCATGGCAGAAGCTCCCGATGACTGGAAAAAGGGAAATATAAACCCCATTTTTAAGAAAGGGAAAATGAATGACCCGGGGAATTACAGACCAGTCAGTCTCACCTCTGTGCCTGGCAAAATCTTGGAGCAGATTCTCCTGGAAGGCATGCTAAGGCACATGAAAAACAAGGAGGTGCTTGGTGACAGCCAGCATGGCTTCACTAAGGAGAAATCCTGCCTGACCAATTTGGTGGCCTTCTATGATGGGGCTATGGAACTGATGGACAGGGGCAGAGCAGTTGACATCACTTACACATCATCTACCTGGACTTGTGCAAAATGTTCAACACTGTCTCACACAACATCCTTGTCTCTAAATTGGAGAGACATCAATTTGATGGGTGGACCACTCGGTGGATAAAGAACTGGCTGGATGGCCACACACAAAGAGTTGTGGTCAATGGCTCGATGTCCGGCTGGAGACCAGTAACGAGTGGTGTCCCTCAGTGATCGGTGTTGGGAATGGTCTTGTTCAACATCTTTGTCAGTGACATGGACAGTGGGATTGAGTGCACCTTCAGCAAGTTTGCTGATGACACCAAGCTGTGTGGTTCAGTTGATACGCCAGAGGGAAGGGATGCCATCCAGAGGGACCTTGACACGCTTGTGAGGTGGGTTGATGCCAACCTTATGAAGTTCAACCATGCCAAGTGCAAGGTCCTACACCTGGGTCGGAGCAATCCCAGGCACAGCTACAGGTTGGGCAGAGAAGAGCCCAACTGAGCAGCCCTGCAGAGAAAGACTTGGGGATGTTGGTTGATGAGAAAATGAACATGAGCCGGCAGTGTGTGCTCGCAGCCCTGAAAGCCAACCGTATCCTGGGCTGCATCAAGAGGAGCATGATCAGCAGGTCAAAGGAGGTGATCCTGCCCCTCTACTCTGCTCTTGTGAGACCTCACTTGGAGTATTGTGTGCAGTTTTGGTGTCCTCAACATAAAAAGGACATGGAACTGTTGGAACAAGTCCAGAGGAGGGCCACGAGGATGATCAGGGGACTGGAGCACCTCCCGTATGAAGATAGGCTGAGAAAGTTGGGGATGTTCAGCCTGGAGAAGAGAAGGTGGCGTGGAGACCTCATAGCAGCCTTCCAGTATCTGAAGGGGGCTATAGGGATGCTGGGGATGAACTATTCATCAGGGACTGTAGTGACAGGACAAGGGGTAATGGGTTGAAATTTAAACAGAGGAAGTTTAGATTGGATATAAGGAAGAAATTCTTTACTGTGAGGGTGGTGAGGCACTGGAATGGGTTGCCCAGGGAGGTTGTGAATGCTCAATCCTTGGTGGTGTTGAAGGCTAGGTTGGATGAGGACTTGGGTGGCATGGTTTAGTGTGAGGTGTCCCTGCCCATGGCAGGGGGGTTGGAACTAGATGATCTTAAGGTCCTTTCCAACCCTAACTATGCTATGATTGTATGATTTAGCTGTAAGGACAAGGCAGGAAGAGGGATAACAAAATAATCCTAGCAAAACAAAAGTATTTGGTTGTTACACATTGGAAAACAAGAATAATGTCCATAAATTTCTAAGGGACCTTGTTCCAATGACACATGCTTGTAAACACACACACGCATGTACATTTGGGGTTTCAGATTATGCCAAGAAGAAAAAGGAAGCTTTCATGCGTTTGCTAAAATCTTAATACACAAACCATCAGTCAACCTCTACTTGCCCAAATTACTAAATACGCCTTGCAAAATCACAGCAAACACTCTAACTAATGGCTAACATGGAGATATTACACGACAAATTAACGATAACTCTGCTGCAACATTAACATAGGAAACTTGAGAAAAATGAAAGATAAGATCATCCCAGAGAGCAGACAGCAACATGCACGGCTTTCTTGCACTGTTTGCAATGAAAACCACACAGAATTTGCCTGAGTTCAGATTTCATTGGAAACATGAAACTTAGCTCAAGGGAAAGTTTGTTAATGTTTGCATAACTATTCAGTCAGCTGTGACCCAGCCTCAAGCAGAGCTTTGTGATATAAAGAGTCATGAGAACTGTGTAGTTTCATATCAAAACTAGGTGAAATGGGGAAAAATTTGACAGTTTCATTTTGAATTGTGATGACATTTTAAATGGAACTTCAGAGGCAAATGCAATAACAACACAGATTGCACAAGCACAAGTGAAGGATGAGGATAATATACTGTGCAAAATAATACTAATTAAGAAAAGGTTTAGCCTTGTTCTAACAAGCCCTATCAGAGTAAAATCTTTTCTCACCCTCTCAATACACTTAAGAGATGTCAGGCACACTTAGTTCCATGTTGTAGGTGGGAAATTAAGGCACAGTAGTTACACGTGAGCAATAAAGCTTGACTGCGAGCTCAATTTCCCATCCAAATATCCTTCCTCTCATTCAAGATTTACTTCTGCACGCAAAGCCAGTCACATATTAGTGGTCCATTACCTCCTAAGCCAATCCATGTCCCACCAGTCTCACTTTGCACAGACTCAGAGCGTATCATTCAGTTACCATCCCTGCATCTTCCTATCAATGGCTGATGCCATTTATTTTCATGCAGTACTTCATAAAGCAGTTTGCATCCATGTTTTCTGCTTCTGTGTTATTGAGTCATTCCGGACTTTGAAATCACTGCAGTTGAATCCAGCCTGCCAGGGATCTTCAGTCATGGAAACAGTAATGGGCAATCACACTGGCCTATGAAATAATTGCCAATCCCATAAGTGCCAAAAATTGTATGTTGCTGTACTAAGCATGTCTCTTTATACTGAGCCACTCTTCCACACCCCATACAATCAAAGGCTCTCCGTTACGTAGTAAAATATATATTTTGTTAAGTCAAAATAGGATTTTATATTGTGATAAGTAACAGAGAAGAAACATTGCTTATTTTTATTTCAGTATGCATAATTACAGTCAGACATATAAGCTGTCATCACACTGCTGGGGAGGAGGGGAAGAACAGAAGGGGCCTTTTTTGGCAGAGGGAAAGGATTTTCTGGTTTGCTTTGGTTTTACAGTGAGCTGGTTATGTCTAGAGCAATATGCTTATATAGGGGAATGAAATAAATTCCCCATTTTATGGTGAAAACATAGCTTTTATCCTTTACCATATGAAGGTAATGGTGGAAACATGAACAGTCACTGTCCTTTGAGAGTAATTTATTCCTGGAATAGAATAGGCTCTGCCAGCAAGATTACATTCAAAAGTGAACAACATTAGAAAACCCCAGTGACAAGGACTATTTAGCAAACTGCACAGCTAAGAAATATTTTCTCACTCATTTATGCCCCAAGTTAAAAACATGTTAAAAGATTGAGTTCCCCAGACAGAAAGATCACTTGGCCCAGATTACAAAAATACTCCAGAGCTGCTCCTGATGGTGTTGTAAGGTCTAAACCACATAGGAAAAGAAATACTATTTTTCAAAAGCATTTTAAAAGAAACAGGGTAATAGCCACTCTGCAGCTCAGAATGTCTGACATAGCACCAGCTCAGACAGGGACTTCTGCACAGCCCAGCTGCACAGACAATTACACCTCAGAACCAGTAGAACTGCATTCGTACAGTGATTTAGCAGGTCCTGTGTGATCCACTACAGCATCACCAACCCAGCTATGTATTTTCCACCCCCAAAACCACCTCTGCTAACTGAGGCATCTTTTCACTGCCTTCTTTTACATGGTGTAGACCTGTGCTTTGCACTCAGAAGTATAAATCAGATCCAAAAGCAGACAGACTCCGGAGTCACTTGGACCTAGCAACTTGGATGCCTAAATTTCATTTAAAACTCAAGCCAGGATCACCACCTGTCCTGATTCACTTCTCTATTGTATCAACCTAACAACAGCTGGTAGATGTGCTCTGAGCAGCTTGTCTCTTGGCATCTAGTGGGTAACTTTCCTTGTACAAAGACTTGTTCATTCTTCCCTCTTTATTCTGTGCAGGGTATTAGGTGAGCCTTGCAGATATCACCTAAACTGACAGGGATGTTGTTAATATCTACAGAACAGAGAACCTGGTTCTGAAATGAGACAAAGTTCCAGTGACCTACTGTAATCCCATTTAGATCCCACCCTGAATCAAAGCCACATGATGTTGTCAATTGTGGTATGAAATACAGAGACACTGTCACCAGCCATGCTTTTCTAAACAGTTTCAATAGATCTGCAGAGTGTTTCCTTAAACTTTTAAGCATCTCAAAACCCCTGCTCCATTCCACACTCACAGTATGTCATAGACACAATTAAAATAACTAACTCTTCCTTGAGATGACCGACACTTGGCAATACCACCTAGAGTTTGTCAAAGCATGTTCAAGAGCAGACAGGCTGAGCAGACTGTTTGAGAGTCATAAGATAGAGATAAAAGTGAAGTGTCCAAAGGGAGCCAAAGCCCTGACATACAGAGTGTATCCAAATTTCAATGAACTAGTTCAATCAGCAAACCCTGAAGATTCAGGATTCACCCAATAAACCCAGATTCCATCCCCCAGGTGGGCACTCGCTTACCAGACATTTCAAAAAAAATTTAGTAAAGTCTTCTGGGGGGAACCTGGCCATCATTTTATCCTCTGTTTTATTTTGGTTTTTTTTGTAGGGAATAAGTAAATCAAAACCACTGTTGTCCAGAGTCCCATATGTCTTATATACATAAATGATCGTAAGAAACAAAACACAGAAGGCTTTGTATTTTGCATTGCTGCAATTGCAACTGATAAACTCCAAAAGAAGAGGATATATGACACATAAGATAAATGTGCAAGCTTAAACAATGCACTTGGCGTGACCATCATAACATGTGCTCTCTTGCTCTTGGTCTTGCTGACAGCTACAGCCATCAGCCAAGATCTACATAATTCTTCTAGCAACATACAGGTAAGAATAGAAAACTCATCAAAACCCATCGTCTCTTTAAGGAATGCCTTCAAGGTACTTTGGAAATGGCTCTAAGTCACCTGACTGCCATAGCCAAGTCACCTCTCAGCCCTGACTACTGCTTCCATAATACAAAGTATCTAGAATGAGCATCCCTTTTCTATAATGTTGAGCAGGCATGTCCCTAACTTCACCTTGTAAAAGGTCCTCTCTTCACCCTGTCACTCCTTCCTTACCACAATACCAAGTAATTCTATTTTTAACACAGAGGGAAGTGTCAAAAGACATTGCCAAAGGTAGTGTACCACAAAGCTGACCTACCACAATATTACATACATTTAATAAAACAATTATCCTCCAGGCTCTTTGTTTTCTCAAAATAGAAGACTACAGCCAGCAAGAGATCATTAATAAGAAACAGTGCAATGGATAAAGTGAGAGAAACGCAGTTACTGGTGAGAAAGCAGATAGTGTGTTTGCTGCTGCCAAGAGGCGGGGAGGGGAAAATGCTGAAAAGTTGAGGGGTTTCTTTCTGTTATTATTTCTATAACATCTAAGTGAGAAATCCCTGTTTGCTTTATTTTAAATGGCCTGCTGGCAGCATTTCAAAGCTGCTGGTAAATGGTTCAAACCCCATTTGAATAAAGCAATGCAGATTTAAATTTAGCCTTTTGTTGTTTCCATCCTGCCAATCTTTCTGTTGTAAATACCTCTCCAGGATCGCCCAGGTCTGCATCTGTGACCTTCCCCATTTATCTTGCTTTCAAATAAAGGAAAATCCAGTTTTGGAGAATGGGCAACCAAGATCCCCGATCTTGTAAAGAATGACACAGGCAACGCCACTGAAACAAACTGCATTAATCATGTCCATTAGTAAAATGCACAGGGACAGACTGTGACCTCACATTCAAGAACTGAATTGAAGTACAAGCAGGGTCTTACCAAAGCAAATCATCTCCACACTGCCGTAAGAGGACAAGGGCCTATATTACAGAAAGCCTCATAACCTTTTCCAGCTGTAATCCCTATTGTCAAGGTTCCCAGAAGAAAGCACAAGAACTGGGCTGAGTCCTTGGTATCCCTGGATAGGGTCATTCAGCCACCTATCATTGATGGACTTCTGTAGGCATCTTGGTGACAGCAAGTTTAAATGAACAAGTTCCACAAAAACATCTTTACTACCTTGATCTTGCTCAGGTTTTCTGAGCACATGAAATTGAGAAATACTCCATAGAGTGTTTTCACATGGATAATTCAGAGGTTCTGGGTAAAAAGCAAACTGTTTCTTCAAGAGCACAATAGTTTTCATGTTTGCCAGAGGCACAGAGGGGAAATTTATCCCCAAGCTCCCCATGTTTTGGTCTTCAATATCCATAGTTGTGCCTTCACTGTTCCAAAAGCTCTCCTGCTCCTACTTCGCACTGCACCCTCAGTGTACAGGTATTGGAGAAGAGGAAATCAGATGTAGGACTCATTTTCAACTGCTGCTGAAGAGTTGAGATTCAAGAGAGATGCACAAACCCCATATTACTATATTTTATATTAGGTAAGAGCAAACAGAGCCCATGCTTGACTGGAGCAGCAGACAGAGTAGCTGCAGTCACACCACATGGCAAAGGCTTACACCACCACCTCCAGCTGTAACACAAGAAGTTGACAGAAACCTGGTAAATTCACACCTTCACAGAGAAGTAATTACAGAGATTTACCAAAATGATTTTCATATTGTAATGTTAGCAACATACACCATGGCATGGCATGCCTCCTGCAACCTGAGAGTGGCTGAATACCATCATTATGACACTTCAGGATCTTTCAAAGACAGGGTAGGAAAGGCAGGCTTCCCACTCCAGCGAAACATTGGAACTGAAGCAGCTATGTTGTTTCTTAGTTTGGCTGTGGGCAACATTTGAAAATGAAAGGATCAGAATTATAAATCTGGATGTCACAACAAAGTGTTGACCTGTAAACAGCAACCTGACAAATCTGACAGGCTAGTCTGGTAACTGCAGCAAAGTGAGAAATGAAATCTCCATGCAGACTATTTGCAGAACTGGCTGCATGAAGCTTATCTCAGTGGTGTCTGTGTTTATGTGCACATGCATACATCACCATAGATATGAAATCATTAACCTACAAGTTTATCAACTTTATTCTCAGCCGCAAGAATCCAGTGAGTGGTGATGCATTTCGAATAAACCACTGTCAGTGCAGAGGGAAGTCACTTAAGTTTAAATAAAGTGAAGATGTTGCTGACTTTTCATTATGCTTCTCCAAATTTGGAGATAATTATTCCCAGCAAAAGCAGGATTTCTTTTTTACACTCTCCTTTTAATAAACAGAAAACCTGGATGACACTTGGCATTGAATTATCTTTATATATACTGAAATCTTTATTTTCCATGCTCTAAACCTACAGTCTGTGAACTGTGCAACCTCAGAGTTATTCCAGCTTGCTGAATTCTCAGGTGCAAGTGGTGATGCTGGTGTACTGAAGCTGCGCTGCCCTATCCTAGAGAGATAGCAGGGATAGCTTTAGTAGTAGCTGTGTCCTGCATTACATCATAGCAACATCCACTCATGACTATTGCTATTATTGAAATGTAAAAGCTTGAAGCAGTCAAAGCCCTCCCCACTGCAGACACAGCCATAGGTGCTTCAGTCTTGAACATTTACTGATTTATTCGTGAGGCTTTAGATAAAAGTCCAATTCCTCACTTTGCCAGAAAAGCCACATACAGAATAAAGCAAGCTCACCAACTCTAATCTGCAGCGTTTTAAAACCACAGTTTTCATAAGCTATTTGCAATATAGTCAGGTAGATCTCAAAATCTGCTAATCTCCATTTAGATTTCAAAAGTGCTTTATGTCAAGTACCTACTGAACAAGTTGCAAAACTGTTCTTCTCTTTTCCAATTCAATATTCAAAGTTCCTATCAGCTATGCACTACGACCATTAGAAATATGTTCCCACTTTATTTCCCCATATCACAATAGGGTACACAAACTTGCAAGAGTTTCTGGTGCATCTGCCAAGGGCTCAGAACACCACAGATCTATAAAGCAGAAAACATGTACTGTGTATTTAAAATCTTGCTCAGGTATATTTATCATTGTTAGCTTCCACCCTCTTTGTGTGTTTCATTATGTGAAGAAGGTACCCACATAAGTCTAATCATGCAGTCTATCAAGTAAGCAAAATTCAGAGGAAGGCAATAAAGGCTGATATTCATAGAACCATAGACTCATAGAACGGTTTGGATTGGAAAGGGACTTAAGATCATCCAGTTTCAACCCCCTGCCATGCTCAGAGACACCTCCTACTAGACCAGGTCGTTCCAAGTCCCGTCCAACCTAGCCTTGAACACTGCCAGGGACGGAGCATTTACCACTTCTTTGGACATGATTTGCTCTTAGTGAAGCCATGTTAGCTTTCACCAGCCACCTTCTTGTTTTTATGTGCCCTAGCATGCTTTCCAGGAAAATCTGCTTCTGCCAGATCCTGCCAGGCACAGAGGTGAGACTGACTGGTTTGTAGCTCCCTGGGTCTTCCATTTCCCTTTCTTGAAAATGGGGCTTATATTTTTCCAGTCATTGGGAACTTCACCCGACTGTCATGAGTTTTCAAATATGATGAACAGTGGTTCCTTCAGGACCTGCAGATGGATTTCATCAGATCTTGTGAACTTGTGCACATTCAGGTTCTTAAGATGATCTCAAGCCTCATCCTCTCCTATAGCAGGCAATATTAGATAATGACAACAGCATAAGAACCACAGGGAACTTCCCCCTGAATTTCACGCCCTTTTGTCAAGTGTGCTAGGACTGAAGATAAAAACAAACTGGTTCATAAAGCTTTGAAGACCAGACTTCCAAACCCTTACTCAGCTCAACAGTCATAAGCTCTAACACTCATTTCAGGAGTATCTAAAAAACACTCTCTGTTTGCAGAGATGTGTCCAAGTCTCACCCACATGCATGAGAAGGAAAAATGTAAGAATGAAGTCAATTAGTGAAGAAAGAACAGAAATGATGGAAAGATCTGTGGATCTGAGGCTGGTGGAAAAGGCTGCTCCCCCCTTCAGGCTTCCAGCAGATCATGAAAGAGGCAGCCGCAGCCTGTGGATTCCAAGCAGGAGCTCTGTGTAGGGGCAACACCTTTCTGATGCAGAAGCAGTGGTACAACCTCAGTTCCCAGCTCTCGGGAATCCAGAGTCACCGTTCCTCCAGCCATGCTGAGCTCAGTACACCTGACTCCAGTACACCTGGAACCCGGTACATGCGAGCTCACTCTGTAGAAGCTTTGTGCCCTGCTGTCTCCCACTTTTCAAGTGTTCCTGGTTCCCTGATAATGGTCTTGTTTCTTTCACCATATAGGAAATAGGCAGCTCGCAGGGTCAGGCAGATGGGTTACTCCTGAGGCAGAGCCTCTTACTGTTCTCTGTTCTCCAGGGGAGTTTTGTTCAACTCCAAGTTTTATGATATCGATTCCAGAAAAAGTTGCCTTAATCACAAGGCCTGATTCTTCTGGTTAAAGCTTTACAGTTGTTTATGATGGTGAAGGGTGTTGTCCTTTAAACCATTTGTATGGCCATTTCTGTCTTCTAGAATAAAGTCATCAGATCTAATGGCTTTGGAGGGGAGGATGGTGTAGTACAAGTTTGTGACTATCAGAAAATATCATTTCTCACCACCAGCATTACACACCATATGCCTTAACTCAGTGCAAGGCAGGAGACAGCACATAGCTTCAGATTGCACTGAGTGCACAGCCTGTTTTGCGGCACTTCTAGCACTAGTGCACTCTAAACTATAGTTTCCTGCTACAAAACACTTCTTTTTCCTAACTTGCAACAGATGGGAGCAAACAGACTCCAACACAGGGGTCAGGAGACTGTCTGAAGAAACAAGAAAAGCCTCACCATGGTTTCCTGCAGCTGTCATTGCAAGAAAAGACTCGCCTAGAACAGGCAGCATGGTAACTATCTGTTTCTTTTGAGGTCTAGGGATAGCAGTTTCTCATGTAACATTTTTGGACTCTTGCACCAGGCATATCAGGCATCTTTGCTATTTCAACAGCATCAGCACAAGCAATTTCCTATGCAGTCCTGTTCTGCTAGCTCTAAAAGATGATTTGTTTGCTCATTAAGACTCATTAAACTATCTACATGTTGGCATTGCCTTAGAAAACACCGTATAATTATTAGCCAGCCACAAAATAAATTATCATTAGGTTTGCATAAATCTGCCTGTATTCTGAAAAAGACATTGTGGTTTCCAGAGTAAGGCCAGGGGGACCTAGTGAAATGCGGCTTGCAATCTGAAGATACATACTAGGCTATGATCAGTCTATACAGTTTTGTTTTTCCTCTAAGCGTAAGGACCTAAGTCAAAGGGGAGAAAAGACATAGCGCATCTGAAAAGATTAAAACATCCTTCATTCTTCCCATAAATCTGCAGATATTTAAAAGAGATCAAGAGACGAGAAGTTTGGTGTACCTAAAACCAGTATGGGAGAGGCCATGAAGAAGCAGCTGTATTCTAGCATCTCAATATCTCTTTTGTAGTGAGGGGCTGAGAACTGAACACAGGATTTAAGGTGCAGCCTTGCCAGTGCAAAGTAAAGAGGGGCGATCACTGCTCTGGTCCTGCTGTTGATACAGACTAGGATGCTGCTGGCCTTCGTGGCCACCTGGGCACAAGTTGGCTCATATTCATAATCCCTTAAAAGTCCATTTTAGTTCTTCTACCCAGCTGATACGTACCTGCATCCAAAACTTAAATCCAGGAGGGTAATACGAGATCAAGGGGTCATTTTATGCAGCTTGCAAAGCTCTGTGACCTTTTACACCCTTCTATAGCACCTTCATTTTCCTTCTTGCAATTGCACTACACTCTTGGCTCTGGTTCAGCTACTTAACCATGAGAGCACCAGACTCTCGTCCACCAAACACCTACTTAGATTATTCCCTGTCCTTCGTCTGTACTGCTGCCTGTTCAAATCATCCCTCTACTGAACTTGCTCCTACTAAACTACATCCCATTCCTTCAGTTTTTTCAGTTTCTTTTCAAATTGTAGTAATTCCTCAGGAGGTTTAGTTTGGGCGTTAACTATAGACTTAAAATGCACTGTCCAGACTGTGTAAATTTTCATCAAAACAAAACACAAGAGAGACCTCCACAGAGCCCCACTCAGGGGTACTTATGACAAAGGATCACTAATAATGTCCTCCCAGCTACTCTCTGTCTGGAGGAATCTTATCCATTTCCCTCACTTTCTTATGTGGGTCTCATGCAAACCAGAATCATAAATCCAGCAAATTTGAAATATTTTAAGTTATACAGTAACTTTTAGCAGTTTTTAGCCTTCCTTCCCATAGCCACCAAACTAGGAGAACCAGAGCTTCTGAAACTGGACTTGCAACCAGAAGCAGCAGGAACTTGAGCTTGTGGTTGCATAAAAGTGCAACAATACTGCACAAGTCATCTTCAACCACCTCTGCTCTTGGCCACTCATTCACACCTTCATACTGCTTACAGCCAACTGTGCGCATCACACTTGTGTGTGACAAACAGTTATCTGAAAGCCTAACCACCTAAATGCCTGTGCAAGCACAGGGAAGAGGCAATATTATGGTTATTGCTGGGGGGAAGGAAGGGTTAAAAAAAAAAAAAAAAGAGTTTCTTAAATTCCACCAGTATTTTCATACCAACCTTAAAATCAAACCTAAACGTCTGAGACTGAATCTGTAGTGATCTAGCTCAGATACAGATTTCAAGGAGAAATCCAGAACTGTTTATGCTGTCACTTGCCACTGAATTAAATGGTAGATCTTTAAATATGCTGTTGCATCTAACAGCAGTGACAGAGACACTCGTTTGTCTTCTGCTACTTCGGACATAGAATCATAGAATAGTTAGGGTTGGAAAGGACCTTAAGATCATCTAGTTCCAACCCCCCTGCCATGGGCAGGGACACCTCACACTAAACCATGAAACCCAAGGCTCTGTCCAACCTGGCCTTCAACACCGCCAAGGACGGAGCATTCACAACCTCCCTGGGCAACCCATTCCAGTGCCTCACCACCCTCACAGTAAAGAACTCCTTCTGAAGTAAAGAACTCTTTACTTCTTTCTGAAGTAAAGAACTCCTGGACTTGTGGTCCACCCATCAAATTGATGTCTCTCCAATTTAGAGACAAGGATGTTGTGTGGGACAGAGTCGAATGCTTTGCACAAGTCCAGGTAGGTGACGTCAACTGCTCTGCCTCTGTCCATCAGTGCCTTAGCATGCCTTCCAAGAGAATCTGCTCCAAGATTTTGCCAGGCAGAGGTGAGACTGACTGGTCTGTAATTCCCCGGGTCATCCATTTTCCCCTTCTTGAAAATGGGGGTTATATTTCCCTTTTTCCAGTCCTAGGGAACTTCACCTGACTGCCATGATTTTTCAAATGTGATGGCCAGTGGCTTAGCAACTTCATTCACCCGCTCCTTCAGGACCCACGGATGGATTTTGTCAGGTCCCATGGACTTGTGTATGTTTAGGTTTTTAAGATTTTATAATAAAGTTTCCATTCATAATTGGGCTTCTGACATGTGAGTTCAATATTATCTATTTGATTATTTGAATGGTCCCTTCTATAAGCCAGCCAAGGCTACTATTACTTTTATTTCTCTGTGTGAAAAGGCAAAGACTTATGAAATAGCTTACATTCCTAGAGCCTGTTGTCTCTGGACAGGAGTGCTCTGGATCATCAACACTGGCAACAAGAGACTACTGTAAAAATAGCATGTACATATGCAGCACAACAGACTGGCTAGCCATCTTAGGACAAGAGAAATGCAGCTCACTCTTATGACCCCAGTAATAGTTGCCTGTGACAGTTTAAATCTCCAGTAGAGAAATTGAATGAATGTTAATAACTGCCCAAATAGATTCTACCTTCAGTATTGAGATGAATTCTTATTACTATTGGTTCTGCTTACAGTAAAGATGGAAGCTCTTTTTAGTAACATATGGAAAAACATTATAGCCACTGTCCAAAAGTAACTGCCAGTGGACAGTGTGCTGTTGACTCCTTTCAGATTGCTGCTTCATCACTTCACCTATAACCTGAAGGAATAATTTCTCTTTCCACAACACAGCAGCAGTTTAGTTTCCATGCTCAATATGTCTGGTGCCTCTTACAATTATAGTTCTCAGAAAATCTAAAAGCCATAAAACATCTTAATGTATGTGAAATTCTATGTCTACCATGACCACATGGTACTGAGTTCTCAGTTTATGTTAGATTTGCTAAATGAAATGATACAATACGTTTGGCTTTTGGAAACAAATTTGGAAAATGGGATAGTCCATTTGTCAGGAAAAAGCCCAGAGAGAAAATCATACTGTATTGGCAGAGAAAGACATAGACAATATGATTAGAAAAACCAATACACATAGTTCAACTTCACAAAAGATGATCATGATTGCACCCTCCATAAACTGGAACCAGCTTCAAAGTACACCTCCTGTGAAATATCAAATTGTAGGACATCTGAACCTGTGGGCTCAACTCAAAGCCACACTCTGAACTATTAAATCTTTCACACATGCAGCTTTTAAGATTTTACCAGGTATCAGTTAGACACAGAAGGGGACGAGGCTTAGACCTGGCCATCACCAGCCAGGCTGTTCCCCTCCTGCCTGTAGCATTCCCCAGACAGTGCTGAATGGGATGAGCAATTTCAATTTTAGAAGCTGGACCAAAATCTGGAAGATCAAGTTTTGTAAAAACCTGTGTCTGACAGATTTTATTTAGCGCTCTCCACTTGGGGAATAGCAATAAGCAGCTATCAGCAGCAGATCTGGGCAGTCAACATACACCCTTCTGAATTAACATGGTGCAGCAGTCCCTTGATCACTTGGGGTATCTAAGGAGAGGGGAAGAGCAAAAGGTGTTGAAAGGTTACCTATCCATAGCAAATGCTGTTCCTTTTAACTCTATTGTTTAGGAATCCAATTTGTTAGTGAGGCTATTATTTTAAAAGGTGGACAATCAGAGCCACCTTCAAGCACTATGGATTGGATGACTCTCAGAAACTCAACAAATCAAAACAACTTTTTTGATTTTCAATAAAGGAAATCTCTACTTAAAATCAAGACTAGAAGATTTCTGCCTCTATTGTTTTTGAAAGACTTCCTCTAGTTCCAGACAGGAATAATTAAAGGAAGTCTTATGTAAGAGACCTGATTAGGTGATCCCAGCAGTCCTCTCTGTCTTCAAATCTGCTTCCAGACACAGCATAGAAATTAAGAAACTAAGCAACATAAAACTGATATTGAGGATTCTTATAACAAATTAAAATGGGTTTACATGTTTCTAGTCAAAGGACATGCAGAAAAATGGTCGCTGTCAAACAACAGAGAAATTTTAATTAAAAGAAAATAAAAATTAGGGATAAGGAGACAAATTTAGGAGACTAGGGATAAACTTAGGAGATAAGTTCACATTCTGAAAGGACTGATGTATTGGTTTCCGGCACTTTCCAAATAATCTTGGTTACCTTTACTTCAAATCAGGCTACTGCACTCCCTTGTGCCAGCATACCCCCACTTGTACCTGTGAATTTAATATTCACTTACAGCCTAATCTCTGGTGCAGGTACTAAGAGGGTCCCCTGTGATCTGTATGCCAGTGTTCACACAGCATCTGTTATTTCAAAAGAGGAATAAATACTTTCTTCCCATTTAAATTCTCAATTCTGACCAGAACCTGTAGTTACAGCAGCCATTTTTATTGAGAGGTGTAAGGTCAGAAATAGTATGCCTTGAAACTCCAGACAATGATGCAATGATTCAGTATAGCCATACACTGTTGTGTTACATGGAAGGAAAATACGTTGTGAATGAGTATGGATGTTACTAATGCATGGAAAAACATGAGACAGGGATAAAGCTTGTCCTTAGTATGCCTACTTGAGGAAAAAACAAAAGGTACTGTAAACATAAAGCTGAAGACACCATTACAGCTGAAGGTTTAAGAATTTTTCTTGGCAGTAATTTCACATAACCCTGATATAGATGCAAGTTGTTTTTCTAATTGTTTTTCTTTGAAATTCTTCCTTGTCATGCCATTTGACCTGTTTAGAACAGGAAAAAGGCTTAAATAGCACAAGATAATTTTAGCGTTCCTGAAGAAGCTTCTTTCAAATGTTCATGCTACATGAAATCATCTCTCTGGACACTCTCCAGAACCCGGAACAGAGAGAACTTCAGCCACAGCCCACCACAGAGAAATGCTGCATTCCCTGCTCTAGCATAATGCATTCAATTCAAATTGATTTGTTCCTCAGCCAAGAAGCACAGTGACACAATTTACTATTTCCCTTTTGAATATCCAATACAGAATAAACCTGGTCTGCTAGGAGGTATTTTGACAGTCTAGCCTGAAAGCATATCAACTGTTTCCCAGAGCTTCCTTCCAAAGATTCAGCAGTTAATTTTACACTATTGAACCCATGAAGTCTTCAGAAAAGTCAGGTGGGAGGGAAGGAATTAAATGTTTTCCAAAACATGCATTAAAAAAAACCAAAAAAGTTCTGAAAATTGAGCCAAAAATTTATATTTATTACTTTTTTGTTGCAAAACACCAGCAATGTTTCACCCCAAAAGGTAAGAATGCTGCTAATTTGAAAATACCATTCTAATATTTCTTTTTTTCTTTTTATAACACCACATTCTAATCTCTCACAGCGCTTTTTGATTTTCAAACTAAATCTCCACTTGTTAGTGGAAAGAAATGCACACTGAAGAGTAATGGCTAGCATTAACACAACCCATCTTTCTCCAGCATCCTTTCTGTTTGTTTCAGGGAGGCAGTTTTTCTGTCTAGCCAATATTCTACAGGCACTGTTATGTGATGAACTGTACACAAGAGAACATAACATTTAGGTTTATATTGCCTACCTGTGGTCTTCCTCAACTCCTCCGAGACAGCTGTATGTACATTACACATACTGACATCACTTGAAAAAGCAAGAGTTTAAGTTTTCAAATGCTGCATGTAATGCATATCTGGCTAGTTCACCCCAGTGAATGCTTTTTACCATTAATAATAATTTCTTAGGGACAGACACCTATAGGGTGGGACATGTCCCTCCAGAATTAATGGCAAGGCGAACGAACTATGGCATTTGTGGGATATACAGGCAACATAGGGAGTTTCTAACTCTGAAGCCTATTCCTCTCCTCTTTCTTTGGATCCCTCTGTGACAGCCACAGGTCCCCAAGACCCATGACTGTGCAAAGGGACAGGAAAATGACAGAACTCACTTACTACTGCGCTCAGCCTTTCAAGATATTTCATGTGTAGGATGATGACAATTCATCATTCAGTGATGCTGCTTCTCCAGTCCACATTAGGGCTCTGATCCCCAGTGAAATTTATGTAAGAAGTTGGACATTTAATACCTTTTAGGATCTGCAACTAAGCTTTTAGACTACTTGTAGACTAAAGACAAGTGACTAACGACAAAAGAGTGTGATTTACAGAAAGGGATGAGTTTTCAACACAATTAAATGGGCCTAGATAGGAATCGTAGTACAAAGAAGAAAAGTTCTCACATGGGTAATGAAAACAGCCGTGATGAGGGCACTGTAACAATGGCAGGTCAACTGCACTTCGCTTTTATTCAGCATGACTCAGATACTCACGTCTGACATTCACAGCAGAGAGGTCTCATGTAACTAAGATTTAGACAGGAAAAAAAAACAACAAAAGCAAATGTTTTAATCAGAGTCATAGTAAAGATTTTGTCAGAAAACTGTATTTCACTGTTTTTCTCCTTTGAGGGAAAGGAGGAGAAAATCAAGAGAGAATTATAATACTTAACTAGCATATACCCCAGGAGGAGGGTGCAGTACACAACAAATCCCTTCATTCACTATGGACCTTCTCAGCCATCCATTTTATCTATCTTTAATATTATTCCACTTCCATTGTCATTTATCCTTCATGTTATCTGCAACTTTCTGTTTCTTCCTCAGTTCTTTTCTATAATTCCCTATTCTTCTTCTATTTGTTTTAGTTTTCACATTTTAACAGGGATGAGAAAATGGACTTAGCTTAAAAAGTCTCTCACGTCTTACGTTTTCAGTACATCCCTACATATTTGATGACAAATAAAGGAACAAGAAAGCCTGGTACAAATATTGCCATCTGCCTACAAAAATCACCTGAAGATGCAATAAATGTCAAGGAATTGACTTTTGCTCCTTTTCTGTCTTATTGTATTGCTTCTTTCAGTTGTTTTTACTTGTGGAATGTAGGAGTGTGCCCCATGTGTGTTACACTCAGCATAACACCATCATTTTGTTATTCGTAATCAAATTCTGAATGTGCACCCATAGGTAGAAAAAAAAAAAAAAAAAGAAGCCTTTCTCAATCAAGTTAGTAGACCCTTTTTGAAACTCTCCATAATCCATACTTCACATGCCTGTCCACTGTCAAATCCTGTAAGTGGTGGTAAAGCTAACACCTACTAAATGGTCTCTCTCTGCACTCCCACTGCTTGAATAAAGTAAACAGCAGTGGCAAAAGGACTTTTCAAGCACCACCTCCTAATTGAAGTTTAACCAGCACAGGTCCGGGATATTTTTATTGTTGCTTTTGTTGTTGGCAGAGTTTGCAAGCATGTAAAACTCAGTAAAACTATGGAAGAAATAGTCACGAAACGTAAACCCAGCTTAGCCCCAGAATAGAGTTAAATAGAGTTACTGTTGAGTAATTTATCATCCTGAAGCTGGGTAAGGGCTTTTTGGGTTCTTTTTGAGTAGACATGAGTTTTGCCAGTTCAAGTACATACATAGTGGAAACTACTTTTAGTCCAGTGATGGCATAATTCTCCAGGCTGCCTGACTTAAAAGTGAGTGAGCTCATCCTCAACCACGTGCTTAAAAATCCATTGGTGTCTAGTGAAACCCCAAATCCTAGAGTACATCAGAAGAAACTAGAGTCAACGATGGTGATTCAGACAAAAAGTGTGAGGCAAGAAAGCACCCAAGTTATCCAAGAGGAAACACTGAAAGGTGCTGAGCAAGATGATGATCTGTAAAGAGGTGTCACAGTACTGAAACACCTCTAGCCAGTAGGAAACTACATCTGCCTTTTGTCACAAACTACAGCTGATCCCACCATTACCACAACACAACAGAGACTGAGCTTTCTTCCTCCCTACCACAAAGGGTTAACAGTGCATGCTTAAATCTGTTAAAATACATGAAGGGAGAAGGAATTGCAGCCAGAACACCTTAAAAGTATTTGGACAGGATTAATTCTATCCAGTGCAGACTGAGTTCTCTTTAGAAAGCTTCAGCAATTTCAAATTTCTCCAAAAGCTCAAAAGATAAAGACTGCAAAGCCTGAAGGTGAGAAAATGTGGGAGAAGATCCAGGAAGCAGAAAACTAACAGTGCTGGAGGACACCACAAGCTATGACCTTTTAGTGTCTGCGTATCAAACAGGTGATGAAGCAGCTTGTAAGCAGATTTACAAGAGCCATTTCCCAAATTCTGAAAAGGCCACCAAGAATCCTCAAAGTAATATAATTGCACATGTCAAACCATTTCAGAAAGTTTCATTTTCTCAGGCAGGAGGCTAACTGTGGACTGCTCCGAAACTGTTGTGGAGCAACCAGCAGGAGCCACGTGCTTGAAAAGCACAATGGGGTAAGAAACATTGGCACAGTTTTACCAAGAAGAAATGAAGTAACATTAATCTAATTTCTTCCGTTGACTGAGTAATGTGATATATATCTACCCACTGTAGGGGAGGATCAGGTCTGAGGTCATCTAAGGAACCTGAGCGTGCACTTTGTACATCTGACGCCTCCAAGCTGAGTGTAAAGGTGGTGAGGTTCTATGCTTGGGCATTTGCAAGAAGCACAAATGAGAAGCACTCCAAGTCCTGCACAAATGCCTCTATGCTGAGCCTTTGGCCATTAGGTCCTCCTGGTCCAGGGGCTGAAGCATCCTTTTTTTTGTGGTTTTGTTGGGGTCTTTTGTAAATCCTGCTTAAATGTTCATTGGATTCATGACTACATGATTTGTGCTTTCAAATGCCTGGGACATTGCTTGTAATGGGATCAAAGCTTTGTTTTAGGAATAGATACTTGGTGATGACCCTGAAGCAGTTTCTGCAACAACTTAGGACCAACCAGTTTTATGGTGATGAAAATATCCTGCAATCAGGTACTCTTTTTACTTTATTTCAAAGAACCACAGAAAGTTTACACAGTTATTTCCAAATTAACATTTTATATCATGCTCTGGTGCTCCATGGCCTCAAAATTCTGTGTATAGGAAATAAAAAAAAAGCAGAAAATGTATTGTACTAAGAGTTATATTTAAACTTCTGCTATCCTAAGTAAAGCTACAGATTATACTTGATTGCTATGCAGTACTGTGTATGTTATTATGGCAACTCATGAGCTATGGATACAGCGTTGTTATCTATCAGCTGTCAGAGCTTCTGCAGATCCTTCTAAAATCCAGGAGTGCCTTCAGCTCCCTAGCTTTGTAAAAGAGAGCACATGCATCTGGCGTTGTATGCACTGCACAGACGAAGTTCACGGCCAAGCCCAGCATTCTTTAAACAGGAAATTCCTAGAGGCCAAATCTCAAAGCTTTGTTCAGCCCCATACTGTGCCAAGAGCCTTTTTTATTCCAGCACAGTCCTACAAACCAAAACAAGAGTTGTGTCTCACAAAATTCAGGGTTCAGCTCAATGGCTTAAGATTACTTTAAATGAGGGCTGCTGCAGGATTTCCCCCTTTACAACTAAGACAAAGATGCTTAGCTGCTTGAGGCTAATATACTGAATGAACAAGAAAGTAAGTTAAACGTGATCTTTGTCTTTCACTGTTCCACCATAAGTCTGAAGCAAACTGGTAAGCACAGACTAGTGAGAACAAAGCACAAAGCAAAGCAGAGAACTACGCTAGGAAGAAAATAGTATATATGTCTAAGATTGTATCTTGAGGAAAAATCTTTTAACCCTACTATGCCATGAAGCTGACAATCAGCTCAAACATACATTGACCAGTGACTCTTTGTGTTCACCACTGTTCAGTGTGCTATGTCTCATACCTCCTCTATTATAGGTATTCTTTCTCTATAACTATTGGACAGGTTACTCACCAAGCTGGATGTCCAAGGGAAGAGAGTTCTGATTTCAGAATAAACTTTTATCTAGAGGTAGATGAAAACTTTCCAAGAAAATTAAAAATCTTCCATTTTACAACAGATCTATTGTACTTGGAGCTGACAGACTCTTCAAAAGCACTGACAGCAATCCAAGAGATATTACAATAGGAAAGACAACATACTAATAACAGAACCAAACTTGTACTGAAGGGACATGAAACATGAATTATGATTTTCAAATCACGGAAAATGTTTCACAGACTTCAGAAAGAACCACTTCAGAAAGAACCTGTGTCAATGCTACAAAACAAATTCTGAATCAATCTTGCAGATTCTTTGCATATCCAGAAAAAAAAAAAAAAAAGGCAATTTAATGAGTCACTCATCCTTTTATTTATTAGGCTTAGAAAACAAGGGGCAGTGCCATTTCTCAAGTAGTTACAGAGAAGCTCCTAGACAGTAAAATTACAAAGCCAATATCTATTCCGATATACACTTCATAAAATTCCCTACAGATTCACAGGCCTGCATGGGGTATAGAGTGGCAAAGACATGAGCAGCCACTGAAAACCTAAAATGAGCTGTAACAAAGTAGTTGTCAAAGATTGATCATAAAGTTTATAAAAGAAATAATTCAGAAATGCTATTACTGACTCAAGAATTAGATAATGATTTTTATTCCTTCTGTCTTCTAGAATAATATTATATAGAATTTAGAGAGCATTTATTGGTGTACAAGCATGAGTAGTTTTGTATTTAGCCACTAATCTCTGAAGAACTCCAGCAAAGTGCTAAGAAACTAGGTATTAGCAGGTGTATTCAGTGCAGCAAACCTGTTCACTGCTTGTTTCAGATACCTGAAGTGACACCCAGGGTAAAACATGCACAGAGAGCAGGGTGGCAGTACGAGTAACTTTATTCCCTCTGCCTATTCCACCTTCACTTCCCCCATCCCCTTCCCAAAAAAAGAGAAATTGGGAAATCCAGTAACACACACAGAGGGGAATTTAGACCCTTTGAATGAATACAATGGACCAAGGAGATGTGGCTCAGCTGTTTGCTACATGCACATTCTCATACACCCCTTATCATAGAATCATCGAATAGTTAGGGTTGAAAAGGACCTTAAGATCATCCAGTTCCAACCCTGCAGCCATGGGCAGGGATGCCTTCCACTAGAGCAGGTTGCTCCAAGCCCCATCCAACCTGGCCTTGAACACTGCCAAGGATGCAGCAGCCACAGCTTCTCCGGGCACCCTGTGCCAGTGCCTTACCACCATCACAGGAAGGAACTTCTGCCTTATATCCAACCTGAACTTCCCTTGTCTTAGTTTGAACCCAGCTACTTCCTTTTGCAGGAAGGAGGAGCACAAATAACCTGAGGTGTATAGAAAGCACAGTAAGAGGGGAGCAAACAGATAGAAGAAGAAAATAAGAAGGCTCCAACATCCTTCCCTCAGGAAAGAGATAAGAGACAGACTGCTTGTTGGCTGAACCCAGGACACTACCTCTGCAGTTTTGATTTTCCAGTTTCAGGGTCCCTCTTCTCTGGGCCTCTTCTGCTCCACCCTGGCTTTATTCCACTCTGTTCCCTCCACCATTGTGTTTCTAAGTGAAAGGCAAACAATTTCTATTCTTTTTGTTTTCTTGCCCTGCATTCCTCTAGCAGAGAATGCTCACCTCAGTTCTTGACAGAGCTCTGATTTATTGGAGAAACAGCTGTTCTTTACTGCTTATATTAAACAGAAAACACTAAAGACTCCACTTCAAAGCACAGGGTTCAAAGAATCTATTTTTGAGTCTAATATACAAATTTTATGTATGAGGGTCTATGCTACAAATTTAACTGTACTTCTGTGCAGTTATTTCTCTTGCTATAGTCTCAAAATCCCTTTCAAATATCCCCATACAAATATAGCAGTAATAAAATCAGTTCTCATTAGAAAGGCACTTAACTGCTGGTACGCTACAGTATCCATGAATATACTTCAGTACAAACATCATTTTAGTTCCCATTTAACCAAACCTATCTAGATCTAGACCACTTTTAGATTTTATACTGAAGACAACTTCCAACTCAGAGGTCTAAATTCAAATACGTGATGTTGGTCTGCCTGACACAAAGCTATAGCCTAACAAAATGTAACAAAGTTAATTGGATTTCCAACAAGAAAGCTTTCTTATAGATGTACAGAAACATATAAAGACTCCAGCTTTTTGCTTTCTGTCAGTTCCTCTAAACTCTGCTACAATATCATCCTTGTAGTGAAATTTTTTGTGTTTCCTTATCTATAGGCTCAAATCTCAGAAAATCTCGTATGTCATAATCATAACGTTATTTCTTTTGGGAAAAGTTTTTCTTGAAGTGTAGTATAAGATTTTAATCACTGTTTTACATGCAGTTCTTGGACTTTGCAGCACATGTTAAGGGAGAGGCTTGAAGCAACATTGCATTTCGTTGCCAGGCAGATTAGAAGTGGCAGGAAGGTTTTCAATGACATGTTTGCAGAAAGAATAAGCGCCCTTAACTTAGGAAGTTCCAGTGTGCATATGTTCTAACAAAGTGTTTTATTAGTTGGCAGCATCATATTAGAAGCTACAAAGTAAGTTTTTATATTGAATTTACATTTATATTGAATTGCAGGGACAGCCAATTCATCTCAGTTTGAGTTTGTCAGACTCCTGCCTATTCAAGGACCTAATATCTTCATAGAAAAGAAACAAATCCAATAGACCCTGACACTCAAAAGGGACCTGACCCAAAAGCTGGCAGACTTAGACCCGAACATGTCTACAAAAAACCATAAACCAGATCCCTAAAAATGTAATGCTGCTCAAAGAATGTACCCTGCCTATATCCCTTCTTTTACTGTGGTTACTCTGCTGTGCTTCAGAGAAAGAACAGAGAACCTAAACAACACACATCAGATTAGAACTTATCATGGGGAATTTTTTCTTTCATGACCTCATAGATGACAAGTGAAATCCCCAGAGCATGGAATTCCTAACCAAGCATACTTTTCTCTTTTTTTTCTTCTTTAATAAGCACCATCAGGAGACATCTTTGCATTGGATGTGATAGAAAGTTGAGGTTCAAAGTCAGACCACTTTTCCATAGTGGAAAGCTATGCATGATGACTGAGATTTTCAAAGGGAGCCAAATGATTGTTGGATGTCCTTCCATGATTAATTGTAACACTGGAGTCATCATTAGTAATGCTACAAGTCAAGACTCCCAATTGTACAAGCTTGAATTCAAACTGTCTTTGTTCCAGGAACTCCACTACAAGAAACCTCATGAAACTCTGAAGAGGGTAGATTTCTGAGGTGGAAAGCAGTTGTCACCAAGTTGCAGTTTGATAAGTAAGGGTAACAAGTCATCCTCATTTCTAATAATGTCTCTTCCAAAATAGCCTGAAAGAATTGATTTTCAAATCAATTTTAACCAAGGTAAAATAGGATTTTAACAACTGTTATTGTTTGGAAATCTGTTCTCCAGACAAGATCTGATCTCTAAACAACTGTTTGGAGATCCCATATGCAAAAGACTAGTGAACAGTGACAACAACTGCAATTAAGAATTGTTTACTAAATTACCTAATGTATAACACGCTTATCTGTAGAGCCTCAAATTCATCCCATATTCAAAGAGTGGATGCAACGTTTTGGAATAAGTCTTTATAAATAAGAGTTGAATCCCTACATGAAGTACAGAATTGAAATCAGTGCTAAGCAGAGATCTGAGATCAGCTCTCAATAACATAGAGCTGCAGATTGGGGTTATCCTCATGTCTTCCAGAGTATTTTTGCAGATGCTTCATTGCATAAAACTGGAAAATCTGATTTTTTAACTGTATTTTCAATCACAGAGAATGTTCTGGAGACAAAGTAATTTCTTGCTATAATTTTACAATAACAATATAGCAGCTCAAAAACTGTCATTTCCTGCGTGTCAAACATTAGTAATTACGTGGACAAATCATATTAGCCAGACATGCAGATCTCCAGCACTCTCAAGGCTCCTGCACAACTTAATTAGCTCAAAAGACACTTAAATGTGTACTAAAGCTGACAATGCTTCAAACACTTCCTTAGCAGAAGGCAGTGTAAGTTCAGCTCTGTGAGGCCACAGCAGCTGCCTGGCACAGCAGCCCAGCAAGAAAAAGGAGACATAGAGAGACCCTCTGTCAGGAGCAGGGAGCCTGAGCTGCATCAGGGGCAGGATAACCTGGCAGCTTCAGTGACAGACTGGGGTAGAAAACAGGCAGAAAGACAGATTGAAAACCAAACCATCCCACTGAGCACTCCTGCAACACGCTCAGCCAAATGCCTTTTCACCAGGCAGGTTAACCCTGTGACTGTTGCATTAGTGGCCAGAAGCCTTAAATTGTTACCAAAAACACCCAATACCTTTAATGGGAAAAGGAACTATTTTCCCCCCTGCCATGTAGATGCACACCCCTCTTAAAGCAGAGAACCATCTGAAGAAAGAGACTAGATGCCTTACCCTCTTTTGCTGTATAGAAAACAGGTCAGAAATCAGAATTTATTTTGCAAGGGGAGGAGGGAAAGAAAGAAAAGGATAGTTTTAAGGCATAGGCTGAAGTTTTTAAGCTTTCTGGAAAGATCTGAATGAAATTAATTCATAGCCACAATAATCATAGAATCATAGAATCATAGAATAGTTAGAGTTGGAAAGGACCTTGAGATCATCTAGTTCCAACCCCCCTGCCATGGGCAGGGACACCCCACACTAAACCATGCCACCCAAGGCCTCATCCAACCTGGCCTTGAACACCGCCAAGGATAATGTTACCAGTATTAAACATTTGCATTGTACATTACAACAGTAAGGTGTTAAAAATATTCCTAGCATTTTAAATATAATGTCTGAATTAAGACATTTCAAAGGATGGAAAAGAACAAGTTTTCTCCAGTAAAAAAAAAAAAAAAAATTCTTATGACCTTTATGTTCTTACGAAATACCACAAATTCAACAAAACTGCAATTCTGAAAAAAAAAATTCTTCAAAGGAATCATCTTTGTCATCACTAGCTGCAATAATCCCTTACACAGTAACATTTCAGAAGTCCAGATGAAGGTCCTTTGCAAAGATCATTGTACAACAAAAACAGTGCTGCTCCTGAAAATACACTCTCAAGTTTCCACCTGAGTTTTGCCAAAACCCTCTGATAATCTTACATTTTACACACACAGCTACTTGAGCAGGAACATCTTCCTAGCTACAGTATTCATGTCTTATAACAAACAATATACAGTAAATGGCAACCTGCATCATTCAACTTAAACTGACCTTGGCCAAACAAGATGAGCCTGAGGCACTCAAGTGGGTGTTTGTGCTTCTATCACCCCTTTCTCCTTTGCTTTTCTGAAACAAGGAGCTTGAACATGCTGATCATGTAGCTGTTTGTGACAATAAAACTACCCTGTCCTACTGCTATACTTTGGCACAAATTATTCTTCAACTCCTGCAGCTGTAACAGGAATTATGTACCTGTAGGTTTGTGTTCATTTGATCAGAGGCCTTACTGCATCTGTTCATACAGATGCTATTTAAAACAGTCTCAGCTGAAGGACAAGGTGAGGCCCAAGCATTATGTACAAAGAATCTTGCTTGTCTTTGGCATCTGAACTAACCTGTTACTGGATTTGTTTAATTTTTGTGTTCAGTTCTATCTGCCGTCTCTATATAAGGCTCTCCAAGTCATTCAGCAGTGTTACATAGACCAAAGAATCAGTGCAGTGGCTGTCTGCACTACCATTCTCCTGGAGCACAGCCTGAGCTGGTAAAAGCATCCAAAAGGCAATAGGGACCACCTTCCTGCTCAGAAAGCTTTCATTTTAACACTATTTAAGGGTACTGGTAGTAAAGCAAAGAGGTCACTGCAGAAACAAAGAAGTTCATCATCAAATTCAAGCTTTTAAAATAGATGGATTCAAGCCCTATCACGTAAATAGTGACTCAAGCTTTTACAAAATTAAGGAGACAGATTCTGTAATGGGTTGTTTTGGGTTTTTCTCCTCATTAAAGCAAGGAGGCTAGCCAAATTTTCAGCAAGCAGAGACAAAGTAGTTTCAGTGTGGTTCTTTAATGAGAATCTCAGTTTGACACCATTTTACTGTTTCCAGTGAAATCATACCTGTGCAAGACATGGACCAAGAGAGAACCAAGCTCTGGCATTTTGCTTTGGGACATTTTAGATCTAAGAGTGAACTGCAAAGCTCAAATCCAAGAGTCATGTTTGATCAACACTCATTTTGGTTTTCTTTTATTACTTCTCAAAGCTATTAAGAAGAAAAAGGGGGCTCTAATGTGTCATAAGCAAACAAGTCACAAGCCAGACTAATTATATCACTCTTGCCCTTTGCTTAGTGCAGTTTTAACTCATCTCTAAATTCCAGTCATCTGTTTCTAATTCGAGTACACTTCAATTTCCTCACTCAATATGAGGAGCAGCCACACCAGTGCGCACCAAGGGTCCTTGCCAAGTGCAAGTAAGAGTCAGGAAAAATCCTGGTGCTCTGCAAAGCAAGCTGGCCTGGCAGTGCCCAGCATGGGCTTTCAGTCAGGACACTTGGATCCAGCACCCAGCTTTCCAAGTACAGGGCCAGTAGCCCACATAGGTACTGTTGCTAATAAATGTAGTTTTAACACTTCAGTATCAGCTACTATCTTTATCAAGAGATTGTCTTCTCAAAAGAAAATGAGCATTTAGTGCTTTATGCAGGGGGAAAAAAAGTTTTTCCCTCTCTGTTGCCACTTCCTAAAGGAAGCACAGGAATTGATAGACAGAGAATCTCTATCAGTTGTTGCCTCTCTCTGATACACCTTTACTAGTAGAAAATTATTCTGAATCTGCTAAACACGGGATGTTATGGAACTAGGGGTGGGAAGAGAAGCAGAGCTGTGTAACTATCAATTTACATTACTATAATTTACATTGCACAACAGTTCCTTTTGTTTCAGGATAATAGAATAAAATGCAATGAAATTGAAAGGGGTTTATGGGCTGGTTGGTTTGGGGTTTTTTTCGTTTTTTTTTTTTTTTCCTCCTTGGTAGGAAAAGACAAAACAAAATAAAAAAGTAAAAATCTGTATTTGTATTGGTTCTTTACAAAATAAAGCAGTGATGAACAATATTTCCCACTTCAAGAGTATGTTACTTACAACAGACCTTTGAATTTGTTTCAAGAAGAATCGATTCACAAACAAAAAACATGATGCAGGTGAGGGAAAACTAATGTTTCTCAGACTTCCTCTGCTACGGAGTTGAAAAAAGACTGTCACATATATGAGCCTGGGATGGGCTTTCCTGATAAGCTATGTAGCTGCAAGAACAAAAAGGATAATGTTCTCATTACAGTGGGAAACACTGGACAGTAGGAGATAAGGAAAGCTACTGATCTAGTTCAAATAATACTCTTTTTTATGTAAATATGGTTATTAAAAATTTCACTATTTCAAACAAATAACACCCAATTGTGATATTTTAATAAAGTTTGTCAGGAGAAGCTTTGGTTGATTTTGCTTTTACTCTCAGAACTCTCTGATTTGCTATATTGTATTCCACTGGAAATCATGAACCAATTTCCTGATTTGGGGTCCCTCTCAGATTTCTTTAATGCGATTTCTCAGAACACTTCAGAATAGAAGCATCTGCAGCAAGAAAGGCAGGGAGGAAGCAGCAGAGGAGGCAGCATTTTCTGCATACTTCATCAGCTCTGTGATTCCCTAATCACCTGCAGGAAGCGGTCACAACTTTGGCAATGAAAATCTGAAATTTAAACCAACATTTTGTTAAAACATTGCTGCAGAGTTCTAACAAGGAAAACTTGGGCAAAAATGAGCAAAGTCCAGTGCTCACATTTATTAATATCCTATAGTGTATCTAGCCAATCTCTCAATCCACTGTAAACAGCTAAATCTCAGGCATTATTATTAACCACATTTCTCACAGAGATATTGAAATCCTAAATTGATATCCATGCATTTTTTTGGTAGATTAGCAGACATTTTATGGCACGTACTTAAAATCAACTTCACACAAAATCAGAGCCACATGCAAAACCTGCCTAGCACAGAATTCTCAGCTTCACAAGTGAACAAAATTAGAGCTTTAACAGAGGAAAAAAATATTAAGACAGGGAAGAGCCTCAAAGAGAAAGAACATGCACTCTTGGACGGCAAGAGGAAAAGTGCAGCTGTGAGTAGCCAGAAAACAAGCAAGGCAAGGATCCAAGAACAAAGAGCAGTTAAAATTAGTGCAGAACAGAGAAACACCTTTGACACTTATGGAATTTGTTAATGTCCCACTATTGGGAGTGAAGCCAGAGGAATTGAACAATGCTGCTTCGTTTTGTGTCCCTCACACTGACAGCCAGCACTCACAGGTCGGGTTCACAGATCAGTCAATAGCACATGTACTGCAGACTCAGCTTGTGCTAAGTATGACTTTAACAAAGTAGTTTGGAACAATCTCAACTGCTTCAATTTCATCTCATCCTTGCACTTGAATAACTTCAGAAATGTCAGTTGCATAACTTGGAAAATTGAGAAACCCTGACAACACCTCCATTTCAGCTGGTCCAGTTAAAACAACTCGCTGCCTTGGGAAATCAGCCTGGCCTTTTGTGTCAACTAGTATTGCCACTGGCCTCCAGCTCTCCATTAGCTCCTCTCATGCATTCCAAGATTTAATCTGTTATTCTCAGTGCAGTTTGTTTCACAGTCTGTGATCACACCAGTGCTCTCACTCATATGCACACAAGCCTGGAAAGGTCAGAAGTCACAGATGTTTTGCAAAAAAAAAAAATAGAACCCATGACTTGCATGAGATCTGTCTTACTCAGAATGCAGAGAGAAGCATATACATCCTGCGTATGGAATGCATCACGTTTAACTCATTGAAAACATGATTCATATTTTTTCATTTTTGCAGAGCTCATCCCAGCTATATAGTGGCTGCTACGACACTGCTGACATCCAGCAAGCAGCACATCGCTACATCATGCTGTTCCAGATAGATGAAACCTTGAAGGCATGACCAATGAAGAATGTACTATTTCAGCATAGGAAAGACAGAACAATGCAGAACACTCATTTAGTGCTTGTATCATACATATAGCAGGTGTGCCTAGAGCTCATTTATGGCTGCCAGCCATATTGATGTTTATATAGTACAGAGTCAAAAAAAGAACTGCTGCGTCAGAAGATTTGCAGCTTAATTCTCCTATGAATCCTTAGATCAATTCAGCTATACCAAGTAACAATGACATATTCTGAAAGCAGAAATGGGCTTCTGTAAAGTAAAGCCATAAGAGAGTTTTAAAATATACACTGGTAGCCCCCACCCCAAAAAAAAAAAAAAATCTACCAATTCTGAGGAAGTCTGACCACAGATTCTGAGGAAGTCTGGCTTACTCAGCTTCTGCAAAAAGGGTGGTTTCCTATCCATGGGTTGTTTACACTGCCATCTATAGAGACAAGACACAGAGACAGTCTAGGACAGCAACAGTCTACAGAAACACCACCACAACTACCAAAATCACAACAGCTCTCAATAGCGTTTTGGTTTTTTTCTCCCTCCTGGGTGAGGATTTAGATGGAATGGGATAAGTTAGATGGAGAGGGGTGGAAACAGCCACCAAAGAGTAAAACAAACTAGGCGGAGATGAAGAGAAAGTCTTTGGGACTTAGTGAGGTGGCTGTCTTTAGACATACCATATGCCGCTTACTCAGCCACTGAGGGTGTGACCCACACCACCTTTTCTGCTCCCTACAGCTAAGTACTGTGGCCTGACTGGACAGATAATAGGGAATAGTAAGTTGCAGCTGTAGTTTCTTCCTTCTTCTGCAAGCAGCATATATAAAAAGCCCAGGAATCCATCAGGCACAACATAAGGCTATGGACCTGAGCTGCAGGAAATATGGCAGCAGAAAGGCAGAGGAAACATGCAGTTTGAAGCTAACTTCCTCCTCCCTATACAGAAGATAGCATGCAAAAGGTGATATGCAGCATCTGCAGCACACAAACTTTCCTGCTGCCCAGCATAATGCCCTCTCCATGCATCAGGCCTGCAGTGATAGCCACACTTGGGCTTCATTTTGAGGGCAAGGACACTTGAGTGATGTCCAGTGATAGGACAAGGGGTAATGGGTGTAAACTGGAGCATAGGAGGTTCCATGTGAACATCAGGAAAAACTTCTTTACTGTGAGAGTGACAGAGCACTGGAACAGGTTGCCCAGGGGGATTGTGGAGTCTCCTACGTTGGAGATATTCAAGGCCTGGCTGGACAAGTTCCTGTGTGATGTACTCTAGGTTACCCTGCTCTTGCAGGGGGGTTGGACTAGATGATCTTTTGAGGTCCCTTCCAACCCTTAGGATTCTGTGATTCTGTGTGTACTTTGCCACTGAAGTGGAGAAATCAGGAAGGAAGTAATTCAGAAAGACTCAAACACTGGACGCTGGAGGACAAGGGGGAAAGAAGGCATGGCAGACCTAAAGATAACTGGTGAGGGGTGGTAAGAGACACATGCTATAAGACTTTCAAGACCCTTACTATCTGAAGGCTAAGAAGAGCACATGGTTGGTATTTCCTTTGGTATGAGGGAGAGTGGTGTAGCTGCATCTGTAAGGAATCAGGCTACAAAATTTGCTCTCCAGGTACAATTAGCTGAAGTTTAGTTAAATTTCAGGTATGTTGCAAGAGAGATCCCAAAGACAGCTCAGTGCAGAAACTCAAGTTGTTGCCTCTATAGTGAGGTATTTGGCTGTCCCAGTAGCTGTAGCAGACATGCAAACTAGTAGTCATAGCTCAGAATTATTTCTGATATACTCCTTAATCTTAAAAAACTCATTAGAATAAGGAAATAAGAAGAACTTTACTAGGAACAGAAAAAAGAAAGGTCTGAAAACTGCATGAAGAAGGCCTCTATTAGGACAAATCTGAGATTAACAATGCACTCTTGCAAAAACATGTGCAGTATTTATATACGGGCTTTCACAGCAGTCCTGGGAACAACACAGCAAACTGAAGAGGAGAAAAAAAAAAACGTGTACCGAGTAATAGGAAACGTTTTTTTGCTTGTTAGATTCATGACTCTACAGGATGGTCTGAAATCAAGTGTGCTGAGACACTTTTAAACTGTGCCGAGACACTTTTAAACTGTGCCAGATGAACAAGTGGGGAAAAGACCGTAGAAATTCATGCCTAAAGGATGACTTCTGTAAGTCTTCCACTGCTGGATGTGAGGACAAAAGGGAGGATTCTCACAAAAGCAAGAAAAATCTGGCTTTCCCCCCCAACCCCCACTTCTGTTCAATGACCAAGAAAACCAGGAAGAAAGTCAGGGAATGCCCATGCATGTGTCTTGCAGAGACCATGCATGCCAGACGCATCACCATAACACACATGGTCTGCTTGAGCCATTTTTTTTTTCCAATTCCGGTTCCCCTAAGTTTCATAAGGCTGTGCATATTTTATAGCAAATACATCCCTAAATCAACCAGAGCAAAGACTAGAACAGCTTGTTAAGACTCATTAACCATGCTAAATGCAAGGTCCTACACCTGGGTCGGAGCAATCCCAGGCACACCTTCAGGTTGGGCAGAGAAGAGATTCAGAGCAGCCCTGCAGAGAAGGACTTGGGGGTGTTGGTCAATGAGAAAGTTAACATGAGACAGCAGCGCATGCTCGCAGCCCTGAAAGCCAACCATATCCTGGGCTGCATCAAGAGGAGCATGACCAGCAGGTCGAAGGAGGTGATACAGTCCCTCTACTCTGCTCTTGTGAGACCTCACTTGGAGTATTGTGTGCAGTTCTGGTGTCCTCAACATAAAAAGGACATGGAACTGTTGGAACAAGTCCAGAGGAGGGCCACGAGGATGATCACGGGACTGGAGCACCTCCCATATGAAGACAGGCTGAGAAAGTTGGGGCTGTTCAGCCTGGAGAAGAGAAGGTGGCGTGGAGACCTCATAGCAGCCTTCCAGTATCTGAAGGGGCCCTACAAGGATGCTGGGGAGGGACTATTCATTAGGGACTGTAGCAATAGGACAAGGGGTAATGGGTTAAAACTTAAACAGGGGAAGTTTAGACTGGATATAAGGAAGGAGTTCTTTACTGTGAGGGTGGTGAGGCACTGGAACGGGTTGCCCAGGGAGGTTGTGATTGCTCCATCCCTGGTGGTGTTGAAGGCCAGGTTGGACAGAGCCGTTGGTGACATGGTTTGGTGTGAGGTGTCCCTGCCCATGGCAGGGGGGTTGGAACTGGATGATCTTAAGGTCCTTTCCAACCCTAACTATTCTATGATTCTACGATTCAGTCAAACTCTAATTAAAAAGAAAAGAGAACTTTGCAAACAGCATGTCTCCAAGAGGTGAAAGGTCCCTGTGCTGCTTGGTGAGGAAACACCAGGGCCAACCTTAAACTCTGGAGTTTTATGAGTGTCTTTGTCAGCAGCGGGTATCTGTGAGTCATGTTTTAATCAAGGCTCTGAGCTTGTCTGTGACAGACTCAAAACAGGAAATTAACACCCTGCAGTGTGGTGGCAAAGCCTCAGAGGAAGCAGCAGTGGGGTACGTGAGGCCGAGGATGAACAAAGACCCAAAACATAATGTCACCCATAAAAGTCACACTTAAAGGCACAGGAAGGATGCTGAACAAACTTGGCTGCGTTACACGCTTGCAGTAAAAAAACAGAAAGCCTCAGGTTGAGAGTCAGAAGCTTCACAAGGCAGTTATTTAGTTATTTTTCTGACTACTTGCTACCCTTTCATATTTTGAGCAATGTCATTTAGAGCTAGGCATAGGAAATACCCAACAAGCTCTCACATGTTACATTTCCACTTGACACGTGGCTCAGGGCTAAGATACTGCTTTTTATCTACCTCCCTGTTTATTTATTTCCTATTCATAAGGGTTTCAACTTTTCTGCAGGCAGCTGGATGGATTTCTACTGTTACCATGGTATTGCTGACCCTTAACATGGGGCTGTTAATGTGACCTTTGCTTCTTTCTGTTTCTACAAGGATGTTTCAGTGTAAATAGTCTGGAAGCCAAACAGCACCAGGAGATTCCTCCTCTCAGAGATGGGAATGTAGCTAGTTCAGCAAGGAGAGGAACCCGGTAAAGAGCTGCAAGCTGGTAGCCAACAGCTAATAGCAATATAACATTGAAGAAGTATCTAGAACAGAGCTCTTTTCTGCAGCCGAGAGATATCTGGCAACTGACTTGTATAATATTTGACACTACCTGTGAGCTGTCCTATACTGAAAGGAAAGGATAGGGGAGACCACACACAGTTAGAAGGGCCCAAGGTCAGACTGTAGGGCAGAAGATCTGCCAGTTGTTCGAGTGGAGTAACAGAGCCTTAGAATGAAGAAATAGTGGCAACATTGCCTAAGACAGCTCTTGTAACTCCTAGGGTTTTGAAAGCCTGAAATGTTGTCACAAACAGGGAAGATGGTCACTTTTATGGAAAGCATACATTTTACAACATGGAAATTACAACAACAGAAACAACCTAATTTACCATTAAAATAAATAAATAAAGGCTACAAAAGTGGGTGTTCCTCTATCTAATATATTCTTCACCTCAAGCAACTGTTAATATAGTTATATAAATTCACAATATATTAACTTAAATGAAAGGCAAGTCCAGACTTCCATGGAGTAATAGGAATTGCTACTGCAGATCAGACCAGTGTGCAGCCTACTGAACTGAGAGGAACTTTAAAAGGTTTCTGCCAGACTCCTCAGGCATGAAGTGATCTTTTGAACATGGTAACAGCGGCTAGAAGCTACAGGAAAAGGTGTGCATTGGAGGAAAGGTTTTGTTCACAGTGGGAGTTTCCTCTAATCCTGCACAGATTTAGAATTAATTTTTCAAGGGAGACTGAATAATACCCTAAACTCCATTAAAATTTGATAGGATTTATGTTCCTAACATCCTAAGTCCTGCTGAAAATCTAAACACTAAGCTTTTATATTGGTCTTATGCTACAGAGCAATGAGAGGGAGGTATTTCTTACACAAAGTGAGGGAGGTATTTCTTACACAACTCGAAGAGTTCAAATTATGCACAAGTAATACAAACCACCTGTGGATCACTGCAGTCAACAATCTGTGGGTTTCCCCCTGCTTCTTTGTTTAAAGTGGGCTTTCTAATACATTTCAGCTTCGGACACAAGACAAAAAGCACAACATTGCGTGAACATCAGAACAGCCACAAAGCAACCTCAGCTCTCAAGCCTGGTGGTTGGTCCCGACAGGCTCACTATGAGCAGCTGCAGCTTGGTGCTCATAGGCAAAGACAGCTACACAGAAAGAACACCAGCTGCAGACTCCCTTGCACCTGGGGAATCCCCAGCCAGTGAAATCAGTCACCTATGAGCTCTCAGAGCAACACAGAGACGCTAGATCAGCTTTGGGTATGTTGAGATGCCCCAGACTTTCCACCCATTCTTAATGCAAAACACACTACAGAAGTAGAAAAACTGCACTGATTTTGTGCGTGTTATCTAGAAGCGATTTGAGATGATAAAAAAAGGTAAAGTCAAATTACTAATGTAAAGCAACAACATTTTCAGAGTGTACTCCTTGTGGAGTTTTACATCTGTTTTAAAAAAAGCACATAGCATTAAAACATCAGAGGTGGGGCTACTCAAAACATCATCTGGACTCCGGCAGCTTGACCATGTGGCTCCTCACATGCAGGTTTTAGAGAATACTCTGCTCTGACCAATACTAATGCAAAAAGTCAGTAAGAGGAAGACACCAAAACA